>NC_090323.1:20000000-20703036 GCF_040869045.1 Eurosta solidaginis
TTAGTACAGAGTAAGTTTTATGCCGCTGGGTGACTAGGGTCTCCAGACGTAGGCCAAAACGTGGACGCTGATACACCTAGAATGCGTTTTTACATTATGGGTATCAAATTGAAGCTGTTGATGTATGCTTTAGTACAGAGTAAGTTTTGCACATCTGGGTGACTGCGGTCTCGAGATATAGTCCAAAACATGGACCCGGATATACCTAAAATGTGTTTTTATATTATGGGTATCAAATTGAAGCTGTTGATGTGTGCTATAATACAGAGTAAGTTTTACACCGCTGAGTGACTAGGGTCTCGAGATATAGGCCAAAACATGGACCCGGATACCCCTAGAATGTGTGTGTATTATGGATATCAAATGAAAGCTGTTGCTGAGAGCTCTAAAGTTCATTGTAATATTCAATTTAGTCGCATCAACCTGGAAATACTGATAAATATGTATGCGAAGCCGAAATAAAGACAAGAATTAATAATACCCACATACCTATTTACATACGTCCCCTTCGATTTGCCTGAAATTTCGTATATAAATTTGCCCACATTAGTATTTACGATGCTTTTTTCCGGGAAGTATACCATAGACGGACTGGGACTGGGATTAGGACTAGGACTGGGACTGAGACTGAGACTCGGAGTGGGACTGGGACTGAGACTCAGAATGGGACTGGAACAAAATACATACCACCCTCTGGGACTGGCAATAAGAGATGAAGAACAATGAGAAAAAATTGAGAGAAGAGAAAAGGGAGAAGGAGACTGAGAAAGAGATAGAATGAGACGAAGATGGAGATAGATGAAGCGAAAAAGACGGAGGGAGGAGTGAATAAAAAGATTAGGAAAAATTGTAGAGGGGTAGGGCAGAGTTAGATGGAATAAGCTTATTAAAATGTATGCAGATAGACAAAATTTAGGGCAGAACAACGTCTGCCGGGTCTGCTAGTTACATATATAAATAAATTAACGGTACCCGACAGATGATGTTCTGGGTCACCCTGGCCCACCTTTATGGCGATATCTCGAAAAGGCGTCCACCTATAGAACTATGGCCCACTCCCTTTTAAAATGGTCTTTAATACCTTCCATTTGATAGCCATGTCATACAAACACATTCCAGGGTTACCCTAGGTTCATTTTCCTACATGGTGATTTTCCCTTATTTTGTCTCCAAAGCTCTCAGCTGAGTATGTAATGTTCGCTTTCACCCGAACTTAGACTTCCTTACTTGTTTTACATCGTGTTATTCTACATATGTATTTTTGCTCATACCAATGCTATGCGTTGTTGTTGGTAGTTCATTTTATGAAATGGTTTTTGCTTTGTTCTATTTATAATTTTAGAAACAAAGAATTAACCAATCAATGTTTATTTGTATTATTAAGCGGGTAACGCTCTTATTGCTTTTAATGTATGAAAACATTTTTTCAGCAATTTTTTAAGTATTATTTTTTTAATTATTTGGGAAAAATTGAAACAACATGACATCTGGACAGTCAAGGCGACAAGTGTTACGATTGTAAATCTATTCAAAGCATTTTCTTCCAGGAGTGGATTCAAACTCGCACTCCTGCTCTGATTGAACTGTTGACAAACAAACAAAAATTTCCCAAAAACTTGAATTAATAATAAAAATCATTGAAAGTCCTAAAAAGCCTTGATTTCATTTAAATTTTTTAATTGTAGCTAATAAATTCAAAAATAATCCATAACAATTTAAAATAAAATATCTAATATTAAAACCAATTCATAAAACCGGAATTAAGATTACCAATTATTACGATCAAGAATCACTATTTAGCAGATCTGCTCAAAACACAAATCAATAAGTTTGATATATGTATGTAAGCTCTTTGTGGTCTAACGCAGTCTCTTCTTGTTAAGTGCCTCTCTGTCTGCATGCTTTCTTCCTGCTAAGCCATTCGGGCAGAAGTGATTTAAAAACTGTCCAATACTATTGCATCAGCAAATCATTGGGAGCGAAAGCGGCATTTTTAAAGAATTTGCAAACTTAAAAGGCAAAAAAATAATATTAAATGAAATGAATACTGAATTTAGCTAAAAACGATTAAATTTGCGCGTCTGGAAGGTCATTTTATGTATGAGCATTAGGGTGTTTATTTTCTATCACTCCTAACTGAAAAAAAAAACTGTTCCATGTACAATATAAGGAGAAAATCTACTTCTACTTCAATTTGATTTTTCGTTTTTAAATGTTTCCAGAAATGAGTTCACACCTGCACTTACGGCTCTGTTACTCAAAAGCTATTTTGGTGGCAGAGCTTTGAACACCACCAATCTCTCCCAAAAATAACAAAAAATTCGAGTTGAAGCAAATATCAAATTTTTCCAGTCTTCGTCGGACTATTGCGCTCAGACTGTATTTTTCGATATGAAGTACGAGGTTGTTATCCCAGATAGGGGTTATTGGTTGAAGGAGCCGCCGGACCTAAGCGATAGGCTGCAGATATATACTGACGGCGCCAAACTGGATAAAAAGGGGTATTTGCACCTCAACTAGAATGGAGCCTACCCGATCATTGCAGCGTCTTTCAGGCGGAGGTGGCTGCTATAAATGAGGCCGTTGATCACCTGAGAAATGCTACTCACGGCTATAATCAAATTCGTATTTATTCCGACAGCCAGGCTGCACTAAAAGCGCTTGGATCGGTCACATGTAAGTCCAGGACAGTAGAGAAGTGCCGCAAATCTCTTAAAGAGATCGCTGAGCAAAGTTCCCTCAGTATGGTATGGGTGCCTGGCCACTCCGATATACCGGGCAATGAGATAGCTGACGAACTTGCAAGAGGGCACATCCGTTCCGCTTTCGAAGTCCTGGAAGGGATTGAGCATGCCGCTCGCTACCTGTAAGCTCACTTTGAAGGGAATTCTCCTTACCTCTCTTAAGTTGGCAAGACAACTTTTACGTGGAAAAAAATTACCTATTGGGAAAATTGTCGTGAATTTGCCGTAATTTATCCGTGAAACAAAAAAATTTGCTGTGGCCATATTTTAGAAAATACAGGGTGGCACGCCAAATTCACGTGAAGTTAGCGTGCCACCCTCAGAAAACCACCTTAGAGGCCAGCTAGAAAAATAGTTCTTGCACCCGAATTTGCCGTAAATTTGCCGTAGATAAGTGGCATATTTTATAAATTCGAAAAAGAAAATTCAAATTTTTTTATGGTGCACCGCCAACTTCACGTGAAGTTAGGGTGCCACCCTCAGAAACCCACCTTAGAGGCCAGCTAGGAGAATAATTCTTGCACACGAATTTGCCGTAAATTTGCCGTAGATAAGTGGCATATTTTATAAATTCGAAAAAAAAAAATTTCAAATATTTTTTATGGTGCACCGCCAACTTTACGTGAAGTTAGCGTGCAACCCTCAGAAAACCACCATAGAGGCCAGCTAGGAAAATAATTCTTGCACATGAAATTAATAAAGAATCAATGAGTTTGATAATGAAACACCCTAATGTTTGATGTTTCACTCTCTCCCTGTTCTTACTGATAATATTTTTTTTTGTTTTTAGCTTATTTTATTTAATTGGAGTCAAATTTTTGAACTCATATTATTTTGAATTACAGTTTTCAACTCATATTATGAATTGAGTAGCAACTCGTGTTTTGAAAAGTGCAAAGATCAAAATAAAAATGTGTTTTTTTTTTTGAATATATTTGATAAGTTTATTTAAGAACAAGAAATTATTTGTTTAGAAGGCACATGGGCTTGATATTTTTTGATGACTCTAAGCATTTCCGACTTAAATGTTTTTGCACCCCGCTTTTCTTATGCAATGATAAGGTGGATTTGGAGATGACGATGTAGATGGAGCCAGCATGGATGAAGAAGTGGATGAAGAGAGGATGAAGCTCGATAAACAAAAAAACTGGTATTAAGTTGTAAGTAGAGGAAGATAGACACGAGGACGGATGTGTACGTGATGTGGGAATATATATCGGAATAGAGTTGGAGATGAGGATTTAGAGAGGACGAAGATATGTATAGATAAAGGTAGTACAGATGGAGATGGAGATGAATTTGACGATGTATGTGAAGGTAAGAATAAAATTGAAGATGGAGGTGCAGATAAAGATAAGATAAATACAAAGACAAAGACAAGGGTAGCAACACCCAGCACCGCCGTTGTATACATAATACCGACCATAAATGTGAGCCTACCTCGTCTGTAACCATACCAATAACTCAATGCGTAACCGTATTCGTTACTAAAAACGCAACCGTAACCGCAACTTTTGCCATAATTATAATCATAACCATAATTGAAAGCATTAGGATGTAAAGACTACTAAACCGCGCACGTGGCAATCACGAGGTTGAAGAGGTCCTTATTGACATTAAGTAATAGCAAAGCTTATGTGCTGGAAAGCACTTTTCAAGGAAGTGTATCGAGACCCCTGCGGACAGGGATTTAAAATAATAATGAATAAGTTCCGCCCGCCCAGCCAGCTGATAGACGAAGACAAAGTAACAAACATTGTGGGCGCTATGTTACTCATCCAACCACCCAAGGACGATGGGCACATAGTCCATGGAGACCGCAAAGTGGAAAAATTCTAGGAAGAAATGCTTAAAAATGTCCTGTTCAGTGTGAAACCTAAAAATCCTCAGCACCAGAAGGAATACCCGCGGAGGCGATTAGGCTACCTGACAATAGCTGCACAGAACTTATGTTGCACGTGTACAAAAAATGTTTCGAAATAAGAACTTACCCAACCAGATGGAAGACAGTACGGCTGGTTCTCATTCCAAAAGGTGACCCCAACTCCCTATCGTCTTACAGCCTACTGTGCATTTTGGATACTGCAGGTAATTGATGGAGAGTCTCCTGAAGCAACGCCGCACGAGAGCATAAGAGGACCCGGAAATCTTAAGGGACTACCTGAGAGAGAGGAACCTATTGTATGAGACCACTCATGGACAAAGAAGGGGTCGGTACTAGGTCCCGATCCCTGGAATATTACTTCAGACAATCTTTTCGATTGGACATGCCAGAAAGCACCTTCCTCGTAGAGCTGCAAAAGTATCGATATTCGGCATACTCGAACGAGGGTATATACAAATTACGACACCTTTGTCATCCACTATGGGAAAAGGTCGAACGTTTGCGGTGGCAAAACCGCAGTAGGGTGCTGGCAAAAGCCTTTTACGTAATGATGGATCGTCATATGTTTTTTCATACAAAAATTAATCTTATTTGGCGAGCTATGTGAATCTAAATTTGCAGTTGTATGCGATCGTCTTAGATGGTGAAACAAATTGGACGTATTATCACTAGTTGTATAACATTTTTTGCAACACTATTACTGATTTTGTCAAAATGGGTCCAAATGCTTGACTTTGTACTTCGCAGCTTTTTGGCAACACAATTTTCGTCTTCAAACTCAATGATGTTTTCTGTTGCTTGTATATCTACATATACGAATACATGTATGAAAAAAATAACGTAACTTTCACATTGAACTTTTGTAAGAATTTTTCAATATTCAGAGCCACCAACTTGTTAGGTATTCATTTAAAATAAACATAAATCTGACATAATGTATGTAATTTTATTTATTCATGTTTTATTTGTCTTACCAAAGTTTTAGAAGCTGGTAATTCTGCCGCTAGAAAAAGGAATAAGAAATGGGAATAAATTACTCGATATTTAGAAAAAAACATCGATAATCGCACCACGAACCTGGTATCGATGTATCGATATTTATATCGATACTTTTGCAGCTCTACTTCCTCGTCGCTTTCGCAGACGACATGGCAGCTGTGATAACAGCACGCAGCAGCGAGCTGGCACAACTGAAACTAAACCTGTGCATTTGCACTGTAAATAGGGTGATCGCTAATCACGGTATTCGACTAGCAACAACGAAAACGGAGATCGTCATCATCATAAAGAGGCGGATTTCCACTATCAGGAATATGAAGTTTGGGGATTAGCAAATAGAAACAGGCCGTAAGGTTTGACAGTAAGCTTGCCTTCCTGGCGGTCGAAAGCCATGTACAAGGGGGCTGCTTGCATCAGCCCTATGCTAATAACCAGTGCAGACATCTGGGAGGATGCAATGAAATACGGGAAGCACTGAACCAACCTTACCACAGTCCAACGCAGAGGGACGCTACGAAAAGCTTCGGCTTATCCCACGGTCACGGCTGAAGCTGTCCTGGTCGTTGCGAGAACCAAACCGATAAATCTTCTCGCTGAGCAGATAAAAGTAATACACGACAGCGATTCGGAAGCCAGTCTAGCTGCTATTGCCATACAGGCGAGAGAATAATTGATTTGACGTTGGCAAGCACAATGGAGCAACAGCCACGTAGGAAAGCGGACAAGGGAATTAATTTTTGCATTGAATGCATGGTTGAAGCGACCACGCGGGGAGGTCGACTTTAACCTGACACAGCTATTTCCGCATATATCATCACAGAATGGGCAAGGTTGAAAACTCGAACTGCCTATACTGTGGAAAATTAGACCATGTACGCCACAGGGTCTTCGAATGCGCATGCAAACAGTGAAAGAGGGTGACTGAGATACTTTGCGACCTTTCACCCGGCAGTGTCATCAATAAATTGGCCAGATGGGATACGGGCAGGATTTACTTCTCAACAAAGGAGATGGACGCCTAGACCATTAGGCGTGAGAGCAGCCATGAAGCTCACGTAGTTGCGCTCGTATTAGAAGTAAAGCTAAATGCGTTACCAGGTACGGGGAATCGCGGTTAGGTTTTAGTGGATAGCCCTTAAGGGCAGAATGGAGTCTTATATTCGGAGAGTATCGAAGTGGGGCTTAAAACATACCGGTCAGTGCATAAAGCAATTCATCCCTCCACACCACTAAACCAAAAGAAAAAAACCATAATTGAAAGCGAAACCGCATCCGTAACTACAATCACAGCATCAAACCTGACCGTAATTCTCCACGTAAGGTTAACTATTACCATAACCTTAATCATAACGTTAATAAATTTGTTGCCACATCGAAATTTTTCTATACATTCCTATCACATTTAAATTTGCTTGTCTTCATACCAAATTTTAATTAGAAAAAAATTAATGAACTTTTCTCCTGAGCAGGAAACGCCTTCAATGCCCTCGATACAATCAATTTCTTTTTCCATTTACAATTATTTCGTAGTTATCTTATCTTACCTTCCCGTACCTTATTCAGCTTTTGAAGAATGTTAAATTGTAAGTGTCGTTGTTGTTGTTTTTTCTCCATATTATTTTAACTCCATTGATTTATGCAACGCCTCATTAGATACTTCAACACATACTTATATACAACCATAGCCTACATATGTACATACAGATGTTCACATTTAGAGACTACGAAGTCTGTTTCTCGTCTATTCAAATATCTACCACTCCCTATTGAAAATCTAAAGCAATAAAGTAATTATAAATAACTTTTACCGTAAACTCAAGCTGACAATTATAGATGAATAAATTGGCTTTTTGTGATGATGCACTTAAATTGTATGTGAACTAGATAAGCTTGGTTGAGCACACAAAACCTAAGCTCGATTTCAACTGCTGCATATTTTGTTTGTGCTTTCTTGATTTTTTTTTATACTCAGTTGAGCAGAGCTCACAGAGTATATTAAGTTTGATTGGATAACGGTTGGTTGTACAGGTATAAAGGAATCGAGATAGATATAGACTTCCATATATCAAAATCATCAGGATCGAAAAAAAATTGGTCCGTCCGTCCGTCCGTTAACACGATAACTTGAGTAAATTTTGAGGTATCTTGATGAAATTTGGTATGTAGGTTCCTGAGCACTCATCTCAGATCGCTATTTAAAATGAACGATATCGGACTATAACCACGCCCACTTTTTCGATATCGAAAATTTCGAAAAACCGAAAAAGTGCAATAATTCATTATCAAAAACAGATAAAGCGATGAAATTTGGTAGGTGAGTTGAACTTATGACGCAGAATAGAAAATTAGTAAAATTGTGGACAATGGGCGTGACACCGCCCACTTTTAAAAGAAGGCAATTTAAAACTTTTGCAAGCTGTAATTTGGCAGTCGTTGAAGATATCATGATGAAATTTGGCAGAAACGTTACTCCTATTACTATATGTACGGTTAATAAAAATTAGCAAAATAGGAGAAAGACCAAGCCCTCTTTTAAAAAAAAAATTTTTTTTAAGTAAAATTTTAACAAAAAATTTAATATCTTTACAGTATATAAGTAAATTATGTCAACATTCAACTCCAGTAATGATATGGTGCAACAAAATACAAAAATAAAAGAAAATTTAAAAATGGGCGTGGCTCCGCCCTTTTTCATTTAATTTGTCTAGGATACTTTTAATGCCATAAGTCGAACAAAAATTTACCAATCCTTTTGAAATTTGGTAGGGGCATAGATTTTGTGACGTTAACTGTTTTCTGTGAAAATGGGCGAAATCGGTTGAAGCCACGGCCAGTTTTTATACACAGCCGTCCGTCTGTCCTTCCGCATGGCCGTTAACACGATAACTACAGCAAAAATCGGCATATCTTTACTGAACTTAGTTCACGTACTTATCTGAACGCACTCTATCTTGGTATAAAAAATGAACGAAATCCGACTATGACCACGCCCACTTTTTCGATATCGAAAATTACGAAAAATGAAAAAAATGCCATAATTCTATACCAAATACGAAAAAAGGGATGAAACATGGTAATTGGATTGGTTTATTGCCGCGAAATATAACTTTAGAAAAAGCTTTGTAAAATGGTTGCGACACCTACCATATTAAGTAGAAGAAAATGAAAAAGTCCTGCAGGGCGAAATAAAAAACCCTTGAAATCTTGGCAGGTATTACATATATAAATAAATTAGCGGTATCCAACAGATGATGTTCTGGGTCGCCCTGGTCCACATTTTGGTCGATATCTGGAAAACGCCTTCACATATACAACTACCACCACTCCCTTTCATTAATACCTTTAATTTGATACCAATATCGTACAAACACATTCTAGAGTCACCCCTGGTCCACCTTTATGGCGATATCTTGAAAAGGCGTCCACCTATAGAACTAAGCCCCACGCCCTTTTAAAATACTCATTAACACCTTTCATTTGATACCCATATTGTACAAACGTATTCTACAGTCACCCCTGGTCCACCTTTATGGCGATATCTCGAAAAGGCGACCACCTATACAACTACTACCACTCCCTTTTAAAACCCTAATTAATACCTTTAACTTGATGCCCATATCGTACAAGCGCATTCTAGAGTCACCCCTGGTCAACCTTTATGGCGATATCTCGAAAAAGCGACCACCTATACAACTACCACTACTCCCTTTTAAAACCCTCATTAATACCTTTAATTTGATACCCATATTGTACAAACAAATTCTAGGGTCACCCCTGGTACACCTTTATGGAGATATCTCGAAACGGCGTCCACCTATGGAACTAAGGATTACTCCCTTTTAAAATACTCATTAACACCTTTCATTTGATACCCATATCGTACAAAGAAATTCTAGAGTCTACCCTGATCAACCTTTATGGCGATATCCCTAAATGGCGTTCACCTATAGAACTATGGCCTACTCCCTCATAAAATACTTTAATGCCTTTCATTTGATACACATGTCATACAAACACATTCCAGGGTTTCCCTCGGTTCATTTGCCTACATGGTTATTTTCCCTTATGTTGTCACCATAGTTCTCAACTGAGTATGTAATGTTCGGTTACACCCGAACTTAACCTTCCTTACTTGTTTTTTTTTGGGTTAAGATTTTTATTATCAAAATACAGCATTAGTGCTGTCTATATTAAAGGTGAGAAGAAATGACAGGAAAAAGTGCATTAAGTTATATTTTTTTTATTATTTTTTTAATCAAGTAGGCAATTGTGTGTAATCTAGCAACTTAAGCTCTAAGGCTTACCTACCATAGCTTAGAGTCTAAGCTATGGTAGGTAAGAATGTGTAAGTATGTAAGTAAAATCCATATTTTTGGTATCAGCTCATTAGTCGATTAGTGCGCTCATTGCAGGGAAACCAAATTAAACAGATTCAACAAGGCAACGACAGCAAAACATACGCATGCGCAACTCAAACATAAAAATTGGTATAGTAACCATAGACGGCATACATATTCGTATGGATGTGTGATCTTAGAAATAGAGTTGCAAATCGCCACTTTATATACAGTGCTTACGTTAGCGTTTTTGGATGCATGAAAAAGCTTGAGCTTTTAACGAAAGCTTGATGCATAGACAGGTTTTTTTTTTATTTTGGGTGGATATAAAGCTCTGTGAAGTTGGCACCTACTTGGTCGAATAATTAAAAAACCATATCTCATTCGTTTGTCCATCGTTTGTCCATGTTTGTCCAGGAAAAATTTTCGTTTGTCCACCTTTTGTTAAAAAGTTATTTCAAAAAAAAAAAATCGTGTGTGAAGTTGGCACCTCCATTTGCGAGTATTTAAAAAAACTAAATGCCATTCGTTTGTCCATCGTTTGTCCAGGAAAAATTTTCGTTTGTCCACCTTTTGTTAAAAAGTTATTTCAAAAAAAAAAAAAATCCCGTGTGAAGTTGGCACCTCCATTTACGAGTAATTAAAAAAACCAAATGCCATTCGTTTGTCCACGTTTGTCCAGGAAAAATTTTCGTTTGTCCACCTTTTGTTAAAAAGTTATAACAAAAACATTTTTTTTCGAAAAAACCCAAAAAATTTTTTGTTTCGCTTTATTGTGCTAAATCGTATGTCCGTCGTTTGCCCATCGTTTGTCCATGTTTGTCCAGGAAACATTTTCGTTTGTCCACCTTTTGTTAAAAAGTTATTTCAAAAAAACAAAAATCGTGTGTGAAGTTGGCACCTCCATTTACGAGCAATTAAAAAAACCAAATGCCATTCGTTTGTCCATCGTTTGTCCACGTTTGTCCAGGAAATATTTTCGTTTGTCCACCTTTTGTTAAAAAGTTATAACAAAAACATTTTTTTTTCGAAAAAACCCAAAAAAATTTTTGTTTCGCTTTATTGTGCTAAATCGTATGTCCGTCGTTTGCCCATCGTTTGTCCATGTTTGTCCAGGAGAAATTTTCGTTTGTCCACCTTTTGTTAAAAAGTTATTTCAAAAAAACAAAACTCGTGTGTGAAGTTGGCACCTCCATTTACGAGTAATTAAAAAAACCAAATGCTATTCTTTTGTCCATCGTTTGTCCACGATTGTCCAGGAAAAAGCTCGATTTCAACTGCTGCATATTTTGTTTGTGCTTTCTTGATTTTTTTTTATACTCAGTTGAGCAGAGCTCACAGAGTATATTAAGTTTGATTGGATAACGGTTGGTTGTACAGGTATAAAGGAATCGAGATAGATATAGACTTCCATATATCAAAATCATCAGGATCGAAAAAAAATTGGTCCGTCCGTCCGTCCGTTAACACGATAACTTGAGTAAATTTTGAGGTATCTTGATGAAATTTGGTATGTAGGTTCCTGAGCACTCATCTCAGATCGCTATTTAAAATGAACGATATCGGACTATAACCACGCCCACTTTTTCGATATCGAAAATTTCGAAAAACCGAAAAAGTGCAATAATTCATTATCAAAAACAGATAAAGCGATGAAATTTGGTAGGTGAGTTGAACTTATGACGCAGAATAGAAAATTAGTAAAATTGTGGACAATGGGCGTGGCACCGCCCACTTTTAAAAGAAGGCAATTTAAAACTTTTGCAAGCTGTAATTTGGCAGTCGTTGAAGATATCATGATGAAATTTGGCAGAAACGTTACTCCTATTACTATATGTACGGTTAATAAAAATTAGCAAAATAGGAGAAAGACCAAGCCCTCTTTTAAAAAAAAAATTTTTTTTTAAGTAAAATTTTAACAAAAAATTTAATATCTTTACAGTATATAAGTAAATTATGTCAACATTCAACTCCAGTAATGATATGGTGCAACAAAATACAAAAATAAAAGAAAATTTCAAAATGGGCGTGGCTCCGCCCTTTTTCATTTAATTTGTCTAGGATACTTTTAATGCCATAAGTCGAACAAAAATTTACCAATCCCTTTTAAATTTGGTAGGGGCATAGATTTTGTGACGTTAACTGTTTTCTGTGAAAATGGGCGAAATCGGTTGAAGCCACGGCCAGTTTTTATACACAGCCGTCCGTCTGTCCTTCCGCATGGCCGTTAACACGATAACTACAGCAAAAATCGGCATATCTTTACTGAACTTAGTTCACGTACTTATCTGAACGCACTCTATCTTGGTATAAAAAATGAACGAAATCCGACTATGACCACGCCCACTTTTTCGATATCGAAAATTACGAAAAATGAAAAAAATGCCATAATTCTATACCAAATACGAAAAAAGGGATGAAACATGGTAATTGGATTGGTTTATTGCCGCGAAATATAACTTTAGAAAAAGCTTTGTAAAATGGTTGCGACACCTACCATATTAAGTAGAAGAAAATGAAAAAGTCCTGCAGGGCGAAATAAAAAACCCTTGAAATCTTGGCAGGTATTACATATATAAATAAATTAGCGGTATCCAACAGATGATGTTCTGGGTCGCCCTGGTCCACATTTTGGTCGATATCTGGAAAACGCCTTCACATATACAACTACCACCACTCCCTTTCATTAATACCTTTAATTTGATACCAATATCGTACAAACACATTCTAGAGTCACCCCTGGTCCACCTTTATGGCGATATCTTGAAAAGGCGTCCACCTATAGAACTAAGCCCCACGCCCTTTTACAATACTCATTAACACCTTTCATTTGATACCCATATTGTACAAACGTATTCTACAGTCACCCCTGGTCCACCTTTATGGCGATATCTCGAAAAGGCGACCACCTATACAACTACTACCACTCCCTTTTAAAACCCTAATTAATACCTTTAACTTGATGCCCATATCGTACAAACGCATTCTAGAGTCACCCCTGGTCAACCTTTATGGCGATATCTCGAAAAAGCGACCACCTATACAACTACCACTACTCCCTTTTAAAACCCTCATTAATACCTTTAATTTGATGACCATATCGTACAAACAAATTCTAGGGTCACTCCTGGTCCACCTTTATGGCGATATCTCGAAACGGCGTCCACCTATGGAACTATGGATCACTTCCTTTTAAAATACTCATTAGCACCTTTTTTTTGATACCCATATTGTACAAACAAATTCTAGGGTCACCCCTGGTACACCTTTATGGAGATATCTCGAAACGGCGTCCACCTATGGAACTAAGGATTACTCCCTTTTAAAATACTCATTAACACCTTTCATTTGATACCCATATCGTACAAAGAAATTCTAGAGTCTACCCTGATCAACCTTTATGGCGATATCCCTAAATGGCGTTCACCTATAGAACTATGGCCTACTCCCTCATAAAATACTTTAATGCCTTTCATTTGATACACATGTCATACAAACACATTCCAGGGTTTCCCTCGGTTCATTTGCCTACATGGTTATTTTCCCTTATGTTGTCACCATAGTTCTCAACTGAGTATGTAATGTTCGGTTACACCCGAACTTAACCTTCCTTACTTGTTTTTTTTTGGGTTAAGATTTTTATTATCAAAATACAGCATTAGTGCTGTCTATATTAAAGGTGAGAAGAAATTACAGGAAAAAGTGCATTAAGTTATATTTTTTTTATTATTTTTTTAATCAAGTAGGCAATTGTGTGTAATCTAGCAACTTAAGCTCTAAGGCTTACCTACCATAGCTTAGAGTCTAAGCTATGGTAGGTAAGAATGTGTAAGTATGTAAGTAAAATCCATATTTTTGGTATCAGCTCATTAGTCGATTAGTGCGCTCATTGCAGGGAAACCAAATTAAACAGATTCAACAAGGCAACGACAGCAAAACATACGCATGCGCAACTCAAACATAAAAATTGGTATAGTAACCATAGACGGCATACATATTCGTATGGATGTGTGATCTTAGAAATAGAGTTGCAAATCGCCACTTTATATACAGTGCTTACGTTAGCGTTTTTGGATGCATGAAAAAGCTTGAGCTTTTAACGAAAGCTTGATGCATAGACAGGTTTTTTTTTTATTTTGGGTGGATATAAAGCTCTGTGAAGTTGGCACCTACTTGGTCGAATAATTAAAAAACCATATCTCATTCGTTTGTCCATCGTTTGTCCATGTTTGTCCAGGAAAAATTTTCGTTTGTCCACCTTTTGTTAAAAAGTTATTTCAAAAAAAAAAAAATCGTGTGTGAAGTTGGCACCTCCATTTGCGAGTATTTAAAAAAACTAAATGCCATTCGTTTGTCCATCGTTTGTCCAGGAAAAATTTTCGTTTGTCCACCTTTTGTTAAAAAGTTATTTCAAAAAAAAAAAAATCCCGTGTGAAGTTGGCACCTCCATTTACGAGTAATTAAAAAAACCAAATGCCATTCGTTTGTCCACGTTTGTCCAGGAAAAATTTTCGTTTGTCCACCTTTTGTTAAAAAGTTATAACAAAAAAATTTTTTTCGAAAAAACCCAAAAAATTTTTTGTTTCGCTTTATTGTGCTAAATCGTTTGTCCGTCGTTTGCCCATCGTTTGTCCATGTTTGTCCAGGAAACATTTTCGTTTGTCCACCTTTTGTTAAAAAGTTATTTCAAAAAAACAAAAATCGTGTGTGAAGTTGGCACCTCCATTTACGAGCAATTAAAAAAACCAAATGCCATTCGTTTGTCCATCGTTTGTCCACGTTTGTCCAGGAAATATTTTCGTTTGTCCACCTTTTGTTAAAAAGTTATAACAAAAACATTTTTTTTTCGAAAAAACCCAAAAAAATTTTTGTTTCGCTTTATTGTGCTAAATCGTATGTCCGTCGTTTGCCCATCGTTTGTCCATGTTTGTCCAGGAGAAATTTTCGTTTGTCCACCTTTTGTTAAAAAGTTATTTCAAAAAAACAAAACTCGTGTGTGAAGTTGGCACCTCCATTTACGAGTAATTAAAAAAACCAAATGCTATTCGTTTGTCCATCGTTTGTCCACGATTGTCCAGGAAAAATTGTCGTTTGTCCACCTCGTGTTAAAAAGTTATAACAAAAATATTTTTTTTTTTCGAAAAACCCCAAAAGTTTTTTTCGCTTTTTGTGTCCGTCGTTTGCCCATTGTTTGTCAATATATTTGTCTACGAAAGATTTCCTATTGTCCACCCTTTGTTAAAAAATGATAACAAAATCATTTTTTTGAAAAAAATCTAAACAATTGCTGCTCATGAAATTATGTGTAAATTTATTTGCGGCATTTAGTCTTTTTTTATGTGGAAATATATGACAAACATTTGCTAACATAACGTGTAACAAAAATCTTTTTGGGTTTTTTCGAAAAAAAATATTTTTGTTATAACTTTTTAACAAAAGGTGTACAAACGAAAATTTTTCCTGGACAAACGTGGACAAACGAATGGAATTTGGTTTTTTTAATTACTCGTAAATGGAGGTGCCAACTTCACACACGATTTTTGTTTTTTTTGAAATAACTTTTTAACAAAAGGTGGACAGACGAAAATTTCTCCTGGACAAACGATGGACATACGATTTAGCACAATAAAGCGAAACAAAAATTTAACAAAAGGTGGACAAACGAAAATTTTTGCTGGACAAACGATGGACAAACGAATGGCATTTGGTTTTTTAATTACTCGTAAATGGAGGTGCCAACTTCACACGGGATTTTTTTTTTTGAAATAACTTTTTAACAAAAGGTGGACAAACGAAAATTTTTCCTGGACAAACGTGGACAAACGATGGACAAACGAACGGCATTTAGTTTTTTTAAATACTCGCAAATGGAGGTGCCAACTTTACACACGATTTTTTTTTTTTTTGAAATATATTTTTAACAAAAGGTGGACAAACGAAAATTTTTCCTGGACAAACATGGACAAACGGTGGACAAACGAATGAGATATGGTTTTTTTAATTATTCGACCAAGTAGGTGCCAACTTCACAGAGCTTGGATATAACCGTAAAAGCGACAGGAAACATTTCGATATCCGGAATTGTTACCATAGCCAGCGGCCAAAAGGTCAATTGACGTTATGACCACTTCAAATGGCTACACGACCAATAGGCCTATAACTGATTGACGGATGAGATGTATTCATCGCTCTAAGCTACTTTCTTATTTTCAGCCGAAAATGCGAAGCGAAACATTAGGTTGTAAAGCTTTCTATTGTAACGAATTTAGGGAAACCCCGCTCATTCCAAACCTTCTGCTAACTTTCGAATCGCTAAATTGTTGAATAAATAACTCCAATATTCAGCAATGCAAAATGGTCTTTATTAGACTACTTTGAGAGTACTTCACAATAACTCTTACTTCACAACTAATTGTGTGTTTAAATCAAACTGGCATGTATCAGCTTGCGCTGCTTTTATACTCTCGGTTTTCTCGTTCACCCATTTCTCCTAAACTCTAGTCATTTCGTGAACTTCATGCTTGGTTGTCAGCCATATATGTACATGTATGTTGTTGTTGTTGTTGTTGTAGCGATTAGGTTACTCCCCGAAGGCTTTGGGGAGTGTTATCGATGTGATGGTCCTTTGTCGGATACAGATCCGATACGCTCCGGTAACACAGCACCATTAAGGTGCTGGCCCGACCATCTCGGGAACGATTTATATGGCCACATTAAACCTTCAGGCCATCCCTCCCTCCCCACGCCCAAGTTCCATGAGGAGATTGGGGTCGCCAGAGCCTCGTCTGTTAGTGAAACGGGATTCGCCGCTCGAAGGTGAGGTTGACAATTGGGTTGGATAAGCTATATTGCGCTACACAACTCCTTGAATCCCTATGTACATGTATATTTGTAGTTTGTAGCCATATGCGTCTGTATATGTGAATACTACTTCGGCTGATGGTGAGTATCTCTCTGTTGCCTTGCATGTACATGTGTAAATGATGATTGATCTGTTTACGGCAAATGCCAGCGTCCGAATTCTTCGCGAATATGAATTCCTTTTATATGAACGCAACTCAAAAGGTTCGACTTAAATAGCGAGTTTAGAAAGCAATACTTGGAACTTAGTACAGATTTTAGAGAATTCAAGATATTTCGACTTTTTCAGTGACTAAATCTGTAAAACAGCACACCGTCGTCCACAAGTACGCTACTCAACGGGCTGCGTGGAATTTTCAGGTTTCAGTTGTATTTGACTTGTAATCTGTTTTCGGTTTTTATATTAATTTTTTTTTTTTTCAGTAGATACTAAAGATCCAAAAAATATGTTAATATTTATGTTTGTATAGAAAGAAAAAAACAAAAAAAAACAAAGTATCTTCTTTACATTGTTGGAATTAATACCGAAAAAATTGTAACAGTCATAAACGTCAAAAAATTCTCATAATATGCGGTGAAGCAGAAAAAAGATGGTTTAAAAAGACAAAAAACGAAAGACAAGAAATAAAAATACATTCAGCCTTAAAAAGCGGTCATTCTGTCATTTTTAAGATATTTACATCCATAAACATGCACATACCTTCATAAAGAAATCCGCGTATGTGATTACAAAATACCTATACCTATTCTTTTGTAACAGAGTTTAAAAAAAAAACTTGTGCAATAAGGCAAGCTGGATTATATGAGAGCTAATATTCTGCTTGTAGCTAGACGGCGTAGCAGAAAGTGCAATAAAAGACGTCAGAATACTGCGCGGAGGCGCAGTGACGTCGGTAGCTAATGAGCTGTGCAAACCGCGTCTGTCTTTTAATAATCCAAACAAAGTCTTCAAGTTAATTGTGTTTATTTTCTACTGTTTGTAGAATCATGACCTTCAGCCAATAACTGGTGCCCGAGCAGGACCAGTATTGACACGATGAAACAATTTAAGAAATACGAAAATTCCAGTAAAAGATTTTATTTCTTTTTGTAGAACCAAGACTTGAGCGACTACCGTGGTGTGGTGGTAGCGTCGAAAACGTAGAAAAAAGTTTTTCAATTAAAAAAAGGGTTCTAAGCGGGTTCTGTAGGTTCCGTTCCGCCATTTTGTAGGGAAAATTTAAAGAAGCACGACGTAAATTAGAAGCGAAACGCAGTCTTGACCTCCTTGGAGGTAGATCGCGCCAAGTATTTACTTTCTTATTTTTTTAGAATCAAGACTTTCAGTCTTTAAATGGCGCCCGAGAAAACACGTCTAATTAATAGGAAGTGTGTAGCCAATATTTGATGTAACTATTATGCCTGGTTGGTGTATTAGCTACTGCTCCATCAAACTGCATCAAAAAGGAATTTTTTGAAAAAATGGTACTTAGCAGATTTAAACTCATACCCGACGATATGTTCTCAGACAGTCAGTCAGCACAAAATGCCTTAGAATTAGTTAGGAACCGGGATATTGAAGGGAGCTGAATAGCAAATGAGTGTGCTAACTAACCCATTACGTCTTTTGAACCCCAAACAAACACTCGGTTGTGGTCGTGTATTCACACTTCTTAGACATTCACTCAAATGCCTTTTTTCCAGCACAAGCAGGCCCTTCAATTTTTGATTTTGTTTAATCTTTAATTAGCGCCCGAGTATACACTAGTAGTGAAGTGATGAGGAAATATATAAATGAAAGGTGCTAATAAAATTAAATTGCTTTAAGTTAAACTTAAAAAGAGAGAAGTAGAGCTCGCCTAGAGGTGAAATTAAACTTCGTACTTTTTGCGAAGAGCTTCGTCGGCTTCTTATCGATAACAACCGATACCGACAAGCTATTGATTTATTATAAATAGCGAGCTATTATCGATTTCTTATTGGTTTCTTATCAGCTTGTTATCGACGGGTGTTATCGATATTATATCGGCACTTTATCTGTGTCTGTTTTATAACAAACCGATTAGTCGTCATTAACAAATCGACCACAAATTGATAACACCTCAATAAGAAAGCGGTAACTTTCCGATAACAATTTTTTCATATAAAATGTACAATTTGTCGATAACAAATCGATAGCTCTTTGATATCGAATCTACCACTTTTCGATAACAAATTCGATAAGTTCTCATTATCAACTCGATAACATGTCTAAAAAAATTAGTAATACTCGCATAACATATCGATCGTTTTGATAACATATCGATAAGTTTTCGATAAATAATATCTATTTAACCAAATGACTACTTTTTGAGAACAAATCTATAAATTGTCTATCACTCTTTGTTAAAAAATCGATGAATTTTCGATAATAAATCGATAAATTTTTACAACGCTTCGCTAATCAGTAACTCGTTCATACCTTGTCGACAACACGCCTATAACAAACCTTTCCTCACGCTCTTATCGCATACCTCTTCCAAAGACTATACTTACGCTTACATTCCGAATTCCCTCATATCGTGAGCAAAGATGTTACACATTTCATTTCATTTCAAGCGAGAAATCTAAATCTAGTCCTGAACCTACATATCGACCGCAGAAACTTTTGAATAACACCCTTTTTGTTTTAAAAACTCCCTAGCTTAGCATAGATTCAATACATTTCGACATAAGCTTGGGTGAATTCTGGGATGGGGTGTTCTTGAAACAAGTTCTTGAGTAGGATATTTTTGAAAAATATTCTCAGACAGGGCGTTTCCGAACTAGCAGCTGAGATTCCACTCAGCCATCAGGCAGGAAAAAAAACCTTAGACTCATGTGTCGATGCGACAGGGTAAAGAAACTGAAGAGCAAGTGATGTGGTCAGCAGAGGTGCAGCAACTGTGATACTAGTTATTAGGATACTGATCTCCTCTTTGTGCCAAAGCATTCACTCACATGAATTTCACTATCTTAACGCATGCTATTTTGCAACTCGCTAACAAAAGAAAACAACTTTGATTGTCAGAAAAAAAGTAATCTTCTGCTCAACACCGGTAGCAAT
This sequence comes from Eurosta solidaginis, assembly GCF_040869045.1. NCBI lineage: Eukaryota > Metazoa > Arthropoda > Insecta > Diptera > Tephritidae > Eurosta > Eurosta solidaginis. Next base: position 20,019,891 of record NC_090323.1, read on the forward strand.
GTTTTGGGGAGTTAACAGCGCATGCGCAACCCCTTTCTACACATTTCTTACAGATTTCTTGCTTTAATTATAGTTTTTTTAGGTAAACTACATAACTGATTTATTAACGACTTTTGTGTGTGTCGCTCATATGTGCCAGTATGTATGTATGCATGTTTGGCTCCAAATGAAAGCACAGTCATATATCTTAATGTTTTTTTGTTTTTCTGGACAGCGAAAGGCTCGTAAATTAATAAAATCTTACTTTGTTCCCTTTTTTCTACTTGGCTTTCGATAGCACAGTTTACGAGTGTATTGAATGTACCGTTATTAAAATACAGACAAATGGATGCATACATTTGCACTTAAGACAAGCAAACAATATTTTGGGATAATAATTTCAAGCGTTTTACAACAGCTACTGTTTTAATAATAATTTAGCTTTTTTCGTTTTTTCGTAGCCCTAATAAAGAAGAGTTATCTGTGGGATTATAGAAAGTAGCGCAGCATGGATTTATTATTTGGAGCTAAATGGACTAAATACGTATTGAAATGAAAATGCGCGCGTTCTTGAATAGATGTATCAGTGAGACATTCACAAAGATGTTAATTGGTTCGTAGATACCTCCGGTCGTTGCTCAGGCTTCGCGATATGAGCTATGGGCTTTCTGACTTCGGACACTATAGCCATCTTACCAGGTTCGACTTCGTATGCAGATAACTGCTCCCTATACAACTTTCACCCCAGTCATTCCTCCGATAGAGGCATGGGGAAGAGGACTCATCTGGGGTAGAGGATCGAATAACTTGTTCACGGATGGGTCGTAGTTGGACGGAAAGGTTGGGGTAGGTGGTCTTTTGTCAGGGGCTAAATGTGAGCCGCAAGTTTAAGTTGGCTGATCACTGCAGCGTCTTCCAAGCGGAAATTGCTGCGATTAAGGATGCGGTGGATGAAATGCTATCCAGTGCTACTACGGTTAGGGAACCGGATGAAGATGGCTGCAGGGATTTCGGGATTCCGCTGGCCACCTGTGGTCTGCTACTGCATAGATGGGCCTCGAGTCAGCTCAGCAAACGTTGGGCGGACATCACCTCTTGCAGGGTAGCAAAATATTTCTGGCGGGAAGTAGATGGCAAAAGGTCTGCCGAAATATTTGGGTTCACAAAAGCTCGCTTATCAATGGTCATTGGGGTTTTGACAGGGCACTACCACATGGGAATCCATGGGGGATGATGAGGTGGACGCATTGAATCACTTTATACTTAATTGCACAACTTTTGCCAAAACTAGGCGAAAGTAATTCGGTCGCGACTCACTTGGATCTCCGGAGGATTTATACAAGATTGAGATCGGTATCATTCGGAACTTTATCGTTACTGCGCAAGTAGCTATAGCAACGTCACCATTATATTATTGTATGTGGTATCACAGCGGACCTTCATATTGTCCAAGTGAGTTTCGCCTATCAGGGCAGCTACCACATAGCCTAACCTATCTCCAGCTACGGTTAAGTACTACCTCCATTGCTACAGGATATCATAAGTAGTCAAACTGATGCCATAAGCTGCAATGTTTGATACCAAATCCCTGTATCGAACTCGGAAACCGATTTTGAAAAAAAGTGGAGTCATCGAACACCCTAAACATAACGCTTTTTGTTATCATCAGATTCAGACAGGATGGAATGATTATAACGATTTTCCATGATCGTTTGTAAAATTTGATTTGGAAGCAAACGAGTTTGGTGGTGCGCCATCTTCAGGGTAATTTTTTACATGTTAACAATATAAACCTAATGGAAGAGGGATATGTTTCGTTTGAACGAAAAATTACACTGAAAAAGGCGCAGTCTCAAAACCGGTCTGTTTCTAACCTAAATTTTTAGGGGAGGCATGACGGGGCATCGTTGCTGACATTCTCTTACTCCCTTAGCAAAGTATCACAGTAATATGTTCAATACTACTTATTTAATCAAAAAATTTCATAATCACTCCGCATGCTATATAATAATTCATCAATGTCCACTAATCATCGCTGACAGAGTTATGTATCAAATTATTATAAAATCATTATGGTTTTGTTATTGGAATTATTACTAGCTTGCAATTTTAGTTTTATGTTAATTTGTTTTCCACTTAATTTCATATACAGCCATTGGCATTTATTACAAAACTATTTCATTATTTGGAATGATGTCTGGCCTTAAAGTTCAGTTTAACTGATACGATGTTTAGTGTTAAGGCATCGGGTAGTAGTGATGTGCGGTTATAAGAATTTTACGGAACCGTGTCGTTTGAGATCAATTTCAGCGGACTTGAAAACATGAACAGGATTGATTTCGGGTAGGTAACCTAGCAATAGTCCGAGTAATGCCTTTTTGCAAAACAGAAACCTGTCGGTTATTTAATATGCTATCCCTTCGGCACCTTTTTTTCGTAGCTCACATTCGTACATCAAATTCCAAATGAGAGGGAACCTTCTGATTCACTGGTGGCTCATTCTGAAATATATCGTGAGCTTCGATTGATTCCCCAACTATAACGGTTTATATAACAGGACCTCCTAGATCAATTTTCAGACAGATGGCCATTTTGGGGGCAGAGGGAGGCATTTTAACTGAGTTTGTTTAAGAACAAAAAAAAAACTGTTGAACATGGCAAGGTGACATATGTATTCCGATGCGTTTTGGTTACCAATATGGGCGTAGTGGGTCCCCGCGTCAACTAGGCTCAAAAAGCGTCTATTTCTAGTGATTTTTTGGTCGATTTTTGAGGTTAGGCCCAGCCATATCCCGTTAGGTAAATTCAGCAGGTGATAATATTACGTAAGTCAAAAGAGAACCGTTAAACGTATTATGATCGGTTTATGTCGTTAATATTACTTCATGGATACGCTGGCGGATCAACCGAACCTTTTATGTATAGCCGAAACTTATCATTTTGTTTATAATGTGAGGAATATTAGCAACACTAAGGGATACTATCATCTCTAAGCCAATACTAAGCAGTGACTTGTATGCACATCAATAAATCAATCATTATCTCTATACATAAGTCCATACAAGCAGCGGAGAGCAACGCACAAACACATGCATATATCTGAGATACTCCCAAAGTAGGCAATAATTTGTGCAAGTATCACTCACATATACACGCGCATATGGGAAGCTATAAACGTAGTTATAGCTGGTAATTTTATAGCTGGTAACTAACTAGTAAATTCTAGAAACAGAACCGCCTAGAAATATGCCAACGAGGAAACCAAACAGTATAAAAGCAGCAACAGTTGAGGCACGACCAATCAGTTTGATTTAAGCAAGCTATCAGTTGCGAAGTATAAGTGTTATTGTGAAGTACTTTAATAAAAGCCATTTTGCATTATTGAATAGTGGAGTTATTTATTCAACAGTTAAGTGATTCGAACGTTAGTATAAGGTTGCAAACAAGCGGAATGGCCCTAAATTCGTTACAATACGGACACCTCTTTATAGGCGAGGGGCAACCTAAGTTAGCAACTTAGGAAGAGTAGCAGATCTTTTTGAGAGCGGTGTTTCAGCGGGATTGAAGCTTTAACCATTGAGTTCTTACCGCTGTAAAATAGGCGACTTCTTTAGTATTTTACTAAAAATCTTTCTTTTTCCTTTCAACAAGAACAGCCGGGGTGTAGCTTGCAATCGCAGTGGTGCATGCGTAGATGGATAGAAGATTGTGAAAGCTAGCTCCAGAATTTTCTGGGCTATTTAGTTTAGTTAATAGGAGCTCTAGTTGTTGTTGTTGTAACCGACAAAATACTGCCCGAAGATATAGGGACTGCTACGAATATGGGTAGTCCTTTGCTGGTTGTGAGTTCGATAAGCTTCGGTGCAGTGCCTTCTTATACTTATCTGTCGCACCTTTCGGTCGACTCACCTTGCTTGTTAATTGGTCTCCAAAACATGATTGGACTAAACAGAGCCGCCTAACGCGGTGAAAAGCAATAGAAGTGGTCATATCCGTAGGTCAGCCACGTCACTACCATTTGAATTGAATTAACTTTCCTCTAGTAGCGTGCCTCTTATGAGTGTAGGACTTCTGTTTCTGCTTTTAAACGTCTCCCACTTAGACAGTATCTTTCCCGATACTTGTGCCCGCACTTAGCATTACTTCTGGTACAGAAGCGGGCTACATGAACTACATGGTAAGCTTTAGAGTTTACTGGACGATCAGTAAGGACCTCATCTCCGTAAATCAGCACTTAGTAACGAGACTGTCTCGAGTGTAAGACCTTCTTTATGCTTTTAAAAATCCCATAACCTTTTTCGATACTTGAGTGTGCACTTATCGTAACTTTTGGTACGAAAACGGATAATATGAACTATATGCTAGCTTTAGGTTTAACTGGCCGCTCAGTAAGGACCTCACATATACGGAGCGTATCCATGGTGTTATGATTAGCTTTACAATCGACGAAATAGCTGTTTGAAATAAGCGCACGATTATGATATGTAGCATTACAGAGCCCTAGGTCTCCTATCAATATCTAAGCTCAGCTACTTACATATCTTCCCCTTGAGCTTGAACCAGTTATCATGCTAGCAAATGATTTCTCCTATGAATATACTTATTTTGGAGCTACAACCGAACCTTCAAATATCGTTCTTTTGCGTTGAGCATGTCGCCCCTCAAGGTACTGGGTGGTTTGTAGCTTAATCGGCATCAGTTGTTGACAAGGTGTGTCCGTTTCTTCGACTACACTGCACTTCTACTTCGGTAAAGTGTTATCTCCGAAAGTCAGAATGTTAATTTATTTTCCATCTTCTATAGCTGCCGTGAGATGTTGGTCTTAAAGGCTCTTTAACTTTTCCATCACCCTCAGTCATTAGAATGCACAATGGTTGGCATTGTCATGGAGAATTGGGGTTTCCTTTAACCATAGGAACTAGCCACGCCATTGTGACCCCGACGCAAAAGGTTCCTTTCACTAAGCGCTTGTTGTACATAAACAAAGCTGGCATCAAAAGTAAGCCTTATCGTGTCAGCGGACAATTAATCAGGCTATGGGGATTTACGAAGCTTTTGCGCTCTTCTTCATTATGGTTATCATGATTATATTTCTGTTAGAGGGTGTTACAGATGTGTGTAGTCCTTTGTTGCGCTGAATCCGCAACACTTCGATTCTTGCATCTTCTAGTACTAAATTAACTGCCCCGGAAATGATTTTTTTACATCCTAAACCTTTAGTTCTGTGGATTTTAGTCGCCTTTTATGAAAGGCATTTCTACCACTTAGGTTAGGTTTAACTGGCCGGTCCATGAGGACCTCACATAGACTGAATAAGTCCGTAGTGTTACCAGAAGGTTGTTTCAACGACCAAGCTGAAAATTTCTACCACTTAAAGCAATGGGATCTCCTTAAATCCATTGCTTGTCTTTACTGTTTCTTCAGGTGAGAAACAGAGCATCTGTAATATTTCACTCTAGTACATCACATTTCTCGTCGCCCTGTTGTATGTTCGCCTACTTCGCCCATGAATTTAATATGGTGGTTGGTTATAACTCATCCAGTGACAAAGTGAGTTTACCTAACTCGGTTTTGGCCAGCACCATAGAATATTACAGACTATAGAGCTCTGCTGTCATATCTGCTGTGGTTTCATGGTTAGATATTTTTATTATGATCTTTATTCCTTTTTCTTCAACTGCTTCACTCTCTTCATGCTTCTACTAAAGCGCGTAGCTAGTCGTCTTTTTTACATAAGTCTGTCTGCCTGTGTGTGTGTGTGTACGTAATTTCATCTCCTCACCTGATGATGAGTTCATTAATCACTTTTTACATTTCGCATTTCATTTTCATGCTCAATCAAATGACAGTGAAACGAAAGCAATAAAAAAAAAAAATACAAAAGCAAGAAGATGAAAACAACAATAATGAAATACCAAAAATAAAAGACGTTCAAATGTTAGCAGTTGTGCTACGAATGATGTTCCATTGGTTTTACGAAAATTATGTACTTTTGATTACCATGGCTCCGGCATTAGCTCCTGATTTTTTCTCTTTTGATTTTTTTTTTTTTAATTTTACTTTTGTTTTTGTAGTCAGCAATCGAAAATCGTCTAACGAATAGCCAGAAATGAAGTAGCTGCAAAATAGCCTCTAGCAGCATTTACCCTTACCTCAGTGTATGGCACGACCAAAATCCCCATCTGACTGACTGACTAACCGTTCGTCCCTTTTTTTATTTTTTTATTATTGCTTTATTGTGTTTTTAGTTCATTGCACTGCCACATGAATTGTTTTGTTGCTGACTATCGATTCCTTGCTTCTAGATATACAAAAACATCTACATACATTCATTATCCGCCGCCGTACAACGTCCCTCCGTTCGACGTATGTTAGTCAGTTGGTGGCACAGCTTTGTACCTTTCTTTATTTCGTAAAAAAATCCACCTTTCAAATGCACCAATTCGCTATGCAGCCACTACATTCGATATACTAGTAAAGCGATTTATTTGTGAATACATAAATTCAAAGTAGCTTGTACAGTTGCGGCTAAGTAACTGAGGACACTTGTTTTGAAAACTCATGTTAAGACCAGATTTTTAAAAGTTTCATGAAAATGAAAAAGTATATTAAAATTTGTCCGATACTAGCAATAAGTAGTTGCTCAAAGGAGAAGAGATAGACTTGCCATTGAGTACTTATGCTGTAATGATCAGGATAACGAGCTGAGTTGATTTAGTCATGTGCGTTTCTTTATTTGAACGCAAACTAGTCCGCCCAGCGGGTTATGGGGCTTAGAATATATCCATGCGCAAGTATGTCTGTCGGAAGAGGCGACTAAAATACCCAAATGATTCAAAGGGCTGTCTAGCGCAAAGCCCCAAAACCTTCGTAAAGTGTTTTTATCGCTACAACAACAACTGAAATTAGTCCCTCAGTTTTCAAGTTATACTAATGGAATTTGGTGACCGGCTATATTTTGGTGGAGTCATATTAGACATTTGCAGGAATCGACCGGATCAGACCACTATGGTATGACCTGGGACTAGGGATCTCCTTTCGCTTTTTCCACCGTTGTAGCATATATCAAGCGAACATATGAGCAATACGCTGTACTGTAAGTCTTTGGCACTTGTGAACAAAGACGTTAAAAGGGTGATTATTTTCTCGGACAGCCAGGTCAGGCTATGTCGAAGATCTCTCAAAGAAATTTTCCAGCACTTCAGTATATGCTAAGGCAGTTGGGTACCTGGATAGAAATTAAAAAGGAGGGTAGGACTGCCCACTTTCCTTCCGAAAATGGCTCGGTAAATATACATCGGTAAGTATATATCGTCGGTCCCATGGAAGACTAGTACGTTTCAAATTCCCATGGAAGACTAACGCGGCTCATATTAGCATGGAAAACTATCACAGTTCGTTATTTGCGTGGAAAAGTAGCACGTTTCACGAACAACTGAATTATGCTAGTCTTACACGCAAACAACGGACTATTCTAGTCTGCCAAGCGAGTAATTAACTGTGCTAGTTCTCCACGCGAAGCAGAGAAAAATGTAAATTTTCCATGGGACCGACAATATGTCCTCTTTGAAATTCCTCTCAAGCACAAACAATATAAGTAGTGCAATTTTACTCTGGCCAGCGCTTCCCACATGCGAGTAATCAAGGTTCGCTTGGCCTTTCTAAATAAGTTAGGGATATCGTACCTATTAAGGCTTCTCCCTGGTTAATGTTTAATAAGTACGCACTCCGCTAGGATGGGCATCGAATCTTACGATTACTGTCGCAGCTGCAGATGTATAGAGGAGAAGAAAACCATGCACAATCTGTTGAGCCACTGAACTTGCGGAGATTTCAAGCTCGTAATAAGGGAGATAGTTAAATGTATGGATTCCATGAAGAGCGCGACCGACGTACTGGGTTCGAGTTGCGTACAAACCTACAACAAACATTTAGAAAAAATTGTTTTCTATTAGAAAAACGTTTGTATTTCTGCCATAAAAAGTTTCTTGGTGAAAATTCTTCTGCCTTGCAGCTAGCTCTGTGAAGTTGGCACCTACTTGGGCGAATAATTAAAAAAACCATATCTCATTCGTTTGTCCACCGTTTGTCCATGTTTGTCCAGGATAATTTTTCGTTTGTCCACCTTTTGTTAAAAAGTTATTTCAAAACAAAAAAGAAAAATCTTGTGTGAAGTTGGCACCTGCATTTACAAGTAATTAAAAAAACCAAATGCCATTTGTTTGTCCACGCTTGTCCAGCAAAAATTTTCGTTTGTCCACCTTTTGTTAAAAAGTTATAACAAAAATATTTTTTTTTCGAAAAAACCCCAACAATTTTTTGTTTCGCTTTATTGTGCTAAATCGTATGACCGTCGTTTGCCCATCGTTTGTCCAGGAAAAATTTTCGTTTGTCCACCTTTTGTTAAAAAGTTATAACAAAAATAATTTTTTTCGAAAAAAAACCCCAACTAAAATGACAAAAGATGGACAAACGAAAATTTTTCATGGACAAACTTGGACAAACGATGGACAAACGATGGACAAACGAATGGCATTTGGTTTTTTTAAATACTCGCAAATGGAGGTGCCAACTTCACACACGATTTTTTTTTTTTAATAACTTTTTAACAAAAGGTGGACAAACGAAAATTTTTCCTGGACAAACATGGACAAATGATGGGCATACGACGGACATACCATTTAGCACAATAAAACAAAACAAAAAATTTTTGGGATTTTCTCGAAAAAAAAATATTTTTGTTATAACTTTTTGACAAAAGGTGGACAAACGAAAATTTTTCATGGACAAACTTGGACAAACGAATGGCATTTAGTTTTTTTAAATACTCGCAAATGGAGGTGCCAACTTCACACACGATTTTTGTTTTTGTTTTTTTGTTTGAAATAACTTTTTAACAAAAGGTGGACAAACGAAAATTTTTCATGGACAAACTTGGACAAACGAATGGCATTTAGTTTTTTTAAATACTCGCAAATGGAGGTGCCAACTTCACACACGATTTTTTTTTTTTTTAATAACTTTTTAACAAAAGGTGGACAAACGAAAATTTTTCCTGGACAAACATGGACAAATGGTGGGCAAGCGAATGAGATATGGTTTTTTTTAATTACTCGCCCAAGTAGGTGCCAACTTCACAGAGCTCTTGCAGCTGCCGTTAGTCTGCAAAAAACATATAGGTCCCGTACCGCCAATTTGCAGGACAAAATTGCAAAAGCGCCACGCGACGCAAATTAAAAGCAAAGCTCGGCCTAAATCATCTCGAAAGTAAATCGCGCCAAGTATTTTGTTTTTATGAAGTATTTCAATCCGCGGCAGCTGGAACAGTAATGTGCCCATTGGTAGGCTAAGTATCGGGCTGGCAATGCATTTCCTCAGCCCACTTTTTCTAACTAACCATAAATCCGATTTTTTAGATATAAGGATTTATTGATTTCATTATGGATCAGCTCAAATCAGATAGTGTTCTCACTTGCTGTTATTATAATTTTTATCTTTTATTGTTTTTTTTTTTTTCATTTCTTTCCGAAATTAATGCGGTTTTGGGAGCTCACTATAAAACAACCAGTCGAAAGTACAACATTTTAGCTTCGGGATATGTGACAGCCCGCGAGTAATATTGCCAACTATTTACATACATCTCATGTGGTGTTTCCATTTTCATGTTCATCACTGTTCATATGTAAATAAATGAATATCTGATTATCTGTTAAGTGTATCGTTATTTTAATTTTTTTATTGATCATTTTTATTGCTGCTAGTCATTATTATTTTAAAGAACTTAATCTTCTATAAACAAATTTCTTAACATTTATATCATTGCTGCCTTGTATGAAGTCTTAAGTCTGCTATTACGATTAAAGTAGAAAGTTGATTATGATTGGGGAGCTCATAGTAAAATTGCTACAGCATTTAAAAAGGCACAAAGTTTAATATGAAATATTATTTAAAGTTTATATAAGTCAGTTAAAGTGTTATCGTTATTCTTGTTCGAAATTAAGTATCATATAATAAAAAATGCCCTCTTCGTAAAGAACAACAACCCCTAGCTTTGGCACATGCAAGATTACAAAGTATGTTCTATACGAAAAAAAATTCATGTATGCCGCAAAAAGCAATTGAGAAAAAGTTGAACAATAACAAGACGTGATTTTTGTCTAGTCTGACTTTGCTCGCCTCTATTTTGTTCGATCATCGTATCAGTGCTGGTTCAAAATCTACGGCTGGTAGTCAGGGATTTGACGAGATTAAATTGTGGAATTGGTATTGCTGAAACAGCTACCCCCTTGTCTCGTTCTGATGTTGCGTTTGTTTTTTTTTTTTTTCAAAATATTTAATTCCCTGATGTTTTAACAATTAAAAAAAAATTTAAGTTAAAGCTTCTTTAATTTCTTCTTTCTCTTCAACTAGATTTGTTAGAAATTATACATTATAACTACTTTGACCATTTATCAATTACATATTCACAGAAAAAGTGCAATAAAATTTATTTCCGATTAAATAAAAATACAATGTTCATGACAATTCTATCAACAACGGAAGCGCGCATATTTTCACCGATTTTAAATAGAATTTTTTTTATATTTTGCTTGTTATATTACTACGTAATTTACTTCACTACCAGTTTAACCAATAATTAAATATACATTTTTTTTATTCATGCACATTTTTATTTGTTTTATTTTTATTTTCTAAGCTTTAGTTTTTCTCTGTTGCCATAATTCAAATCGATTTAGTATGTCAGTCATCAATTTTATTATGATTTTCATTTTCAACGGAATTAAGTATCATCATTCTAATATCCGGCGGTTTAATAGCTGAAACGCGTTTCTTATTATTTATTTGTTCTTTTTTGTTTATGGTTTCTTGAAATTTTTCATTTTTCATTTTTGAGGAAATTTAGTTTCTTGGGAAAAAATATATTGCGTGCTTATTTTCATTTGACAAGTCAATTGTAACTGATTGCATATACATACATTTGAATTAGAGTGTGCATTCACTAGAAAGGGGAAGTGCCGCAAATAGTGAGTTGCAACTCGATGAACGATCTTTGAATGTAAGGTCTACCATTTCTTATTATCAATTTACTGCTTTTCTTTAGCTTTGGTAACACAAATAAGTGGGGTGGGATTACCTATAACGTTGGACGTGATCAAATCCTCACCTCACTTGCTCTGTTGCTGTGCTGCCGTGGTTAAACAATTAACCAGGCATCATTAACGCTCGGGCGCCAATTCTATGCACAGGCACTTTCTGCTGGTACGTTTGGTCCTAAAGCAATCATTATTTCCTCATATTTAACTCAAACAATTTGCTGTGGTCAATCAATTTGCCGATGTCATAAATCACCAATGTCAGTGTTAATAGAAACTTGATTCCAAGTCTCACTCGGGCGCCATTTCTGCTGTTCGTTGCTCGAATCTTTGTGCTGATGTCACTTGTCATCTATTGTCTATCCTACAAGATGGCGCGTTGTGTCCGAACTTAAATATATATTTTTTGAAGGTTCCAGAAACCAAACTTAGCGGATTCATATTCGGCAAAATATTGTCACTTCGCTAATATCCTGTAGTCGTATTTTAAATATTTCGGAGTCAAATGAAAGGGCGCCATGCCCTTCTTACACACTATGTCTACCCTGCAGTCCCTTCTTGAGAATGGCCTCACATTGAAGGCCTTGTTAAATAAAGTTCAGCGAGAGCGGGAAGTCGGTCTCGTAGCTGTAGATTCTGGAAACCGAACATATCATATTCATATTTGGCATAGAATTGTCACTTCGCCAACACTTTGCAAGCCCGGAGGGAATATTCTTTTAGCTATTGAAACCACTATGTATGACATCGCTATGCCAAGTAGCCTCTTTCAGACATACAGCAGGCCCTTTTTTGACATTTTCCTTTCTTTTCGATACTCCATAATCAGAGATCAGGTATAACTCCTATCCGCATTATGTGAGGTAGCAGAGAGATGTCTTGACGGACACCTACCGCGAGCCTGGCTTCTTCTTCTTCTTGTAGGGACAAGAAGACTCCTCGAAGGTTTTGGGGAGTTTTATCGATGTTATTTGTCCCCTACGGTACGTTTCGTAAAATATCACCATTAAGGTAATAGCCTAACAATCCCGATGACCTTGATATTACCACTTTGAACCCTCTTCTTCTGCGAGGAACTTGGAGCTTCCCTGCTAAATAAAACAGTGTTCGCCAGTAGGCGAGGTTGGCAATTGGTTTGAAGAAGCTGTAATTGCTCTGGCAAGCCCTTGAAAGGGTTGCGCTACACAACTCCTAAACCCCAGAGTTTCTCCTATCTCAGAATTTTTTTCCTTGAGCACTTTTAGAGGAAGGATAAGTCTTTTATATAAGAATATTTTGAGTCGAAAACCTTGACTGTTTTAATATTGTTCGTGATCTACTCAAATATTTTCATATAGCTGCACAAATTTGCATACTTAATAGATGCACACCGTTAATTTTTTTTATGCAAACAAATTTTAACAAAAAATAAAATTCTCATGCAATATTTCAGAACAATAAAATGTTTCAGCGGAGGCGAGGTTAAAGTAAAAAACAAACTAAAAATCACAACAAAAACCCAAGAGCCACTCCCAATTATTTGTTGAATTTATGAATTAAACATATTTTTGTATTTTGCATTTTACAGTTGTTGTTATAAAACAATTTTTCATTTCCTCTTACAGACATGGACATGAAAATTTCGCATAATAGAAAAAAAAAAAATATTTACAATATTAATATAGCATAATAAACGAATTCCTTTGTAGCTTAGCTGCAAAATGTCATACGCTTTATGAATGAGTAGAACGCCATCTGCTGAAATACATAGGGCGCCATCTAACGGAAAATTATTCATGGGCATTGCATACACTAAGGACATCCGCGCCTTTTGTGGTTTTAACAGTTGTAGCACACGCTTTACGAATCAGTACATGCACCCTTTATTGAAAATAAATCATTTTGTGCACACAGCTTTGATCTGGTGGTGATAAAGAGATCTTAAAATAGCAAACATCAATAAAACAGTTAAGGTTCTTCACATACAAGCAAAAGGCCGACGTTTCAACGTACTTGAAAACTTGGAAATCTACAAACAGAAAACATTCGACATTACAATAATAAACGAACAGATAAACACAATTTCTGACACAATATTCGAGCCTTTAAAACTTGTTTACAAGAAACAAAGTAATCACACAGGTACAACAGACAAACACACAACAACAAATAAACACAAAACAATTAACGCACCAAAACAACAAATAAACACAAAACAACAAACCCACAAATAAGGTCAAACGACTAAAATGACGCACTTTTACCTGCCTCAGTCAACCACACAAATCGATCAGTAAAAATTACCCTCGGTTCTGAATGAGCACACAGCACATACACGTAACTAAATATACAAAAGCATCAATTGTGACAATACCTGCTCATGTACCAAGAACTATATATACAGGACAAACGACAATAGATCAGAACGAAAATCGACACTGATGATGGCACAACGCTGAAACCGGTTTGTCTCGAAACCAAATTTGACAAGAGATGACGGAAAATAGTTCCAATATACATAATTTATCCACCCTGTCGGAAAATCAACGAAACAAAATAAGTTATCTTAAAACAAAATATCAGACGACCCTCGTCGATCTTTTTGCAACTAGATTTACAAAAGTATGCCTCTAATATATTCATATTTTGGTATTGTCCGAATAAATGTGGTGCGGCGACATGCGAATATGCAACTAATGTGGGCGTGGACCAACGCCGTCGCCACCATAAACTGCCACCGATGACGACCTACCAAAACGAGTGGCAACAAATTGAATGCTTGCAGCAAATTACATGGCCATTGTAGTTCGTTGCCACTGTTGTACCACGTCTCAAACGCCTGCTGTTCGTTGCTCGAATGTTTGTGCTGATGTCGCTTGTCATCTATTGTCTGTCCTACAAGATGGCGCGCAGCCTTCGCATTCAGAGTACAACCCATTGGCATAGTAAAATACGAACTTAAATATATATTTTGAGCGTTTTGCAATGCAAAATCACGTTTAAAAATGCAGGGGAATGACAGAAGTTTGTACAGTGAGACGATAGTTGGACGACAAATGACACTAAATGTGTGTGATGGGCAAGGATTTTGGAGAATGTTTGAAAATATTGGCAACAAAATTACATAAAAACTTAAAAAGGAACGAAATATGGTAAAACACCATGACATCACTTTTATACCACCACATCACTTGAAAAGAAAGCTCATCGCATGATACTTCGTTCGTACGACTGTTTACTATTGAGGAGGATTTGGGAGGATATTTGAAAATATTGGCATTAAAATAATATAAAAACTTTAAAAAGAAACGAAATATGGTAAAATACCACTGCATCCCTTTTATATCACCACATCACTTGAAAAGAAAGCTCATCGCATGATACATACTTCGTTAGCACGACTGTCTACTATCGAAGCTCTAACACAGAAACGACCAGGAAAAAAAGAAAATGAAAAAAGTTTGATGAGAGGAACAAGAAGGAGTTGAATGTTTCTGATAATGTTCTGATCCTCATTCAAAAACTGTACAACGAAAGAACCGTCCTTGATCTTTCACCATTGTCAGACTTGCCGCATTTAATTCCTAAGGACTTCGATGGAATACAGACCACCAAGAGAATAAAAAATATGGGCAGCAAACTATCTGTATAGGCAAAATGTCTTCTTATACCATAGAAATAAAGCTAAGGTGCACAAATCGAATCACACAAAAATCGCCAGGTCCGAGCTCTTTTCCCCACCAGTAGGTGTCAATGTATTCCCATAGTACAACTTCCCTATTGCTAATAGAGACTAATCAATGATAACAGCTGTCACTTCAAGCACCCTTTGAATTACACAAGCAGTTGGCATAAAAACACAATCATTTGCTAAGCACATCAGAGCCAATTATAGAAGATTTTGCATGAATAAACAAAGCACTGCAAAAGTACATTTTATTAAATTCCATTTGTAGCAGTCATCGCTCAATTAATTATATTGATCAACACAATTAACGCAGATTAAAATGCATTAAGGCAAGCGCGTATAGACTTATTTATGTACATATGTATGCACATTGAATTACAATTTTTTTTGCTCTGGCAGCGATTAGACGCCTATTGAGCAGAAAAAAAGTATGGAAAAAATAAGTAAATTTTAGTTCAGAGAAAAAAATGCTCTGCATATAATTGCATAACTACTTAATCATTGCTATTAATATTTCAGAAATTCTAAGCGCTGATTAAAAGCGCACGTTTCTACGGATTAACCCTTTTGCGCATGCTGCGTATAATGTGACTCAAGTTCACTTATCGGCGTTCATATATTCTGAGCTAAACAACACACAGATTGTGCACCATTTAAATGTATATCCTATACTTCTGTAAGTCGCTCATCGTACCTGTCCTGATGTATGACTCAGAACCATTGAAGGTGTCGGGAGAAGATCAGATGGAGTAATTACGATTTTATTTAACGATGCATTTTGCTAATCGGTGACATTTTTGGAACGACTGACATTTCTTGTTACTTGGGAGGCGGTGACATTCTTTTACTCGGTGATATTTTCAGTTAATGATAAATTTTGGTAACTAAAGAGTTTTTGAGAACCGGTCACATTTTTTGAAACCGGTGACATTACTTGGTACTGGTGACCTTTTTGGAACTGCTGATTTTTTTATTGCTGCTTAAAGTTACGGTACTTGCTTCATTTTCTTAAGTTAAGTTTTAAGTACTGGAATCAGAGCTCCAAATACATAAAAAAAACAACTTAAAGTTAGACCAGAAAGTTCCAAAAATTTTGAAAAAATTCCAACTGATGCCGCATATAATATAAGTTTTGCAGTTTTGAATATCGTTCAAGATTTTTAATATTATATATTATTTTTAATTGCTGTTTTTATGTACAGGTCCCTTTTTCGCTCTTATTTGGAATCCAAATCTATAAGGTTTTGGTTGTAAAGATGGGGATTCGTACTATTAGCGAGCTTTGAGCATTATTAGTCGTAGTGCTTTTATTTAGCTATATTTTATTGAAATAATTTGTTAAAAATTAACGATTGTGAGCACACAAAGAAATCTATTTGTACTATGGCACTATTGTGGATATTTGATTAGAACTAACACTGCATTACCGGCAGTTGCTAACATTCGCCAGATGGCAGCACAAGCGCGTGTATAGAACAGCTGATTTCTGTTGATATTTGATATGAGAATTTTATATTTTTTGCGCGAGATAGGCACGGGTCCTGCTCGTATTATTTAATTTATATCATACAAAATAAGTACATGATGAGCTCACGAAATTATGATTTTATTTAACAATGTCTTTTGATAACTGGTGACTTTCGGAGTATGTGATATTTTGGGAAACGGTGACTTTTTTGTAATCAGTAACATTTCTGGAAAACAGTTTCTTTTCTAGAATAGTTGATAGTTGACTTTATGGCGCTGATTCACGTGTCGGTACAAGCTCCTTTTTCTCATCA
This sequence comes from Eurosta solidaginis, assembly GCF_040869045.1. Classification (NCBI taxonomy): domain Eukaryota; kingdom Metazoa; phylum Arthropoda; class Insecta; order Diptera; family Tephritidae; genus Eurosta; species Eurosta solidaginis. The sequence goes on from NC_090323.1 coordinate 20,036,411, forward strand.
GAAGCATTGCAGCAACGAAACTGTAATGAAAATAGTATCAAAAAGGTCTCGCACTGGTTCTAAATTGATCCCGAGATTATCGCCGAATAGCGGCGTATTTATTTGGAAGACAATCCTGATATCGTCCGGCAAAAGTCCGGACCGAATAGTGCCAAATCGATCAAAGGAAAAGACCGCCCCAAAATGTGGGGATTATGCAGAAATTAGCGAATAAAAAATTTTTCGGCATGAGGGTTCTAGGCAGTCATGCTCGCTTTGTAGTTTGTTTGATATTAATCTTATTTTTAATTTGTAGTTGTTTATTTTACAAATATTGTTATGATAATGTTCTTAACAGATATTCGAAGCAAGTTTCAAGAAAACATTTAAATAGCGATATCAAGTTCCACTAAAGGTTAACAAGACTTTTTTCAATTTTTTACTATGCGCCATATGATTGTTTTTGAATCAATCAGAGGCGTTACATGTTTGCGATATAAATGAGTAGCCATTTATCGTTTTTTTTTTAATTCTTTGCTGTACTTAATGGCTTTGTTTATGTTCATTATTTATTGCATATTTTAATATGATTAACTATAAGTACATGTAGTGGTTTTTAGAGTAAACTGTGTGTGTGTGATATCATCTGGTCGCATTTGAAACATCGTGCTAGGCTTTCTAAAATTAAATGTAAATTTTCATAGGGGTATGTAGTTTTTTATAAGCATTTGTTTTGTGCTACGCGCTAATTTGTACGTACTTGGGTGATGATTCCGTTTGAGCGGATTTAAAGTAAGATACCATTGAATACATAAAGTGCTGCAGTTTGTCATTGCTTTTATTTAAAATTATATTCACATGTTATTTTTTTGCAATTCACATAAATTCTGCTACAACCAATAAATGAGTTGAGGGTTTTTTATTTATTAACGATAGACGTATAGACGAAAGTTTGACAGAATTGCAGAAACAATTTGCTTACTTATGCATGCCCAAGTAAATTCTCATAGAGCACCAAAAAATAGGTCTCTTAAGCTAGCCCAACCTTTTCAGCCCAATCAAAAAACGAGACCGTACTAAATTGCACAACATTTATTACTAATTTAGTACCGATTAATTAAATTTATTACCCTTGTATTTTAAAAAATATCGAGGGTTGGGCTAGCTTAAGTTTAAGCCAACCCAACTAATATGCACAATCAAAAAACGAGACCGTACTAAACTGCAAACCATTTATTACTAATTTAGTACCGGTTAATTAAATTTATTACCCTTGTATTTTAAAAAATATCGAGGGTTGGGCTAGCTTAAGTTTAAGCCAACCCAACTAATATGCACAATCAAAAAACGAGACCGTACTAAACTGCAAACCATTTATTACTAATTTAGTACCGGTTAATTAAATTTATTACCCTTGTATTTTAAAAAATATAGGGGTTGGGCTAGCTTAAATTTAAGCCAGCCCAACCCATATGCACAATCAAAAAACGAGACCGTACTAAACTGCAAAACATTTATTACTAATTTAGTACCGGCTAATTAAATTTATTACCCTTGTATTTTAAAAAATATCGAGGGTTGGGCTAGCTTAAGTTTAAGCCAACCCAACTAATACGCATAATCAAAAAACGAGACCGTACTAAACTGCAAACCATTTATTACTAATTTAGGACCGGTTAATTAAATTTATTACCCTTGTATTTTAAAAAATATCGAGGGTTGGGCTAGCTTAAGTTTAAGCCAACCCAACCCATAAGCACAATCAAAAAACGAGACCGTACTAAACTGCAAAACATTTATTACTAATTTAGTACCGGTTAATTAAATTTATTACCCTTGTATTTAAAAAAATATCGAGGGTTGGGCTAGCTTAAGTTTAAGCCAGCCCAACCCATATGCACAATTAAAAAACGAAACCGTACTAAACTGCTCAACATTTATTACTAATTTAGTACCGGTTAATTAAATTTATTACCCTTGTATTTTAAAAAATATCGAGGGTTGGGCTAGCTTAAGTTTAAGCCAGCCCAACCCATATGCACAATCAAGAAACGAGACCGTACTAAACTGCAAAACATTTATTACTAATTTAGTACCGGCTAATTAAATTTATTACCCTGGTATTTTAAAAAATATCGAGGGTTGGGCTAGCTTAAGTTTAAGCCAGCCCAACCCATATGCACAATCAAAAAACGAGACCGTACTAAACTGCAAAACATTTATTACTAATTTAGTACCGGTTAATTAAATTTATTACCCTTGTATTTTAAAAAATATCGAGGGTTGGGCTAGCTTAAGTTTAAGCCAGCCCAACCCATATGCACAATTAAAAAACGAAACCGTACTAAACTGCTCAACATTTATTACTAATTTAGTACCGGTTAATTAAATTTATTACCCTTGTATTTTAAAAAATATCGAGTGTTGGGCTAGCTTAAGTTTAAGCCAGCCCAACCCATATGCACAATCAAAAAACGAGACCCTACTAAATTGCACAACATTTATTACTAATTTAGTACCGGTTAATGAAATTTATTACTCTTTTATTTTAAAAAATTTCAAGCGTTGGGCTAGCTTAAGTTTAAGCATCGATATTTTTTAAAATACAAGGGTAATAACTTTAATTAACCGGTACTAAATTAGTAATAAATGTTTTGCAGTTTAGTACGGTCTTGTTTTTTGATTGTGCATATGGGTTGGGTTGGCTTAAACTTAAGCTAGCCCAACCCTCGATATTTTTTAAAATACAAGGGTAATAAATTTAATTAACCGGTACTAAATTAGTAATAAATGTTTTGCAGTTTAGTACGGTCCCGTTTTTTGATTGTGCATATGGGTTGGGCAGGCTTAAATTTAAGCTAGCCCAACCCTCGATATTTTTTAAAATACAAGGGTAATAAATTTAATTAACCGGTACTAAATTAGTAATAAATGTTTTGCAGTTTAGTACGGTCTCGTTTTTTGATTGTGCATATGGGTTGGGTTGGCTTAAACTTAAGCTAGCCCAACCCTCGACATTTTTTAAAATACAAGGGTAATAAATTTAATTAACCGGTACTAAATTAGTAATAAATGTTTTGCAGTTTAGTACGGTCTCGTTTTTTGATTGTGCATATGGGTTGGGCTGGCTTAAATTTAAGCTAGCCAAACCCTCGATATTTTTTAAAATACAAGGGTAATAAATTTAATTAACCGGTACTAAATTAGTAATAAATGTTTTGCAGTTTAGTACGGTCTCGTTTTTTGATTGTGCATATGGGTTGGGTTGGCTTAAACTTAAGCTAGCCCAACCCTCGATATTTTTTAAAATACAAGGGTAATAAATTTAATTAACCGGTACTAAATTAGTAATAAATGTTGAGCAGTTTAGTACGGTCTCGTTTTTTGATTGTGCATATGGGTTGGGCTGGCTTAAACTTAAGCTAGCCCAACCCTCGATATTTTTTAAAATACAAGGGTAATCAATTTAATTAATCGGTACTAAATTAGTAATAAATGTTGTGCAATTTAGTACGGTCTCGTTTTTTGATTGTGCATATGGGTTGGGCTGGCTTAAATTTAAGCTAGCCCAACCCTCGATATTTTTTAAAATACAAGGGTAATAAATTTAATTAATCGGTACTAAATTAGTAATAAATGTTGTGCAATTTAGTACGGTCTCGTTTTTTGATTGGGCTGAAAAGGTTGGGCTAGCTTAAGAGACCTCCAAAAAATAAAGTAGATAATTTTCGCCATATAAATTTTTTGTTTAAATTAAGGAACAGTTTTTAACATTTTTTTTTGCTATATCGGTCTACTGATTTGTAAGATCGTGGGTTCGAATCGAGCTCAAGGTGAAACAATAATTATTTTATCATTATTATTATGATACATTTTTCCTTAAATGAAAAAGATTTTATATTAGAATAGAAGAAAGAAAAAATTTAGACAACTGCCAAAGCTCGTTGTATAGATCTATTTCGAGAACTGCTAAATTCCTTCATCGCAACGTTTAGGCGCCGCTGCTATAACCATTCAGCTTTCATGTGTGGAATACTTTTAGGCGCGCTCCAAGAGCTTAGTAACATAGAGTTCAATTTCTAATGTTGTAGCGGTGCACGCATATGGCTGAGTGGATAAAGACATATGCCTTTACACTAGTATGAAGTAAGTATGTTGGAGATTACGAGTTCACTGCTCAGCTCACGAGAAGCTAGCTGATGAAGAAGTGAAATTGAGAAACATGTCCTAGTAACCAACGTCGTTTGTAAATTTTGTAATTTTTCTCTAATATCAATAACAAAAGCGGTTGTATAAAGCAATATGAGCATGTCATGCCAATTAAATACAGATAAAAACATGTTCCTTCTTTTGAAAGTTTATTAAGCGTAGCATTATACTCAAAAGGATGTTACACTTCAAAAAAGCTTTAAATGTGGATTTTCGCTAAGCAAATATTTTAAGTGCTATATTGCACCTTATTCGGGGAATTTCAGACTATTTTACTAGAAGTAAAACAATTAGAGATAGAATTGACAAATAAAACCAAGCATTTAAATAATACGCTTCCCTATTTAGTCTACAATACTTGAATCCCTGAAGAAGGCGAAAAATAGCACCAAACCGCGTACTTGGTAATATAAAATTTTTTTTTTTGCCTGCAACCTAAACCAGCAGTAAATCTCTTCAAATACACATTAACAAACTTATTAGAAATATTTATGATACTTTTCCATCTACAATAATCGCTATGTAAACCTTTATCAACTAATAATTCCTTTCAGATTTGTTTGTTTAAAATATTTTAAAAATTAATAAGCGCTTATCTTAAAGTGTGACATTTTTTCCCTATAAATTTATTTTTATTTTTAGCTAACATAATAAAACATCTGGTATTATGTAAGAGGAAAAAAAACAAAGCACGATAAGCCACACACACAGGAATTTTAAGAATATGCAGAGTATGATAATCACATTGGTGACGTGATAAAAAAAACGGAAAACGCTCTGCAGGAATTAGTTTATGCGATTCTAAGAAACTAAAAACTGTTTGAAATTGTATATGAGGCTTTCGATGACAACTCAAGCTACCTATAAATTTAACGTGGCCGATTTGTTAAAGTTTTCACAGCTTTTTGTACACTTCGAAAAAGTTTGCTACGATTTTTTGTAAATTTTCATTTTTTACCGGAAATGAATTGTTTTTAAAATTTTAATTTCCGGAAGTAAATTTTTGTTAAATTTTTGGTCCGACTTTGGAGCTCTGTGAAGTTGGCACCTACTTGGGCGAATAATTAAAAAAACCATATCTCATTCGTTTGTCCACCGTTTGTCCATGTTTGTCCAGGAAATATTTTCGTTTGTCCACCTTTTGTTAAATAGTTATTTCAAAAAAAAAAAAAAAAAATCGTGTGTGAAGTTGGCACCTCCATTTGCGAGTATTTAAAAAAAACCAAATGCCATTCGTTTGTCCATCGTTTGTCCACGTTTGTCCAGGAAAAATTTTCGTTTGTCCACCTTTTGTTAAAAATTTATAACAAAAATAACAAAAAATTTCTTCTAATTGAAAACCCTTATTTCTAAAATTTTGGATGTTGCTTTGCCCGGGGTTTGAACCGAGGGCATCCGGTGTGGTAGGCGGAGCACGCTACCATCACGGTGGCCGCTTTTTTTTGCGCAATTCATATTACTTTCTATTGCCTATAAACTTTTCTTGTTCCTTTCTTTTCGTATTTCTCTTTTTATTTCATTCCTACTACAATGCGAATACATGACCGATTCGGATTTTTTCGTCTCGTTATCGTTAACAGAAAGCACTTCAGGCGCTGTCACCCTGCTACACCTTACTTATTATACCCCTCTACTCCCAAGTCTTCTTTATCCTCTCTAACCCTTTCTCTTCCTCCCGCTGTTATTCTTGCTCTCGATCCCGCCTTCTGTCATCCTCTGACTCTCCCTTTGTCTCCTTTCACCTTTCTCTTCTGACCCTTCTCCATTTCCTTATATGTGACCCGGCCTATGAAAAGGTGGCTTATGACTCAAAAAAAAAATGTAAACTACTAAGAAACTGAAGAAATGCATTGTTTATCTTTAACAGCTGTTTCTGGCAATTTCTTTTTTGAGTCATAAGACACCTTTTCATAGGCCGGGTCACATATGCTGACCGCTAAATCCACAAAAAAAAGTTCATTTCCATCGTTCAATGAAAAAACAAACAAAAAATATAAAAATAAAAATAAACCAAAACAAAACAAAACAAAAAAATGCTTAAAAACTAAATAACTATTTGCAAATTTTACAAAATATTTGGAATGCCTGCTTTGTGCGACTTTGGTTTACACAAATTACGTATACGACATGGTGCGCTAATTTGCATACCACGACGGCATTTCTCCACTGACGGCCAGCCAGGAGAGAAAAAAAAAAAACAAAAAAAAAAAAACCACAACAATAAGAACAAAGTGAAGCGCATCTTCTCAAGTGCATATTTTCGTCAAATAAGAATTCGCAGTTTTGCATGTAAGTGCGAGACTGTACGCGTGTGTGTCCATTAGAACGGATCGATTTGTAAAGGATCGTTAAAACAGAAAAATCACATTGTGCGGAAAGTGCTCTTGAGAAAAGTCTCCAAATCATCAAAATAACTGTCCCGAAATGATTTTAAAATAATCTGCAAAGTTCAAAAGACAATTCCCAAATGGTACCGAAGTGGTGCCGAAGTAGTGCGGATGGAAATTCAAAAATAGCCCGGCACTGGTCCCGGTATAAGCCTAAAATAGTCCCACAAACTATCACAAAATTATTCCAAGAAAGTCTCTAAATGGCTCAAAAACCAAATAAAATCATTTAGAAATAGTCTTTAAATTATTACGAAATATGCCCGAAATCCTCCCCTAGAAGTTCTGAAATTCACACGAAATAGTTACGAAATGAAGCCAAAATAACCCTGAGACGATCCTAAATACGATCACGAAACGACCCGGACTGATTCTGAACATGGCCTGACGACAATTCGAATTGATCTTACGACTATCCTGAATTCTAAAATGGTTCTAAAACAGTTTTGAATCGATCGCGAAATGATCTCGAAAAAGTAATAACATGGTTTCGAAATGAGCTCAAGATCGTAACAATATAATTTTGCAAATTAATAAGACAATAAACAATCAAATTTAAAAATTAGTAACAGATAAATCCAAACGTACCACAAATACGATTTTTTGAAATATTTCGATCCATGCGCCACCTAGCGGCGATTTTTTTCTTATTATTGCATTGTCATCGGGTTCTGAACTATATTCCAAGTTTCAAGCTTGTAGCTTATCGGGAAGTTACTTAAATTTTAATTACAAAATTCGTTCACAACGGCCGTGCAGCCGGCATGTCAAGTCAAGCTAAATAAAACCGTTTAAAAATGTGTCAGTGTTGTTGTATTTGCTTATTTTCTTATTTTTTTCATCAGTTTTTTTAGCATGATGTTTTGCCTTTTATCAACATGAAATGTACATGAGTCCGTATACATAAACATTGCGGCAATATTAGCGTAATCAGAAATATTTAAAGAATTTCTACAAATTTGCGGATATGTACAAAGCATATACATACATACATATATATGATTCGTTTTATACTTACACATAGTGATATCGGAGCAAAAATGACAATGGCGCTAGTGAGTAAATTTTTAAAAGGGTGCAATAGAATGATTATTCACTGAATGGTTATGCAGAACGGTACAAAATTTAAAAGTTTTGTCAACATGGAAATATCAAAGACATTATGTTAAAGAGTTTCGCAGGCGGGTGGCGGAATGTCGTTGACAAAGAACTGTCAATCGCCGAGCTTCTCTTCCAATTTGCGTCGTGCACCTCTTGATTTTCCCTACAAATTGGCCGGACGGGATCTGCATGTTTTATGCCGACTCCGAACGGCATCTGCAAGGAAGATGAACGTTTACTGAGAGCTTTTCATGACAGAAATACACTCGGAGCGCTTGCCAAACACTGCTGAGGGGCGACCCCGCTTAGAAAAAAAAAAAACCTTATTTTTAAAATTTTGATGTTGCTTTGCCCGGGGTGTGAATCCAGGGCATACGGCGTGGTAGGCGGAGCACGCTACCATCACACCATTGTGGCCGCCAATCCTTTAAACGAGGGTTTTATATGAACCAGGCCTATTACATAATTTGCAGCCAGGTAGTATATTCGGCCGTATTTAAACGCAGCCATCCGTATACCGGATCGCCTCGGGAATTAACGGTGGCATAAGGTACAAGAAACCTTTTTATTTTTGCCTTCTTTTCCTTTTTTTATGTTATATCTTTTTATTTTTATTCCATCATTCCCTTCATCGTCTTTTTTTTATTTTTTTTCACTTTCTTTCTTTTATTTATCTTTTGTTTTTTGTTTTTTGGTTTTATATATGTATTTGTTTATTCTGCTCGTACTTTTAATTTACTTGCCCTTTTCTTTTCCGTTTGTTTTTTTCTACGCGATTTTCTTGTTTTATTTCCTATTTTTTTATTTTTCTTCCTCGTCTCTTTTTATATTTCTCCTCCTTTTTTATTTGTTTCTTTTTCTTTTTTTCTTATCTTTTTTATTCTTCTTATCTTTTCTCTTTTTATACCCAGCTGTACTTTTACACAGGGTATTATAACTTTAATTGGATAATGGTTGGTTGTACAGGTATAAAGGAATCGAGATAGATATAGACTATATTCAAAATCTTCAGTTTCAAAAAAAAAAGATTTGATTAAGCCATGTCCGTTAACACGATAACTTTTGCAAATAATGAGATATATTCACCAAACCGGTATACGAGCTTATCTGAATCCAGAATAGATTGGTATTGAAAATGAGCGAAATCGGACGACAATCGCGCCCACTTTTCCGATGTCGAAAATTTTGAAAAATGAAAAAAATCAGATAATTCAAAAACCCTAAATTTGGTAGGTGGATTGGTTTTAAGACGGAAAACATAAATTAAAAAAAAAATTTTATGAAAATGAAAATTTTGAATCAAAGCTGTTACAGATATTACATTAAAATTTGGCAGAAACACTATCCTTGCCAAATTATATAAACTGAGTGAAGATAACCAAAATCGGTTAAACACCATGCACACTTTTCCCTAAAAGTCTAACCTTAACAAAGTTTGCAATAGTTCTATGGTATTTAACTACATTTGACTGATATTCGATATTCTACCTCAGTAGTGGTATGGTTGAGCTAAGAAGAAAACTTAAATAAATTTTTAAAATGGGCGTGACTTTTTTTGAACGAAAATGAGTTCAGAATATAACCATGTTTTATTGCGGGTCCATATAATACTATTAATCACACAAAAAAACAGGGTTTCCAGTGCACAGCTGGGTATGTAATGTTCGGTTTCACCCGAACTTAGACTTTCTTGCTTGTTATGTTCATTTTATTATATCTTTATTTTGCTCTTTCCTTCCGATCTTAATTTCCTTCAGTCCATCTTTTTGACTTTTTCATTTTCTTTGTTTCTATCTTTTTTATTTGTTTTCTCTTTTCTTCTTCTTCTTCGTTTCTTTCCGTTTTTATTTTTTTTTCGCCCATTTTTTCTGCTTCTGTTTTTGTACCTTATTCCTCACATTTTTCTTTATTCTTGTTTTGTGTTGTTATTTTTCTTTTATTTCCTTTCTCCGTGTCTGTGCTCTTTTTTAGGTAATTTCTTTCGTTATACTCAGCTGAGCAGAGTTCATAGAGTATATATATTAATTTTGTTCGCATAACGGTATGCTGTAACGGCATAAATTAATCGAGATAGATATAGACTTCTATACATCAAAATGATCTGGGCGAAAAAGAAAATTAATTCAGCCATGTTCGTCCGTCCGTCCGGCTGTCCGTTAACATGATAACTTGAGTAAATTTTGTGGTATTTTAATGAAATTCGGTATGTAAGTTCTTGGGCACTCATCTCAGATCGCTATTTAAAATGAACGAAATCGGACCATAACCACGCCCACTTTTTCCATATCGAAAATTTCGAAAAACCGAAAAAGTGCGATAATTCATTACCAAAGACGGATAAAGCGATGAAACTTGGTAGTTGGGTCTACCTTATGACGCAGAATAGAAAATTAGTAAAATTGTGGACAAAGGGCTTGGCACCGCCCACTTTTAAAAGAAGGTAATATAAAAGTTTTGCAAGCTGTACTTTGGCAGTCGTTGAAGATATCATGATGAAATTTGACAGGAATGTTATATAGTAATAGATATGTGTTCTAAATAAAAATTGGCAAAATCGCAGTCAAATTTTAACAAAAAATTTTATATCTTTACAGTATATGGGTCAACGTTTAACTCCAGTAATGATATATTGCAACAAAATACAAAAATAAAAGACAATTTCAAAATGGGCGTGGCTCCTCCCTTTTTAATTTAATTTGTCTAGAATACTTTTAATGTCATAAGTCGAACAAACATTTACCAATCCTTGTGAAATTTGGTAGGGCATAACTTCTATGACGATAACTGTTTTCTGTGAAGATGAGTGAAATCGGTTGAAGCCACGCCCAGTTTTTATACACAGTTGACCGTCTGTCCTTCCGCTCGGCCGTTAACACGATAACTTGAGCAGAAATCGATATATCCTTACTAAACTTAGTTCACGTACTTATCTGAACACACTTTATCTTGGTATTAAAAATGGGCGAAATCCGACTATGACCACGCCCACTTTTTCGATATCGAAAATTTCGAAAAATTTAAAAAATTCCATACTTCTACCAAATACAGAAACAGGGATGAAAGATGGTGATTGGATTGGTTTTACGACGCAAAATATAAGTTTAGAAAAAGGTTTGTAAAATGGGTGTGGCACCTACCATATTAAGTAGAAGAAAGTGAAAAAGATCTGCAGGGCGAAATCAAAAGCCCTTGGAATCTTGGCAGGAATACTGTTCGTGGTATTACATATATAAGTAAATTAGCGGTACCCGACAGATGATGTTCTGGGTCACCCTGGTCCACATTTTGGTCGATATCTCGAAAACGCCTTCACATATACAACTAAGGAAATTTAAAACCCTCATTAATACCTTTAATACAAACACATTTTGGTCCACCTTTATGGCGATATCTCGAAAAGGCGTCCACCTACAGAGCTAAGGCCCACTCCCTTCTCAAATACTCTTTAATACCTTTCATTTGATACCCATGTCATATAAACACATTCCAGGGTTACCCTAGGTTCATTTTCCTACATGGTGATTTTCCTTTATTTGACAAAATAAAAAACGTCATCCTTGGTCCACAATTTGGTCGATATTTCCCAAACGTATGTGATATGGATGTAAAAACCACTTATAAATCATCTACGAAACCCTACGAAACCAGCGCAGCTAAGGAGTATGTAATGTTCGGTTACACCCGAACTTAGCCTTCCTTACTTGTTTTTGTTTTTATTTTGATTAAACTTTTCCTTGTCGTTCTATATAATTGATAGTCATATCAGTATTTGATGTTTAGAGTCCCGCATACCTACTATAGTACCGTTAATTTACATAACGCCATGACTTATTAAACGTGACATACATATTTACTGGCATCGAAACCAAAAGAAATACTCTGGCGTATGTTAATGAAACCACAAATACTTTCATACAAACGTATGCATACAAATATTAAAATACTTAAAATTCTTAAAGCAAAACAGCTTATGCATCCCAAGACAAGCTAATAATTGAACCAATCAAAGAAAAAGCGTGACAAATGACGCACAAGCGACTCTCCAAAGATATTTAACTGCAAACTGTACTTCATACGTACATAGTACGTACATACATATGTATGACGTACTGTTTAGCAAATCAGCTCAAACATTTGGCATTAAGTGCATATGTTCTTGCTTACATTCCATCTCCGGCCATATGAACAAGAACAGCAACTACAACTACTAAAGACGAAAGTAATAGCATTGCTACCGTTTATTCTTACGACGTGCTAAGCTTAAAGAATGCACCAATTGATTGTATTTTTATAGCTCGTTGGCATCGTGGGTTGACGCATTCTTGTTGAATGAAAGAGAATGCGACAAGCAAATACCATAAATTCAGCTGGGCGCATACTTTTACAGCTTAAATCTCGACAGAGTAACTATGCACAGCGGCGCGTCATTTTGTGGAGGTGGTTTTGTTGCAAGACCTCTTTGTTGTTGTTGGGGTAAGTGAAAGCCATAAGCTGTTAAGGTATTTAGATGGGAATGCATTTATTATTTGTAGGTACCTTTTGTACATAAAAATAAATACTTGTTGTGAGTAAGAACACTTTATGTGTATAATTCTGTCTATGGACATGTTTTCGCTTCATGTAAAAGTGTGATTTCTTGTGATGAGACGTGTTCGGATGTAGTTGCATCAAAAAGGAAGGAGATGCGATACATTTAGGTTAAATTGGTCAGAGATGTGATGTGATATCATCTGTTGATGTGATGATGATGGATTGGAAATCATGTATTAAGGAGAGTAATATTTGAATTATATTCATTGAGTTAAAATTGTAAGAGACGTGATTTCATATAGTATATTATGATATAACCATGACTTGATGGCGATGTGATATCATCAAATGTGATATAGCACGATTTGACATCATGAATTAAGGTGTGGCATGAAATTTGTTGAAAATGGCAATGTGATTGTCACGGTTTGATGTTCTGAGATCTTTTGGATTAAGAGGTAAGATATGTGATAATATAATATGATGCGATGTCAAGAGTTGAGGTGAGCTGTAGCTTGATTAAAATGATTAGAGATGTGATGTTGCTGTATAATGTATTATGATATAACATGACTTCATGTGATGAGATGTGGTCACATACGTTTTCTTAAATGGTGAAATAAAATAATGCGAAATATAATTCGATTTGATGTTCTGAAAATGTTTGGATTAAGTTTGATTTGATGTGATGAAATATAATGCGATGTGTTGGATTGTAATGGTCAGAGATATGATGTGATGTAATAAGTTGTAATGAGTTAAAGGTGTAGCTGGCTTGAACTGATCGTGGATGCGCTGTGATGTGATATAATGCATTTTGATATAAAGAAGGACTATATGCGATAAAACCGTCGATTCGTAATGGCTTTTCAAAGGGGTTGGGACATGATGAAACATTTTAAAAAATATTTTAAGGTTATACGTATAAGTATTAATATGATAGCATGTGAGATATGATGGTGATGTGATATCATCCGAATTAATATAGCACGATTTAACATCATGAGTTAAGTGTGGAGTGATATAATCACTATGATGAAATCACGACAAGAACTGAGTAGTTGACATATATGATATGATATAACTTATGTGATTGTCACATGACTTCATGTGATGAGATGTGGTCACATACATACGTTTTTTAAATGGTGATATAAAATATTGCGATATAGTTCGATTTGATGTTCTGAAATTTTTTGAATTAAAAGGTAAGAGATGTGCTGCGATATATTTCCGCATGATTTGATGTGATGAGATATAATGCGATGAGTTGGGTTGAAATGGTCAGAGATAAGATGTGATGTAATAAGTTGCAATGAGTTAAAGTACGTGTAGCTGGCTTGAACTGATCGCGGATGTGCCGTGATGTGATATAATGTATTTTGATATAAATCACAACTATATGCGATGAGTTGTCGATTCGTAATTGTTTTTCAATGCGACTGGGACATGATTTAACATGTTAAGATGTGGTTATATGTGTAAGTATTATAATGATGTGAGATGTGGTGTGGTATAGCCTGTTAGGTTTTGATGTAGTTATAGTAAACCAACTAAAGATTTTATAAGACACAACTTAATGTAGTACATCACTAATTGATGTAATTAGGTCCTCTAATTTAAGTTGGATGATTAAACGTGACTAGAGTTAGATTCGAATGACAATCTATTGTGAAATGGCATGACTTGATGTGATGCGATGTGTCAATGTAACTCAATATCGCATAAAAAGTGAAAAGAATTTAATTGATGTCAGTTAATATATTTTGAGGTGAGTTGAGTTATATTGTGATGAGTTTAGTATAGTAACCACAGGAGATGTGATGAAATCTGATAAGTTGTGAGTTTTTCATGAAAAAAGCGATGTTATGTGAAGATGTCATATGATATGATCTGATGTGATTAGGTAAGATAAAATCTGATGGGCTGAAAACTGAAGATGTTAAAAAAGTTACACAGAAAGTGGTCAAGTGGTATTTCCATTGAAGTGATATTATGAAATAAGTTTAACATTCGTATCACCATGTGATTTGATGAAATGTGATAAGTTGTTGTTTTGATTAAATACATGGTGACGTAAAAAAGTAATCTGTTTGTTATGGGTATGATAATATCACATAAAAAGTGATAGCGAAGTTAAAAAGTGTGACACAAAAGGTGGTGAAGTATTTCTTCTATTGATGTGATGTATTAAGAGATTGAGTTATGAAGTGATGCTTCACATTCGTATCACCATGTGATGTAATTAGATATATATTTTTTTTTTTTTTAACGAAATGGCAGCACGTGATGGTAACATAAGATGCAGATTGATGTGTTACAGCTTGATATATGGAAGGGGTGTTCGCTTAGAAGAAGCTACTACCTGAAGCAGGAACAACTTGAAACGAGTAAGCAAATAAAAATAAAAAAAAAATGTAAGGCGCGATAACCTCCGAAGAGATCTAAGGCCGAGCTTCTCTTCCAATTTGCGTCGTGCTCCTCTTGATTTTTCCCTACAAATTGGCCGGACGGGACCTACATGTTTTATGCCGACTCCGAACGGCATCTGCAAGGCAGATGAGTTTTCACTGAGAGCTTTTCATGGCAGAAATACAATCGGAGCGCTTGCCAGACACTGCCGAGGGGCGACCCCGCTTAGAAAAATTTTCTTCTAATTGAAAAATCTTATTTCTAAAATTTTGATGTTGCTTTGCCCGGGAGTTGAACCCAGGGCATACGGTGTGATAGGCGGAGCACGCTACCATCACACCACGGTGGCCGCCGGTAAGCAAATGCATTGAAGTATTATAGGTCATAGGCATATCTATCGAATATAGTTCTCTGAATGAAAGCTCGGACCGCTGCTAAACAGCTCATCAGCTTTACAAATGCCCTAAAAAAAATCCCTATATCAGGCTAATGTCGTACCACCCTAATATACATTCTTTTCATAATAAAATTAATATTAACATTAATATTGCTTTGTGATTCCTAGTGTTGATAATTTTATTTTATAGTTACTCGCATTTTTTCACAAATCATTCGACGTTTGCTCGCCTACGTCTGTATTAAACAATAAATTTAATTTTTATTCAAATATTTCGCGCTAATTTTAAATGCTTTAGTGCTGTCGACATATTTATGCATAAATTTGTATGTGTACGTGGGTATGTGTGCATTTCTTTTTTTTTTTTGTTTTTTTTATTAAATGCCGTTAATTGTTTGTTTTACGTCAGACAAAATCTGCTTGATACAGCTTACAATCATATATATTATTTCTAATTGCTGTTTTATGTACGCGACCCTTTTCGCTCTTATTTGGAATCCAAATCTATAAATAAAGGTTTGGTTTTAAAGATGGCGATACGGGCTATTAGCGAGCTTTGGGCAATTTTGGTCGTAGTGCCTTTGTTTAGCTATATTTTATTAAAATAATTTGTTAAAAATAAACGATTGTGAGCACACAAAGAAACCTATTTGTACTATGGCCCTATTGTGAATATTAGCACTGCATTGCCGGCATACGCCATACGCTATATGGCAGCGCAAGCTGTAAGTTTAATTGATTGATAGAAGAGCTGATTTCTGTTGATATTTGATAAGATTGGTTGCGCAAGATGCGCACGGGTCCGGCTAGTAAGTATTCAATATACATAAAGAATGCTTTTTATGAGCGAGAATGCAGTGACCATCAAACTGACCTTCACGTGAAGTTGGCGGTGCACCATAAAAAAAATTTAAATATATATTTTTTTTCGAAATTATAAAATATGCCACTGATCTACGGAAAATTTACGGCAAATTCGTGTGCAAGAATTATTTTCCTAGCTGGTCGTAAGGTGGTTTTCTGAAGTTCACGTTTGGTGGTTCACGTGAAGTTAGCGTGCCACCCTATATTTTCTAAAATATGGCCGCAAATTTTTTTGTTTCCCGGATAAATTACGCAAAATTCACGGCAATTTTGCCAATAGGTCATTTATTCCACGTAAAAGTTGTCTTGCCAACTTCAGAGAGGTATAAAACTGTCGTTATTTCTATTGTATTTAGAACGGCTGTTTGTATTTAAAATTATTTGTCAATTTGTTTTGTAGAATTCTATGAATTTTTAAATTTAAATCTTTAGTTTTGTAGCTAGTTTACAGCCCTCTTGGAAATTCTATCATTTTATTATAATTAAATTTTTGCTCACTTAATTCCTCTTCCTTGAAGTATTTGTCAGAAGACTTATGGAACATCACGTTATGCCAATAGCGCGTAGTCATAGCACTAATCAAATAACTACAGGTTGTATGAAAAATAACTACTTAGTAGCTAGTTGAAACATCTACTAACTAAAAGTTAGTTGTAAAATACCTACGTTGTAGCCAATTGAAAAAAAAGTACTGCTGTTTTTTTGCCATCACCAAAATTTTTGTCTTAAACAGGCAATTGCGCTCTCATTGCGCATGCGAAGGGGCAATCACTTAAAATTTTTGGAGAGTTATGATTTAAAATCACAGCACGCAGTTCTGACATAGGAAACTTTTGTATATAGACTACAAAAATACTCAAGAGATTTTCCCACAGGGTAATGTCTGTATTTACATATAGAAGTCTTATATTTGCAAGAATCTCATTTGCTTTCATAATTTTTTTATTGCTTTGGCGTTGGAATGTAAAATTGTTTGTTATTTTCAGCAAAGTTTTTTATTTTTATTTATTTTCACTGCAGAAATATTTCTGAATCTCATTTTGACGCTTCACAACTGTTCAAAATTTTTGCGACGCGACTACAATTATTGGCAAATAAGTGAAATATTTCAAAAATGCAGTGGATAATTAACATTGCGATGAGTGTAGAGCAATTATATTGTTTAGAATAATATACATATGTCCAAATAATTTCTCTCTAAGTGTGTTTACATATATAAATATGATACTGGAAGAATAAGAGAGCTTCTGGAAAATAGGAAGGAGCGAGATAGAGGTAAAGGTAGTGATAAAGTTATTGAAGCATCAAGACTTTGTATCTGTCTTACGGACTTCTTTTCTTAGTGGTTTCTGACTTCATAAAATATGCAAACATAAAAAACCTATTCATTTCTCCGCGCATTAGAAGCGGTTTCGCAATTCTCAATTGGCTTATGGAATTATTTTAATTTAAGAATCCATATTTTAATTGTGAATGAAGAAATAATTCAATATGTCCATTTATGTGTCTTGAAGGGTATTCGTTAATGACAAATAAATTCCTTCACATAATCAACAATAACAACAATCCACTGATTTTAATATAAAGGTATTTGTGCATATAAACATACATACAGACACATGTACTTGTGCATCGACATGGGATTTTGCATATTTTATGTGGTTTTTTTCGTGGGCACGTGAGTTTATTTACACAATGTTTGTCAATTTAACCAATTTATTTACATATTTGCAATAATAAAAATGACAATGAAACAAACAAATTTGTTTGCACATTCAATATAGCACTTAAGGAGCGTTATTTTGTTGCTGTGTGCTTAGACTTGTGTATGTATGTAAGTATGCTTGCTTTCATACAAATTATGACGAAAACATTGAGGAATGCTTTTGTGACTTTAACAAAAAAAATGTTTTGGCTATAAGGCATGTCATGCAATGAATTTAATTGTTTATTGAGCACCTACGTGAATGTAGTAAATTCAAAAATATTTCCAAATGTTGGCTCAAGCTCCTAAATGGAAGGCTTACTGGTTTCAGAAAGTGAGATATATTAAAAAAAGGTGAGAGAACCACTTAGCAGATTGTCTTATTTTGAGTGACCATAACCGTAACCGTGGCAGTGATCACCATAACCATAAACCTAATCGTATCCGTAACCGTAAACGTAACCCTAACCATAATCATAGCCGTTACCGTACCCATACCATAGTCGTAACCTTTTAAACCCGTGATATTAACTAATCTTATAACTTTAACAGTCAGCATTTCCGTCACCATAACATAGCTGTTACCATAACCGTAACCGTAACCATTACTGAAATTAGTAACCATCATCATATATATTATTTCTCATTGCTGTTTTTATGTACGGGTCTCTTTTTCGCTCTTATTTGGAAGCCAAATCTATAAATAAATTTTTGGTTGTAAAGATGGCGGATACGGGCTATTAGCGAGCTGTGGGCAATTTTGGTCGTAGTGCTTTTGTTTAGCTATATTTTACTAAAATAACTTGTTAAAAATAAACGATTGTGAGCACACAAAGAAATGTATTTGTACTTTGGCACTATTGTGAATATTTGCACTGTATTACCGGCAGTTGCTATTGTACGCTATATGGCAGCGTAATCTGTAGGTTTTAATTGATTGACGGCAGTTGCTATTGTACGCTAGATGTGAGCGCAAGCTGTAAGGTAATAGAACAGCTGATTTCTGTTGATATTTGATAAGAGACTTTTATATTGGTTGCGCAAGATGCGCACGGGTCAGGCTCGTATATATTATTTCTCATTGATGTTTTTATGTACGGGCCCCTTTTTCGCTCTTATTTGGAATCCAAATCTATAAATAAAGTTTTGATTGTAAAGATGGCGATACGGGCTATTAGCGAGCTTTGGGCAATTTTGGTCGTAGTGCTTTTGTTTAGCTATATTTTACTAAAATAATTTATTAAAAATAAACGATTGTGAGCACACAAAGAAATGTATTTGTACTATGGGACTATTGTGAATATTTGCACTGCATTACCGGCAGTTCCTATTATACGCTAGATGGCAGCGCAAGCTGTAAGTTAATAGAACAGCTGATTTCTCTTGATATTTGATAAGAGACTTTTATATTGGTTGCGCAAGATGCGCCGGGTCAGGCTCGTAACTATTGTTATAACTGTGCTGAATTCGTAACTATAGGTGTCAACGTTGCTCTAACAATAACCACTACCCTTGCTGCTGTAACCGTAAGAGTAAACACTACCGTTTGTTTTGAATGTGCGCCATGGTGGAGCGAGCGCAATTCAAGGTATCTTGCATGTTTTTGGGAGCCAAACGGAGCCGTGTGATGTTGTGAGCCATAGAACTTGGTGTAAACCAGTACCAAGAAACAAGCGAGCGCTGTCTACTGGTAAAATTTGGAGTTGTTTTTTGCTTTGTTATGAAAGAAAACTTTTTTAGGCTGTATTGAGGTTCATGAAGAGCTCCGTTATGAAACAATCGAGTCCGAAATCGACTTCAGAGTCATAAATCGCACATTCGGAATTTTGGACGTCGAATTCAAAGTTTCGTAGCAACACTAGTACAAATATATATTTTTAATATATGCTGCATATTGTTGGGAGCCAAACGGAGCCAAGTGATGTTGTGAGCCATAGAACTTGGTGTAAACCAGTACCAAGAAACAAGCGAGCGCTATCTATTGGTAAAATTTGGAGTGGAGTTGTTTTGTTGCTTGGTTATAAAAGAAAACTTCTTTAATCAGTATTGAGGTGCATGTAGAGCTCCGTTATGAAACAATCGAGTCCGAAATCGACTTCAGAGTCATAAATCAGTCGCACATTCGGAATTTTGGACGCCGGAATCAAAGTTTCGTAGCAGCACTAGTACAAATGTATATTTTTAATTTACGTGTAAGTGGAATTTACGCATGGAGGTTGATGATTGTAAAAATTTTTCATGTCTTTTTTAACATCAAACATTTTTTTTAACATTTTTCTTAGCAATCGTTTGAGTTGCCTTTGCTACGGTGATAGTGATTTATACCGATGTACAGCAATATAGTTAAATATGTGGGTCTATACATGTGTTTGTATGTATTGTATGTATTCTTAATTGTTTTTCAGATATGTAAAGAGTTTACGTAAACACTTTGGCCCGTGGTCGTTATATAATTTGGCATTTCCGTTTTTGGTTATTCACCTTTGACGAAAATTGTGAAACATTTTTAACATATTTCTGAAAAGCCATGTTTGACATTTGAAAAATTTAATATAAAGACTTGAATGTGTGATAACAGCAATAAACTGAAGAGGAATAGGGAGATCGACGAAAGATACAATAAAGTAGTTATTGATCTGTATACATGAAAGGATCTTAAGTCGATAAATTACACACCAAGCTGCACAGAAATACTGGATGTGCCTACTCTACGCTAGTCAAACCTATCCTCTAAAATGGTGTTCCGGTCTTGTGTGCAGGACAACACCTTGTGCCTACGAAGGTCAAAACGTTCAATAGATCATAGAAGATCTAGGTCATATCATATTTTACTAAAAAAATCCCACTAGAGCCCCAGAGAGGAATATATGACTAACCGTGAGGAAACTCAAATCGGGCTCTGTCGTTTTTTTCAGCGGCGTATATAAACTGGATGCCAGGGTAGCCAATTGAAGGTACATGGAAAAGCTTTCTTTTAACACCAGCAATAGGTTACCTGATCATTTCAGTGTTTTACAGTTGTAAATTATTTATGAGTTTCTTCAAAGACAATGGGCCTGTAGTTTTTGGGATACATATGGCTTATCCTCGCCACTTTTGGTAGGAGAACGACGAGAGCAGTTCTTTGGGAGTAGGGTACATGATTCAGTTTTATGCCCCATCAAATATAATTCCATGATGGGGCCGGCAATTTAAACTGAGGTGAAGTCTTCACCACCTAATCGAACTTGGTATTATCCGCCAAGTCTGACACTATCCGTTTCGTGATCAAACTGTAAGTAGTGATACTGTCTGCGACTCTTCTGCATCATCTGCCAAGACTTATGTGTCGCGAACCAACTCGAAGGACTCGTCACTGCTGCGTGACCATTTTCTATTTTCTTTCTTTATTAGCCCCTGAACTATATCACCTCTAGATATAACTATCAATGGAACTAATTACAAAAAAAAACTACCAGATGAAGTTGAAAATTTTCAAACTTTTAAGTAACTTCTCGATGAGCTAGAGACTTAAAATTTCAAACTTAATTCAGAGGTCGATGACAGCCGATGACACGATACAAAAAGATTCGCTACGGGGCGCACGGGATGAGAGATTTAGAAAACTCGTACGAAACGGAGGGAATTTTGGGATTGATTTTTATGTAAGTTCTCATTGAGCTACAACTGTAAAAATTCACAGATAGGATAAGACGCCGAGAAAATTTAAGAAAAGGAGAAAAAATCTCGTTCGGTGGCGCACGGATCGAAATATTTAGATAAGAATTTGGTAATTTGGTGTTTTGAGATCGAATTTAAAGTAACTTATCATTGAGCTACAAACATGAAATCGCAGTCAGGTTAAGACACCGTGACAAAGGAAAAGAAGTCGAAAAAATTCCGTTAGGTAGCGCACGGATCGAAAAAAATTAGATAATAATTTGGAAATTTTAAACCGGGTTTTAAGTAACTTTTCGATGAGCTAGAGGCTAAACATTTATAGCTTAATTCAGAGGTCGATGACAGCTGATGACACAATACAAAAAGTTTCGCTAGGGGCGCACGGACTGAGATATTTAGAAATCTCAAACGGAACGGAGGGAATTTTGGGATTGATTTTTATGAAGCTTCTCATTGAGCTACAAGCGTAAAACTTAACAGAAAGGTTAAGACACAGAGAAAATGTAAGAAAAGGAGAAAATAAAGACATATTCTTGCTAAACTCTGATTTTTAAATTTTGACATAGACATGGCAAAAATATTTATGAGAAGTAAAAATATAAAGGTGGAGCGCAATTGATTGACTAATAATATCTCCTTTCCTACCAACTTTCCAATCCAAGTAATGTGTGCTCCATTTTTATATTTTTACCTCATAAATATTTTTGCAATTTCTATGTCAAAATTTGAAAATCAAAGTTTAGCAAGAGACATTTTTCGCTGATTTTTGTCCATTTATATAAAAGAAGTGCCTTAAAATTTTTTATTTTATTTTTATTTATGAATTTAAATAATGATTTCATCAAAACGAGTAATTCTTCTATATTGACATTCTAGCTAACAGCTTAGAAACGGGTCAATTGGTTTGATATGATGATAAATTTCGAAGCTGCACTTATTTCAGATTAATTAAAAAAACTAAAGAAGTTATGTCAATATGGATATCGAACGAAAGGGAATTTGCCTTGTTTTTTCAAAAAACAAAAACAATTTTCAGTCGAGATTCCACACAACCTTAATTTTAGAATTATAAATTAATGAACATAAATTATATCTTGTATCTAGGGGTTGCCGCTGAGGCTATTTTTACAGGGTTGCTGTCTATTGGAAATAATTAAAAAATCCATGATATACATATGTATGTATATTGAAAAGCGTGTTAAATGCATTCATTTAAAGCCTTCCGCGATTTACAACCAGATTGACTGAGTTTTTGTATGTGTGCGTGTCGGGTATTTGACGCTTGCCCCGCGACTATCAAATAAAAAGCCATCAATCAACATTTGCATTGTGAAACCGTAGCGTTCGGACGTGAATATGTCGTCATCGGATGATGACTTGTTTTACTTGCAACTACAGCAGTTTTATTAAATAATAAAAAAAATTAATAAAAATTTTATTAAATAATAATAAAAGCTTTACATTCCATAAAGCTGGTAAACATTTATAATTTTCAATAAATTTTAATATAAATTGCTGTTCTTCAGCGCACTTTTTCATTTTGAATGTCGACACAAACTAAATACAACACTGCGTTTTGTCAATCACACCCCGCGACTATCAAATAAGCTAGCGTCAAATGAAAAAATCAAAAATTTTTGATTTTCATTAACGTGTAGCCGACAACAAATATGTGTGTCACGAAGCCACCCGACTGCACTAACACACACAAAATTTAGTCAATCTGGTTGTAAATCGCGGAAGGCTTTTATAATAAAAAAATTTACAGATAGTTGCCACCTATCCCTAATTTCAAATCCTTAACTTTAATCGAGACAAAGATGAGTTTCGTTGAGCAAAAATCGATCACTCAGAAACTTATTATTGAACGAAAAATCTGATTTTAATAACAGAATTTTTTTGGGTTAAGGTTGCCAGATTTTTTTTTATATTTTCTTTTTATCTTCAATAAAAATACATACATACATATATTTGTTTTCTTTCCACTTACCGTTTGCATTATCCTGCACCATAGTGGCAGCACGTGAGAGTACATCCAATGCAGATTCCATTGCGAAAATGAACGCCTAACCTTTGTATTATCCTCTTTGGAGATGAAAGCGGCTAACAAGGGTTAATGTTAGCTTTTTTAAATAAATTGTTTAACTGACAAGGCAGCTATTTTGATATTTTTTTTTTAATTTTTGTTTTCACTGTGTTAGCATGCCACACAATTTTTCTATTTTTTGGTTAAACTAATTATTGGCATACAAAACACACGTACACAATTATGAGACACTGTACGTTTGAATAAAATTAAAAAAAAAATTATTGAGAATTTAATTTACTGAACAATTATTTAAAAATTTTAATTTATTTGCTAGTTTCGCTTTTAATTTGTATACTTAAATTAGCGTGTGTAGTTGATATGCGCACACACATTAACAACCTATACTGTTCAACAAAAAAATTTGAAACAAATCCAACACGCGTACCAATTACAACTGACAAACGTAGGCGATGCGCGAATGCCAAGCCACCGACGAAAACGAAGGAAAACTTTCGTACGCAATGAGCGACACACGGACACACTTTCGCGAAAAATTTAAATATAGCAAAGGTAAAAAAATTTACAAAATGCGCCCATAATAAACGCCGGTAAATTCGCGCAATACGCCACGGCGTTGTGTGACGGCAACGAAGCGCGCGAAGTGCAAATGCGTCACGCCGCAATGAGTTGCGTCAACGCAGGTGGCGACGATGACATTTGATGAAATACACGCAATGACGAAGTAGGGGGTGGTGGAGCCGCGTAGTGAGTGTAGTGACGGCGAAGCTTCGTTTTTTGATTGTTGTGTTACCGTTATCGCGTTGCATGCCTACATATGTAGGCGCGCGCTTGTGTGTTGTGGAGTTCGCGTATAGTTGGAAAGGGGTTAGCACCACCGTACATTTTGAGTTGCGGCGCAATGTCAATTTCACTCAGCTGCTATGACAATGTTGTTATTGTTTTATTGGCGCTTTGACATTGTGACTACCGTGGTTGCCGGAGCTTAGCTCAAAGTTCACTTAAAAACATCGTAAAAAGTAGCATCACACGACATGATACGATATCCCATGAAGTTTGGAAGATATGAAATTATTTTATACGATCCATTTCTCCAATTAATTGGTGCTTAAGCGAGTATACAATTTTGGTCGTATTTTAGCTACCAAAAATTAAGCACGATTTGTGTCAATGTCGCCATTATCATTCCTGCTGGGATTTTCCCCGGTCAGAAAGCAGTAGAAGTCAAGTGCAGAAATCATTAGATGTACATATGGTTATGGGCTGTGATGTCAATTATCCTCAACCATTATTATATTACAATTCTTTGAAGTTAGAACGAGATACGAATAGCTTGCTTTTTTGGCCTGTACTGGTTGGTAATTTCACTGCTGGGGAGGACATCAACCAGCCGCAGGACATCGGTTCCTCCGTTTGAAAGTGCCCGGATAAGGCAAGTACATGACCACACATCATAGTCCTTAATAGGGTGACAGGTCTCTATATGATGTAAATTTTAATGAGAGGTTGTTGGGTGCATGGTGTTCTGATCGGGTCAATTTCATGTGACATTTTTCGTCAAATATGGTTTGATGCAATCTAATCTACCCAAATTTCACGTAAATTGTTTGTAATGTGTAAATGTGCTTCGGTGTGAACCAGTGCAATGTGATCTTGATATTTTGAAATTGTGGTTATTTAGACAGAAATAACCCATATTTTGTGATAGGACAATGAATTGTGGTTATATTCTCTCTACAGCAGGGACTGTTTTGATCACATCACATTACATAAAATAAATTGATGAGAGAGAAATCGAATTAGGTGATATTATAGGTATATCTATTTCTTTCAACCGGTAGCAGATTTGCGTTGCCCAAGGGGCGAATAATTACTGATATATGTTTATATATATATATAATTCATGATTTATATTTATTCAAACTTGCCATGACTTTGTCTGCTCCGATGTGATCGAAATGATATGACGTGATCACCAAATTTGATATGGTAACATTTTTAAATTGGTTTCTTTTCCTCTCAGTTCTTGTTTGTACTTGTTGGCAAGCCTGATATAACGACGCGAACGCGCTGCCATTAGCTACGCCAGCAGTGACGACATATTGTCTGCGCGACCAAGCGTGCTATAAATAATTATGTAGGTACTTGAGTACAAATAAGAAAAAGCGCGCTTGAAATCAACACAAATAATTATTGGCAACAATGATGGCAGCACCAACAACAACGGTAATGACCCAAACAACAACAACAGCAATAGCACTGCGATTTTGCAAGGTGGTTTTTATTATGTCCCTGCATTGCGCGCGGTCGTTACTTTCTCTCCACTCCAGTCCACTCAACACAATAAAAATGCAACTAAAAGGAAATAAAAAGTGTATGATGAAATAGCTCATGGCGATAATTTAGCGGTTATGGTTATGAGTCGTCGTTGTACGAGTTTATAACGGTAACGCAAATTGTGAAAGGGTTCGTGGTTGTAGGCGGTGGCGTTGGTGAGATATTTGCAGCAGCTGTAATAGAAGTAGAAGAAATAAAGAAAGAGATAAGTAATTGGAATTTGTGTGACTTTATTTTGTACCTCTTTTATTAAACATGTGCTTTGTAAAGATTTATTTGCCTTTTGTTATAAAAGTTTTCAGAGGGGGGATTGCAATGCGGCAGTGTTGCTGCTCTTAAAAGGGACCTTTCTGGGGCCACTATGAAGTAATCATCCTAAGGAATGGCACATGTTTTAGGAAGGTTTAAGAAGTTTTGCCTAGGATGTTATTATAAATGGGAAGCTACCTAGTTGATTAATGTTCTCGTGAATGCGAAAGGTAACTTAACTGTCCTACGAGAAATTCGATGCATAGGAAAGGCATAAAGATTATATTGATATAGGGCTTGCGACATCTAATGTTGTTGTTGTTGTTGTTGTTGTAGTTGTTGTAGCAATGCTCGCCCCACCTAATAGCCGCGACCGATCACAAATTGTCATCAATATCCTCTAACGGGAGTCCAAGGAAACTTGAGGATGTTATTATAAATGGGAAGCTACCTAGTTGATTAATGTTCTCGTGAATGCGAAAGGTAACTTAACTGTCCTACGAGAAATTCGATGCATAGGAAAGGCATAAAGATTATATTGATATAGGGCTTGCGACATCTAATGTTGTTGTTGTTGTTGTTGTTGTAGCAATGCTCGCCCCACCTAATAGCCGCGACCGATCACAAATTGTCATCAATATCCTCTAACGGGAGTCCAAGGAAACTTGCCGTTTCAACAGGGGTCGACCATAAGGAAAGGGGTGTTAGAGGCGTTGGTTCCACATTACAATTAAAGAGATGGTTGGTGTCATGTGGGGACACATTGCAAGCGGGGCATACATTTTGTATGTCGGGGTTGATTCTGGATAGGTAAGAGTTTAACCTGTTACAGTATCCAGAACGAAGTTGAGCAAGAGTGACACGCGTTTCCCTGGGGAGTATGCGTTCCTCTTCCGCGAGTTCTGGATATTTTTCTTCAAGTACTGGATTCACCGGGCAATTCCCGACATAAAGGTCCGACGCCTGTCTATGGAGTTCACCAAGGACCTGCTTGTGTTTTTTCGCTTCATACGGCTGGGTTCTCAGGTGCCGTATTTCCTCAAAATGCTTACGGAAATGACTCCTTAGGCCCCTAGGCGGTGCTGGTTCGTCAATCAGATGTCTGTTGGGATGCCCAGGTTTCTGGGTAAACTGTTTGGTCAGCATCTCATTTCTCTCCCTGATGGGGAGTATTCTCGCCTCATTATGCAGATGGTGTTCTGGGGACATAAGAAGACAGCTGAGAGCAGTATTTTGGCAGGCCTGTAGTTTCTTCCAGTGGGTAGTTTTTAGGCTTGGCGACCATATGGGTGACGCGTAGCACGTAATCGGCTGGCTAATTGCTTTGTATGTGGTCATGAGCGTTTCTTTATCTTTTCCCCAGGTACTGCCAGCAAGGGATTTGAGGATTTTATTACGGCTCTGAATTCTCGGAACAATTGCGGTTGCGTGCGCACCAAAATGTAGATCCTGATCAAACGTCACACCCAAGATCTTGGGGTGTAGGACAGTCGGTAGCGTAGTGCCATCGACGTGGATGTTCAATATGGTCGACATTTGGGGCGTCCATGTTGTAAATAAGGTCGCGGAAGATTTAGTCGGTGACAATGCCAGGTTTCGCGAGGCGGAAAAACTGGAGAGATCAGGGAGATAGCCGTTTATTTTATTGCATAGCTCATCGATCTCTGGGCCTGGGCCTGTGGCCATTATTGTGCAGTCATCGGCGTAGGAAACGATTGTGACTCCTTCCGGTGGTGAAGGTAGCTTAGATATGTAGAAATTAAACAAAAGTGGGGATAGGACACCACCCTGTGGCACCCCTTGTTTAATTCTCCTTGGTTTTGATGTTTCGTTTCTGAATTGCACCGATGCCTGCCGACCACCCAGATAATTTGCGGTCCACCTTTTAAGACATGGGGGAAGGGTAGACCCTTCCAGGTCTTGCAGTAATGAGCCATGGTTGACCGTATCAAAGGCTTTTGATAGGTCTAGCGCTACGAGTACTGTTCTATGGTGGGGGTGTTGATTCAAACCGCAATTTATCTGGGTGCCAATGACATTTAGCGCGGAGGTAGTGCTATAGAGTTTTCTGAAGCCATGCTGATGAGGGGCTAGCTGCAAATGTGCTTGGAAATAAGGGAGCAAAATGGCTTCAAGCGTCTTTGCCACTGGCGATAGGAGAGATATCGGACGATATGACTCACCTACGTTAGCTGGTTTCCCAGGCTTTAGTAGCGGGACCACCTTGGCCATTTTCCATTTCTCGGGTATGGCAAAGGTGGAGAGAGACAGGTTGAAGACATGCGCTAAATATTTGAAACCCTCTTTCCCTAGGTTTTTAAGCATCGGCATGGCTATGCCGTCTGGGCCCACTGCTTTGGATGGTTTAGCGCGACTAATGGCGTCCTCAACCTCTCTAGCGGTGATGGTGATTGGTGACGCGCTGATTTTTGTGTTTATGTGCGTGTCTATTGGCTCTCCGTCTATCTTTGTCGACCGTAGGATGCATTATATATTGTCGGCAGGAAGCGCTCGCGCATTTTTCCGCATCCAACAGCACCTTATCGCCAAAGGCGATGGAAACTTTGTCTTTGTCTTCATCTAATATAATGGACATGTACAAAAAGTGAGGCATACGCCACGATCTTCAACATATCCTTCATCTGGAAAAAACCAAGACAGTTATACGGGACATATGTCCGAGGAAATTTTGGCCGAGCTTCTCAAATGAGATGACCTTGTGAATTTCAGAGGCACAAGTTTTTCCGAAGTCTATGTATCTTCGAAATTTGGCGAGGATTATTTCTTGATGATTTCAATTGGCGTCAGTTATTTTGAACGAATGAGTAATTTGTTAAACTTTAGATACACTCAAAGATATTTGCGCAGTGACAAGTGTGGGAAGTTGTTTTGCGAATATCTGAAAAACAATTATAAATGTACCCGACGTTCTCCGAGGTGTTAAGGAGATTTTCGGTCGTATATAAACTTGTTGGCTACTTAGTTTCTTATACTCTATGCATGCGAGAGGATCCTAGGATGAACGTGGGGCCTATCACCCAAACTCTCTCATTGGGTATTTACGGCAATTGTCAAAGCCATACTTTACTATGGGGTTATTGTTTGGTGGACAGTCACACAAAAAAGTACGTATACCAAAAAACTTCAGAGGGTATGCAGAGTCACGATGATTAGCATAACGGGAGCCTTAAAAACTACCCTGACAGCAGCATTGCATGCCATTATACACATCCCGCCTGCAGACCTAACGGCCAAAAACATCGCGTCGTTACATCCCAATCCGTTTGGAAGAAATAAAAAGGAGACAGGAGATGCATATGATCCATCAAGCAGGAAAGGCGTGGACAAAAGCGCGGGGCTGCAAAATTTCTAAGATCATGTGCAAAGCCTGCGATGTAAGTGGCTCATATCTCTGAAGCAGTAACAGCAAGTGTAGGAAGTTTGAGCTGCAGGAAGAAACGGTTGAGCACGTTCTGTGTTCATGTCCTGCGCTTGCCAGGTCAAGTCTACAGCTATTAGGGGTGGCAGTTTCCAGATCTTCAGGCAGCAATAAAGCTGGATCCTAGAAAACTGCTAGTAAATGCCAGGAGGACGGTGTTATTCTATAACATATTTCCTGGCACCTGATTGGGGTTCTTCGTTGAGTTTGGCCGTCAAACAAATTCTGGTAACACTATGGACACATTCAGTCTATGTGAGGTCTTTATTGACCGGCCAGTTCAACCTAACCTACATCGCTTTAGAGTTTTAGAAGATAAGGAGTTGAAACTCGACGTGGACGTGGGCATATCTATATGATAAAGACCACTTGCAACCATAAGCCGGTTATACCACAATTAAATCAGAAGTGGAATATTTCTGGAAACTTAGACAAATTATAGTTTTTTTGCCCTTACTAAACCAATTAGGAATAAAGCTTTCCGCGTCCTTTAAGCCCCAATATCTGAATAGAGCTGTTCTTTGTCAGTGAAGCTGGCTCTATAGTTTTTTTAGTGTTCTGTTAATACATCGAATATGGTATCACGAGGCATGCAGTGCGATTTGTAAAAATCGCTCGTCTCTTCATACGCGTAGCTGGGGGATCCCATCAGTACTAGCGAGGTTATAAAGCCTTATGTTTTTAACATAACATTTTACTCTCCTTTTTCAGTTCGCAACA
Source organism: Eurosta solidaginis (assembly GCF_040869045.1). NCBI lineage: Eukaryota > Metazoa > Arthropoda > Insecta > Diptera > Tephritidae > Eurosta > Eurosta solidaginis. The sequence continues at coordinate 20,066,447 of NC_090323.1, forward strand.
TTCACGTCTGTTGTTTATCTAAAGGCATCCGATTTGCGTGCAAATAAGCAGGACATTAAAAGTTTGAATGTGATTACCCCAAACGGTCGCTTACTTGGACATCACCGTTAGGGTTAGATAATTTCCAAAGAATTGATCATTGTATATATTATTGTTGTAACTATTACAACACTACTCGGAGGTTTTGGGGAGGTTTATCGACATTAATACCTCATTTCCGCAAACCGATCTGGTTCGCTCTGCAAGTAGCTAGGGTGACGATTTGATATGACCACGTGGGGCTCGCTATACCATCCATCCTTCTCTTTCCGTAAGGGTTGAAAAAGCTGAGTAGCTATGAAGCTAATTTTTTAATGGGATTTGCGCATTTCGACCAGCCCAGGCTCTGGACATGAAATACCTTTATAGAGCATATCTACAGTTCGTATATCGCCTGAATGTCTCAGCTTACGAGACAATTATCTTCATATGCTCGACTCGTTTGACAAACATGGCAAAGAACAAGAACTTAAACTCCAAAACAAAGTTCAATTTTTGTACAATCGCCAAAACTGACGAACTACCAGAAGGATGAGTTGGCAAAAGTAATAGTTGGGAGATGGAGAATATCGAGTGCAAAGCAAAGTTTAAAGATCAGATATAACAAAAAACACGAACCGAAACAACAACAAGAGCGTTGGCGTAATAGCGCCATATGGTACCTACTTGTATATAAGTATAGATTTAAGTATGCCTTTATAAATACATATATATATCTTCATAAGTAAGCTGTATTTTAAGGCGAGCTCATGTACTCAAGTATGTATATGCACATTCTCGATTTGGTTGTTGGATACTCTACTCTTTGTCTTGGGCAATAGCTTGACAACAGCATGCGACCACAAAACACTACAATACTCAGTTTGGTACCTTGCTTGGCTTGACATCATCTACTTATGTCGGACGAAGCGTCGAGAAGACAAAATGCTTTATGCGTTTTTATTTTTGGCAAATTTCGGACATTTTGTTCAAGTTTCAGGTTCATGGAGACATTGAAACGAAGTCTTGCATATTAAACACAACTTAGACTACGATAAGAAGGAGAGGAGTGTAGACGGTGGCATGTATTTTGTATACGCCTTTAAAAGATTTGAAGAGCAAAGTTTAAGTACATATATGCTTAACAGTTGAAATAAAAAATAAATGTAAGATGCTCCTTTTAATTTTTCCTACAAATTGGCGGGACAGGACCTACTTGTTTTATGCCGACTACGAACGGCATCTGCAAGGCAGATGAGTTTTCTTTCACTTAGAGCTTTTCATCACAAAAATACATTTGGAGTGCTTGCCAAAACACTGCCGAGGGGCGACCCTGCTTAGAAAAAATTTCTTCTAATTGAAAAAACTGGTTTCTAAAATTTTGGAGGTTGCTTTTCCCTGGACGTGAACTCAGGATCGTCGGTGTGCTTTGTCGTTACAAAGAAGGCACTGTTCAGGATGTTCGACGAGGGTCCAGTCAAACTCACTCAGTACGCAGATGACATTTCAGTGATCATAAATGGCAAATGAAACCAGCAATTAGAAATGTACCAGGCCTGAGCTAGGAAGATTAGCCTTACAGGAGACACATGGTATGAAATATATTAATTGGGGCTTAACCGTTTTAACGATTATGGCGGCCCAACAATGCGTGCCAGTCTTCGCTGGGTTGAGTGACGCAAATTGTTCACACCAAGGGAATTTAAATCGCATACCACAGCATCTAGAAATGTAGTAACTTTAATTTTTATGTATTCGGTTCTCGTTACATTGGCAAAGAAGAGTGAAAATTCGCAAGATGAGCCTATTCGATATATGTACCAATTAGATAGGGTGCATGGTTAGATAATGTGCATGACCATCCAAAGCAAGGATCATGTGCAAGCCTTATGGCATTATACTACCAAAGTACGTCTTACCACAAAAATGAGGGGACTGTCGGCTAACGATGGGCGTCCTTACTGGGCACTGCATTTTGCCATCACATAAGCATAATAGCTTGGCCGTTGCGTAGCGATAACTGACACCAATCGGGAGCACCGACGGTCTTTCTCCAACTGTCCCTTTTAACTCAGCGAAGGTCTCCCTCTCCTCTGAATCCAAATACGGGTGCCGATAAGAATACTTTCAGAGCCGAAGCGTCTTTTCCGTTTTTATAACACGACCTTCTGAACTTGTTAGATAATCTACATGCGAGTTCTTATCTACATGTGGAAAAAATGGTTCAACTGACCGATCTGTAAGGACCAAACATATTCTTAATTTGTTCATAGTGTAAAGAGAAATTTGCTTGACGACCAAAGTGAAAATCCACGATAAAAATGAAGACATACCGTACTGGGATGTTTCTGGTAAGTTAATTTATCTAATTAATGAACCTACGAGTTACCCAGTAGATTGCAAGTTTTGTTACAACCTTTAAATCGTGAAAGTTAATCCCATTGAATTAATATGTATTCGCAGTACGCTATGTTATAAAATATCTCTATCCTCTTGAGAAATAATATGAGGATTCCATGGCCTATCTTACTTTCTGCTACTAAATCTGATAGCTGTTACTACTATGTAATAGCTTGGGTTCTTAAACTGGCGAACAGGGCACGGAGACAGCACTTGCTCGATCGTTTCTCAATCTGCGCTACAATTATTATTATTGACTAGACCATATTTTAAAGCGTGTCTGGTCAGAATGCCTACCATGAGGCTTTAGTTTAGTTTGGATTTTTTTGTGAAAATAGTGACTTTACTAAGTTTGATTTGGTATGACCTGATAATGATCTTCGGAGCTTTGCAAGAAAGGCGTGAAACTATGCTCTTGGTCGATTATTTGCAACTCTTTTTATGTCGCCCAGTCTGAGTGGGACGTCTACGGTACAAGCTTCCTGGGTGGTTGGCACGATCCTAGCTAGTCAATGGTGACTCTTAGAATTACAACATAATCCCAATCGGTTATGTATATGACTAATGTTTAAATGATTACAATTTCGTTTCCTACAGATATTTAGATGTTTTCAATTCCCATATGCCGATGTATGTATATATATGTAGCTGAATTAACGCCTCCCAATATATTTACCTATAAAGAAGAAAAACAAAGTGTTTGTGTGAAGAGAAACTGAAAACAATGAAATGCAATTTAAGTTTAATTACCTCTGAAAATTTAGTTTGCTTTCAAACAATTTACAGTTCTATACTGTGTACTGCCAACTGTGCAGATTGTATCTCAGAGCAACTGCATTAAGCCGAATGAAATTGACTTTTGCCGGTGGAGGTGCATGGGCGAATTTAGAGCAGCAGCTTGCTGTTTTTGTTATTGTTTGACACACGCACACGCGCGCATACACACGCAGCAATGCAAACACAAAACTACACACATGCATCGATATATATATATACATATATATATTATATGTTTATAAAGACGCGAATACCAATTTGAGTTATTTTTTGCTTTGTATGAATTCCACCTTTACTCCCTCCCCTTCCAACTTCGAACCAATCGACCTTACAAACGACCACAGCAGAAATATCGACGGCGCTGCATTCGTCTGACGTTTCCAATATGTTTGACCCGTCATGTAGATAAATCGAACGAATGTGTATATGTATGTATATCGAAAAATGAATTGGTTACAACAAAAAATTTCACTTGATTTTTCTTTTTTTAGCACATAATTTACCAGTAATTTTTTTCAAATTTATTTATTTATTTCACAGCATAAATTTCACAATTTTCACAAGCACACGAATAAAGAAAACCGTCTGAACCGTCCTTTGGCTGAACAAATTAGTATAAAAGCAAAACTATTTGTATTACCAGCGACACCGTCTCTTTAGCTATTGAATATTTTTCTTGCGTTGCGTATCGTTGCTTGTGCTTTTTCCTATATATTTTATGTAAAAGTGTGTATTTTCTTTTGGTTTGTTTGTCCAGTGGTATGCGCGGAATTTGAATGGAATGTTGCCAACAGCGACATTAACCGTAAGCGGTCATCGAATGCAAACGTGCAGTTGTCAGTGCTGGTTTTGCTTTGCATCCAAAGGAAATTAAGAAATGTCAGCGTTAGTTATGCTTTACTTCCGGTGCTCGAAGGGTTTGTGTTTCCGAAAAAATCACTTGTTTTGTGAAAGAACTGCTAGATGGCGCATTTTCTTCATTTTTCATATTATGAAATTTAAAAAAAAATACAGAGGCAGTGTTTTCTAGATACGTTCTTGATTATGAGGCTATCGCAATGCTTCCACGACAGCTTGCATACCAAAATCTCTTATTCTCCTTCTAGCAGTGCTTCATTCGATCCAATAGGTGCGAGCTAACTCGTGACTTGTCCTGTGCATCCTTAAGGGCCAATTAATGGTGACTTATAACCATATAACCATAAGCAGATAAAACACTTGATCGAAGCTACATTATGGAAATCAATGTAATCGATGAATGGTGCCATACCATAACGCTAACGCCAAAACCATACCATAGCCACCAATTGGTTTTTGGTTCCTCGCCATATGCATAACCTAAAAATATTTGAGTTGGTGAATTTAATAACTTTTTGTAGATTTTATTCATTGTTTTGGATATGTTATGACTAAAGGCTTGGTTTCCTCGAAAGCGGTGCCGCTATTTAGCGGCCGTTACATAGCGGTAGAGTATGTTGTCAAAATTGTTGCAGTGTAAAATTAATTATGTGTAAAGAAGACAGTGAAGGTCACCGTAACGTAATATAGCGGCTGGGCATAAAACAACCCTGCCGTCATGACGGTAGAAACTGGTTCATCATCGTTTTTTCCCACCGCTATTGTCAAAGCGGTGAACATTTTGTCAAGTATTTATAAAATAGCCATTTTTTTTATACACGCGCATATGTTTACGTTTGCGCGTGAAAAAAACGCCTATCTTCGCCTAGATACTGCTTAGGAGACCCATATAGCGGCAGTGGTTAAACAACTAGCTACAGCAACAGGGTGTACCGAAAAGCGGAGACACAACCCTCTGATGGCCGTAGGGTATAACATATAGCTAAATCAGTTGCGATGAATTGTGGACACACATAGAATACATAGAAATAGTGTAGATAGTGAAACAAAGACACATATTTCAGTTACATCTGAGTATAATGCTTATTGAAAATTAATAGGACAAATTTTATGCGCAGCAATTTCAGAGGTGTATTTAAAGTTTGTCGCTTAGCAGTCCATATAAAGTTTAAGCGTATAGACGTTTACGTGTAAAAAAAAAATACGGATAATAAACAATATTTTTGAATTTAAATTTTTTTGATCATGTTTTATCTCTGTATGTGCAGTTAAAAAAAATAAGAGGAAAAACAAAAGGAAAATTTTAAATTAAATTTTGTGGATCGTCTGCCGTAAGTGTTCATAGTTTCCAACAAAGCGGTGCCGCTGAAAAGGTGAGTATACCGGGCGTTCTTTTGCGGTCGTAATAAAGCGGCACCGCTTTCCGAGGAAACCCAGCCTTAAGATACTTATTTTTTGTGGTATATGTTTGTAATTTTTTGCGTTTACTTCATTTTTATGAAATTTTCATGATTAAGTTAGGCACCATTAATCAATCACATTGGAGATGGTTATAGATATGGGTACTACTATAGTGTTAGGGTTAAGGAAGTTTAATTGGCCCTTTAAACGGAAATCCAAGGAAATTTGCGGTAATTCTATACCACAGCAGGACACTGCTAATACGCGTCCATGGTTCAATTATGTACAGGTTGGCTCATCTCATCAGCTGATTTTATTTATGTCATTGCATTGTCGAAGGGATTGTCAAAAGGAGATGGCAAACTCAAAATGAAACCATGTTTCCATTCCATACCATTCGCACCAACACCAATACACAGATTTTGACAATTTGAACAGACATATTATGTTGCTTTAGAGATGAGCCAACCTGTATATAGTTGAACCATGTACGCGTCCAAAAATTTCGAGAGGTGTCGAAAGACGCGCATTGACCTCGACAACAGTAATCCGAAGGCGCAAAAATTTTGGCTCGTTCAAAAAATATTAACGAAAAACCGAAAAATGACCACGGAGTGCACCGAAACCGTGGGCGGGATCCAAGAATCTTTGCGCAGAACACTTTTCTACATTGGTGGCCTTCGGCCGCGCTTATAAAACAACATTTTTATTTTCCGCCTTAAGATTATTGTTGCCGGGGTCAATACGCGTCTTTTGACAGCTCTCTCGATGTTTTTGGACGCGTATTAACAGTGTCATGCTGTCGTGTAGAATTACCCACCTTCAAGTGCGACTTGCGGGTGTTGGGTTTCTGAGAACAGGCGTCACGATAAGACTATGCCGACCGTAAGTGAATATGACTAAGGTCTTCGCGCTCTATTAGTTCAAACGGCTGAATTCCTATGTTCAGATTCTCTCTGCAGAGCCAGATTTCCCCTTATATTCTAGGATTGTTCAAAATTTCATTTCTCTCCTTCATGGGGAGTATTTCCATTTCATTGTTTAATAATATTTAGATGTCATAGGGGATATGCTGTGGCAGCTCTCGGCAATATCTCATCTTTTTGCTTTCCTTTGCATTCCACAATCTTTCTGTAGCATGAAATATATCCGGCCACACATTGGACTCATCTGTCAAAGCGAAGCACTAAACACAGCGTGCGATAACTCTACATCAGAGATCGACTGCTTAAACACCTCCAATGTAATATATCAGATATGACATAATGGGAAATAAATGAGTTTTCGCCCGCGAAGCCTTCATGACAGATTCGCATAGAACTCTTACCGCCTTGTTTTCCTTTTATGCCACGCGTTACATTTCACAAACTTTGTAATGCAAGGTAAATCCCTTTGTCGCTTCAGAGCGAACATGTCGATATCAAAGCGTAAAATCGAAGCAGCGCGACCAAAGCGTTTGCGTCAATCCGCGTTTAGAACCAATGAGATTTCTCAAACTTATCTACTGAATACAACCCTGCGTTCAAAAGGAAAAACTTTTGCAGCAGTAGCGCAGTGACGGAAAATTTAATAAGCAGCGAAAACAAAACTAAAATAATTAAAAAAAATCACAAAAAATTGGCATTAAACTTTTAAAAAATTCGCACAAGAAGCTGTTTTTTATTTAATCATTATAGGTAAATAAGTGAAATATTGTAGTGAGTGTTAATAGGCTAAATACAGCATAGGCCAAAATTCCGATGCACCGATCAGAAAAATCAATTCTGAAATTTTAGAGCAAGAGAGAAGCGGTGCCAAGGAAGAAGATAAAATAAAAGCCAACTTGCTATGTTTATTTGTATGGATTAAAGAACCTAAAGAACGATTGGCGGAGTGGAGCACATAAGCAGCAGTAGCAAAGAAGTAAAGTAACAACACAACGAAGCACCCACGCAGTAACAGATATTCACTTGAATGGAATTAATAATTTTGTAGTGGCAGCGGCATTGGTGGTGACACACAAGAAAAAAGTCAAAAATAGGGCTAGGTGCATCTCTGTAGTCAGTGGGTGAAGTGCGTAAATCAGGAATAAAGCAAAATCAATTGAACAAAAGCTAAAGTAAGCTGTAGGTGAAGTTGCAGGTGCGGCACGCGCACAACACACATTCCAACAAACTAGAAATTGTAGATGCAAACGTTGAACCCTGATAGCAAAAGCAGGTGTTTTGTGTTAATCCATACGAGGTGGTGGTGTTGCTGATAGACGGAAAAGTGCATAGCGTGAAAGTGTGTGAAAGGTTGGAACACTCACAAGCTCAACATAGGTGCATAGCTATTTTAAATTGTGAGGCAAGTGCAGTGTTTAAAGTAAAACGCGGTGTCCAGTTTGGCTAGTACGTGGCGTTGAGCCAAAACTGCTGTCTTTCAAGGTCGTCGGCATTGAAGTGGGGGAAAATCGCATCACAAGCAATCGAATTCAAAGTCGTGTCGTAAACCGTCAAACGGCAAAACTATTTTTGCACGTAAAGTTGTACGCCGGAAGGGAATTTTGAGCATTTGGAGGCCTTTGCCAAATTTATAATTATAGTACAATATGGCTATTAGCTTCGAGAAACATCGTGCACAAATCATAGCTGCCTGGAAAGATGTGTTGGATGATAAAAGTAGTACTAATTGGTAAGTGATTGTATTTAGTATAAGATTTTATACATTTACAAAAGTATTTTAAGAGCAAAGAAAGTTGCTTTGAAGATTCAAAAATATTTATATAATTTAAAGCTACACCGTTAGTGCATTGCTTTTACGATTTTATTGTAATTAATTTAAAATTTATTTAGCTTTCAATTGCCTTTGTTTAGAGTTGAAAACTCATTTCCATACATAGCTGCTGCTTTGTTATTGACTTCACTATGCATTTAAACCACTTACATATTTGCATTTCAATGAGTCAACAATACGAGAATATCACTATTGAAGTGTGTAAGATAAAACCGGAAAGTGTGTAAAAAGTAATAAAACTTTTGAATTGTTAAAGATTGCAAGGGGGTGCACACAAATGTTACATGCGTAAAGCTGGCAGACCCAAGTGCTCAAAAATAAGTTTAAGTTGTTTGAGAATTAAGTGCATTTTAGGTGCTATTTAGGGCCACAAAAGATAATTTAGGTGCTCATTTGGTTTTCGAGATATTCGCAAAAAAGTGTGGGTCTGATAGGTTAAGGTCAAGCTAGCAGACCCACAACTTAAATTTCATTTTATTTTAAATAAAAAATATATCAAAATTAGGAGCTATTTAGATGCTTTTTAGGGCCACAAAAGATAATTTAGGTTTTCATTTCGTTTTCGAGATATTCGCAAAAAGGTGTGGGTCTGCTAGGTTAACGTCAAGTTAGCAGACCCAAAATTTAAATTTCATTTTTTTTAAATCAAAAGTATATCAAAATTAGGAGCTATTTAGGTGCTTTTTAGGGCCACAAAAGATAATTTAGGTTTTCATTTCGTTTTCGAGATATTCGCAAAAAGGTGTGGGTCTGCTAGGTTAACGTCAAGTTAGCAGACCCAAAATTTAAATTTCATTTTTTTTAAATCAAAAGTATATCAAAATTAGGAGCTATTTAGATGCTTTTTAGGGCCACAAAAGATAATTTAGGTTTTCATTTCGTTTTCGAGATATTCGCAAAAAGGTGTGGGTCTGCTAGGTTAACGTCAAGCTAGCAGACCCACACTTTTTTGCGAAAATCTCGAAAACTAAATGAAAACCTAAATTATCTTTTGTGGCCCTAAAAAGCACCTAAATAGCTCCTAATTTTGATATACTTTTTATTTAAAAAAAATGAAATTTAAATTTTGGGTCTGATAGCTTGACGTTAACCTAGCAGACCCACACCTTTTTGCGAATATCTCGAAAACGAAATGAAAACCTAAATTATCTTTTGTGGCCCTAAAAAGCACCTAAATAGCTCCTAATTTTGATATACTTTTTATTTAAAAAAAATGAAATTTAAATTTTGGGTCTGCTAGCTTGACGTTAACCTAGCAGACCCACACCTTTTTGCGAATATCTCGAAAACGAAATGAAAACCTAAATTATCTTTTGTGGCCCTAAAAAGCACCTAAATAGCTCCTAATTTTGATATACTTTTTATTTAAAAAAAATGAAATTTAAATTTTGGGTCTGCTAGCTTGACGTTAACCTAGCAGACCCACACCTTTTTGCGAATATCTCGAAAACGAAATGAGAACCTAAATTATCTTTTGTGGCCCTAAAAAGCACCTAAATAGCTCCTAATTTTGATATACTTTTTATTTAAAAAAAATGAAATTTAAATTTTGGGTCTGATAGCTTGACGTTAACCTAGCAGACCCACACCTTTTTGCGAATATCTCGAAAACGAAATGAAAACCTAAATTATCTTTTGTGGCCCTAAAAAGCACCTAAATAGCTCCTAATTTTGATATACTTTTTATTTAAAAAAAATGAAATTTAAATTTTGGGTCTGCTAGCTTGACGTTAACCTAGCAGACCCACACCTTTTTGCGAATATCTCGAAAACGAAATGAAAACCTAAATTATCTTTTGTGGCCCTAAAAAGCACCTAAATAGCTCCTAATTTTGATATACTTTTTATTAAAAAAAATTAAATTTAAATTTTACGTCTGCTAGCTTGGCGTTAACCTAGGAGACCCACACCTTTTTGCGAATATCTCGAAAACGACATGAAAACCTAAATTATCTTTTGTGGCCCTAAATAGCACCTAAATAGCTCCTTATTTTGATATACTTTTTATTTAAAAAAAAAAATGAAATTTAAATTTTGGGTCTGCTAGCTTGACGTTAACCTAGCGGACCCACACCTTTTTGCAATATCTCGAAAACGAAATGAAAACCTAAATTATATTTTGTGGCCCTAAAAAGCACCTAAATAGCTCCTAATTTTGATATACTTTTTATTTAAAAAAAAATGAAATTTAAATTTTGGGTCTGCTAGCTTGACGTTAACCTAGCAGACCCACACCTTTTTGCGAATATCTCGAAAACGAAATGAAAACCTAAATTATCTTTTGTGGCCCTAAAAAGCACCTAAATAGCTCCTAATTTTGATATATTTTTTATTTAAAAAAATTAAATTTATATTTTGGGTCTGCTAGCTTGACGTTAACCTAGCAGACCCACACTTTTTTGCGAATATCTCGAAAACGAAATGAAAACCTAAATAATATTTTGTGGACCTAAAAAACACCTAAATAGCTCCTAATTTTGATATACTTTCTATTTAAAAAAAAATTAAATTTAAATTGTGGGTCTGCTAGCTTGACGTTAACCGAGCAGACCCACACCTTTTTGCGAATATCTCGAAAACGAAATGAAAACCTAAATTATCTTTTGTGGCCCTAAAAAGCACCTAAATAGCTCCTAATTTTGATATACTTTTTATTAAAAAAATGAAATTTAAATTTTACGTCTGCTAGCTTGACGTTAACCTAGCAGACCCACACCTTTTTGCGAATATCTCGAAAACGAAATGAAAACCTAAATTATCTTTTGTGGCCCTAAATAGCACCTAAATAGCTCCTAATTTTGATATACTTTTTATTTTAAAAAAAATGAAATTTAAATTTTGGGTCTGCTAGCTTGACGTTAACCTAGCGGACCCACACCTTTTTGCAAATATCTCGAAAACGAAATGAAAACCTAAATTATATTTTGTGGCCCTAAAAAGCACCTAAATAGCTCCTAATTTTGATATACTTTTTATTTAAAAAAAATGAAATTTAAATTTTGGGTCTGCTAGCTTGACGTTAACCTAGCAGACCCACACCTTTTTGCGAATATCTCGAAAACGAAATGAAAACCTAAATTATCTTTTGTGGCCCTAAAAAGCACCTAAATAGCTCCTAATTTTGATATATTTTTTATTTAAAATAAAATGAAATTTAAGTTGTGAGTCTGCTAGCTTGACGTTAACCTAGCAGACCCACACCTTTTTGCGAATATCTCGAAAACGAAATGAAAACCTAAATTATCTTTTGTGGCCCTGAAAAGCACCTAAATAGCTCCTAATTTTGATATACTTTTTATTTAAAAAAAATGAAATTTATATTTTGGGTCTGCTAGCTTGACGTTAACCTAGCAGACCCACACCTTTTTGCGAATATCTCGAAAACGAAATGAAAACCTAAATCAACTTTTGTGGCCCTAAAAAGCACCTAAATAGCTCCTAATTTTGATATACTTTTCACTAAAAAAAATGAAATTTAAATTTTGGGTCTGCTAGCTTGACGTTAACCTAGCAGACACACACCTTTCTGCGAATATCTCGAAAACGAAATGAAAACCTAAATCAACATTTGTGGCACTAAAAAGCACCTAAATAGCTCCTAATTTTGATATACTTTTCACTAAAAAAAATGAAATTTAAATTTTGGGTCTGCTAGCTTGACGTTAACCTAGCAGACCCACACCTTTTTGCGAATATCTCGAAAACGAAATGAAAACCTAAATTAACTTTTGTGGCCCTAAAAAGCACCTAAATAGCTCCTAATTTTGATATACTTTTCACTAAAAAAAATGAAATTTAAATTTTGGGTCTGCTAGCTTGACGTTAACTTAGCAGACCCACACCTTTTTGCGAATATCTCGAAAACGAAATGAAAACCTAAATTATCTTTTGTGGCCCTAAAAAGCACCTAAATAGCTCCTAGTTTTGATATATTTTTTATTTAAAATAAAATGAAATTTAAGTTGTGGGTCTGCTAGCTTGACGTTAACCTAGCAGACCCACACTTTTTTGCGAATATCTCGAAATAGCACCTAAAATGCACTTAATTCTCAAACAATTTAAACTTATTTTTGAGCACTTGGGTCTGCCAGCTTTACGCACGTACAAATGTTCCTTAGTGCGTTATGCCTAAATCAAATTTAAAAAAATAAAATTCCCGCTTACCTGCCGTAAAAAATAACACAAGGAGGAGATGATTAGTTAGGCGAAAGGGCCCAGGGTCGCAATAAATCCTGTTGTTGTTGTTGTAGTAGCAATGCTCGCCCCACCTAATAGGCGCCACCGATCACAAATTGTCACCAATATCCTCTAGCGGGAGTCCAAGGAAACTTGCCGTTTCAACAGGGGTCGACCATAAGGAAAGGGGTGTTAGAGGCGTTGATTCCACATTACAATTGAAGAGATGGTTGGTGTCATGTGGGGACACATTGCAAGCGGGGCATACATTTTGTATGTCGGGGTTGATTCTGGATAGGTAAGAGTTTAACCTGTTACAGTATCCAGAACGAAGTTGGGCAAGAGTGACACGCGTTTCCCTGGGGAGTATGCGTTCCTCTTCCGCAAGTTTTGGATAATTTTCGTTAAGTACTGGATTCACCGGGCAATTCCCGGCATAAAGGTCCGACGCCTGTTTATGGAGTTCACCAAGGACATGCTTCTGTTTTTTCACTTCATACGGCTGGGTTCTCAGGTGCCGTATTTCCTCAAAATGCTTACGGAGATGACTCCTTAAGCCCCTAGGCGGTGCTGGTTCATCAATCAGATGTCTGTTGGGATGCCCAGGTTTCTGGGTATTCAATAAATCCTCAATTCCCTTGCTGTAAGCACTTTGGAAAATGATTTGGGGATGTCGCTAACAACTTATAAAGCAATTGGCTACATATGTTCTACACCCCGCCGGTAAGGTTACACTAGAGGAAGCTGCGGACTTACTAAAACACTGCTCAGAACTTTCAAGGAATATTTCTTTATTATACCTGAACATCAGTAACACATTGGAACGAAAGTACTCTTCATCAACGAGATAAACCAAGCGACTTCTGAACAAATATGTTCGTTAAATTCCCAATCTAGGCGTCCAAACAGACAATTGATGGAAGCGACCCCGCCCCCGACATATCCGTCAGAACTATGAAGAGGTTTGGTATACAAGAACTCAGCCGGTAGGTAAATTCTTATGGCGAGTTGTTGTTGATGTAGCAGTGCTTGTAAACCTCATTCTCAGCGCCATTGGAATTAAAAACTGCATAAACAAAAAATTCTAAATAAATAACTGAAAGCTTTCATGAACATTTTTAATAACGTCTTTAATTTTCAAGTTTTTTTTTCGATTAAGTTTTCCAAATAGGGTCTCGTTTCCTTTATAAAATTTGGTAAATTTGTATCTAATATTAATGAAAAGATAATCAGAGTGTTAACCGACTAAGTTCCCTGCATCAATAAGATAAAAAAACACAACCGTACATTGGATATAAAAAAGTTATCCAACTTTATGCCTCCTGCGATTTAATGAAAAATGCAAATAGTTTTTTTGCCCACCGTGTTAAATTTTGTTTATGTGAGTTAGCAAGTTTACACTCTAAGCCGGCGTTATGCATTTATAAGTATGTAGTTCAGCACACTTATCTTTAATATGAAACTAATTTGGAATGTGCGAAAAAATCCCTCATTGGAACGAACTTTCTGGCATGCCAGTCTACCAATAAATTAAAAGAATATAAATAAAAAGTACATACATAACTTGTGACAATGTCTACCCAAATGACCCCCTAAGACCCCCCGAATAGAGTTTTAGAAAAATTGATGCTGCTTTAATGCAGTATGTACATTTAGGTATACTATGTAAATATGTCAGTATATGCTAGATACTCGTATATAAGAATGTAAGATGCATTGCTAATGTAATTTTTCGTTGTCATGCCTTTTTGTATGTATGATGTACAGTTGGGAAGACGAAAATAACAGTAAATGTTATTAACAAATTTTATCATCAAATTTTGTTAACAAAACAATACAAACCAATTTTAAAAACGTTCCCGAAATTGTTCGAAAAGTGGTTAAATATCAGCCAGAAAATTTAGAATTTATGTTGTTGAAATTCTTAATAAAAACTTCGATATACAATCAGAACTTTAAGCACATCTCGAATCTTCGATATTTTTCGAAAACTTTTTTGAGATGGGTTTAAAAAAAAATAAATGTAAGGCGCGATAACTACTGAAGAGATCTAAGGCCGAGCTTCTCTTTCAATTTGCGTCGTGCTCCTCTTGATTTTCCCTACAAATTGGCCGGACGGGACCTACATGTTTTATGCCGACTCCGAACGGCATCTGCAAGCAAATGAATTTTCACTGAGAGCTTTTCAAGGCAGAAATACACCTGGAGCGCTTGCCAAACACTGCCGAGGGGCGACCCCGCTTAGAAAAATTTTCTTCAAATTGAAAAACCTTATTTCTAAAATTTTGATGTTGCTTTGCCCGGGGTGTGAACCCCACGCTACCATCACACCACGGTGGCCGCCAGATGGGTTTGCATGGTTTTAATAACGTGAGTTATTGGAGCTTTTCCTTGAATTAACGAAAATAATAATAAAAGAGAATAGATACATTGTGTTAACTCTTTTTGCTGCTTTTTTCGCATTCTCAGCTGTAGGTATATTTGTATGCGATGTGAAAGTCAGTCGACTTTTAATTAACTCTTCTAACCGTTGAATTGTGAATTTAAAATTTTGCTGTGAACTTCTTCTCAACAGCTTTAATGTACATCAATTTTGTGCCCTCCTTTTTTCATTAGGTTTCAATGTTAATTATTTCGATTCATGCTGTCTTACATTTACAACTTTGTATGTTAACTAAATTCGAGTTGCTGTATAAAATTTAATTATGCCACAATTAATGCCGTCCTATTATTCAATGCTTTTATGAGCTTTGAATGTTGGATGTCATTGAACATTTCACTTTGTTCGTTTTAAATAGGTCTGCGATTTTTTTTTTTTTTGCGAAAAGCATTTATGAATATCCATCTGTATGTATGAATGAATGAATATAATTTCTTTCTTTGCTGCAACAATGAAACATTTATTTTTCCATTTACAGGTCACTTTACGGCTACGAAGGTCAAACGAATGAATTGAAAGTTGTTGGCAGCGGTGAAGGTGGTGTAGAGGAGTTATGCGAGGATCTTAATAGCGGTAAAATTATGTACGCTTTTGTACGAATTGAAGATCCAAAGACGGGATTGAAGAAATTTCTACTCATCAATTGGCAGGTTAGTGGGGAGATTTTTTAAATTTAAATTACGATAGAACTATTTTTCCATAGCATTTTGGTAGGTTTCGAAATCCGAGTCCGTTCTAATCCGATCATGTTTGGAGTTTGAAAGTCTTTCATATAAATCAGAAGTGATATAATTTTGTCCACCGCGGCTGCTATGGTGTAGTATTAAAGTGCTTAGCCTATCCTACCGTAGGTCTTGGGTTCAAGTCTCGGGCTAATTGACATCAAAAATTCAGGAAAAATTTTAATAAAAAAAATGTTTTCTAAGCAGGGTCACTCATCGGCAGTGATTTGGCAAAAATTTAGAGTGTATTTCTGCGATTATAACCTTATCAGTGAAAATTCATCTGCCTCTCAGATGCCGTTTGGAGTTGGCAAAAATGATGTAGGTCCAGTCCCAGCAATTTGTAGAAAAAATAAAAGGAGCAAGAAGAAAATTGAAAGAGAACCTCGGCCTAATGCGGTTATAACGTGGTTTAGTTTCGCGAACCTAGATATCAATAGCTTAAAATCTACCAATAGAAAATATTGAAAAAGAAAAGAGTTGGTGCTCATTTTTTTCACAAAATTTGAAATGGCAGAATTTACTAACTGATAAGTAAATAGATTTCGAAATTGTTCTTTGTTATACTAAAATTGATTGGACCACAAAACAGCATACCAAAAGATTTCAGAAAATTCGAATAAAAAAATCGACTTTAAATACCCTCCTAATGATAAAATGTACGTATAAATTGTCTTATAAAATACATTATCTGATCTTGCTTCACGATTTCTTATTCAAAAAAATTAATACTCTATAATCTTTCATGGTTACTTACATGTAAACAACTTCGAAAGGAAGCCTTATCTTCTGCAATGATGTTTTTGCTTTCATTTTCATATCTTATCGATACTTGGCGTGTTTTTAAAATAGCCTCTCCAATCGCCTTTCTACTTAGATTTATTATTATTATAAATTTTTTATAATTACTTTTATACTTTTTTTATCACATCTCTTTAGGGTGAAGGCGCCCCAGTACTGCGCAAGGGTACATGTGCCAATCATATACATGATGTTGCCAAGCTACTTTCTGGCGCACACTTAACAATAAATGCACGAAATGAAGATGATATCGATGTGGAACGATTGGTTAAGAAATTGAGCGCTGTTAGCTCAACATATAGCTTCAAAGAGCCACGCGGTGTACAGGATGAACAAAAGACACCTGTTGGCACAAATTATACACGTGTCATACCCACAAAAGAATTAAATCCGAGTGTTATGCAGAATTTTTGGAAAAAAGAAGAGGAAGAAGAGAAACAACGCATTGCTGCTGAGAAAGAGGCGAAGCGACAACAACTGTTGAAATTGGAGCAGGAACAGCGTGCACGTGAAGAGAAAGAACATTTGGAGCGTGAAAAGAAAATCATAAGCACGTCCAAGTTGCAGCCGGCGCATGTACCAATTAAGACGTAAGACACTGAGTTAAATAAACACCATAATATATAATTAAAATCATAGAAACATAAATCCTTAGCTCAGTATTGTATCACCTTATGCAGTTCTATTAACTGATTCGTTATCTTCAATTGCTGTTATCATAATACAAAACCTACATTATTCCAAATATAAATCAGTTAAATAACCAAATATTACCTCTTTCAGTTCCCCACAACCGCTGAGCCCAGAAAAGACTGTCGCCAGCCTATTTACGGCCGGCATGACTGAAGCGGAACGCATGCGACAACAGCGCAATCAAGAAGCACGTGAATTGATTGGTTCCCGTGTAATTGCAGCTAAAGCGGTTTTTACACAAAACACAAGTCAAGGCCAGTTGCAGACAAAGTGAGTACATATTCTTTTCCTTATATTCCAAATCTGTTGCTCAAATATAATTGAAATATGTAGATTAAATACAGCACCTCCTGCCAAACCTGCGCGCACATCTATTGCGCAACGTATTAATGCCTTTAATCAACCAACTGAGCCGGAAACACGCAAACCCTCACCAACCCCTGGTAAAGTTGAATTCTCGAAATTCGAAGATTACGCCAATGCTGCCAATAATCTTCAACAACAGCAAGAGCAGCACCAACAACAGCATCAGCAACAACTAGTTGGATATAACAACGTGCATCGTCCACCATCACCGATCACACATACTGCACCCTCAACAACAATAGCACCCACACAATTGAGTAAACCAGCAGCATCTGTTGCGATTGTAGTAGAACCAGAGGTGGTGGTTGCACAGAATTTGGTGACCAGCAATACCTTCGAGGAACCAGTTAAACCAGAAATCACCGCCATTGCAAACAATGATGATGTACTCTCGGGTGCAGATGATTATATTGTAGAAAATGAAGAACAATATTCAACTATAAAACGTTCACCACACAGTAAATCGAATTCATTACAATCACCAGAGACTTCGTCATCCAATGCAACGGATACGGCTGTGTATCAAGATCAAGATGATGAAGCTGAAGAATTGGAGGAGGAGGAAGAAGAGGTGGTGTGCACAAAAGTATCGGTAACGGTGCAACAACCGCAATCGGTTAAAAACGGAATGAGTAGTAGCGCTTTGGATAGAAATGATTGTAAGAATGGAATTAGATAAGTTGTGATATTTCAGTTCATTTAAAATGTTTATTTTCGCTTTTGCTTACAGTGAGTGATTTGGTCAACGAAGATGACTTTATTTGTCAAGAGACACTAGGTGATGTTGGCCTGAAAGCAAAAGCTTTATACGATTATCAAGCAGGTAAGTCGCCAAACTTCCGAGGATAGTTTGTAATCGTACAACAGTGATGCAG
Organism: Eurosta solidaginis; assembly: GCF_040869045.1. NCBI lineage: Eukaryota > Metazoa > Arthropoda > Insecta > Diptera > Tephritidae > Eurosta > Eurosta solidaginis. The sequence goes on from NC_090323.1 coordinate 20,084,731, forward strand.
TTTGATTAGAGCTTGGATTATTTGATAAACCATTAGGGCCTTTTGACGTTTTTCAAAAGGATGTTTGAAGCTAGATAGATAGATAGATAATTAATTGAGGATCGCATTGTAAACTTACAATTTTTCTCTAATATCAATTACAAAACCATTGTATAAAGCAATATGAGCAAAGCTCGCTAATTAAATACATATGATCATATTGATATAATAGTAACAGCGGAAGTATTAAAAACAAATACTGTAAAAATCCGAACAAATGTTACTAAGCTTTCAAAAGCGCGCCTAAAAATCATATCCACACCATTAGGAATAAACTACATACAGAGTGTATGTGCCTACATGGTGATCAAAAGGAATATAAACAAAAAGGCAACTCTTAGAGACCAATTGTACAGCGAACAACGGGATATTCATATGGCTTAGCAGCTAAAGGCTTGAACTGATATGAATGTTAGAGATTCGAGTTCAACGCTCAGCTCCCGAAAAGCTAGCTGATGAAGAAGTGAAATTCAGAAACATGTCCTAGTAACCATCGCCGTTTGTAAACTTACAATTTTTCTCTAATATCAATTACAAAACCATTGTATAAAGCAATATGAGCAAAGCTCGCTAATTAAATACATATGATCATATTGATATAATAGTAACAGCGGAAGTATTAAAAACAAATACTGTAAAAATCCGAACAAATGTTACTAAGCTTTCAAAAGCGCGCCTAAAAATCATATCCACACCATTAGGAATAAACTACATACAGAGTGTATGTGCCTACATGGTGTTCAAATGGAATATAAACAAAAAGGCAACTCTTAGAGACCAATTGTACAGCGAACAACGGGATATTCATATTGCTTAGCAGCTAAAGGCTTGATATGAATGTTGATGAAGAAGTGAAATTCAGAAACATGTCCTAGTAACCATCGCCGTTTGTAAACTTACAATTTTTCTCTAATATCAATTACAAAACCATTGTATAAAGCAATATGAGCAAAGCTCGCTAATTAAATACATAATTATTGTTATTTTTTAATTTTTCTAAATTTGAAAAATTTTATTTTGTTTTTGGGAAATTCAAAAAATTCATGAAAATTCAAAAAATATATGAAGCGCAAATCAAATATAAACTTTAAACCAGTTCTTATTGCTAAAGTCGATGAGCTTTGTTTTTTTTTTAATTGTGAATTTTGTATGATTTTTGATACCGTGCTATTAAAAATCGTCCATGTGATGACAGACCCATATTAGATCATAAGATTATGTTCTATACGAATATTTATATGAATTACATTTAGTTGAAGTTTTTCATTCAGGTATTGGAAACCCGGTACAATGCCAGATCGGATAGAGACAAACCGAATATCAATCGATTTCGGATGAAAATTTTAACAAATAACGTTTGTTTGAAAAACAAAAAGATTTATACGTAAAAAATGCTAGAAATATACTTTGGAAATGTTCAGTTTTTGTGGATCAAGGCAAAACGAGCATTTTTAATTTAATAATTTTGGATATACTAGTGCCATACTAGCCTGCCATCGTTGTACAAGCAATTACAGTTTATAAACTTATTTATATAATATTTCCAAACAATTTCTAACTTTTAGCTGATGAATCAGAGATTACTTTCGATCCGGGCGACATTATAACGCATATCGATCAAATCGATGAAGGCTGGTGGCAAGGTCTTGGACCCGATGGAACTTATGGACTGTTTCCGGCAAATTATGTCGAAATTATTAACTAAACACAAATGAGGGAATTAATTATATACATACAAACAAACAATAATTGCGATTAAAATTGCAAATCAAATGAACAAAAATCAATAATGAACAAAAAAAGCTGAAACAATTTTTCTTAAATATTTACAAAAGCAAACCAACGCCACAAATTATGAAATTATAAAGTCACAAGAAAATTAACAAAAAAAATTCAGCATCTCAAATAATAATTGCAACTAATTAATAAATCACCATTCAACCTTTAAGACAAGGCACAGCACAATTGACGAAGAGAAGGGAGGAAGGAAGTTTGAACGAAATTAGAAACTAACTCATATTACTAGCAAAGCAATTGAATTCTTATGCAATTTTATAGCAATCTACATATACTTATATTCATGAGTGACGACTTACCTATTAACTGCAAGAAAGATTTAAATATACATACCTAAATACTTATAAAAAATTTTTGTAAACCAAACCAACGGTTGCGCTGCTGCACTGCAAACAGATTTGCAATTTATTCAAATATTTAAAATAAAAGAAAAGAAAAATTACACATACTTAAATTAGCGCAAAATTGTTCAGAACTTAATAAAATTTTACCCATTCGCACACACACATACAATTTTTGATGCATTTTTAAACAAAATTTCTTACTACAATTACATTAAAAAAATATTGTAATGCTTAGAAGAAATTGAAAACTTTAAATAAAAACAAATTTAAAATCAATTAAAAGAAGTATTAAAATAATGAGCAAATTTATTTGTTCGAATTGCAAGCGTACTAATTAAGTTAAATAAAAATGATATACCACGAGCGGAAAATAAATGCAATACTATTAGTGCCAAGTTGTATGGAAAAACACACACATTAATTTATAAAGTACTTACGTTTTTTTGAATATGTTAACGCTAATTTCTAAAAATATGCAATTTTTTATGTATGGAAATTTTATATTTGTAAATGCACCATTTTGCATGAGTTAGTTAACAGTCGAAGTAGATCGTTGTACATTACTGAAAATATTTTGATGTAATTGAATTTTTCGTGTTTGTAGTGTGAGACAAGGCTATATAAAAATAAATTGTGTTAGTAGTTGGATTATGCCATGCGAAATCGAGCAGTGATTGGAATCGCAAGCATTCGAATTTCGAATAAATTTGGGTCAGAGCTTTTCTGCTATTATATCGTCATAGGAGCTCGGCTGGCGGTTCGAAAAGCAGCCTAAGTTTGCAACAGAATTTTGCTATCGAAAATGCCAATTTTCAATATATTTTGTAAGAGTTTTTGAATTTTGAAATTGTGATATTCAATACTTAATTTCGATTTGATTTCTTCAAATCTTTCAATCTCAGAAGCATTCCAGTAAAAAAAGTTCTTTTTTATGTCAGCTTAAGTTAAAGCTCGAATACATATAAAAGTTTATTTTTCCTAAAAAGTTTTCAGATATTTTAACATTTTATTAAGATTTTTTAAAATTTTCGAACTCGAAGTTTCCATTCCTAAGTGCTGTTTCTCATATAGAGAATGGTTGGATATATTTCAAAACTTTTTCGAAAATAAGTCATTGTTCGAAAAATGTATTTTTGTATTTTTTTAATAAGATTAGAAGAAAGACAATTTTTACAGTCTCAACAGCCAAAACTGGTGCAAACCTTGTTGAAAACTTTCAAAAATAGTAAAATTTTATATATGTACTTTTAAATTTTCACAATTTTCGAAAATATCTCCATTTTGTTGGTTTAACAGTTGACTAAAGAAAAAATTTGACTTAAATTGTAACATGCGAATTCCGAAAATTGCTTATTGTACATACTTCTTTCTGCAAAATTTTACAAATAGCAAGCAAAACCAATATTTTTTTCTATTTTCAATGAAAAATGTTTTAACAATTTCAGTTTGTAGTTAAGCAGCTAAAAATTGTGTATAATTCAAATTTTTTTCGAAAACAGCTTATATTTATTTTATAAAAAAATTAAGTAAGTGAGCTATGTCCCGGTTTTCAAATTATACTTTTTACAAAAAATTAGTGGTCAGTGCTTTCAAAAATTTATTTTAAAATAATATTAAAAATAAATAATTTTTGTAAAGTTTTGATTTTTTCAAAAATATTTTATTTTAAATTTTACAATATATATATATATATTTTTTAAAATAATTATGTAACGAAAAGCTTTATAAGAGCACACATACACATTTAAACATATCTCGCTTTAGCATGTTCTTCTTTTTATGTTTTTATGTTTTTCTTGTTTTTGTAAACCAACAATGCGTCCTTATTGCGTCCTGCGAAATATTATAAAAGTCAAAAAAATCGTTGTTTTATTAAATAAATAAAAATAACTTATATATATATTTACAATTAATTAGCGCAGCGAATTATATTTAATATAGTTATATGTATGTAGTTGAGCGATTCCATGTTGAATTGTCAAATAGTTGGCATCGGTCCGTTTATCTTAAAATAGAACGACCTTTTCTTCGAAAAGCGTTGCGTATTTAAAAATTTAGATGCTTGCGAAAATAAAAATTTATTTAACATTTACTGCTAAATCAAATAATTTTTTTACTAAATTTGCAATATTAAAAAAAAAAATCTTTAAAAAATATCAGATATTCACATATTTTTCCTTAGTTTGGCTCTAAACAAACGCGATCTTTATTAACTAAAATCTATAAAAGCTTTCGTGTTGTTTAGAAAACAAACTTTAACCGAAAAAGTAGTGAGATTTTAAATTTCTCATAACTTTTAAAGAAATATTGTTTTTTTCGTGGTCACCACAATCTCAATGACTAGTTTGGCTAGTTTATCCAGTTGGTCATAACACTCAAAATTCCTGCAGCCGGCTATCCAGATGAGGATAATATTTGCGAAGTCGGCTAGTCCTTTGAAGACAGTATGTTCTAAATCAACCTCAACGAAAGCTCTTAACGCCCGTTGTTTCGAAAACAGAATCATTGTATAGTCCTCCACCGCAAAATATACAGCCCAATTCTAAATATTCCCTCGGAATTTTGTTCTCGTGGATTTTTTTATTCCCATGGAAAAATTCCTCTAATTCTTTTCTCCTAGGGAGAACAGTAATTGTGGAATAGGAATTTCGAATTTTCGAAGTCAGCTGTTTTGTCAATTGCAATTTCATTGCGCATTTCTTATTTTGTTTAAAAAATGGAAAAGTTTAATTATTGTTGCGAATTTGTTTGAAATTAAGAAATGAAATATAAACAATGCACAGTATTGCATTTCATGTGGTATTCACTGAAATGAGTAATGAATTGGTGCCACAGCAACATCAACAGAGGACCATAAGAAGAAGACGGCGAGATAACACAAATCCGCCGGAGTTGCCTACTTCCATTAAGCAAAGCAATTTTCTGGCGGCCAAGTCGAGTTGAATTCGTCTTTCGTCATATGCCAAAATCTATTTAAGCCTTCTTAAAAAATCTTTGCGCAATTTCTGAATGGCTGCATCAAATATACCAAGAGCTCTTGCGTTGCTTATGATATACTTTTCGACATAAAATAAGGAATATTGTGGTAGAATGTACATATTTTAGCACAAATTTGTACAAATAAGTGTTCTTTCTTAATAGAACCAATTTCCTTTAACTATTTTGATGCATTCCCTTTAATTTAACAAGTGAAAAAACTCCTAAGAAATGACAGAGAAATCTCCCTCTCACTCAAATTCATAATACCTACTTTTCTCCCATAACCGGTTTCCGCTTTTTCGAACATTGTTCAGAATAGGAGGAAAGGGAGAAGTGAAAAAACTCACAAGGAATTTTTATTTACAATACGAGGAATGGAAGAAGTGAAAAAACTTGCACGGAATGTTTGTTTAGATTTGGGCTGATAGTGTAAGAAAAAATATAAAATAAAGCTCATCAATTCAATTCAATTTATTTAACACATTTGTACAAGTGAGACTATTGTCTCTTAAAGTACATCGATATTTGGATATGTGTACAATATGATAATGTGAGTATAACAATATTTATATTAATATAAAACAAATAACAGAAATAGACAATGTAGATTCGAGAAAATAGCTAGAATAGTGTTTTTCGTATATCAAAAAATTCAGGCAAAGCCAATTTAAAGCGCGATGCATTGGGCTCATTTTTAATAAAATTAGGTAATGAGTTCCATACTTTGATAGTACTGACAAAGAACGTCCTTGATGATGAGAGATATTTATGGTGTGGAACGATGAGGTTACAGGTTCTGTCAGATCTAGCAAAACATAAATTTCGGAATAGGTATTTTTTATAAATTAATTTATTCAGGAAAATTAGATTGCGATAGTTTAGGAAGGTAGTAAGACTGCAATCAAGTATTTTAAACGAAAACTCTGATATGTGGTCAAATTTACGCTTCAAGTAGATATATCTTGCACAATTGTTCAATGCAAGTTGTAGCTTATTTCTAGACCTGCAGTCTATATCACCAAACACTAACCCTCCCAACGAAATGAAAGGAACTATTAGTGATCTGACTAACATTAATTTGACATTTGGAGGAATGAAAGCAGCTGTGTACCACAATTTCCTTAACACAAAATAAATTTTTGATAAAACGTAGTTAATATGATCAACACAGTTAAAATTGGAATTTAGTTTGAACCCTAAACTATTAACGACCGACTCATACTTAACGGTAATATCCTGTAGTATAACCGATGGCAAATTCTCCACTAGTTGCGGAGAGTGCGAAATGCAAATAGCTTTTGTTTTAGACGCATTTAGATTTAAATTATTATCACTCGACCACGAAGAGATGCTTCCGAGATCTTCGTTCATCCTACAAACCAAATCTTCAGATAAGCCAATAGGGCGAGATAGATATATTTGTGCATCATCAGCATATAGATGTATTGAAACACTTTTACAGCAATGAGTAATATCGTTAATGAACATACTGAACAAAACTGGTCCAAGTATAGATCCCTGAGGCACCCCCGAGCACAGGCACTTCGTCTCAGAGCAACCACTTTTAACTACTACCTTCTGCCAACGATTTGTAAGATAGTTTTCGAGCAATCTTGAAGCGCTAGAAGAGAATCCAAAGTAGTGTCGTAATTTCATTAAGAGAATGGAATGATCTACTGTGTCAAAGGCTTTCGAAAAATCTAAAAGTGACATCACAGTCAAATCACCCCTATCGTAGGCAGGGCGGATGTCTTCAATTACCTTGAGTAAAGCCGTCGCACAACTATGGTTCGCTCTATAACCAGACTGGCATTCTGAGAGAAGGTTGTTCTTATTGAGGTATTCGGTGATTTGGGCCACCACTAACTTTTCCCAGATTTTAGAAAGAGCGGGTAATATGCTTATCGGCCGAAAATCCATTGGCAAAACAGCCGATGGCTTTTTAGCAATAGGAATAACTTTTGCTATCATCCAAGCATCGGGAAAAGTTGAAGTCGTTATCGAAAAGTTAATAATATGTGTTAACGTTGAAACAATGTTGATTGCAATAAGTTTTACAAACCTAAGGCTTATACCGTCGTCACCAACGGCATTGGACTTTATTGAGAATATACTTCCTATGACATCATCCTCTGTAACTCCGAAAAATTGAAATTTGTTATTATCTGGTATGTACATCACGTTTTCATTAAGTTTGAAATTTTGATTATTTATATAACTACTCGACTGTAAAAAGAAGTCATTGATGGAGTCAGGGTCCAAATCGCATTTCGAATCATTTTTACATGCAATCCCTATTGATTTGAGATTTTTCCACAAGTTCTTGGTTGGTAAATTAGTGTCAAGCTTTGTTTGAAAAAAAAGTCTTTTAGAATTTCTTACTGTGAGTGTAGCATGATTTCTGGCCAGACGATAACATTGCCAGTTTTCATTTGTGGGATGTTGCTTCCAAATTTTGTAAGACTTACTACGACCTTTGATAGCCAGCAGAACCTCTTTTGTGAACCACGGCTGTTTATTTGTTTGGGACTTTACCGCCTTTAGAGGTACATATTTAGTAAATAGGTAATTTAAAAGAAACATGAAATAACTGAGTTTTTGGTTAATATCTGAAAACATCCATACGCGGTTCCAATGTAAAGAATCAGCTTCGCACATTAGTTCAGAGATATTAACTGACTTAAAATCCCTATAATAAAATTGTGTTTCGGTATTGCAATTAAAATCTATATCATACGATATAAGCAACATGTCATGATCCGATATTCCCGCAACTGAGAACTGGTCAAAATAAAGTACACTGGAACGGTCCGAGGTACATATCAGGTCTAGCAAGCTAAATTTGCAATTTGGTGAAAATCTAGTAGGAGATTTATTGACAACGTCTAAGCCAGCGGAATACAAATTATCCATTAATGTCATTGACCTCAAGTCATTGTTTAATAGGTCTGTGTTAAAGTCACCACAGACCAAAATATGTTCATATTTGCATATAAATTCAGACAATTTTAGGAAAAAATTGTCTAGCTTATGGAATTTACTGGGGTTGTACACACACACAACTAAACACTTCTTTAATGCATCACTAACTTCTATAATCAAGTACTCAACAGGATCATTTTCGTTGGATTTCAAGATAACCTGATGTCTCAGCGATGTTTTACAATATATGGCAACACCTCCACCTCTTGCCCCGGTTTTCCTATCATTCCGTGCCAATGTGTAAGAGTGTAGTTTATAAAATTCATCTTCAATATCCTCTCTAAACCAAGTCTCAGTCACACAAAGTATGTCAATTTTTGTATTTTGCAAAATTTGGTTCATGTAATCAAGTTTCTGCAAATTAAGACTACGTGCATTTATGTGGCAAAGCTGCAAACCTGCATGACTGTTGCTTACAAGGGTTAAAATGATCTTGAGACATTCGTTGTCAGTACTCAGATACTCATTTTCACTGATCATTAGGATTAATGCACTTAGCGCTGCGTAATGGGCCTTGGTTTGTAGAATTGAAAGTAATAAAGAAAAGAGGAATTTGCAAATGATAAACATACATATTTGAAAAAGTAAGAGAGAAAGACAAAAAAGTAAATGTAGTAATAAACATAAATATTAGTCCCATGCTTGCGTCGTTGTAGAAATTCGTCATCATTGTTTGCCTTCGCTGACAAGAGCATTTATATCTTCTCTGCTTTTCACCAGCTTCGCCTCCGTTTTTCTCTGCACTCTCACGTATACTCTGCCTCTAATGCTAAAAGCAGAAGCTAATGAACCCTGGCGCTTCAGCTGTGTTGCGTGGTGCATTATCTCTCTGTTTCGCTTGGTTAAACTCTCATGCACGAAGATTTTCCCATAGCCAATCTCATCAACATCAGAGAGAATGAAGGCTCTTTTTTTGGTCTTTACAAAAGTAGAAACAGCTTTAAGCAGTTGATTTCTATCGTGCGCTGAGTTAAGTTTAATTATAACAGGCACATAATCATTATTTGAATTTTTGTGTTTGTTTGAGCGCATACGGAAAGCTTGACGAATGGCTGGTGTCTCATAACTAATTGCTTCACACAGTTTGCTGAAAATTTCTTTAACATTGTCGTTATTTGAATTCGGTATACCATTTATCACGATATCAGTTGACACAGCTTTTTCCCCAAGATCCTCAACTTCCTCACGCAATGCATCAATCTTGGTTTTGAGAAATGCAAACTCAGTTTGTGCATTTTCGACACCCGCTACTCTTTGTTCACATCTTTCTATTCTATCTTTCGCATTCGCTAACTCACCCGTAAGCTCGCTCATTCTTTGCATAACTCTATTCTCCATGGATTGCATTGACTCATTAATATGTTTAATAATATTTTCTTCGTGCGTTTTGAGTTTTTGTTCACACATTTCATTTATGTGTTCAATGATATTTTTTTCATGCTTTTCGAGTTTTTTCTCCCATATTAGCATAAGCTGTTCGGCTGATATACTCTCACCTTGCATTTTTCGGTCCGCGTTCCGTGATTGTGTTGAAATTGATGCATTAGGCGACAGCGAAGTGATTGGTGACGATACATCATTCCGCGCCAAAAGCCCTGGTTGTTGTTGCTTTGTGAGCCTTGTATTCGGTTTACTCATTTTGCCACAAAAGAAAACCAAAAATAAACACCAACTCGAAGATTTTAGATTAAAGTTGCTTTTTACTTGTTTGGAATGTAACCACTTTTATAAAAAACTAGCAGAATTGCATAAATATATCACCAAACACTTATTTGGTACAAATTTACGTAAATAAAGCAAAGAAAACAGCAATCCTTTGTCAGCGAAACAAAAACACGTCTACACAGCGAACATTACTCGGCAATAATTCCAAAAAATTGCTCAATTTTTCATGGAACGCCTCCTTTATTAATCACTATATCAATTTTTTTTGCAATACAATCACAACACATCACTAAAACTTATAATTATTTTTTTCTATTTCTGTTAAATCTTCATTAATAAATAAATAGTTTGTCCATTTTATGTAGTATAGTATTTATAAAAAAAAAATTATATGTATGTATGTATACCTTTACTAGAGTTTACGTGGAAATTTATTTGCAATACTTAATTTTTTTTTTTTGTTGGTTGTTGGTTGTTGTTTGGAAATAATTCCTTGGTTTGTGTTTGTGATTGCGTTTGCTTATATGCGTATGCGTTCGATTCTTTGCTTTCAAAGTATAAGTTTGCCACAATTAAGGGATGTGACCAACCTTTTCAACTGATAGGTGACCAACCCTTAAAATATTTTGTAAATTTTTAAATTAAAATTTTGTGAAACTATGTTTTAAGTTGAAGCGTTGCATATTTTACATATATTTGTACGTTTACTAAAAAAAAAAAGAAAGTGTTTTCCATAATTTTTTGTATTAAAAAATTATATACACAAGTCTATATAAAAAAAAAAATTATTTATGTACTACGATTACTAAAAATATTTATTGTGCAACAATAATGAGAATTCAATAATTAAATAAAGAAATGTATACAAACATGCATGTTTCGAAAATCCAAAAAAGTTCGAAGACTACTCCCTTAACGTTGTGATACGACAATTAGTTATGAGGCGTTTTATCTGACATATCTGCTTGCGTGCAGTATAGATATACGCCGCCGGTAAACGCCGCCGCCGCCGATTTGCGTCGTTCTTCGCACGCCGCCGTCCGGCGCCTTACTATATTTTCTGCTCTTTTGAGACTGTCTAGGCCATTTATTGTTCGTCTCGAAAATTGGTCCTATATGGTCGAAAGGGGTATCAAGGGATGCGCATCATTGCCAGTTATAAAAAACCTATTGCGAAATTTAATACTTTCTAACCGTTCAAAAGTTATTTGAGAACACAGGCGCTTTCAATGCCAGATTTCGCATTACCGAATTCACCAAGTTATTAAAACAAAACACTTAAAGAAAAGTTATACATATAATAAATTTAAATGCTCACTTCGCATAATTTTTTCAAAAAATTAATAAAGAACAATGAATTTAAATAAAATGCTCCAAAATGTAGAACACATTTTCAAAATATCCTCAAGTTGTTAAAAAAGCAAGTTACCCGAAAAAGATGCCGAATTTTATATCCCGAGTGCTTAAAGAATAAGGGAAATCAGTGATACAAAATCCTTTAGTATGCTCCAGTGGTTTAAATTCTCCTTTGAAATGATTTTCAGCTCATACTTAAGTTGCATATATGTACATATCTTCAACATATATGAGAAGGGTTGGAAAAATCACTTTATTTGCTTAACTATAAAATAGCGTTTCAAATCGTAATTTTGATTTTCACACTTCATCATTCGACACCCAAGTCTCCCGGGGTGGCTTTCCGTAATTCGATAGTCGACACTTGTTGATTTGATACTTCAAGTCGATATCGAACGCTCGATGATGCCATTTTAGTTCCCGTATCTTGGTATGATCTCTTTCGTTTGTAGATTTCAAAGGGTGTTTAGAAAGATTTTTGGAGCTACCAAAATATTTTCTTTTATAAATAGCATTTGTTTCTTAACCTCTGAAGAAAAAATTATTCCATAAATAATCACCAAAGCATAAAATTATAACTTTCAAAAATGCAATTCGACACCTAATTTGGTATCGAACAGTTTGTATCGAATGTTCGATACGACGCGTCGACAATTTGTGTTACGGAAAGCGAAAATGATTATTTTATACTCGTTCTTGATCGATATCGAATTACGGAAAGCCACCCCCGGTTTGACATTTCCTAAAGTTGGTGGCCCTATCCCCTACTAGTACCATGGAGTGAATCACATTGGATATAACCTATCAACCGTGTTTTAATGTCACCTAGACGTTACGGCTCCTGTTACAAATATGAATACGTAAGCACATATATTTACCAGGTGAGGCTTTGTCCTTCGCAAGAACACTCAAAGTGGTGAAGCAAAAGCTTTCTCAAGACAGTCGAACAGATGACTGGGTATTCTGCTACCCTAACGTAGGGGATAGTCGAGCCATCCATAATGAGCTCTTATATCATAAGGCCGGAAATGAAGACGATTGAAGTAAATTTATCGAACACAAATGTATGCAAATTTTGGTCAACATTTTAAAACTTTTATCCACGGTCCTTGCAAGTTTAAATTATGTAGATGCGCCAAGGATTATACGATTTTCACCAATGAGTTACGCAATGATATCCACTTAGATTGCTTATGATGTCGAGGGCGGCATCCTTGGTGGAGTAGTTACTTCCTAATGTTCAAGGTGTTTTTTTTTTGGTGTAGGTCGGAAGCATAGCGCGACAACAGCATCCGCCAGAAAGTCTTCGGAGCTACACCTAGAGCTTCTAGGAAAGTGACGTCGACGAAGGTATGAGTTCGAAGTCGCAGTCCTATACCTTCTGTGCTGGCATATTGTATAATGGCCATGATGCGTGGTAGCGACTGGTGGTCGGAATTGCTACTGTTCGCACGTCGGGAATTGTAGCTCTTAAAAACAGCCGAAACAACTGAAGACGCCCTTTGGTGCGATTAACAATAAGCCAGCATTGATGCTAATCGGTAAAACTGTGCCACGAGAGTCATGACTTTTAATAGACCATCAATAGCACCCGTAAGTCGCCTTTCTGCGTAACCAACAAGGAGCCACAAATGATTTAAAGAAATCGTGCCGACGACGGGTATTATAGTTAGCCCAGAACATCTCCTTAAATAAATATAAACAAAACCTTTCCAAATATTATTTTTTTAAAATTTCGCTTTACAAGCCTACGAGATACTTATACGCAAGTTAATTATGTTGTTCCAGATCGTCAAACATACCATTGACGGCAGCAGTATGTTTCCATATTCATTAGTTGTGGACAATGTGATACTCTGAAGTCCAGCCATTCAATTCAGAGGTTTACGCCAATCACTTTGTCGGCGCCGGTATATAATAGAGCCTACGCCGCCGCCGCCGATTAATTGACCGGCGTAAACCTCTAGTGCAGTAAAAGTAAACATCTCTGAACCCCCCGTATCTGTAATTGAAAGATCATCAAACTGTTGAGAAAACATTCTATCATTAAATCAATTATCTTATACAATGAAGTACTGTGATCACGCAAGTTTCTATAACAACATTTTGCGGCGCAGGATTCTACAATGATTTTTTTTTCGAGCCAGGGAACGTAAAGATCACTCATTGAGGTTGATTTAGAATATACCAAGTTTGTTTGCTACCCACCACCGTTCCTTCTAGGACCGCCTGTGAGAAGGTACTACTAAATGATTCGCTGACTACGCGGCCATTATACTGATCTATAAAGTCGGTTACAGGAATTTTGAGTGTTATGATAAACTGAATAAACTAGCCAATATTGAGGATGTCACTGAGAGTGTAGTGGGTGCCTAGGGATTGTAGTAACATCAGCAAACAAGCATGGCATTCGGAATACAAGATATTGCGTAGCCGATAAGTGATCCCTTTGAACGTGTTTAGGAATTTCTAAGGATGTATGCAAAAAAAAAAAAGGTTACTTATTTCTACCGGCACAAAACTTTGAGCTGGTTCCTTCATTGAAATCAATATGAAAGAGCTCGGTAAATCAAATTAAAAAGTTCAGTGTCTATGCCGAGGGGCGAGCCCGCTTAGAAACATTTTCTTCTAATTGAAAAACTTGTTTCTAAAATTTTGATGTTGCTTTGCCGGGGCGTGAGCCCAGGATCTTCGGTGTGGTCGGCGGAGCATGCTACCATTACATCACCGCAGCCGCAAGTTACCTATTAGTAAAAGCAAAATTAACTGACGGTCTTAGCTCTTTCAAATGTGGTACCAGCCCGACTTGGGCGAACAGTTTTTTAAACCATCAAGCCGATTTTAGTTTCTCTTACGACACGCATGCCTATGCGCGGTAATATACTTAACTTCTTAACAAAATGGGCGCGTCGTTACTGATTTTCCACCTGTGTAACTCCTGTGAAAACTTTAGACCTATTTTGAAACAGGGCCTAATAAAATATTTTGCAATTTGCGAGAGGAAGCTGACTACGGATGAATACTCGAAACCAAATTTGACAAGGGATGACGGAAAATCGTTCCAATTTACATCTCGGGAAAAGTTACGCCAACCGAATATCGCACCAAATTTAATGGATTTGGTGGCTAAGTCATGTTATGCGATTGGATAAAGAACGGCTCGACCCAGAAACTATTGTTTTGGACACTCGCATTTGGCAGCAGAGGAAGGGAAAGACTTTATGTAAAGAAAGACTTAAGCTTCATTGGTGCGCCGACCAAAGTAAAGATGGTGACAAGGTGAACAAATCATCTGCCGGGGAAGCCAAGCGGAAATTTGCTGCGTTTGCTGAGCATGCCCTTATTTTGGGGGCCGATAACGTTTCTGAGCTTAGTTGGTGAAGTGACAGTGCTCATGAATTAATGAACCAGATTGGAGGGATAGCTGATTAGTTTCAAACACATCCCATTGCCAAAAAACCCTAACGAACATCTGCTAAATTTGCTCTTGTGTCATCCGTTGTTTTATGTTTCACGATCTGGAAGAGTGTTTCGGGAATACCTCTCATAATTATTGTGGTTTTTGTAGCAGAACCTTCCCCTAGATGCTCAATAATTTTCATTGAGATCATCTAAGGGGAGTCCTAGGTAAGGGAACCTTATAAGACCATATACTATTAAAGCATTCAGATTGAAGTTGTACTTCAGTACCGCGGACTCTCCATTGTAAATTACGTTCTTCTTGTGCAGTAGGTGACATAATCAAAACATTCGCCGGCGGGGTGTGCGGTTTACAAAGGAAATAATTGCCCTCTTCTGAATGTTATTGCTGATCTTTTAACAGTGGATTGGCGAATTAGGTGCTGGCTGACTCTTGTCCTTCATAACTTTTGGTCTAGGTCGTTTACATTTAACTAGAGCAAGGCTTTTGCATACTCAAACTTAAAAAAGTCAAGGACCTTGCGTGTATATTTGACTATCCTTTTTTTGTATCGAAAAGTTTGGAAAAGAAATTGAAGGACATTCTATGAAATGGAATTCGCCGGTTGCACGAATATCAAAATATCTAGTTTGTTTACAAACAAAATCTTTGCAATATTTACTTGGTTCGAGCGAGAAAAAGGAGGAAGTATTTTACCTTCAAGCTCTTCCAACCCTTTCGAAGTGATATCCGACTCTACAAGTGTCTACTTCAGTTGATTTTGTTAAAGAAGGCCAGCTGTTGCATCATTTCCATTGGCAAGAGAAAGTCAAAAGCTGAAAGTGAAAGTTGCAAAAGTTTATTAGTCCTTTGCAAAAAAAAGGAAGTTACCTAGCAACCAGTTGATGGTCGGTTCGCTGTTAGATCAATGGAAATTTTCAGTGAGTTCGAGAAAAGCAAAGTTTAATCAGTTGGGAGAAAATATTCTAAGAACCAAAGTGGAAATAATTATTTAATTTAAAGATTAATTGTGTATAGAGACCAAATTGAAAGGTAAATCGTTAAACATTTGAAGTTGGAGGCTTAAAAAGTCCAAATGTATGATGATAGCTTAGGGACTCCTCTAGGAAACTTCTCCTTCTTAGAAAAATTGTCCGAAACTGCTGAGGAATTCGTAAACCAAGCTCGGCTCCATTTTAAGTGCATGAAAAATTAGTGGGACACAATTCCATAGCATCCCGTCGATGTATTGCCCTTGAACGTTGCAAACCTACGCGGCTCAAGGCGATGTATGAACAAAAAAGATCTACAGCCAAATAGTGCGTATGTGGCTGAGGTCGTGGATTCTTTGTCTGGAGGGGTGGAGATGTGTGGTCTTACGATCTTATTCTGGAAAACCGACGAAGTAGTATTCTGCAATATTAGGAACAAAATTCTGAGCACTATTAGAAAGAAAACTGTAACTGATTTTTAATAATCGTGGATTGCCCATATTGCTTTTTTTAAATGTATGAAAACATTTATTTGAAGCAATTTTATAATTTATTTAATAATTTGGGAAAAATTTAAACAACGTGTCATCAGGACGGACAAGGCGACAGCTGTTTCGATTATACCTTGTAAATCTCTTCAAAGCCTTTTCTCCCGGGAGTGGGAGTCGAACTCGCACCCCTACGATAGTTGAAATGGTTGTAAACGCATTCAGCTACGTCATGGCTGTTGTGAAGTCTTTCCCAACTGTAACTTTTAAAAAACCTTTTCATGGTCAAAAATTGAAAAGACTGCCGGAACTGCCTAAATAGAGAGCATGCTATGTGCGTTTAGAAGAATTTAATGGAGATGGTGGGGGACTTATCGTAGAAACTCTTGGCTTCAATGTACCAATCCGTGGTTTGACAGGCCTTCTGATCAAAAAAATTCGAAAAAAAGAAAAGGCCAGAGAGTTAGGTAGAAAGGTGTAATGATGGCACAAAAGGTAGGAAGGGACGGCTCGGTAGCTGATCATTGGGTAAGACTCCTACAAACTATCACTATCAACCTTCTGAATATACTGTAACGAATTTTGGGAAATTCCGCTTCTGCCTAACCTTCTGCTAACGTTGGAATCGCTAAACTGTTGAATAAATAACTCCAATATTCAATAATGCAAAATGGTCTTTATTAGACTACTTTGAAAGTACTTCACAATAACACTTATACTTCACAACCAATAGCGTGCTTAAATCAAAACTGCTTACTGACTACTCATCTTTCGCTGCTTTTATACTCTCTGTTGTCTCGTCCACCCATTTCTTTTAAGGTCTAGTAACTTCGCGAACTTCATGCTTGGTTACCAGCCTTATATGTACATGTATATTTATAGTTTATAGTCTCTCGCATAGCCATATGCGTGTGTATATGTGAGTACTACTTCGGCTGATGGTGAGTATCTCTCTGCTGCCTTGTATCTACATGTGTAAATGATGATTGATTTGTTTACGTACATACAAGTGGCTGCTTAGTATCGGATTAGGGATGCTAGTATCACTTAGTGATGTGAATATTCGTCACAATACTTACATCATGGTAAGTGTCATTGTGAAATTCCGAAAAATTATGTGGTGAAAAAATAAACAAGGGGAGCCAAGCTAAATCGATCGACATATTCAAATTACGTCCACAGTAATGAAAGTGCTAGTAACCTTGAAACACACATCCCGGAAAGAACTATCACATAATCAGCTGTCCATAAAACTTTCGCCCGTTTTCGCTGATTTTCGACCAAAGTTATAAGATGAAGTTCGCCCTTAAGAGGGGACTGGTGGCAATCTCGCTTTGCACCGCGAGGTGCAAAATAAACTGCGTCATTGTAGCTGGATTTTTATCTGAAACACTTAAGAAATCGCTTCCATCCCGTCTTCCTGACTCTGCTACTGTATTCAAATCGGAAAATCTGAGTAGAGAGGGAACCTGTGGACTCTTGGAATATTCAGTGAAAAGGCGCAAACCAAGCACATACTTAGGCAGTCAAGCTGCCCGCTTGATTGTAGGTCATTCACAAGTGTTTCCGATTTGAAGTATGGGAAGCTTCCATGCAAGCGCTCTCAGCTAAAACTAACCCAGGATCAGACTTCTGCATAAAAAGATTCAACGAGCTATCTGGCTGTCTTATATCGACGAACATGAAGCTAAATCGATCATCACAGTGTTATATATTTTCGGTGAAATCGATATGCGCACCTTGTTTGGAGATAATACCCACGCAACAAAGAACTGACAGACTCCTTATTCGGCTCCCACTTCTATTCTCTAAGGGAGATATTCGACCAAACGATCTGTCCTACAGCTACTACGTTGTTAAATAAACAGTCTTACAGTCTATTTCGGCTGTTTATTGTGGTCGTTTTGGTCTCATAGGTGTTCGTCTTTGAGAAGTTCTGACGTCCTTGGGGCATTTACTTAAAAGGAGATAAGCGCAGAACTGTTGAGTCTTTTTTCTTCTCATGATGTTTGCTTTAAACACAATTTCCTTGATATTACTTTTAAAGATAAATTTGATGTCCTTGCACTAGTTACCATAGAAACTCAACGCTCACTGATATTTCAAAGTCTTTAATGACAGTGAACGGCTCTTGAAGCTCAAGGGCTGTCACACATTTTTAGAGTTAATGCCCAGCCAAAGCTCATCCCACCGACATGGGGAATACGGAGAGCAATGTTACCAGCGGCGTAAAGAAACAAGCTGGCGTCTCCACGCAGACGCTCTACAAATTTGTGAATCTCAAAGGTGGCGGTCTGTTGGTGGACATGATGAAACGTGCTTGTCAGACGAAACAATTCGCCGAAATCGATCACGCAATCAAAACGAAAGTTGAACCTTTTCTATACAATAAGGGCGCCGGTCGTTACTTTCCCATCTCGAAACTGGTGTTGTTGCGCAATAAAGAACGTGGACGTACCAAACAATTGCCCGAAATAAGAGCTATGGAGAATCCCGATGAGGATTTTAATATACACGACCATTGCGCAGAAGTTTCAGAGGCTGAGTATATATCAAATCCGAGCCTATATCGTTTTGTTTGTTGGAATTTGAATGTAAGTGGAATGCAGAGTCGCTTAGACGCAGGATTTTTTAAAAGATTTTCATGCTTTTTACAGGAACGTGGCGCTGTTGGGGAGACTATATTACATCTTTGCTTATTAAATGCCTCGTCGCTGCATGCTGATCTCGCCAAACGTTTGCTGAAGTTTTATCCAAAACTCATACTCGATGTTTATATGTGTGACGAGTATTATGGGGAAAGTGTCTTGCACATAGCGATCGTCAATGAGGACCCAGCGATGGTAAAATACTTGCTCGATGCTGGCGCTGATGTAGAGGAACGGTGAGTAGTAAGCGACAGAAGTGCACATGTTTATATCTCTCTTTCAATCCCCCTTTTGTTACTTCGCAGCTGTTGCGGCGCCTTTATGTCCGCCGAGGATCAGAAGGCTTCACGCTACGACTCACCCGATCATGAATATGTTGGCGTACAACCGATGACCAATTACGATGGCTACGTTTATTGGGGCGAGTATCCGCTCAACTTTGCTGCCTGTCTATCGCAAGAAGATTGCTTCCGTTTGGTATTGGCGCGTGGTGCTGATCCCGATCTCCAAGATACCAACGGTAACACATCGCTGCATATGTTGGTCATTTATGAAAAGATCGAAATGTTTGATGTGGCCTACGAGGTGGGCACCAATATACACTTACGTAATGTACAAAATTTAACTGCGCTCACGTTAGCGGCAAAACTGGGACGTGTCGAGATGTTCTTTCACATAATGAGTATTGAACGTGAGATTTACTGGCAGCTAGGTAGCATAACATGTGCGGCATATCCGCTGTCAATGATCGATACGATCGATGTAGAGACGGGAAATATAAACAAGGACTCGGTCTTGAATTTTGTTGTGTTTGGAGTGAGTTTGCAGCTGATCTCTTTCTCAAACACGTAGCTCTCAACACTCTTGTTACTTTTGCAGGATAAGCTAGAGCACTTGGAGCTGCTGGATGGTGTGGTAATCGATTTATTGAAGACTAAATGGGATTCTTTTGTCAAGTCGCGGTTCTATAAACAGTTCTATATGTTTTCGTTCTATTTTGTATTCTCACTAATCAGTTTTATCTTGCGACCTGGACCATCAGACAAAAAGGAGGACGATGAGGAGCAAGACAAGGATGTTGATGGCGTCGTAGAGTTGCCTGGATTGCAGGTCATAAATAATACGGCTTCACTGCATAAGAGCGAAAAGTGGCTAAATCGTTTGATCAAGCGCGCGATCGGGAGTATGGAGTATAGTAAGTTTGATCGTATTTTAATCTGTGGGCAGGGTGGCCGACGATACAATTGATGCATCGAAAAAAGTGCGAAACAAATTCATTCCATATGGTCAAATAATTAAAGAACTAAAATACTGAGAGTAGAAGTAACAGCTAGTGTAAGGATCGGTGAGTGGACAGTTCGCATAGGGTGCGCTCACATTGAAGAAATATCAGCATAAAATTATTTTTTTAAGCTGATCCCAGGGAAGTCCACTAAGAGGAACGGAAATGCTACGGTTATCTCGGACGGAATTAGACTGGCAGTGGTGTTCTATCCGGAATACTGTATGTGGCACCAGCAGAGTCAGGACAGACAGACATTCAGCTCGACTGAAGTATGACTCACGCGAAACCTACTAACTCTCACTGGGTACTATATGGGACAACGCTGGCTTGCACTCTTTGCAAATGCGTCGCTCTTGCAAGACAGAGGCACTCCCATCTAAGTGGCGTGACTCTTAAACCATTCGTGATATGGAGTTTAAAGCCTGAATAGGTACTTTAACACTCCACATACAGTAATCGATTGAAAATTCGAGCTTACGTGATCTGAATAATAATAATAAAAATGGGCTAAGTTATAGCAGTCAATAT
The DNA here is from genome assembly GCF_040869045.1 of Eurosta solidaginis. Taxonomy (NCBI): domain Eukaryota; kingdom Metazoa; phylum Arthropoda; class Insecta; order Diptera; family Tephritidae; genus Eurosta; species Eurosta solidaginis. The sequence continues at coordinate 20,105,234 of NC_090323.1, forward strand.
CGTCGACAGAGATCAGCCTGAGTTAATTCTTAAAGCTATGCTGAAATATGTTGGCACGTTGGTGGAGTCCGTTTTCGTAAGATTATTTACTGAAATCTGGCTGGCAGAGGTACTTTTCGAAGCTCGGGTAAAAGTTGCTTTGCCGATGCTCATTCACGCAAAGGCGGATTATCGTTGATGCTACAACAGCCAGCACAGTTCTAGAAGATTTATATGGGCAGTACTTTGAGGACACCCCGCTTCTTTCAACGTCTGGTACAAGCCCAACGATTCCAAAAGATTATTGGAGTAAACAGTGCGACCTAATATGAAGAGGAGCACGAGATAGGTAATGAGAGGCGTCATATCCATAGGACGGTGATATAGTTGCATGGGCACCAGCTGGAGCGCATACTGCACGGAAAGCGCACTCGTAATCCATCTGGGATTTTTTTTTTAATCTCAGTGCAAAGATTTTCAAGCGGTGCTGAGTTCTGCATAAAAATACTGTAGATGGCAGAAGAAGCCAGAAATCATTATGTTTCATTAAGGTTTAAGGTGATACTTGGGTTAATCGGTTTATTGATAATTACTGTCGATATGTGAATATCTCTTGAACCAAAGCAAATGGATAAGTTTTTATTTTTGAAATAAAGAGACCCACTTTTAGATCTATCCACATTTGGCCATAACCTTCTATCATTGACTCTTCTGTGCAAAATGGCAATTTGTCGGTACACAAACGACCCAGCGCCTTAATTACCCAATATCTTTTGAATTAAGGACATTTTTAAAATTTGTTTTTTTTTTATTATATAACCACCTACTTGTGCATTAATCCATAATTTGTTATAAAGTTCCGTCATTAACCCTTCAAGGCAAAGATGGGAATTATCGGTACACAAACGACCCAGCACATAAAATACCCTATATCTCTTGAACCAAGCAAGATTTTCTAAACTCTTGTTTTGCATTATATAGCCACCTACTTGTATATTAATTCACAGTTTGATTCAAAGTTTTATCAGTAACGGTTAAATTACTACGTGCGATTTATCGGTTGATCGATCAGTCCTGACTACTAACGGCTTTTCGTATATATCTCTTGAACCAAATCAAATTTGAAACTTTTTTTGTTGCATTATGTTGCTACCTACTTGTAGATTAGGCACAACTTGACTCAAGGTTCCATCATTAATGGTTAAGGCGCTAAGTCGACTAATCGATTTTTCTATAACTACTGTTACTTTTTGAATATCTCTAGAACCAAAGCAAATAGCAAAGTTTTCGTTTTTGCCAAATATAGATAACCACTTGTGCATTAGACCAAAACTTGACCCAAACTGCTCTTATTAATCCTTCAGGGCAAAATGGGAATTAATCGGTACACAAATGACCCAGCGTTTAAATTGTCCTATATCTCTCGAATCGAGGAAGATTTTGTCAACTTTTTTTTTATTATATAGCTACCGATTTGTAGTTTAATGCACACTTTGATATAAAGTTCTATAATTAACCCTTAAAGACAAAAATATCAATGGATTGGTACACAAATGACCCAGCACTTTAATTGCCCTATATCTCTGGAACCAAGCAAGATTTTCTTAACTTCTGTTTCGCATTATATAGCCACTTATTTGTATATTAATCCGCAATTTGATTCAAGGTTCTGTCGATAACGGTTTAATTACTACGTGCGCTTAATCGGTTGATCGATTAGTGCTGACTTCTAACGGCTTTTTGTGTATATCTCTTGAACCAAATCAAATTTGAAATTTTTTTGTTGCATTATGTTGTTACCTACTTGTAGACTTGGCAAAACTTCTTTCAAGGTTCCAATATTTACTGTTAAGACGTTAAGTGCATTAATCGGTTTTTCGATAACTTGTGTCTATCTCTTGAACCAAGCCAAATGGAACTCCGATTTAAATTTTGTCTTAATCAACGTGCTGGGTCGTTTGTGTACCAATAATTTCCTATTTTTAGCTTGGAGGGTTAATGATGAAACTTTATATCAAATTGTGCATTAATTTATAAATGGGTACCTATATAATAAAAGAAGTTGTCAAAATCTTTCTTGGTTCAAGAGATATAGGCCAATTTAGGCGCTGGGTCATTTGTGTGCCGATTAATTTCCTTTTTTATCTTGAAGGGTTAATGATGAAACTCATATCAAATTGTGTATTAATCCATAGGTAGATAGCTATATAGTACAAAAAAAGAAGTTTTAAAATCTTTGCTTGATTTAAGAGATAAAAAACAATTTGGGCGATGGATGGGTTGTGTACCGATAAATTCGCATTTTTGCCTTGAAGAGTTAATGATGGAGCTTAGGTGGGAAACTAATATTGGATGAAATTCATTTAATTTGGCTCTTGATGTTTCAAAACTTTACAACTGCATTTCATTTTATAGAGACCTTTTGGTTAAATTTTACCGACTATTTCGACGACAACGATGTGGAGCCGGGTCCTTCGTGGTGGGCGAGTTATGCCGAATGTCCGTTGATGAACATGGAATCGGACTTAGCGAAGGTAAAGTTTTAATAATTTTTACTATAGGATCTATAAATTTAATCTCGAAAATGTTCAGTTACGAATTGCAGCAGAGGTCGTCATATTCTTTGGATCGATTTTATATTTATTAGCAGCGTTACGGGAAGCGCGTTTTCTGGGCCTTAAAATGTTTGTGGAGAATATGGTGGGTATCTTTAAAACGCTACAGTCCACAAATTACTTAGTGCTTTACTTGTTTCTATCTATTCACAGATGACAGCGCCATCTAGAGTTATGTTTCTCTTCTCCTGCGCGCTCATGATGGCAATACCCTGGCTGCGTCTTTCATGCTTCACAGAGATCGACGATCATGTCGCTGTTTTTATTATGCTAACCACAGCGCCTTACTTTTTATTCTTCTGTCGGTAAGCTCATTGAACTCAAGTGGGTCTTATATACGTACTCGTAATGAAAGCCATATGTTTACAGCGGTTTCAAAACTGTCGGTCCTTTCGTTGTGATGATCTATCGCATGGTTATGGGTGATCTTTTACGTTTCGTCTCTATCTATCTTGTTTTTGTAATGGGTTTCTCACAAGCTTATTACATAATTTTTCTTACATTCGATAATCCTGCGACACCCGAAGAAATCGATGACTCTGAAACGAATCCTATGCCTTCGCCAATGGAATCTATAGTCGCTATGTTTTTAATGTCACTCACGAATTTTGGTGACTATTTCGGCGGCATGGCATCCACGCAACATGAATATGAAGCAAAATCCTTGTTCTTCCTCTTTATGGTGATTGTGAGTGTATTGTTGGTCAACATGTTGATCGCTATGATGGGTAACACCTATCAAAAGATCGCTGAGATACGTAACGAATGGCAACGTCAGTGGGCGCGTATTGTTTTGGTGGTGGAGCGTAGCGTACCGCCTGCGGAGCGGTTGAAAAATTTCATGCATTATAGTCAACCGACGTCGGATGGACGACGCGCGTTGGTACTACGTCTGAATATGAGTGTAAGTTTGTAGCTCTTAGAATATAGTTTTGAGTTTCGTTTTAAGCGTTATTATTTCCATCTACTAAAGGATGAAGATAAAGAGGAGATGAAGGAGGTTCAAGAGATGAAACGCATACATCAACGCTTTTGTAAGAAACGTCAAATGGAGCGTGAGGAGCGAGCTCGTAAAAGACAAGAAGAATATGAGAAATTTTTTGGTACTAAAAGAACCGAAGACAGCGCTAATAATAATATTTCGTGAAGTAAGTTCAAGGAGAAGATATTTGATTAGCTCGATAAAATTAGGTAAAGTTTCAATAAAGTGAAGTACAATAACAACGGAAGATATCCAAGCAGTTTCTTACTTTAAATAAAATTTATAAATTATGGTGGATGACAGAAGGTTTCATTATCGAGGCTCCTGTAGGCATGATAATGGCGAATTGGTAACTGAAGTACTGAGTGTACTTAAGTTGTGGAGGGAGCACTTCTCCTCATTGCTAGATAGCGCCAGAGAGAAAACGAACTCGATACTCGAATCGCTGATGACGGAATATACGTACCGCCACCCGACCATGGCGGAGTGAGAATGGCACTTACAAGGTGCCGGGTAACGACGGACTACCCGCTGAGCTGTTATAAAGCTGAATCGTAGAATTGGTAAAGTGCATGCCTGAACTCCTCTGCAAAAAAATGTATCCAGTGTACTTTGAGCAAGACTGTAATCCAAAGCCAATAAACTGATTGGACCTTATCAGTGTGGCTGTATGCCTGCTAAATCTACTATCGACCAAATTTTCACTATACTCCAGATCCTGCAGAAGACTCACGATAAGAGAATCGACACTCACCATCTTTGACGCTAACTTCAAAGCAACTTTTTACAGCGCTTAAAAGCGTTGCTTGTATGCTGCTATGTCTGAATTTTAATTCGTTGCAGAGCTAACAAGGCTTCGCCGACGAAGAGCAACACCACCAACTCCATAATTATTAGGAAAGACCTCTCCAAACATTTGGTACTGAGCGTGGCTTTAAACAAAACCAGTTCCTATCGTGCGAATTCGTTAACCTAATGCTGGATAAGATAGTTCTAGCCGCTGATCTAACCCGCAATGGCACAATCTATTATAAGAGAGTACACCCCCGCGGGTTAGGGGGTCAGAATATACCCGCAGTAGGTATGCCTGTCATAAGACGCGGCTAAAATACCAGATTCAAAGGGCTGTGCAGCGCAACCCAATCAGGTTGCCAGCGCAATATATAGCTTCTCCAAACCCAATTGTCAACCTCATCTATCCGCGACGAATCCTGTTTCACTAACAGACGAGGCCCTGGCGACCCCAAGCTTCTCATGGAACTTGGAGGTGGGGAGGGACGTATGGTCTGAAGGTTTAATGTGGCCATATAAATCGTTCCCAAGATGGTCGGGCTAGCACCTTAATGGTGCTGTGTTACCGGAGCGTACCGGATCTGTATCCGACAAAGGACCATCACATCGATAACACTCCCCACAGCCTTCGGGGAGAAACCTTATCGCTACAACAACAACAACATAAAAGAGTACAATTGCTTGGCCTTAACAAACGCGCCATAAGCTATGGAGGAGGGACATATGGAGGAAGACTTCAATTCTCTTGGTGGGAGCACCGTCCAATTAAGTATAGCCATTCTTCATTTGTATTTGAAAATTATCAATTGGAAATGCAAAAGCGTTACGTCGAATGAAAAAGCGCAAAATGAGAATTCGAAATCGTTAATTGAAAATGTCTGGAGAGTCGATTCATTCGCATAGGAGTTATATTAGGATGGGCACATGACATGCTTGGGTTTGATCAGTTGTACAACGCTGGGAAGAGTAGGTGAACCATTTAGAGGACTTAGTTTCGTTTTCCGACAACGCTACATGCCATTCGAGTAACGAGTTAGCGGTAGCCTGGTGGAAGTCCAGCGCTTAGGAGCACAGTGCTAATGCTGATTCAAATCGATACCATCTGGGAAAAAGGAAAAACATATGCGAAGTGACACGTTACCATCCCTCTGAAAATCGGGCGGGTATGTTGCGGAGGAATGGCTCCAATAGCAATTGGGTGGACGGAGAGAAGGCAACAGTAACTGGAGACGCTTTCTCATTTGGCAGTCTGTTTAAGTCCAGGAAATTCTGTATACAAATTAGTATAGATTCTTATAATGCATATATCCTCTAAATACTTTAAATAGAATAAAGTAAAAACGCACAGGTAAGTTATATATTTTTTTTCTTAAATTTTCGTTAAATTTCTAACATAACGAATTTTACATTTAGTCATGATTTATATGAAACTATGTTTTTTTTAGGACTTTCGTTTGGTGATACTATGTAAACGCTTGAAAAATGTGGCTGAGTAGGACGATGTAGAGCTCTTGGCGCCGCTAGAGATGCGCTTTTCCAATCATCATTTGCTCGACTCTGCCGCATCCTTCGATGACACCTTGGTTGTTGCACCTTCCTTAGGCGCCGTCGCCGCCTCGCCCTGAACTGCTATTTGCTTCGATCCCGCAGCACTAGCAGCCGCCGCCGCTAACGCATCTTCTACATGCATGCCTTCAGGTGGTGGCAATGGTATGGCTGCTTGAGTTTCTTTCACATCAGCCGCCTCAGCTTCTGACTCTGTAGCTTTTGTTGCTTGCGGTTCAGCAGCGCCATCTTGTTTAGCAGCCGCTTCAACTTTCTCTTTCGATGCGCTCTTACGTGCTGCAGTCTGCTCCGCTTGCGTGGGTGCCTCTGTTGTTATGCTCTGTGCAGGCGCTTTAGCGCCACCCTCAGCTGCTTGTTGTGCAGCTTTGGTATTCTCATTGGCTTTCGCTTCAAGCACATTAATGGAAGCTTGTATACATTTGATGGCCTCCCTACGCGCTAGACGTATGCTATCTTTGCCATTCGTATCAATTGTATCTAGTTTGAGTAAATTGCGTGTCAACATCTCGTCTAAATAGGCATATTCCTTGTCTTGGCGTGTGCCAGTGAATTTCTCAACATGTCCCATGAGATCGAGTACATCACGTTGAATATCTTGTATTTTACAAATCGAATCTAGCGTATGTGGCGTCTGTGGTGGTATACCAGCAGCGCTCTGCGGTGCAGCGCCTTGTGACTGTTGTTGAGTATTTATTGGTGTAGGACGTTGTTGTTGTTGCTGTTGCTGTTGTGGTTGATATTGTTGCTTTTGTTGTGGTGCTCTAGCGGTTGCATTAGCTGTAGCTTGTGGTGCGCTATTCTGGTTTGGTATTTCCTTGTGAGCATTTATGATTGGCTCTGAGCGACCCTCAACGAAGATTGGTATGGTGCGCACATAAGTACCGCCTGGAGTTTGTGGTGGTGGCGGTGATGCTTGTTGTCGTTGCTGTGGATGCGGTTGTTGTTGTGGTGGATAGTAAGCCTTATGAAACTGTGGTTGATTTGCGCCACCACCTTGTGCATGTGGACTAGTTTGTGTGCCGAATTGTGACTGACCGGCTTGTGGTGGTGGCGTCTGTCGCTTGCCATTTATAGGTTGTTGTTGTTCTTGTGGTGGCGCCGAATGTGCACGCGTACCATGCTCAGACTCTAATGGGGACTTAACGCCCATATCGACTGTATTACGTAGACCATGTTGCTTGAGGTTATCACCATGTTGCTGTGGTGCGGCGCTATCCACTTGATCGCCACCGGCACGCACTATGGGATCCTCGGTTTGTATGGCGGCATCGCATAATTTCTTCGATGGTGTTTGTGGTGCACCATTGGTTGGTGCGGTAGCGGGTACATATGTTTGATAGTAGCCGGCTGGTGCACCACCTTGCACTGGCACTTGTTGTTGTGTATGTTGTGTGCCGCTGTGTTGTCGTGGCAATGTGGCGCTATCAGTACCACGTCTGTGTCCAAAACCGTCTGGTATATACTGGCGGAATTCTGATGGCAGGCGATTAAAAAAATCATCATCACGTCCCATATGATCGGCGGCGCGTCGTCTACCTAGCGAATTGAATTGCGGAAAATTTGCGAAATCTGCTGGAAACACGAGAAACGTAAAATTAGGATGCATTGAGATTTGTTGTTGTTCGCTTAGATTACTTACGTGAATTATTAAAGCCTCCGAATGGGTCATGCATGCGACCGAGACGGCTGCGTGGAAACATGTCCATGTCCATATCCATGTCCATGTCCGGTTCGAAACCAAAGCCCTGCTGAAATGAGAAAGAGGAAAAAATGCTCGTTAGATTTTCTTCGCCAAGCAGTTGAGACAAGTTTAGGGTTCTTACACCTACTAGAGTATTGTTGTAAAGCATAGCAAATTTTATGCAAAAGCGTTTATTTAGTTGTCTAATCTTGAATTTTGTAAATAATTTCGAATGACAATTAGTATCAAAAATTTAAAACCAATTTAATGACAAGAGATGGGTGAAATATTGGATTTAGAAGTTTGGTGATCACATTAGAGCCCTCATAAGCTGTCGATTAAAGTAAAACGTTTTCAGTTTGGGGACTCGAATACCAATATTACGAGGGTCAATAGTAGGAAAGAGGAGCCACTGGAACGGCATTGGAATGAGCTCATTGAGTTCGCTCTCAATAATCAGGCTTGTAAGGCGAGTTAGGATGAATACCGGCCGCAAATTACAGTTTATTTTACACGGAAGTCGGCTTTGTGATCCACAAAAGAACTCTTGAAAACTAGAGATTCTTAAATAATTTAGCAGGCCTCAGCTGCTAAAATTTCTATCTTATATATATCTCCCTTTAAGCAGATGCAGAATGAGATATTAATTTCTCAACTCAAGGTATAATTCAAGACCAACGATAAAACAGAACAGAACCAAAACCGCCACTGAAGATGGCACAACTTCGAAACCGATTCGTCTTCAAATCAATTTTAGTTATGGATGACGGAAATTGTTTCAACATTCATCGGAGATCACGTCTTCTTTCACCTGGTTCTTCATTCTAGTGAATGTTGCTTTGTGGACAAATTTCAATGGCACTAGAAACTCTTTCTGGGCTATCTTATCCATGTGTTTGCCTCTTAATCCAGCCAAAACGTCACTCGACAGTGGTTAAGCAAGCACTTCGAGTGTATTTCTTCTCATTGAAAATTCATCTTGTAGATGCTGTTCGGAGCCGGCACAAAATATGCACGTCCCGTCCAAAAGGAGGACTACCCAAATTGGTAACTCTTCTCGGAGGTAAGTGGCGGCAAGTATTTCTGATGTGTAAACAACTTTGGTCACGGTATGGGGGTATGCTAAATGTAAGCGTAGAGTGTAAGTGTAGTCACTGCACCGTAGCGTTATGTGAGAACAATGTTGGTATGAGCGAAACCACACACCAACTCAATGCACATCACATCTATGTGTATAAATTAAAGTCTTTGAGCATATACAACTTTTTTATGCATGCAAGTGCAAAAAGGGATGTATACACTGCTGTTTTGTTGGAAATAAAGAGGTATTATGGCAAACACGAGGATATGCGTGCTTTTTATTACTGATACAAAAAGTGTTTACAAAAACAAATTCACATGGTTAGGTATTCGGAAAAAAATAAAATAAAAAAATCAATAAAATAAAATAAAAACAAATGAAAAAAAAGAAAAAATAAAATAAAAAACTAAAAAAATAAAAATAAAATAAATAAAACGTGCATTTTCATTTATGATCCACGGACCTCAAGCCAGCTTAAAACATGTTAATAAAATAAAATAAAGTAAAAATTAGTAAGAATAATAAACAGGTAAGTAAAACGAAATTGAATAAATTGCAAAAAAAATAAAATAAAGATAAAAAATTAATAAAATAAAGCGCCGTTTAAAATAAAATAAATCCAAATAAAAAAACTAAGTTGGACTTGATGAAATATAATAAAAGAAATCAAAATAAAAAAATGCAATAAAATGAAGTAAAATAAAAAATAAAAAATTGAATAAAATAAAATAATTTCAAATGAATTTAAATTAATTAAAGTTAACAAAGAATTAAATAAATAAACTAAAATAAAATAACACAAAATAAAGTGAAAATAAAAAATAAAATAAAATAAAAATTAAATTAAATAAAACAAATTAAAATAATATGAAGTAATATAAAAAATAAAAATAAAATAAAAAATTAAATACAATGGGTCGAAATGAAATAAAATAAAAAAAAAGATAAAAAAGAAAATAAAATAAAGTAAAATAAAAAAAAAATGAAGTAAAATAAATCAAAATAAAATAACTCAAAATAAAATAAAATGAAATAAAATAAATAAAATTAAAAAATAATAATGAAATGAAAAAAAAAAAAAATAATAATAAAATACATAAAATAGCTTGAAATAAAATAAAAACAAAAAGAGCATAATATTTAAGCACACAATCAGTGAAATTTGCAAAATTATTCTTACGAGCAAATAATAAAAAGTTTTTTGTGGAATATTATTTTTATTTTCATTAAATGCGTCTTCTGTTCTGCCCACCTCCAATTTATTTTATTGCCTGGTAGCTATCATACACAATGAAGACAAATTTCGTTGAACAACAAAACAAATCAAAACATGCGATATAGCACAGTGTCAATCACAAATAACAATAACGACACTGGCGGTAAATGAATGAGTAATTAGTATTTTCGACGCTACTGTTTGCTTTATAAAGAACAAAAACACAAAGAACACAAAAAGTTGAGAATTATTAACACCATGTTAATGATGAACACAAACAATACAAAAAAAAAAATTCTGAAAAAAATAAACAAATTTTAATAAAAACATAAAATAAAAACTATTCAGCGGACACAATGTTTAATTGAATGTCAGACATTAACAACTCAAATTACATTCCAAACACACATTTTCACTTATATGTAAGTATGTACGCTTATGTAAGTCATCATACCTATATATTTCGCATGAAGCGAGAAAAAATGTGCAAAAATTGTTACTCAACTAAAATAATTAAGCCAGTAACAACAACAAATGACGTCATCTGATTGTCGCGAAATTAAGCAAAAAAAAAACAAGTAATTTAAAACCTTTAAAACTTATATCCATAAGTGTGGGCGTATGTGTTTGCAGGCAAGTGTATATGCCGGTTCTGATACGCACAAGGCTGCCAGCCTAATATTGGATAAAAAAGGAACAAAAAAGGGCCAAATGCGCATAAATGCTCAAATTTGAAACAAAAGATATGTAAATGGTGATCTAGTTTAAAATTTAAAATAGAAAATGGCTTTCTCGCCTACTATTTCGAAAAAAATAGGTTGAAGTCCGGAAAAAGTATAAACAAGGCTAGAGATATAATTTTTAAGTCGTTTGAATAGAAGATGGATTAGTTGAGACTTTCGAGTTTGACTTTTCGTAAGATTTTTAGTTTCGATTCGATCCAAGAATCGCTCTTTAATTATTCGAGAACAGACCGTTTGTTTTTTTTTCCAACTAATGTGTTTTGATCTAACAACCCTCGTGACCATAATCAAAACAGGTGACATATGTCAGTAGTACTTGAAATTAAAATTCAATATTCAACAAAATCGTAAGCTAGCAAGGGAGTGAGGAATATTTTACATCGTCTTCGAAATTGGATTTATTTGACAGGAAACTCTTAGGAAAAACAAGATTTTTATTTATAACTAATTTGTAAATAAATTAGTTGGTGCCTTCTCAATTACTAATAAATTTATCTTGACTGTGTCAATCTCTAAAGACGATGGCGTTACAAAACAGTTTGTATCTAGTCTGACAATAAGGTCATAGGGGATATTTAGCTTGGAAAGCAACTACGGCCGAATAAGTTTTTCCCAATGGCCTTAGCAGTAATTTATGTGAATGACAGTGAATCTTTGTAGTAAATCGAGGCCAAGTGTAATCAAAACATTCTCAAAGCATCATATTCGTTAAGGTAGGGCAAAAGTAATCACCGTTTTGGAAAACGCTTTAAATTTTGTAAATGGCACTAAATGTCAATACAGTTTTGACAAACCACAAAATACAAATCGATCAAATATAAAACCATGAGACTCATTTCCATCTTAGCGATAAGGAGAACGAGCCGGACCCGTGCGCATTTTGCACAACCAATATAAAAGTCTCTTATCAAATATCAACAGAAATCAGCTGTTCTATCAATCAATTAAAACTTATAGCTTGCGGTGCCATCTAGCGTATGGTAGCAACTGCCGGTAATGCTGTGTAAATATTCACAACAAAATGCCATAGTACAAATAGATTTCTTTGTGTGCTCACAATCGTTTATTTTTAACAAATTATTTTAATAAAATATAGCTAAACAAAAGCTCTACTACCAAAATTGCCCAAAGCTCGCTAATAGCCCGTATCGCCATCTTTGCAACCAAAACTTTATTTAAGGATTTGGATTCCAAATAAAAGTGAAAAAGGGACCCGTACATAAAAACAGCAATTAGAAATAATATATATGATAAGCAAAATTATCGCTTCGGGTTTAACGAAAATTGCGCAAATCTCGAATATGAAAACTCTCCCAAAAACAGCACTGAGCGTATTTTCAGACATATGGCAACTCCGTCAATTCACACATAACTTTCGATTTTTGTACTTGTTCGTGAAAGCAATACGAAATTGACACACTACACCATAAAGATTGTATAGTACACGACCGGCATACGATCGGTGGCCGGTATGACGTCATTGCTAACTAGATTTAAAAATATAAATACTTGTCACGATTTACCTAGGAGGTGATTATTGCTGAGCTTCTCTTCCAATTTGGGTAGTGCTCCTTATTAATTTTGCAACGAACTGGTGAGACGAGACCTACTAGGGATGGGAAACTCTGAACAAATTTTAATAACGAATGACAAAAAAATATCAATAAAAAAAATTGCAAAAATCAATGCGCATTTTGAGAGGCTTATAATTTTTTGTTAGGCTAAAATTGATTGGCCTACAAAACTGCATACTTAATTAAATGCAGAGAAATCTAAATAAAAAGTTTGAAAATTTTGCAAAATTTTCCAAAAAGTTTTCGAGATTGTTGTGCTTGGGTTCAGTTAAAAAATTCATTATAAATAAATATCTAAAGTAAAAAAGAAGAATTTATTTTACGGAATTTGAAAAAAGTGCCACTTATATTTTTCTGTTCGCTGCTCAAGCAAAATTTTTTTATTTTTTATACCCGTGTGTTACTAAGCTTTGTTACTGCTGTAGTGATTATTTTTGGTAATATGCGTGAAATTCAAAAGGGGCGTAAAAACGTTTTAATGACATCAGTTACGTATTAAATTAAGCTTTGCTTCATTGTAAGCTTTTGTTATGTAAATTTCTGGTTGAATAATTTTTGCAAATTGTGTTCATGAAATTAACAAAATTTTAAATACGTACATAATTGAGCGAAATAATTATTTAAAGAGGAAATTTCGTTTAATTATTTTAAGATAAACAGTGTTTTTTAAGAGTCACTGAAAGAAAACAGTTGGTAAAATCAACCGAATTTCGGGTCAAGGAAGCCACAGCTCTGTTAAAAAAAGATAAATAAGTGCAATATTTGTGGGGAGACCTCGCTCAGAACTTCTTCCTAATTGAAAAAATCTTTCTCTAAAGATTTGATGTTGCTTTTTCCAGGGCTTGAACCCGAATTTTCGGTGTGATGAGCATAGCACGCTACCATCACACCACGCTGGCCGCTTAATTAACGATTGTTAATGTCACCCTAAGAACACCAAGAAAAACTATTAAAATAACAGATTTCCGTCAAATTTTTAATAAAAGTAGCTGTTGTTATGATATAGATTTCTGTGGCACGATAGACATAAGAACAAAGTGGTGAGCGCCATGAGCGTAAGTTTCTCTTTAAAAGTAGCTGCTGCATTTGCATAATATTGTCAGTTGTTCGCTGTTGGAATGACTAATGAAATCGGCTCTTTTAACAGAAAAAATAGTCAGATCGATTGAGAATCTGTCATTTTAACAGAATACTGTTAACTAAACAACAGTTTTTCTTTGGTTCAAATAACTCAAAATAATGTGTTTTCTTGACAAAAAACTCGGTTGAATTAACCATAATGCGATCAAGTTTAGCGAATGTTTGTTAATTCAAGAACAAAATACCTGATTTGTTAATTTTACTAGCTTCAATAGAGGTTTTGGCGAAAAAAGGCCAGAAAGTACCAGAAAAAATAATCCAAAATTTCATTATTTATGGATATATAAACATTTTTGTTTTGTTTTAGAAGAGGGAAAATTAAGCTGATATAAGAAGAAAACAATTCGAAAATCTCAGTACAATTTGTTTCGTTTGTCCAAATTAAATTTAGAAAAGACTAAATTTCTTTTGGAATGTAACAAACATTTGTCACAACACAAAAAAAGTAAAAAAAACATTTTATACAAAAACTGTTATACCATTTTTTTGTTTTTATAAAATCTAACGAATTTTATATGTTAAAAACATATTGTAAGACTTCAAAACGATAAAACAAATCTCAACATTTACAAACATTTCGCAAATATATTTTTTTTGCACTTTATACTGAATTAAGATGCAAAAACGCAACGTCTGAATATGAATTTTGTTTATTTCGAAAGCAAACAAGCAAACATTATTGGAAAATATTTTAAATATTTGTTGTTAGCAATATGTGTCGTTATTGTATGTATAAAATATTTTCTTTTATAAAACATTTTTGAATATTTAAACATTTTTTTTTAGCTTTTTAAAAGTAAAAAAAACCTTTTGAATAGTTTTTGAGCATTTTAAACGTTTTTTTTTAATTTTTTTAATAACAAAAGTAATAATTTTGTGCAGAATAAAATAAACAAAAAAATATTGGAAATTATACATAGAAATTTTTAGAGGAATGTTGATTTCCAAATTTTGTTTATACAAAAAAGTAGAAAACAATTTTAAAAAATTCAAAATATCTGAAAATTTATTTAAAAAGAAATTAGGAAAAGACAAAATGTTTCACTTTTGGCAGACATTTTTAAAAGTTTAACAAAAAAAGCGTTTTCAGATATTTCTTTTTTACTTTTTTAAATTTGTAAATAACAAAACTTTTTGGTTGTTTTGGAGTACTCGTTGAAAAGCTTTTTTTTTAATGTTTATGAATAAAAAATTTTCTTGTTGCAAATTTTAAATTGAACAGAAGAATAGAAAATAATAAAAAAAATCAAAATATTTGAAAATTTATTAAAAAACAAAAATCACGAAAATTCATGGCAGTAACCAACTGTAAATATTTTTGTTTGCACACTTTTAATTGAGTGAGATTTACAGTTATTTTTCTGCACTTGTAAATTATTTCAATACGAAACCCAACTAAAAACAAAAATTTACAAATTATAGTTTTTTTTTTTTTCAAAATAAAAAACAAAACTCATCCCAGGCATTTTATTAGCGCTGATTCATGATACAATTTTTAGACGAAAGTCATACAATAAAAAATTAACGCTCCGAACAAATTTTTCGGTTTTTTTTTTTTTTTTTTGAAATACCACTTTTGGTTTAGTAAAAAATCGAATTCTAAAATTAATTCCTTTGACGAAGCAAAAAATTGTTTTTGGTTTTACTTTCAACGCTTTACGCGACTATTTCTCTATTAATCACTAATAGATATTTTAAATTTTCAAAATCACACGCACACACTTAAACAAACACATACATACTTTCACATTGACCATTTCGGTGGCAAAAAAAGAGCAAATTTGATTGTGAAAATCTATAAATTTTTCTGTGGTTGCTTGAAACACTTTATATGTGCATATTTTTGTTGCAAAAAAGAACTCTTACACAATTAGCCAATTTTGGTTAGCACAAAAAGCTGGTTAACAAGTTTTGACTGATTTGGATTTTTTTAATTTTTTACTCGGCGGCGATTTGGATATATGTATTTTTGTTTTAACAATTTCAAGTTACTACCAAATAGAGCAAGTTTAGTAAATATTGCTTTGCTTTTTCTTGTTTCAAAAAAGGTCATAAAATTAAATTTCTTGTTATTAATAAACATGTTTTTTTTTGCAAAAAAAAATAATTACTTTTTAACTTATTCCTTTCTGTTTCGCTGCTATATATATTTATTTTCCTTAATTATGTCTTTTTTCTTCACACTTGTTTTTTGAATATATACATAAAATATATAATACTGCTAGTTTATTTTACAATTTCTTTTCTGCTTTTGCACTTTTTTACAAAAATATAATTTTTATTGCTTTTTTTGTCACGATTTTGTCGTGTATACACGTTCGCGTTTTCAATTCAACTGTTTGTGCTGTCAACTTAAGTTTATGCTTTTATACGGCCGCCTTCGCATATCCATGTATATGTATGTATGTGCTTCTAAACACACACACACACATTTACTAATTTATTTACTTTTAGGTTCGTTTGATTATGCGCGTTGGCGTTCACCACTTTTTAATTTTCTCGATGTTTTGTGTAACTTCTACACGCTTCTAGGAGATGGGGCAAACACACTCATTGTTGGGGGGATATTGATTTTTTTCACTTAACACACATATTTTTGCATTATATATGATTTTATAATTTTGCAATAATGCTTTTTTTCTTTGCAAATTATTTTGTTTACTTTTAGATATAAATAAATAACACTTGTCATTTTGTGCATGAAGTTTTCATAGTTTCAATGTTTGAATTTTGAAATTCTCATGTTAAAAAAAATTCAGAGTAATAGTTTTACTTCTGCGACCATTTAGAGAAAACAATTCAGCAATTATTTGCGAAACTTTTTTAAAGAAATTTTTTTGGTGTTTGCATAGCCGGATGATTTTCAAAATGGCGAAAAGAAAATATGGAACAAAAAAATTTAAGAAAGTTTGTATTAAAATAAAATAGAAGATTCAAAAAATTAGAAAAGCAATACATATAGATATTTAAAATAAAAGAGATTGATTGTGATGTCACTTTTAAGCACCTAAAATTTCTTAAAGTCCATTTAAAAAAAATTAGAATGTTTTTTTTTTTGCGTTTGTTGAGCGAAAACATTTACTATGTATGTACTTGAAAGAATGACGTACAAAATAAATTTCACAGAGGAAAAAATACGAAATGAAAAATGTATTTTATTACTATTAAAAAGTTAATAGTTTTTATGTAATCCTCACTCTTTCTCCGCTTGGAGAAATTAATTAAGTGTATAAAAAAAATTTTAAATATAAAATTTTTTTCAATTGGCCCAACTAACAAAAATCATAAGATCAATAATTGTTCTTAATAATATTATTTAATTATTAATATTTAATAATTTTATTAACCTAAATTGAAATTTAAATTTAAATTTTAAACATTCGAAAATTTTTGTATTAAAGAATTGTTTTAAACTAGAGCTTACGATTTCTTCTCGAAAACAAACGAGATTTATCGAGACTCGAGATTTGAGAACTCGACTTCTCGCGAGATTCTCGTGTCTCGAAGTACTCGTAAATCTCGCGAGCTTCTCGACATAAATTTAATTGCTGTATGGACAACATTTATACACTTGGTTTTTTTTACTTGTGAATTTTTTGTTGATTATATTGCATTTAACGAGACATCGAGAACAAGGCTTCTCGCGAGATTCTCGAATCTCGAAATACTCGTAATAGCTTTTAGTTGTTGTTTTGTGGAAATTTTCGCTTGCGCTCCAGAAGAAATCATAAGCTCTATATAAAACAGCCGATGGATCGATTAAATTGAATGTCGAGAAGCTCGCGAGCCTTAGCTTTACGAGTCATTCGAGATTCGAAAATCTCGCGAGAAGCCGAGATTCGCGAGAAATCTCTTCTCGAACAAGTTCGAGTAATCGTAAGCCCTATTTTAAGTGCAAATTAAAAAAAAAAGTATTGATTTTTTAAGACAATTGTGATGATTGCGTTAAAAATTTTAAAGTGTTTAAAAGTTTTATATAAATGGATCATTACAATTTTAAAATTAAAAGGAAATTATTTAATTTTATTTTTTGTTTTTCATAGCAAATTGATTAAAAAATGAGAGAAGTACATTCAAAAATTTTAAAATAAAAGAGAATAAAAAATAATTTTCAATTGAAAATTTAGAAAAAGCAGTGCTTTTTTTAATGATTGTGGAGACAGGGACAATAATTTGTAAACACTTTAAGGATTTCATTAAAAAAAAAAAAAAAATACTTTAATAAAAATAAATATGTATTTATTTTGTTAAACATTTTTGGAAGGGAGGAATAACGATTAGACCTAGTTTACTTCTTTATTTTTTTCCATATTAAAATTATATAAAAAATGAGAGGAAAAAGTACATTAATAACTTAGAAAAATTTTGTGATAATTGTGATACAATTTTTGATGTATTTAAAGATTTTAAAATTTCATCGACAAAAAAAAAAATACAAATAGTTTTAGGACCGTTTTCTGAACTACACTTAAAGGTTTATCTCTCCGATAAAAATATTTTTTGTAAACGAAATTTGTATTTATAGGACAGATTTATTTTAAAGTTTAGTAAACGGCCCTTAAAATTAAAAATATTAATTTCGCAAAAATTTACTTGTTGATTTTTATTTATTTATTTTGTTTCTTTTTCGATTAAAAAAGTGAAATGAAAAAATACAATAGAACATTTTAAAAATGTTGTGTAGAATATAAATTTAAGTTGACAACTCTAAAAAAAAGTAGGAATTTTTTTTCACTGACTGAAATCATTTCATTTAGTTAAATTATTCAACTTTACAAACATTTTTGGGAGCGAGGAATAACGATCAAGCCTAGTTTACTTAAAATTTTTTTCATGGCAGTGTTCTATAATATGAGAGGAAAAAGTAAAATAAACATTTTTTTCATTTTGTTTTAAAGAATAATCTAAAACTGAAAATTTATAAAAAGCAGCGATTTAGTGATAATTAAAGTTACTTAAAAGCAATTTTAAAAGATTTGTGATGTAAAAAAGATTACTCGATTTTACAAACGTTTGCAGGAGCAATGAATAACGATCATACCATCTTATTTTTTGTTTCTTTCATGGATTGGTAAAATATTATAGGAAAGAATACAATAAAAAATTTGAAAAAATGTTAAAAAATACTTTTAAACTGAAAATTTAGAAAAATGAGTGATTTTTAAAACAACTATGATGACTGTGACAAACTTTTTTCAATTTGTTTTTTTTTATATTTGAATATAAAAAAAATTATTTTACAAAAAATGTTTGGGATCGAGGAACAGCGATCAGTCCTGGAGCTAAAAGGGAGAACCCTAATGGATGGAATAAAAGTTGGGTAATGTTCTGACTTCCATTAACATAACTGATAAACTTCAATCTCATACACCCATGGTTCCCTCCATGGTTAATTTCCTCTACCTTTTAAGCAAAAAATTTATTAAGACATTGAAGTCTGATGGGATGCTTCACATGATTCGAAAATGAAGAACTTTCACTGACTCTATTGATCTAGAGATATGTTGAACAAAATCACAAACAAAACAAAAAACAATTTTTGTTGTTGAGCTCGATTCAAACCCGCGATCTAAAAAAAAATATATAAAACGTTCTAGTTACAAATAGTACTCATTATGTGCCCGATGAAGATCCTGTGATGAAAAGTTGAGTACAAATACGCGTACATGTAGTAGTACATAGATTTAATCTAAAATGTGTCTGCAAGACCTCACGCCCCATTGGCGCCGCTCTTATTCACTTAATGTTGCACTTATGGAAATATGGAAATATTCAAAGTAAGTTTGCAAATATTCAAAACAACAAACACTCATAAGTGTGGCAGCCATAAGGCAAATGCTTTGAGAAATAAATATTTAGTAGGTCGTTGCCGACAGACGCCTTCGTCTAACGCACCAATAAAAAAATAGGGGCAATTGATATATTTTTTGTATGTAAATATGATTTAAATTACTAAAGCAGACACATTTTTGGAAGGCAATACATACACTCCAGTAAACAGAAAAATAACAGCAAAAGTTCTTAACAACTTTTATCGATTATTATTTTTTATTTATTTGTTATTGTTGGCTT
This sequence comes from Eurosta solidaginis, assembly GCF_040869045.1. NCBI lineage: Eukaryota > Metazoa > Arthropoda > Insecta > Diptera > Tephritidae > Eurosta > Eurosta solidaginis. The sequence goes on from NC_090323.1 coordinate 20,124,675, forward strand.
TCGAAAAAAACTCGAATAAACTGTGTAATAAGAACTATGTACACGTTTGTGAACCAACTGCAAAACCGTATTCGAAAAAACTCGAAAATTCCAAAAAGTATTTTTTTTTTAATTTCAAAAGGTGCAGTAGAGATTTCAGCATCAAAAGAAAAAATAAGGTTAAATAAAAAAATACCTAGAAAATCGGAAAAAATATGTAAAGTATAATAACCCATTGGAAAATTAAAAAAGTAAAAGATAAGGAAAAAAATATAAAAAAACAATTAATAAATAAAATTTATCAAAATAAAAAAAATAAAAAAATAAAAAAAATAAAATGAAATAAGGTAAATAAAATAAAATACAGTAACATGAAAAACTAAGTAAAATAAAAAAAAATAAAATAAAATGGAATAAAATAAAATAAGGTAAACTAAATTATTAAAATTAAATAAATGAAATTAAATAAACTTAAATAAAATAAAATAAAACAAAATAAGATAAATAAAATAAAATAAAGTTAAACAAAGGAAAATAAAACAAAATAAATTAGAGTAAAACCCGATAAAATAAGACAAAATAAAATAAAAATATTAAAAAATAAGACACAATAAAGTAAAACAAAAAAATAAAAATATAGTTTAAAAAATAAAATAAAATAAAATAAAATAAAATAAAGTAAATTAAAATAAAATGGTATAAAATATAGTAAACCAAAACAAAAAAAATAAAACAAAATAAAATAAGACAAAACAAAATTAAAATAAAATTTAATAAAGTAAAATAAACAACTTAAAAAAAAAAATTATAATAAACATAGCAGAGATTACAGCAGCAAAGAGGAAAAATAAAGTTAAATAAAAAAATACCTAGAAAATAGGAAAACAATTTTAAATTATTATAACACACTGGAAAAATTAAAAAAAAAATTAAAGTTAAAGAAAAAAATAATTAATTAATAAAATAAATCAAAATGAAATAAACTAAGATAAAATCAAAGAAGGTAATAAAATAAAATACAATAAAATAAAACAAAATAAAATAAAACAAAATAGAATAAAATGAAATAAAATGGAATAAAATAAAATTAGGTAAAGTAAATTATTAAAATTAAATAAATAAAATGAAATAAACTTACAATAAAATAAAATAAAATAAAGTTAAATGAAAGTAAACAAAATAAATTAGAGTAAAATAAAACAAATTAATAAAAGTAAATCCCGATAAAATAAGACAAAGTAAAATAAAAATATAGTTTAAAAAATAAAGTAAAATAAAGTACATTAAAATAAAATGGTATAAAATATAGTAAATCAAAACAAATAAAATAAAGCAAAATAATATAAGACAAAACAAAATTAAAATAAAATTTAATAAAATAAAATAAAGAACTTCAAAAAATAATAAACATAGCATAAAATAAAATAAACTGAAAAAAAAAAAATAAAAAAATTAAAAAAAAAAATTTAAATATTAACAGTTCAAAAGAAAAAAATTATATTTAAGAGCTGACACACACGAATGTTTTTGAAGCAATACGTCAAACTCATCACCTTAAATTGAATTAAGTTATTTATGTCAAATTAATCTTGAGTGGTAAAGAAAATACAAAATCAAGGTAAATTGTAAAATAAATATTTTCCTAATAAAATACAATCTACAGTTGCGTAGTCGCAATTACCTTGTTTTACTGAAAATTTCACAACATGAGTGGACTTAATGGAATTTCATTACTCTAAGGTGGCCAGAACGAAATATTTTGACTCACCTTGACCGTTTAATTTTAATTTGGCAGCTGTAACTGTCACAGCGCCAAGAAAATGAAATATAAAAATTCTCGACAAAAAAAAAAACATAAATTTCGAACAGTAAAAAAGAAAGCCAACGCCAACAAGACCAACCGCACAAAATGATCGCTGATGAGGCAATAAAATACACAGTCATAAAAATATTGTATTATTAAAAAAATAAAATAAATGGCTAAAAAAATATATTTAGAAAAAGAACAAGAAAAAACACAATTTTGTCGATGAGAAATCGAAGAGATCTTGGAAAAATGTAATTATTTCGAGGCAAATTTTTTGCTAAAAAAATTAAAACTGCAATTTCTATATGAGAAAAGTCACTGAATGTATGACATGCAATTACTTTAAGAAAAAATAGTTTATCTGTCCCCATTACAAATGACAACCCCTTCCTAGCTTTAGCCGTTTATCGTTTCATATCTTTACGCAGTTCTTCGAAATATGCAAGCGTCCACACTAAAAGATTTATGACTATGTACAAATACATCTTCTGCCTTTGAAATTATGTCAAAATTAATGAGATCACAAACAATGCGTAGATCACTTGAAAATCGCTAGACTTTAAAAAGTTCAAAACAAAGCAAGAAAATTTGAAAACTGAGTGAGTGTGTGTCAAATGGAAAGCAAAAACAGCTGCTCCGTCACATAAAATGGGTTGAATAGACTGCGATCAGTATATGTGTAGTCTATGATGGCACTATCTATTGTGGGCAGTGGCGCAATTATGAGCACTGTAGTATGCGCCTTTATACGCGCTCTTCGGTTTGCCGTAGAAAGGTAAGTTTGTTTTGAAACAAACATAAATATTAAAAAGCAACCAACTCATCAGCTCGGTAGTGCCTTGCAGCAAAATATTAAAACGGCTTAAAGTTTTTTGCACTAAATATATTGTGACGAATATTAGCATAACTAAGCGATACTAGCATCACTAAGCAGCCACTCGTATGTACGTAAACAAATCAATCATCATTTAAACACATTCGTACAAGGCAGCGGAGAGATACTAATAACGCATGTCATCATCAGCCGAAGTAGTACTCACATATACACTCACATATGGCTACAAACTACAAATATACATGTATATGCCTGGTGACCAAGCATGAAATTCACGAAATTACTAGGCCTTAGGAGAAATGGGTGAACGAGGAAACCGAGGGTATAAAATCAGCGCAAGCTGAGGCATGACTAAGCAGTTTGATTTAAACACGCAATTAGTTGTGAAGTAAGAGTTATTGTGAAGTACTCTCAAAGTAGTCTAATAAAGACCATTTTGTATTATTGAATATTGGAGTTATTTATTTAACAGTTTAGCGATTCGAAAGTTAGCAGAAGGTTTGGAATAAGCGGAATTTCATAATATGTATGTATCACCACACCAAATTTTTTTTAAAATTTAGATTATACCGGTCTTTCGGAAAATGAGTGCACAAAACTGGGGTTTAATTTAGAAGAAGAAATGTTTACACTTTCTGTTATAAAAAAAATCTAGTGGACGGTGGCCTGGTTACAAACCGACATGCGAATTCTAGGCTCAAATTTTTAATCGTGTAATGAAGTATGGTAAGTTGGTTAATTTTATGAATTAAGATACAAATTTAGTTGTGTTTTGATTATTAAGTGCCTATCTTTAAAGAAAATAGTTTCACTATCCAAAACATAATAATAGTTGAACTTATCATTCGAAATTTGGCATGCCAATAAATATTGCCCGTGGAGAAATTGCCCAAGGACCGAAAACCTCGAAAAAACTTTGCAAAACCTTCGGGGAGTCGCTACAAGAATAAGAAGATATGTTTTAGAATGTTTTAAAATTAGGGACTTGTTATTTTTATATTTTACAAGAAAATCAAATAGTTATTAAGTTTTGTCCGAAAATCGAGAATTGTAAGTCCTTATAGGAGAAAAATGGACCCACCAATAACTAAACCTAAATGATCACGATTACGAGCTGAGTTGATTTTGCCATGTCCGTGTGTTTATCTGTCAATTTGAACATAGATAACAGCGCTCAATTTTTCAGATATCTTGATGAAATTCGGCGGACGGGTATATTTGTGTGTCGGATCAATCATTTGTCGGAACCGGCCGGACTAGCTGAACGATTACATATAAGGCATACGTTGCTGTCTGAAAAAGTCGTCAATTTAGATCGTAAATATAAAATTTATGCTTTACAACTGACTGCACAGATTTTTCGAATTTTTAAAATTTCATCAATTTAGTGTTAAGTTCCGAAATGAAAGGTATGCGGTTTCGGCACAGCCGAAAATAGTCCCGTCCTTACTTGTTTTTTTTTTTTAATTTGATTTATTTCATTTTATCGTTTTATACTTTGCTTTATTTTATTTAGTTTTTGTTTTATTTTATTTGATTTCATTTTATTCATTATTTACTCTATTTTATTTTATTTCATTTTATTTTATTTTACTTCTGTTTTGCGGGGGGACGTTAGCACCCGGGTCGTGGGGCGCGATCGCACGCAAATGAAAAGAAAATAAAGAAAAGAATTACCAACGAGTAATGACAAATTTATTCACTTTATAAACAATATAGATTCTTAGCTGTCTTTATTATAAATAGAGGAATTACTTCCCAAACCAATTCCAAATTCAATGTTCTAAAAAATGTTTAATTACACATTCGTGTGCGGAATAAATTATAATTCAACCAACAAGATATATTGCAATATTAATGCAAGTGCAAGTTGTTAAAATATAAAAAATTTACACTTGGAAATTCAAAGTTTAAAACACAATTCAAAGTTTAAAATTTACACTTGTGCAATCGGGAAAATTAATTATAACTCGAAAATGGAAAAGATGTTAAGAAACTCACCTGTGAGATAGCTGCTGGCGCTCGAACGTTCTAAACAGAAGTGGACGAGTTTAAAACGAAAAAGGTCCGCACCACCTGCCGATAGCTAACTTTCGTCGAGTTTTTCCCCTTTGAAGTTAGCGCTCGGCAGGGGCGGGCCGTTACCGGTAAATAATAATATGGGTAAAAATGTGCATTAGGATGGTAGCGAATATTTAGGCTGGTGGCCTAAACAACTTCATTTTATTTCATTTTATTTTACTTTTTTTTATTTTATTTTATTTTATTTGTATTTATTTTGTCTTATTTTATTTTATTTTACTTTATTTTATTTCAGTTTATTTTATTTTTTATTTACTTTATTTTATATTATATTATTTTATTTATTTTTATTTATAGTATTTTATTTTATTCTATTTTACTTTATTTTGTTTTATTTTATATTATTTCATTTTATATTTATTTTATTCTTTTATTTAACTCTATTTCATTTTATTTTAATATCTTTTTTAGCTTATTTTATTTTACTTTATTTTTTTATTTATTTTGTTGAATTTAAATTTATCTTATTTTATTTTATTTTTATTTATATTATTTTTATTTTATTTTGTTTTATTTTACTTTGTTTTATTCTATTTTTTATTTTATACTATTTTATTTATTTTCATTTATAGTGTTTTATTTTACTTTATTCTATTTTATTTTTTTGTATTGTTTTGTTTTTTTTTTGTGTTATTATTCTATTTAATTCCTTGTTTGACTATTTATTTTTATTAAATTCTTTGTTTGTGGACTTGCTTAAAAATTTCCTTGGCTTCCGGATTTTAAAATATTAAAATACTTTTTATTAGTTTTCATTGGTCTGCTAATATTGAAAGACCATTAAGCAGCACCGGCTAAGAAAGTATTGTAACGCATTTAGTGAAATTCCCCTTACTCCAAACCTTCTGCTAACGTTCGAATCGCTAAACTGTTGAATAAATAAGTCCAATATTCGATAATGCAAAATGTTCTTTATTAGACTACTTTGAGTGTACTTCACAATAACTCTTACTTCACAACTAATTGCGTGTTTAAATCAAAATGCTTCTTGACTACTTAGCTTGTGCTGCTTTTATACTCGCTGTTCTCTCGTCCACCATTTCTCCTAAGGTCTAGTAACTTCGCGAATTTCATGCGTGGTTACCAGCCATATATGTACATGTATATTTGTAGTTTATAGTCTCTTGCATAGCCATATGCGTGTGTATATGTTAGTACTACTTCGGCTGATGATTACATCTGTGTGAGTTATCTCTTCGTTGCCTTGTATGTATTTGGTAAATGATGATTAATGTGTTTATGTAGCTTGCTTTAATGTTTTTCTTGTTATGCATTTATTTAGTGATGTGAAGATTCGCCACAGTATTTTTATCGGAACACGCCTATGGTGGCAGAGGAAGAGGGCGGCCTCCACTCCGCTGGAAGGACCAGGTGGGTGAAAAAGGTATTACATTCCCTTGGTGTGACCAAGTTCGCCAGTTGGCAGAGCGAAGAAGCGACTAGCGCGCCATGTTGGACGGCCATAACCGTTTAAACGGTTAAGGGGCAATTAGGTAAGTAAGTATTGAGCATAGAATTTACTTAGAGTGTTTGTTAATCTTGTTTTTATATTTTGAAATACTTTATACTTTATTTTAAATTAAAGCCAAGCCTCGAGATCGTTGAAAAGATAGGTATTTTAGGCTGAGATATTATTTTTGTTTAATTTTCCCAGCTGAAAAAAATTAATGATTTACACATGTATGTACATATATCCATCTGATTTAGGCGACGCCGACAAAAGTAAATTATTAAAAAACAAAAATTACAAAACAGAAATGCAAAAAAAGTAAATAAAGAATGAAAAGTGTCTACGATACATATATTATTTAGTTCAGTCAGTCAAACAAAGTCAATTAGTGAAATTCGCGCTTACACTTGATGCTATTTTTAAGCTATTACCAGCGCCGGTAAAACGACAAAGCAATCGACTTATACATATACACTGTTAACACAACAACAAAAAAACGTATACATATATGTTTTGTATTATACGTATTTGTGTGTCTGTATGCATATTAAAGTACACAGATATTTATATTTTTAAAAACATATCCAGTGTTGCCAGGTGATGCAAAAAAAAAGAAGCTAGATTGGCAAAAAAAAAAGGTTATAAAAGGCTAAATTTAGAAAAAAAGAAGCTAAAAAAAGGCAGAAATTTTTTGGTAAATTCATAAAATTTTTTTATATTTTAGTGTACACATTTGTAAATAAAAACTTATAAACATAACTTAAGCATAACTTCCTATTTCAAAACATATCAGGCACATTTTCCTTGACTAGCACATGGAATTACTTTAAATGATTGCATATGTGTATATACATAAAAAAAAATATTACAAACTAATTATTTATATATATATTCCCCGTCTGAAGAATCAGAAGAGCTTAAGTCTGGGTATAAAGTTTGGCTATTTACCATAGATATGAGATCATCGGTAATTTCAAAGTCATTACACATTTAGATAAGCGTTTTAACGAGCATCTAATATTAAGCATTTTAATTTTTAGTTTGTTCCTTAATTTAGTTTTCAGAATTTTCATGCCACTAAAAATTCTTTCAACCTCCGCGTTACTGAGTGGTAATACTAAAAATCTAAATATGAATTGGCAAGTTCTAAAAAAGGAGGTTCGTTTAATGCATTTTTATGTTCTCGGACTTCCGACCAAAATTCCATTGTGGAGTGTACATTTTTCCATTGTATAGTTATAAGTTTTCGCCACTGCATCTCTATTAATGCTATTTGACTTGAAGAATAACTATACTTCTCTTTTTCAAAGTAAGAAAATACATCTGACTTTGAAATTTTCAACGAATTTTCAGCAGAAAAAGAATTAATCTTTTGTAGAGAATTCATATTATTAGGTATTAGGTGTTCACCGGAACTACTGAAATTCTTTTATTTTAGAAATTTTTAAAAATACATTCGGAGTAAAAAAAGGCTAGAAAAAAGTCACGAAGCTAAAAAAGGCTAAATCTAGCCTCGAAAAGGCTAACCTGGCAACACTGAACATATCTGCGTCTTTGATGTGCATATGTAGTACATAAATAAAATTTTACATATATTCATATGTCAGTACAGATGTAAATATTGCAGTTAAAAAAAAGAAGTAAGCGACTTGCAAATTCGTGACTTTTTTCTATGGAATACTTCTGATTGAGTTTTGTATAAATTTCAAATATATGCCACAAAATATGGGATGGGCATATGGGTTAGAGATATACACCGCAGATAAACGCCGCCGCCGATTAGGGTCGTTTTTCGTACGCCGCCGCCGAATGTCAAAAATAACGGAGCGGTGGCGGCGGCGTCCGGCGGGTTGATATATTTTCTACTCGTTTAAGACTGTTTAGGCCATTTATTGTTCATGTCGAAAATTGATCGGATATGATCGAAAGTGGTATCAACGGATGCGCATCACTGCCAGTTATAAGAAACTAATTGCGAAATTTAACTCTTTCTACCTGTTCAAAAGATATTTAAAAAAACAGACGTTTTCGATGTCACGGACTTTGCATCACCCAATTCACCAAGTTATTAAAATAAAACACTAAAAGAAAAGTTATATAATAAATTTATGTGCTCACTTTGCATATTTTTTTCAAAAAATAATGAACAATGAATTCAAATAAAATTACCCCAGGCGTTTCAAATTATTTTCAAATTGTCCTGAAGTTGTTAAAAAAAGCAAAAAAGGTGCCGATTTTTTTAAAATTTTATATTGCGATTGGCTGAAAGAATAAGCCAAATCAGTGATGCAAAATCCTTTAGTAGGTTCTATGGGCATAAACACTCCTTTGAAATGATTCTGACCTCATACTTAAGTTGAGGATATATGTACGTATGAAAAGGATTTGAAAAATCATTTGGGCTTACATTCAAGAATCTGTTGTTTATTTGCGAAACTATATAATAGCGTCTGAAATATTAATTTTAATTTTCACACTTCATCCTTCAACACCCAAGTCTCCCGGTTTGACATAAAGATGGCGGCCCTATCCAAAACTAGTCCCTTGGAGTGAATCACATTGATTATAGCCTATCAACCAAGTTTAAATATCACCTACACGTTGCGGCTCCTTTTACAAATGTGAATACGTAGGCAAATATATGTATTTACCAGGTGAGGCTTTGTCCTTCGCAAGAACACTCAAAGTGGTGAAGCAAAAGCTTTCCCAAGACAGTCGAAATAATGACCGTGTGTGCTACTACCCTAACGTAGTGGACAGTCGAACCAGTCTGAAAACTGAAGCTACGCGGTCATCCATAATGGTCACTCTCTAACGTTGCAAGGTGTTTCTCTGGTGTAGCTCGGCAGCATAGCGCGACAAAAGCGTCCGTTGCAAAGTCTTCGGAGCTACACCTAGAGCTTCTAGGAAAATGACGTCGACGAAGGTATGAGTTCGAAGTCGCAGTCCTATAGATTCTGTGCTGGCATATCGTGTGAGGGTCAGGAGGCGTGGTAGCGCCTGGTGGTCGGGATTGCTACTGTTCGCACATCGGGAATTGTAGCTCTTAAAAACAGCCGAAAGAACTGGAGGCGCCCTGTGCCACGAGAGTCATGAGTATTAATAGACCATTAATAGCAACCGTAAGTCGCCGAAGCCTCTCTGGAGTAAGTGAACGAGGGACAATCCCTCCACAAGGAGCTACTCCTGAAAATTTTTGAACGGTCTGCGTGATCTTGAGGCAAAAACCCCGAATCTTTCCGAAATGGCCAACACGTTGATTTCCTTAAATACATACAAACAAAACTTTTCGTAAATACTATTTTTTTAAATAGAAAAATTCAAGCTTTTTAAAGTAAGAAAACCGGCGTACGCCGGCTCGCCGCCCACGCCGCCACCGCCGGTATATAATAGAGCCAACGCCGCCGCCGCCGATAAAGCGATCGGCGTAAACCTCTAATATGGGTAAACAAAATTTTATGTAGTTTTGCACTTTTTGCTTAAAAAATTTACACATTTGACTCAGGTTTGAAATATATCAATTTTTAGGCAAAAATATTGTTGAGTTCTCTTACAAATATTTCTGTACGTCTTTGAGAGATTTAATTTTATTTTTTGCAATATCTTTCACACCTTAAAAATAATCATGTATGATTTTATATATATATTTTTGTAAAAGCAATAAAATATTTATTTAAAAAGAACAGTGAATGCTATAAAAGTTTATTTGACTACAAATTTACGTAAATAAATAAAAACAAAAAAAGATAAATATCGCGCGTACATCTCATCATTAAATTTTCTTCTGTACTCGCCATCGCCAACGTGTAGAGGTCCGTAAGTCTTTTCAAAAACTCATGAAACCTTATAAATGCCTTATAAAGTGTGTAAACGTATACATTTATCTAGTGCGTAAACGAGCTGTCAAATTTTGTATGAAAAATCATTTACACAATTTGTATAAATTTACGCGCACATTTCATTGTGTAAACGCAGTAAACTCAAAGGAATGCAACCTTGCAGACATTACAACAGACATTTTCATCAGAAATATCAAACATCAGCAAGTCATCATTTCACTTAATCTTGGCATTTTTTAATTTGTATAACCATCAAAGATTTTTTTTTGGCAATAATAGAGCTGATAAACAATTAAGTTTATCAAGAATATTACTAGGTGCGTTCACATAACAGCGTGTGTAAATGGATATAATTTTACACCTTATAGGTTTATATGCTTTCATGAGTCCCCCTAATATAAAAGTAAACGAAATTTCATTTATATATTAACGCAGGCATAAATTCCAAATTAAATCCAACCAGTTATAGATGTACATATGTATGTATGTGTATTTGTATAAATATGACAACCGGCCAACAAATCTCACATAAAATGAAAGAATATACAGTGGCCAATTTATGACGAAAAAGCAATAAAAAGGAACATAAAAGATTAGCCGAAAAGTTGGTAAGTAACAACACAAGTAAAGCAAGAAAATTAAATTTTTTAAAATTATTTCAACGTAATTTGGCTTTATTGATGATGATAAATGAATATCAATGAACGATTACAACCAGAGCTGCTCAACCCCTATACTCCCACTCAGCATTTAGATGATTACATTTTGAATTTCCCTACATATAAATACAATTTGATTACGCTTTCTGACAAAATATTGAGTTATCATACAATTGAAAAAAAGAAATAATCAAATATCAATACTTTTGATGATCAAAAACTGAAAAGCATATTTCGATCACTTTTTGGAATCATTTTTCAAGTGCTTTTATGATGCCGTTCGGAGTCGGCATAAAACAAGTAGGTCCCATCCCGCCAGTTTGTAGAAAAAATTAAAAAGGAGCACGATGCAAATTGGAAGTGAAGCTCGGCCTAAAATCTCTTCGTAGGTTATCGCGCCTTACATTTATTTTTTTATATTGATATCATCGGGCTAAACACCCGCGCCGTAAGTTCTGCTTACTCCAAACTCGAGAATGGAGACAAGAAAGTGTTTTTATCGGAACCCGTCTATGGAAACAGACTCCGCTGGAAGGATCAGATGCAACGGACGTAACTGTTCAAATGGTTAAGCGCCAAATAAGTAATAGGCTGCGTCTTATATGAGTGGAGATTTTGTGGCTAAAATTTTTTTGCGTTACACACCGAAAGAAAAAAGCTAGTAAAATCAACAAATCAAGTTTTTTGCTCTTGAATTAACAGACGTTCAGAAAAATTGTTGGCATTATGGTTAAGTCAAACTAGCTTTTTGTCAAGAGAACAAATTTGTTTGCCTTGTCAGCGTAGCCGCTGCGTTTTAATTCGCTGGACTATATTGATGTCTGCGGTAAGCGCGTACATCTCATCATTAAATTTTCTTCTGTACTCGCCATCGCCAACGTGTAGAGGTCCGTAAGTCTTTTCAAAAACTTTTCACTCCAACACTAACAGAGCTGCTTCATCTGATGTTGTCATGGTTCATGCTTGTGCACCATATAGCAGGACGGGTACGATTAGTTGAGCATGATTTTCGTTTTCCGAGAGAGGACTTTACTTTTCAATTGCCTATCTAGTTCAAAGTAGCGTTTATTGACAAGAGTGATTCTTCGCTGGTTTTCAAAGTTGATGTTGTTGTTAGTGTTTATGCTGGTTTCCAAATAAGCGAAGTCTGTTACTATTTCGAAATTATGGTTGGTTGTCAACAGTGCCACGACGCAGCCTTTTGCAGATATATTAACTAGAATTTTAAATTTAACAAAAAATTGTGTATGAAAAAAATGCCCACATGAATTATTGGGCCTCAATCGACCAGTCCATAACGAATTTAAGCAAATCATGGCAAAATTATTGACAAGAACTCCCACACAAGTTAAAGAATAACAATAACAAGTGTATACATACGATACTATTCAGCATATATAAATATGAATATACAAACATACTTAGAATAATAAAAAAAAAAAAACGTCACTATTTGCTAGAAGCATTTCGAATAAGCGAGTCTAGCTGGTTTAGACTACAAATTGGTAAAAAAAAACATTTCAGCCTACTCATTGAATACAAAAAGCGCTAACGATCATTTGTGAAACGCTGACGTCTCAATATGTGAACGGAAGTGAGCGAGAATTAAAAAAAAATGAGTGGGTGAAAAAAAGAGGACAAAACAATCGATTTTTCATATATGAGAGGGATTATGAGTAGCTGCTCGAGCGCACAAAATTTTTAAAGCTTACGGTCGTGCGCTACAAAACTACAAATTATTTGCACGTGAGTGTGTGTGAAAAAAAAGAAAAAAATATTTGTGAACTACAAGATAATCAAATCAATTGAGTTATGAACATATGTACGTTGATTTATCTTACATTTTTTTATATATATTATCGTACAGTGGCACTTGTCTGTGCTTATGCAAAGTCATTGTTAATAGGCAATTATTTATGGATTTTTTTTGCAATTTTCTTTGTGTTTTTTTGCTTGTTAATATGGTATGTAAATTTCGGGCTTTGTTAAGAATTGTTTACTTGCAAGATTTGTTGTTTTTTTTTTTCATTGCAAGCACCAACACCAACGCAGTCTTTGCCTATGTAGTAATAAGTCAGTCAAGCACTTGCTGGCCCATAAATCATACTTTTAGTAATAGCAAACAGAAAAACGAAAAAAATTTATTAAAATAAAAAAATTGAAAAGTGGAAAGCACTGAACAAAGTAAATCGAATGACAAAAAAAAAGTTTAGCACAATGAAAAATGTGCTAAATGACTTGTTTTTAATGAAAATTGCATGGCTGGCGCTGCCGATTTCGCAAGCATTGCAAAAATAGTAGCTATGACTCAGCGCAAACAAATCGAATTTTATTCGAAAATGCTACTGTGTCAATTAGTATACTATTTATAACTCTTTCGAACTTGTACGTATACAATATATCATACTTATATCAATTTTACTCGACCGTGCAACGTGAATTTTCATCAAGAGCTCATCTCATAGCACGCTCTGCCGATTGAGCAGTATTTTGTACATATACAGTAGCGCACACGAAAATAGCAGCGTAAATTTTTATCAAGTTTCGTAAATTAAAGTCCTCTTTTCTTTTCTTACGATAATTTTATAAAAAACTTCTATGGATATCGAAAAAATTGCAAAATTCGATAAAGATTTACGAAAATTTCGAATTTATTATTTAGAGTATTCTGCATTTTTTTGAGTATAGAGTTTTGTAGTCCAGTTAACTTTAGTCTAATAAAGTAGAAGTTTAGGTCTCTCTAGATTCGCGTTGATTTTTGACAATTTTTTTTCCAAAGGTTGTCTCAGATTTTCTTCTATATATAAAGAATAGGCTTTCCGGAATTCGCATATTTTAAAACACCCTTCGGAAAAAAAATTTTCTAAAATCAAAACGAATTTTGAGAGACCTATAACTTGTACTTTGTCAGATTAAAATGAAATGCGCTACAAAACTGCATACTCAAAAAAGTTCAGAAAATCCTAAATAAAAAGTTCAGAATTAAAACACTTTTTTTTGGACTTTCGAATTTTTCTGAAAATGTTTTTGAGTTTGGTTTACATAGTTTTAGTTCTAAGATGCAAGTTTTTCTTAAATTAACAAAAAAAAAAAAAAACAAATAATTTAATTGCCGAAATCAGATCCGCTTCTATTATCGTGTTCGCTGCTGTACAACAACTATGTATATAATTGTCAATATCTTAATAGAAAATCACATAAAATCGTCTAAAATTGAATTACAAAAAAATACAAAGTATGTATATAATCGTTGATTCGTGCATGCAACTCATTTGTCTCTTTGCAGTCCCTTAATTTATTGAAAGTCTTTCGTAACTCATCCAGTTAAAATAAACAAACAAGGATAGGACTGTTTCGGTTATATACCGTAAAAACGTGATAGAACTATGTAAACGTGTTTGAAATGTTTTTAAGAAGAGAGCTTTAGGAACGTAAAATGTCTCCTCTCTGTTGAATCATTTATCTTGAAGTACCCACTGAAGTGCTCATTACAATGAGTCGTTTATGACTCTTATATAAGTACAAATATTCTGCAACATATCTTGCAAAGGATCTTTATAGCGAGATATATCTTTATTTTATACACGCATTCGTATCCATTACTGCTCAGTTGTTTGCGTGAGATACTATGTCAGTTTCTTCAGGTAGAGAGATGAGCTTCGATACGTAGAAATGAAACAATATTTGCAATGTAACGGCAACCTACTACACCCCTAGTTAGTCCGTTGTAATTTGGGTGTTAAATTTTTGGATTCCTTAGAATTCTCTCGATCTTCAGCTAATTTGCGGAGACAGGTTCGAACTATAAGTTCGGTAGCTAATTAAAAGTTAAACACTATGGACTCATTCAGTCTATGTGAGGTCGACACGGACCGGCCAGTTCAACCATCAGTATACCATCCTTATATTCCAAACCTCAAAGGCCCCGCGGATCATAAAAGTCACATGCGGAGCAGCACAGGGATCAATTCTCGCTCGGGACCCGCCGTACGTCAGCTATGATGAAATTTTCAGCCTTGAAATGTCCCACGATTCAGTCTTAGTCGGATACATAGATGGCACTGCCGCAGTCATTACAGCACGGAACACAGAAGAAGCACACATAAAGCTCAATCAGATAAGCATTACGCTAGACTCGCGCTGACTCCAGCATGCAGCAGAAAAAAGGGAGCTGATAATCCTGACAAAGAAGCACAAACCGCTTTCGAAACCTTCTCTGGAAATATAACATCAAAGAAGATAGTCAACTATTTAGGCGTAAGGCTAGACTCCCGACTAACATAGTGAATGAAAAAGCATCTAAACAAGTATCACGGGTCAGCAGGCTGATGGCAAATATCGGAGGACCAACAGAAAGAAAAATAAACCTACTGATGGACATCATCCTATCGACGATGCTGTATGACTGCGAACTGTTGGCAAACACACTTCAGAAGGAGAATTGCTGTAAAACTTATAACAGCACCCAGCAGCTTTCGGTGTTGCTTTGGCTTATCGCACTGTATCACGACCAGCTATACAAGTGACCACCAGAACAAGCCTCACCGATCTAGTAAAGGTTCAGGGAAACAAAAAACCAATCGGATCAATGGCGCATGAAAGTCGTTAGCCAAGAAAACAAGGAAGCAACGTTAAGCCTGCGGCAAAAACGATGGGAAAATGAACAACGAGGTAGGCGAACAGCGAAGCTAATCACAAATGTCAAAGCATGGATCACTAGAAGCTTTGGCGAGGTAAATTATTACTAATGATCCGGGTATCTCAAGAAATACGCTAAGTGCGCTTACGGGGATATGGATGGGGACGACGCTAAACACACTTTATCCCAATGCTCGCGATGCAACCAGAACCCACATATGCCCGAGCAAAGAGCCGGCCAACCCACTCTCTACAATGGTACAGCACAAATGCTGAGCGGTCCAGAAGAAAGGCAGCAAATCAGAAACTTCGTAGAAGTCAGAGCGGTACCTGTGCGGTACCTGTACGAAGGAGAAGGAGGCTCTTAAAAAATGACCAATATGGCACGCCACACTGTTGTAATGCGAAAGAGATCCTGGGGTTAGCAAAGGTTGCGAAGGCGGCAATTATGGTGGCTTAGGCATTTCTCATCCGTATTTGAAAACAAAAAATATCGATGGGGCATGGGTCTCCAATGTGACTTCCCTTGGAAAAATCAATTATTCTTTAAATTGCAATTTTCTATTTTCATAATTATCTCTTAATTGATATTACTCGATGATACTTTTAGTTGACTAGAGAGCGTCCCTATTCAGATACAATAATCAATTTGCGATTTGTTTGTTCTTGAGATAAAACTAACCAGAAAGTTTTTACCAAAATTTGGCAAGACTGATGTCCCTTCCACGTCGGATAGGTCCCATGAGGATAAAGCTTTCATTGAACTGCTTCTCATCCAATAGTACTCAGTCTCTCAGAGGCTCATGGTGAAGCTAGTTGTGATAAAAAATAGGCCGATTTTTTACTAAGGCGACTTTGTACTTGTGACAAGAGCACTCTCCGAAGGTGCTGCCATATGATGCAGTTGTAACGGCCTTTGGTTGGACGTGAACGGAGCACATTTGTATATTAGCCCGACTGTAAAAATTTCATTTGACTCAATAAGTGAGCAATCTCGCCTTAAGGAGAGGACATGCTTGTGATTGATAGAGTGAAGCCCCATTAGTATCCGTCTTATATCCGCCACTGAGAGCCAATGCAATTAGTGTTATGCAATATACTTACGACACTTAAACATGTACATCTAAGCTCTACTTATTGACGTTTTTATTACATAAATATGTATGTACGCAATATATCCGCGGCACTCCCATTTACCGACATCTATTCTAAATATTCTAGGCGACTAACTTTGCTTTGTTCTATTGCCGCTATCTTCCACCTCTCTAGCCTATGTTTCTTTACTTTCCGCATTTTGTTCTGCGGTCTTTGCACGGACTTTGTACTCACTGCTAGTGCATATGCATGTCCATTAGGGTGGGTCGATTTGTATGGACGAAAGTTAACCGATACCGCGCCATCGATTTTTCGATAGGATTTGGGCTCAGGAAAAAAGTTCCACTAAGCATACCCAAAGAAATTATTTTCTAACCTGCGAAATTTCATTTTTTTTGGCTTTTTTTTCGGCTTTAATTTTTACGGGTTTTTTCATGACCTACTAAAAAATTTTCATGTATCCCCTGTCCGACCTAAAAATGTCCGCTAAAAACGTTGGCGACAACAGTTTTTTGAAAAAAAAAAATATCGATATCGGTTAACTTTCGTCCATACAAATCGATCGAAAAATGAAATTTCGCAGGCTCGGAAATTATTTTTTTGAGTATGCGTAGTGGAACTTTTTTTCCTGAGCCCAAATCCTATCGAAAAATCGATGGCGCGATATCGGTTAATAAATGGTCCCATTCTAATGTCCATATTTATGTACATGTGTATGCGTTTTAAGTTGTATCCATGTAACCTTAGTCTATTTTCCCATTCAAGTATGAAATTTATTGATTTCATTGAGTAAGTAGAGCATTTAACGTGTATTTGTCGTTGTATTTATGTGTGTAGGTAGGTATGCCGCGCTCCTTAGTTTCGAAACAAACACAGTTAATTTCATTTCACCTATAATTAACTAAATGGGCTGATAGCTAAGCTCTAATCGCTAAAGTTCTTATAATTACTTTGATGTGGTAACCGATTAGTATCAAACTTTCCTTGAATTAAAAATTTGTGGAAATATTCCACTAAATTGAAAAGTTTGTTTTTTATTGATGAAACAAACCTTCGTAGTTTTTGAAAGTATTTAGTTAGTGAATGCGAACTTGATTGATGAGCTGTACGTAGACATAGAAGTTATGCGTAAGAACCACCAGCGGGGAATGAGGGAAAATGCCTTGACCTAGAAAGCATCTCATCAACATCGGTCCATGACAGCAGGAAAAACAAAGGGCCTTACTGCGTCTCGAAAACACATGCCGACAAAATTTAACCAACATTCAGACCCAGAAACCAGACTATATACTTCCGAAGGTTTATGATGCGCTGAATCAAAATCTGGCCTAAGAATTGCTCTATCAGCTCTGGTTTTCGATATATCCTAACCTAAAAGTGCAAAAAAACCGTTTTTGCCCATATTTGAGGTTATGTAGCCTTGTACATGTTTCCTTTCACCAAAATTAAAGGATGGCATCTTTAAACACAAGTCTTCTTCTTTCAAGTGGCGTTGAGCTTGTTCAAATATCATTTTTTTCGCTGAAATATCGCATTTTGGAATTTTCATGTTTCTAAATTTTCCTACACCTGAAAATCGATTGAGATAACATAGACATGATATAGTCGATTACTAATTTTCTTGAATTGAGTCTTATTTTTCTTAAAATTTTGTCTCACACCATAAGTGTGCTAACTCACCACACCCGTACACTATCTAACCCTCGGGTACCAAGTCACACACAGCCCTAACCCCTAGAAACCACCCCTATCATACCGCAAGCAAGCTAACCCACTTAACTAACCCTGGGGACAGCGTTTACTCGCATATTTTTCTTAACAAAAGTCTTATTTATCTAGATATCTCCCACCACAAGTGGGCTAACCAACTTAACTGTTAACCCATCAACTCCCGTATCCCCTAACCCCTTAGAAACATGAAAATTTCAAAATGCGATATCTCAGCGGAAAGAAAAATGAATTTGAGC
The DNA here is from genome assembly GCF_040869045.1 of Eurosta solidaginis. Lineage (NCBI taxonomy): Eukaryota > Metazoa > Arthropoda > Insecta > Diptera > Tephritidae > Eurosta > Eurosta solidaginis. The sequence continues at coordinate 20,143,026 of NC_090323.1, forward strand.
AAACTCAACGCCATTTGAAAGAAGAAGACTTGTGTTTAAAGATGCCATCCTTTAGTTTTGGTGAAAGGAAACATTTACAAGGCTACATAACCTCAAATATGGGCAAAAACGGTGTTTTTTGCACTTTTAGGCTAGGATATCTCGAAAACCAGAGCTGATAGAGCAATTCTTATGCCAGATTTGGATTCAGCGCATCATAAACCTTCGGAAATATATAGTCCGGTTTCTGGGTCTGAGATGCCGTCGGCCTGTGAAATCGCAGGAGGAAAGACTTTGACTCCCTCCTGCCTTGGTGCTTCCAGCTAGCATTGGAATTAGCAAGGAAGGAATGCCTTGTCGAATTCAACTTCAATCGCCTAGGATGTTTGGAAGAGTTGGTGAACCTTTCAGTTCGCACAGATGACATAAGGTCAATGGACATAAGCTCAATTGACATTTTGACCACTAACAATGACCATAACAACAATTGAATTGCAGGCCGGTAAAAGTTGTACAGAAATATTTGAGTGTAAGTCGTAAAATTTCGTAATGGAGTCTTAAGAATTCGAATGAATGGGTTCCGAATAAGAAATAGTGTGTGGTTCTGGTCCTTCCATATACTGGTTTATTGAAGTGAAAAATTGTATTAAAAACTGGTCCATGAAATAAAAAGAACCGATTTAACTAAAGATTTGATGCGAACTTTCGTTGGACTCCTTCCGCTTCTATTCCCGGTTCATTCCAATAAAAAATTCAATTAAGCTGGTCCGTTCAGAATTTTATTGAAATAGATGAACTGTTTTAACTAATCGTCTAAGAATATGGTAATAGAAATGATCACAAAGTCAAATAAAAATATCGTAGTCAAATAACCTTATGGCCATGTTTAGAAGCCATTAGGCCAATTGACCCTGTGACCATTTGAAATGGTAATAAGACAAATTGTACCTAAGGCCATTTCAAATGATCATAAAATAAATTGGCGTTATGGCCGTTGACCTTAGTTAACCCCACCAGTAATTTCACACCTTTTTTTGAGTAGGAGCTCTAGTTGATGATATCGCATTAAGCACTCAATATCTTATCATTAATTAAACCAGTTTTCAACCTTTTTTAACAAATAATCGGACTGCAGCACTTTCAGTAGGTATATACTTTGTTTTACGATGGATTTGCGGTTGCTAGACACATAAATATCTCTTTAGTCTACAAATATTTTGCACTAAGATAACGGCAATATGTGCATGTATTTAAAAATTTACAGAGGTGCACTCAAGTCTTTTGCGGAGCCTCGTATAACTACTCAACTTTTATTTAAAAGTCATATGAGCGCAACTACTGAGATTCTATAACAAATTTCATGCCCACTTGCTATACGAAAACGTTGCACTTTTATCGAAGCTCCAGCAGCGCTGTGCATCACTGAAATGGATAATAAACTCGCATTTGCTTCAGGCAGATAAGATAAAACAAAGTGAACCAAAGGAAATTTTATCTTCGCCGTTAATAATGGCCTGTGATAAAGTATGGGTTATGACCGCATCGCTATGCTGAGTAGTACAAGCTATTTAAGGAGACTCGTCGCAAAGATACTAGAGACCGTTCTGCCCACTTATCTCACCAAGAACGTCTGGCTAGCTAATGATCATACCGGCTTTCGCAAAATGCATAGAACCATCATCGTCGGATGATTCTTGCGGCACTTGATCTTTTGAAAGTCTTCAACACGAAGAAGTGTAAGACTCAGTCTACATCCGTATCACGCCTTCGAGGCACCCAAGAAGGAAGCGTTTTATGGCCACCCTTGATCGCACTACCTCTACACCAAACATTTTAATAGTCGCTTGACTCTACGAGTAACTGGTAAGCACCCCGACCATAAGATTACTGGATGTCACTCTTTTGCACTGACGGCTAACTTGCAGGTCTATCATTATTTCCATAGGAGCTACCGAATTCTCACAATTTTGATAGAATTTCGTGATCAGTCAATCAGTTATGGTTACTAATATATCAGAATTCAGGAGCTCCGAGCGGAATTAATTATAGACCTGTAAATTGCTTAAAGGAATATGCAATCGAAACGAAGCTCATCGCCTCAGATGTGTTCCGCGTGCTTCTCCCACAAAACTAAACGAATTGCTAATATTCAGTATTGTACTCAATGTTAGATTGGTTGTCAAATGAATGGTTCCTCTAGTTCCAATCAGAAGCGCGTAGTATCCGGACTGCAATCATTTGGCGTAGTGCATTCCACTAAAGAAATACAATATAGGACATTATATGCTTAGCCATCGCTTCATACAGCCAGTGCAACGCCCTTGATGAGAGACCGCAACGCTTGCCACTGGTTCCCTCTGTTGAAGGAAAGGAAATGCAGTTATACTAACTAGAGCTTACGATTTCTCGAACATGTTCGGGAAGAGATTTCTCGCGAGTCTCGCCTTCTCGCGAGATTCTCGAATCTCGAATTACTCGTAAGGCTCGCGAGATTCTCGAATCTCTAATTACTCGTAAGGCTCGCGAGCTTCTCGAGATTCAATTTAATCGATTCATTGGCTGTTTTATATAGAGCTTACGATTTCTTCTGGAGCATAAGCCAAAATGTCCGCAAAACCACGAGTAAAAAACACCGAAATGTAAAGAATATTGCCAATGCAGCGACTGAATTGAAAGTCGAGAAGATCGCGAGTAATTGCGAACAAAATTATATGTATAATAAATATGTTTTGAGTTAAATGTCATTGAAGCAATATAAACAACAAAAAAGTCACAAGTAAAAAAAACGTAGTGTATAAATACTGTCAATACAGCGATTAAGTAAGAATGTCGAGAAGCTCGCGAGATTTACGAGTACTTCGGGACACGAGAATCTCGTGAGAAGTCGAGTTCTCGATTTCTCGGATCTCGAAAATCTCGCTTGTGTTCGAGAAGAAATTGTAAGCTCTAATACTAACGTTGAGAATCGCTGCGTTGCAAAAATATAGTTCCGAATAAAACTGAACTCAGCCTAGGATAAATCATACGAAGATCCGAGTTGGATGAGATCAAAATACATTCGACTAATTTTGTCAAAAACTGGACTGGCTAGAATGACGAAAACCTATGATTTCATGCCATATTAAGAAGCGCCGCATGGACTCCCAATCGAGAGTGAGCCATCATAACCCAAATGACCAAGAATAAATAAGGCGAAGATGGGTAGCTCAATTATTTTGACATACTGGGAGCAAAATACTTCCAGCCAAGTGGATTCTTGCAAGAGGAAGTGTCTTCCTAGCGTTTTCTCAGCTGATTTGATTCTCCTTAGGACAAGAACGGACTACAGGTAGCTAGCGAAACTCGCAATTTGTAACGTACAGTTAACAAGAAATCATCCTGGCCAAAAGATCCGGTTAATAATGCCTCTTGCTTGGTCGTTTTATCATCAACACAATAACACGGTTGACTTATCCAGTCGTCGAAAAAATTCTTATTGCTTGGGCTACCAGCCATATTCATTGCTTTTACTAGCTCCTCCACCTCCTGCTCAGTCGCGGCCGTCGGCGTGGTGGATTCTTAACTCGATACCATAGTCGGAAACTCTATTTATCTCAGAAGGCGAACCGATAAACTATGCATGCAGCAAAATCAGTGGACAAAGGGCTTTCTACGTTTTGAGGATCATTCTGTAATATGCGCGGAGGCTTGGGTGGCACTAACGTAACAGTTCTAAGAACCTCGCTGGTTGTGGCGGTCATAGGAGATTCTTTTGTCCACGTCCTCGATTGCATGTACTTTAAAAAAAAATTTCTACTTCCGCTTTTAAACCGTTCAAGTTTATGTACGTACATAACTCACTAATCGATTTCATGAAATAGCACAAAAATTATATAAACTGAACTTCAAAGGTCAAGCAGCCACAAAAAAAAGTAAACAACTGACTGACCTCGCCGTACTGACGCCCCACTTTTTATGCCGCATAGGGCTACACAAAAAAGAGGAAAACCAAAACAAACCGAAATGAAACGAAGCCGAGGAATGACAGCAATTAAATGATAAATGCGTGACCTTGTCATATGAATACGCGCAATGCCAGAGCGGAAATATTCACATACTCCAATGAGAATGTATGCGTGTTTTGGACCATTTCCAGACAGATTTTTATATAAACAAAATATAAAAATAATCAAAAAAAAAAAAAAAAGAGGAAGAAAAAAACGAACGAATAAAAATCCACTTGGTTACCAACCTGAAAATGTTGCGGCATTTGTTGATGTGCATGCGGTTGTTGTTGTTGTTGTGGTTGTCCACCTTGTGGTCCCTGCTGATGTGGATGGTATACTTGTTGTTGTGGTGATTGTTGTGGTTGTTGGCGTGGTGAGCCATATGCAGTTGTATTCGGATCAGCATAATAAGCGCTTGCTTGAGGATGCCCTGCACCTACACCACCAACATTGCCATATTCATGATGTATTGGTATATTCATGCCATTGGTGGTGCTGGTGTTGGTGTTGATGCCACCACCGCCAACACCGGCTGCAGCGCTCGCATTCGCATTCGATAATACGGTAGGGCGCATGTTTGTTGTTATTTAAGTTTTAGTCGTTGCACTAAGTTAAAGCGTTGTTGTAGATTTGTTTTAATATTTTGTTGTAGGATTTGTAGTTTGTGTTGTAACTTTTGTTCACTATTTACGTGTTAACTTTTTATTTCGTTGCAGATTTTATATTATTTAAAAAATTGCCTGTTTCTAGTCGGTGTTGTTAATTTCGTTTAGTTTTGTTTTGGTTTACTAAAAATTTTTAGTGCAAATTTTGTGGTGCTAATAAATTTATAAATTTTCTTTATTTAAAATTTTCTGTTTTATTTTTGTTCACTTTGTTTAGCTTTTGCTAGTAGACTTTTTGTTATTCGTTTTTGTTGTTTTTTTCTTAAAGTTGACTTTTATATAAAATTAAAAAAAAAAAATTACATTTCATTTGAATTTTGCTCTAAATTCTGATTTTGCATTATAAAATGTTTTAAATCACTGGTTTGTTGGAATATTCCACTTATTTGTGGCTTTGTTTTACGTTTTTCTAATTTCTAATTTCGAATTTGCGATTTTCAAACAAATTTCAAATTTCAAAATTTTATAATTTTTTTTTTTTTTTTGATATTCACTTTGTTTGAAGTTTATTGACATTCGATTATTCTTATTTTGCTCAAATTATGGTTACCATTGCATGGAAATTTAAATTGTTTCTTTTTGAAAAAGGTTTTAAAATTATTTCACTCAAAAGATTTTTGAATTCGAAATATTTTTTCTTTTTGTAAACCGTTAAACTTTCGATTGTACTTTTTTAAGCTTATAGAACGATTTCTATTTCGAATAAACAAAATTTGAAATGAATTTTGAAGTCTTTTTAATTAAAACTTTTCTAACATTCGAAGTATTTGATTTCAATTTGTTCCAGTTTCCTAAGTAGCGATTTGAGTTGTTCAGAATTTTTTTTTCGTTCACAATATTTTTGGGTACGAAATATTTTATCTTTCTTGAATATATTCAAGTTTTCATTGCAAAAGCTATTAAAACAATTTCAACTTCGAATAAAAAAAATAAAAAAAAAAAAACGAAACTTTTGATGAAAAACTCTTTAGATTCGAAATATTTTACATTATTCGAAAATTTTCACGTTTCAGCAACACTATTTTTTAACAGTACTAAATTTATGCATCAAAATACTTCGAATTTTGAAAAGAATTTGGAACTAATTTTCGAATATATATATTTTTTTGATCTTATTGAAGAGAGATTTCGAAAATAATTCGAGTTCGAAATTTTCTCGAACTTCTGCATTTTCTAGTTATCAATCCGAAAATTTAACTCGCCATTTTTCGCGACATTTCGCCTTTCCCATAGTCTTATTTTATTTTTATAGGAAAAGTTGCAGCACTTATTAATATTTTTTTGCAATTCCAATGGCTTTTAAAATATTTATTTACAATGTGAATTCGAATTACAAAGTTTTGCAAAGTTGTACCTTGATTTCTAGAAAGCAGAAATAACTGTTAAACCTTATTTGGTAGCTAGTAGAAAAGTAAAATGTATTTATTTCACTCATGCGGAGGTGACGCGCCTCGCTGACATCCATAAGACACCTAAAAGTTTACCTTTGTTGGGTCCAGGAGCACAGCGATATTGAATTTGCAGATAATATGTCCAGAAAAGGTTGGAGCAGGACATAAACGAGGCGGACAACTCCGTATGACCACTGCTGGGTTATCTCCTGAGGAAAATCGAGGAATATGAGAGTATTGCAACGGACTTGCTGTGAGCAAACCGAAATGATTGCGAGGTCTCAAGTTTCTTTTGGTCGTGTTTGGACAGGAAAGGAAAAAGCTTCCTTCTTCAGTTAAGAAATAAGCAGTGAGAGTACTTACGGGTATCATCACAAATAATTGCACTATATTAACATTGCTCGGACGGTAGCGCATATCAACAAGCTATCTCTGCAGGAGCGGTCAGGATGAGGAGAAAGAGGAGTCAATTCATCATTTTCTCTACCGATGTCCAGGACTGCGAAAAAGTAGGCACGGGATTTCGACATTGTGTCAGAGGCTGGGAAGGGGGGTCTTTCACTACTGCTTAAATTCATCATAGAAAGCAAGTTGCTCGTTGGGGACCACTAGTAAGTAATCTGGTTGGACGAAGGTGCCGCCGCCCGCCATTCACTGAGGGCACTCAAAATGGACAAAAATGTCTCAGAGTGGAATTGTAGGAAATTCCTACGCACTTCCTCTTAACCTTACCTAGCCTAACCTATTTCACATAAGTATGTTCCAGGAAACAAAAAAAAAACAAAATTATTGCAATTTAGAGAAGACAAAAAAACCGGGAGCTGAAAGGCGTTGAGCATGGAAACTCTGAGGACCGGATGCAGTTTTTATTATTCAACCAACATTTTTAACGTAATTCCAATTTCGAATACCTTTGGATCTTAAGTTTCTTTATTCGAATCTCGACAATAATAAAAAAAAAAAAAAATCAAGAGCAGTTCATATTTCAAAATGTTTGGAACAATCTTTTAAAAAAATTTTTTTTTCATCTTATTATTTATTAGCAACGAAAATTTGCAAAAAAAAAACTATTTTGAAAATATTTCTATGCAAATTTTTTTTCGAACTCAAAAATTTCTGAATTTTTGGAACATTTTATTTTCAGTTAAAAAACACAAAAGCACGATAACATAATTCGAATTTCGAAAACCTTAGGATCCGACGTTTTTTATCAGAATTTCAACTATAGTAAAAAAAATTATCTCAAGTTAAAATTTCGAAAATTATTCGAAGTATTTTTAATGAAGTTTTAACATTTTTTTATCTTATTGTTTATTTTCATTTGCAAAGCAACAAAAAATTTGGAAAAATTGAGTTTCGCAGTTTTTTTCTTGTCGAATTTCAAAATTAATAATATAATGAAAAAACAAAATTTCTTAAGTCTGTTTTGTTACATACTTGCAAAACAAGCGAACTTTTATTTACATAGCATGCAAAACTGCCAAAAATTCGTGTTTCAAATATTTGTCGATATCAGGTTTATTTCGAAATTCATCAATTCAAATTTTTTATTTTAGCACATCAATTAAAGGCTTTAAAAAATCGAATTTCGAAAATTTTTGTTGCTAAGTTAAGTGCGTTACTTTTTATTTACTTTTTTCAAATTAAATTATTAATTTTTAAATTTGTCCGATGTTTTTTTTTACTTTAGGGAAAATAATTTTAAAAAATTTTATTATTATTATTATTATCACACGTTTTTTTGTTCCGTCGCAATATGTCTGCGTTCATTGATGATACATTTTTTTTTTTTGTTTTCAGTTTTCGAAAATGCGTATTTTCTAAATTTTTAACGCGAGCACTTTGAACCAATTTTTCAAAAACTTTTCGCTACATGGCGGTCTTTTCTTCATTAGTCACCACGCCAAATATTATTTATTCACAAATTTAAATAAAAAATCTTCGAAATATCAAATTTTTTTTATAATTTTTTCTAAATTTTATATGCATATATACGAATATTTTGTGACTGTCGCTTTAGTTGCGGCTTGCTCATAATTGTCGCAGCTGTTGCGACGTGGTGTGGGTGGCGTATGACCAATCAACAACTGTGAGAGTTTATCTAGTACTTATTTTTTTTATATTAATAATCTTCTCTTTAGACCACTTTCTCTAACTTTTTTCGGATTCGCGCTGTAGTAGTTGCCTTCACCGCTAGTCAACTCCCCTACCACACTCAGCGGCTCTATTTACTCTATTGGCATATACAATTTTACCGACCGCTAACACGACTGCTCTACTAAGCGATATGTGACCAAATTTCGATTTGTTCGTTTTTTCAACTAACTCGCGTGCATTCGCTGTTTTGAGGCTCTTGCTACAAAGCGCTCAATTTGTTGAGGGAAATATATTCATGCTTGAATTTCCCACGATACTCAGCATTAAGGCTTTAATTGGTGGGGTGGTTGGCTGATTGGGTGGTGAGTGGCGCTCAAATTTGTTTCCCGTTTTTGCTGGGGTTGTTGCTAGTCAACCACATTTGCCTTTTTACCGTTTACTCTTGCCTTTTTTCTTTGTTGTTCTTATTGTTTTTGCTATTGTTATTGCTGGCGCATTTGTTGTTGGGAAGTTCTATTGCGATGTTTCTAGTAGTTTTTGGATTTTAGCGGAATTTTCAGATAATTTTTTTTTTATTTTTTTGCAAACAAACAGAAAATATACCAATTTTTACGAAATTTAAATTTTGGTTTTTATTTATTTAATTTTGTTATTTTCTTTTGTATGTTTTATAATTTATTTTGAGTATCAATTTCGACGAATTCCAGTGTTGTATAATAAATAGAAATTGGAATTTCAAAAGCAAAAATTATCGATTTTGAATCAGAAAATATTTTGTTATTGTGCGCATGTTCTTGTTGTTTTTGTGCTCTTTTGTGTTGCACGTAAATTCACCTTGAAAATAATTACGCAGTAATTTATGGCAGCCGTATTTGCAACACCAACAAATGACCTCTTGACACACAAAGGGCACGAAACGCACAAAAACAACAAAATTAAGGGGTTGAAAAATGGGAAAATCAAAGCAAAAGAAAATATTTTTCAATTTGAAAAGCAATTTGAAATAATATTTAATACAGAAAAATAGCAGGAAACTAAAAACCAACTTTTCAGATAAAAGTAAATAAGTTTTTTAAATATTTTTTTTTCGAAAAAATTAATTTTGTTAAATTTAAAAAAAATATTTATAATTTTTTAAAATCAAAAAAAATATTTATTCTTCTTATATTAATAAGTTATCATAAGTTTTTAAACATAAAACAGAAGAAACAAAAACTGAAACTTTAAGATAAAAAAAATGTTTATATTATTAACAGAAAACAAGTAAGGAAGGCTGAGTTCGGGTGTAACCGAACATTACATACTCAGCTGGGAGCTTTGGGGACAAAATAAGGGGAAATCACCATTTAGCAAAATGAACCTAGGATAACCCTGGAATGTGTTTGTATGACATGGGTTTCAAATGGAAGGCATTAAAGAGTATTTTAAAAGGGAGTGAGCCATAATTCTACAGATGGACGTCATTTCGGAATATCGCCATAAAGGTGGCCCAGGGGTGACTCTAAAATGTGTTTGTACGATATGGGTATCAAATGAAAGGTGTTAATGGGTATTTTAAAAGGGAGTGGGCCTTAGTTGTATAGGTGGACGCCTTTTCGAGATATCGTATAAGATATTAAATTTTTTGTTAAAATTTGACTTAAAAAAAATTTTTTTTTAAAGGTGGGCGTGTTCGTTATCCGATTTTTCAAATTTTTTCTTAACATACATATAATAAAAGGAGTAACGTTCTTGCCAAATTTCATCATGATATCTTCAACGACTGCCAAATTACAGCTTGCAAAACTTTGAAATTACCTTCTTTTAAAAGTGGGCCACGCCTATTGTCCAAAGTTTTACTAATTTTGTGTCATAAGGTCAACCCACCTACCAAGCTTCATAGCTTTATCCATCTTTGGTAATGAATTATCGCACTTTTTCAGTTTTTCGAAATTTTCAATATCGAAAAAGTGGGCGTAGTTATGGTCCGATTTCGTTCATTTTAAACGGCGATCTGAGATGGGTGCCCAGGAATCTACATACCAAATTTTATCAAGATACCTCAAAATTTACTCTAGTTATCGTGTTTACGGACGGACTGACATGGATCGCTAAATGAATTTCTTTTTTCGCCCAGATCATTTTGATATATAGAAGTTTATATCTATCTCGATTAGTTTATGCCATTACGGATTACCGTTATGCGAACAAAGTTAATTTACTCTGTGAGCTCTGCTCAGCTGAGTATAAAAAAACAATAAAAGAAACAATGACCCAAACAAATTTTTGAAAATAAATTTGTAACTTACAAAAAGTAAATATAAGAAAACGTTAACAACATGAAAAATCTTACACGGTAATTCCAAAATACGCCAAAAAAAAAATTAAAATATTAATATTTTGATTTAAAAATATACAACTGTATACATAATAAAAAAGAAACAATTTTTAAAATTTAGTATCAAATTTTTATCTTTCAAAAAGTTAAATACGGAAGTCAATTGAAAGTCCTCATTATTATAATTATCAATTGGCACAAAAAAATAAAAAAAAACATTCAAAAATTAAAAAATCAATCAAAAAACAAATAACTCTAAATAAAAAAAAAATAATAAATTTTTTTTAATTAAATGAAAGAAAAACTTGTTAATTCTTTTTAAAGACTAAAATTTCAAATATTCGTTACCGAACCCCAAAGAAACGTGTGGAAGAAAGAGCAAGTAAAATTAAAATTTTGAATAAAAAAATAGTTGGAAATTTTTAAAGTTAAAACGAAACTTTTTTGCCTAAAATAAATTGTGGCTTTAAAAATTTAAAAAAAAAAATAAGATTTGTTTAACCCCAGAAAATTAAAAAAAGAAATCTTTAAAAAACACGAATTATAACAAATTTTATATAAAAATAAAATTTGCTAAAAATTAAAAAAAAAATACTTAGAAAAAAATTGTTGTACTGAAATTTTCGAAGTTTTTTCTTGTTTGTTTGTTTTTTGTTTTTTTTTTTTTTTGCTTATGGGTTTCGGGCATTCTCCATTTGGCTTTAAATTAAATTATTTTGGGTGAATAAATAACCTCTTCGAAAAATTAATATGAAAACAGGAATTGTTTGAACTCAAAGAAAATGTAGAAAAAGCTTGGGTCAAAATAATTTTAGATATAGTTCTGCTTATCTTTAAAATATAGTTTATTGCTTTGAAGCTAAAGAAAAAATTTATGGAAACAAGTTTTGAGAAGAAAATTAATTAGAATATTAAACAAAGGTTGAATTAAAAAAGGTCAGAAGAATACGGCATTTGTAACACGAAAAACTAAATGAAAGAGGAAGTTTTTAAGAAACTAATTTTTTAATTAACAAATAATGAAATATTTACATTTAAGAGATTAAAAACTATCATTTTGAGAAAAAAAAATATTTGAATTTTGAATAAATCAAAAGAAATAGAAAATAAAAGAAAATAAATAAAATAATTTTTTTTGTAAAAACAATACATGTACATAATGTAATTTCTACCTTCAATGGTTAATAAAACAGCAGAAACGTCCAGATTAATTAACTTAGTACTTTATTTTTCAGTCTTCAATCCAATAATGAACCGGAAGTCCACCATCTTCTCTTTCTTCCATTTTCTTTCCTTTACAGTGATGTATTTTTGCTTATTCTATTAATTAGTTGATATGGTTGCATTTAAATAAAAAAATAAAACATTCAGTTTCAAAAAAAAAAAATTAACTAATGGAAAAGTTAAAAAAAAATTTTATTTGAAAATAAAAAATAAAAAAAAAAACAATGTGATAAAAACAATCATAAATGAAGTCACTGGCGTTATCGTTTAGCTCTTGTAGGTATGCCAAAATTTTCTAGTTCTAGTTTCGTTTTGCTGTTTATGCTATTATTAAAATTTAAATTGAATTTATGCGGCTACAGCCGAAATACGCGTGCTCATCATTCTTCGCTGGCACTTTACACACATACACACATATATGTGACCAAAAAATTTAAATGCGTTCTATTTAGTCACTTATATTTAAATAAAAAAGAGCACAAAAGTAGCAACAAATGCGCTATTAGTTTTATTTCTCTTATTATTCTTGCTTTTTCGCATAACTCTTTCACCAATTTTGTCTTACAATTTTTATTTGCTTCTTATTATTTACTTGTGCCCTTTGTTGTTGTTGTTATTTTAGCGCCCTCTTATGTACTTATACATACGCAGTACACGTTTTTAATTATTTTTTCCTCTTTTTATATTTTCACCTTCACCGTACTTAATCGCTTCGTTGTTACTTTTCGACTGCCTTCCGTTGAGTTCCAATTTTTGCCTTGTTGCTAGTAGCCAAAGCTCTAACCAAATTCATACCAAAAAACTCATGCTTTTGCCACTAAAGCTTACGCTCTCTCCACAAATTGTTCACACATACATATACAGTTGTGTGTGTTTTTGGGCTTATATCAGTGATCGGACTTCCTTGTTAGGGTACGATATCGAACTAGAGTCTAAAATAGTACTGAACTCTAAGCAATGGCATCGGAATGGGCTTCGCCACTCAATGTTAGTCAATTGTAAATTGGAAGAACTACGAAAACTGAAACTTTAACCGGTTACTTATCTTGCTTAAAAAAAAACTTAATATTTTGTTAGAAAACAAAGAAAACAATTAGCTGCAATATTTTTTGTATGTTGCGTCATTTTATATAGTTTGGAGTTTGCGAATTTAACCCCCTTTGTTAAGACTGGTACCTACATCGCAAGTAATGAAAAATTCCATACAAATAAACGCTCTACAAAAATTTCGTTTGTAGAGTAGTATCCACCTCTCAAGAAACACATACACTTTCTGCTACCTTTTTCTAAAATTTTTTTTATCAAACGTGCACAGAGGATTCCTGGCCCTGATTTCTTGAGCAATAACCCCGTAAGAACACAGCCGGTTGAGTATAAGGGATAACAGTAACTGGATTTATGCATTTTTAAATGAAACTGGCGACTCTATTTGAGCACAAGTAATCTTTTTTCCATGTTTCGCGTATTCTCTTTATTATAAGTGCATTTTCAATTCAAATATGCATTGATGAATCTGAATTTCATATCTTGAAGGTGAGGGAAGCCGCTTCATGGAGAATAGAGAGATAGAGTATATCAAAATTACTTGGTTGCTACTATTTTTCACACAAGAAATATATACGAAGTTTTTCATCACCGTTTCAATAAATCAAATGTTTGAAAAAAAGAAAACCTTTTATAAATTGAGCTTCGTTAATAATTCCATAAATAAAACAATGCCTTCGTACTAATAAGTACTATCTTAGCAGCCAAAAGTACGACTGCATTAAAAATTCCATCACTGTCTCCCATGCTCTTTCTTAACTTGGTAGCAACACTTTCTTCTCATATAAAAATTTACCTAAGTTTGCCTTTTCGGCGATAGAGAGCCCTTCTACGAAATAAGTTGTATGGCGCATTGAATTTGTGCGCCTATGTTGGGAGAAGATACCAAGTGAGTGAAGTGCTTTGGTTATTAACATTGCGCACAGTGGCATAAAACCACAAAATGATGTGGAAAAAAAGTTTCATCTATGCATATGTACATATATCATCTATATTTTATTATATTGTCTCTTTATTATTTGCAGTTAGACTATCTATAACCAAGAGACGGACTCCTGTTGTGAAGATCACAACTATTTATTATTTCTTTTGATATTGAATTTTTTGGTTTGAAGATCTTGACTTTTCTTACTCTAAAAACAGTTCGATGATTCTCATTCTCTAAATTCTCTTAGGATGAAATCTCTAAATCCTAAGGTTATTTTAAACAACGGACTTTTAAAAAGCTCTTGGAAGCTACAAGTAATGACGGGACTTTTAATTACAAGTACAACAACCAGTGCTTAACTGCTTTCGGGTCTAATTCAAATTTAATGTAGTATAACTCATCGGAAAATGTATATTTTTGGCTTGACAGTTCTCTGCAGTAGTAATTTCTACATTCTTTCACTCTGGTGTGCTACTTCAACTACTGCTTTTGTCATTGAAGACTTTACTAGATACTGGATTGATTGTTTCTTCCACCTGTTCGGAGAACTCACGGCGCAAATGAAGATCTTCAAATTTTCACAACAACAGCAGAGGAATGCTTAGGGAAACCCTCGAAATAGTTACCTATGGAAGGAATCTGAATGAAGGGATCATTCAGCAATCATTTGGAGATCCAAAATAGCTCTTCTTATTGAAAGTTATTCCGCTCGGCAAGCTATTCCCAAGCTACGAAAACAAAATACCTAAATTTCTACTAAAAAATACTTTGTGGCCAATAATGACCCTGATTTATTCACGAATTGTTTGAAGTTAAAATAAAATCTGAGAGGGGACATCATTTTCAGGAATTTGATCTTAAAGTATCAATGGACTTTCCAAATTCGGCTTGATTATTCTTCTTGTTAGAAGCAGCTTAACAAATTCAATCAAAGGTGGATCCAGCGAAAATTGTAATTGAAGTCTTTGAAGGCATACCTTGTTTCTATCTTGCAAGTGATAGTGCTGGAAACCTGCCTCTGCAAGCACGTTTTTGGGTCTTAAGTGTTCTAAGTTAAGGAGGTAAAGCGAGTGTTAATTACTTTATAGATGCCATTCAGCAGTCTCTTCAGGATATCTGGATATCTGTTAGGATGATAAGCCCGAAACAAATAGGGATCTGTTTTATTTTGGGAAATACTACTTTTACTTTATATATGTTAAAAGTGGCTGTTGTTGTTGTAGCAGTACTTCGTCCTGTTTTGTAAACGGTATATAAAAGGATTGCCATCAACATCATTTGCTCTTTCGAAAGGATAGGAGAATAGTGGTGTTGTTATTCAATTTAGATTAGGTTCCTTCAAATGCGAGATATAAGTACATTGGCTATGTCCGGGTTTAGGTAGAAAATGTAAACGCTTAGACAATTACAGTACACAGATCGAAGTTGAGCAAGAGTGCGTGTTCTTGGGCATCGTCTGTAAAAGGTTTTGATTCAATCTTTTGGAGCTTTTAGAAAGATGGCAATGATCAAATACTTCAGTGGAATTGTCGGTCTTTAGTGCACTAAATTTTTGCTTAAACTTTTATTTCTGATATATCATTAGTAAATTTTCAAAATATGGCGATGTTATTAATTTGGTAACGATCTCGGGCTAGTTTGGTGAAAGTTGATCATCTTATCCTCCATTTAAGTAAGGGATATAACTCTTCAAGTACTTGGTTTGCATCTTTAAATAACAAACTGAACTATGGAAATTTGAAAAGGCGACCGGGCAAGTTCTGTATAAATATTTAGTGACGTTGAAAGCAAACGGAATCATCATTTCACAGCACACACACACTTGTCACACTTGATCAAGCAACCGGCCAAACAGCATAATGGACGGAACAACTGAATTCACTTTTACGTATGTATAAAAATTGCAAAGTATTAAAATTGTTTTTTTGCAAAATATTTGAATTGATGCCCATATCACTCGCACTCATAGATACACACATCAGACTTATAAATAGATTTGAACGTGGGTTCCGATAGATTCGAGCGATGAGAGCCAAACAACATCAGAAAACCGAACAGACAAAATTTTACTTAATGCTAAATAGCAGAAATTGAAGCTAAAAGGAATGTGTGGAAAAAGTAGAAAAAATTTAAATATAAATAAAATAATAAAAAAGTTAGGAGAAAGCAAATAAACGAAAACAAATAACGAAAGGTGCTGCAAAAATAATCCCTTGTTTTTGAAACGACGATCAACCAAGTAATATTTTGCACTGACAACAAATGAGTTTTTTTTTTGCAAATTTTAGACACAATGCAATCAATGGATTGTAGGCAATACAAATGTAGTAAACCCACAAGAGCGAATTAAGGTGAGAGAGAGAGTAAACAAAATTAATGATCGTATTTAACTAGATTGTTTGAGGGACTGAATATACCCGCGGTAGATATGCCTGTCGTAAGAGGCGACTAAAATGCCAGATTCAAGGGGTTGTGTAGCGCAACTCTTCAGGTTCCCAGCGCAATATATAGCTTCTCCAAACCCCTTTGTTAACGTCACCTATCCGCGGCGAATCCTGTTTCACTAACAGACGAGGCTCTGGCGACCCCAAGCTCTTCATGGAAGTTGGGGGTGGGGAGGGAAGGATGGCTTGAAGGTTTAACGTGGTCATATAAATCGTTCCCGAGATGGTCGGGCTAGCACCTTAATGGTGCTGGGTTACCGGAGCGTACCGCATCTGTATCCGGCAAAGGACCATCACATCGATAACACTCTCCAAAGCCTTCGGGGAGCAACCTTATCGCTACAACAACAACAACAACAGGGACTGAAAATATTACGACTTTTATCGAAAATAAAAAAAAAACTCCTTAGGTATTAAGATTTGATTTTTATGCTTTCGTTTAATAATAAATGTTAGCAGTGGACTTTTGTTTTTAAAACAAAACAAAGCTTAATATTACATAAAATTTTTTTATTATAAGGACACTGGTATAATGAGATCAGCAATATTTAATAGTGCAACAAAAGAATTACATAAAATTTCTCAGTAGAAAATAAAAGCCAAATTTTACCGGTAGTTTATCGATTAGATAGAGTATATATATTTTACACAAAAAACTAGTGTCGGCCTTTTCTGTTATCACTATATAAATTTTTTTTATTTTAGCTCGAAAAAATTTTAATTTTATACTTAATTTTTTTGATATAAAAAATTTTTAACTTGAAAGAAGTATTAAAGTAAAATTTTTGATTTTACTTTCAAATTCTATTAATATAGTCAAATAGTTTTATTGTATTTTTTTTCGAACTTAAAGGTAAAAGTCAAATTTTTTACCATCATTTATTTTAGAGGTAAAAAAAAGTTTTTTTTTTTTTAAATTTATCATTAAACTTTTTACTATTTACTTAATTTTTTTCTTTAAAAATAAGTATAATTATCATTTGTATTTTTATATTTTTGATCTTATGACGGAAAGTGAAGTTTTTCCCATTAAAATAAAAATGATTTTTTTTATTTTTTTACTGCTACCAGGTTTTAATTTATTCTTTTTGAATTTAAAAATAAGTTCATATTTTTTAATTGAAAATGTATAGTTTTATATTTATTTTAGACCACAAAAGTCAAATATTAAATTTAGGCTTAAAAAAATTTAAGCAAATATTAATTGTTTACTTTTCTTTTAACTTAAAAAATAAAAGTTAAATTTTTAACTTATTGTACATATTTTCGTATTAAAAAAATATTTATTTAAAGAAAATTTAAGCCAATATATTTTTGACTTTAAATAAAATTCCACTGTTTTATTTTATTGCCCAAATTTCTTATTTCTAACTTCGAAAATAAATAAAATTTTGATTTTCGGATTAAAAATTATAGTTAAATATTAATTTACGGCCAAAAATAGTCTAAGTCAAATTATAATTTTTTCGTGTTAAAAATAAGATTAAGATGAATTATTTTTTACTTGAAAAACAAAAATCAAATATTAAATAAATAAATTAAAGCAAATTTTCATTGTTTACTTTGTTTTTTATTTTTACTTAAAAAATAAAAGTCAAATTTTTAACCTTATTTTTGGCTTTACTTATTTTTGTGTTGAAAAAAGTTTTATATTTCGCTTTTGAGTTAAAAAAACTCAAGTCAAATATTTATTTGACTTAAAATAAAAGTGAATTTTAATATTTTTTTACCAAAACTTTTTACTTTCTACTTTTAAATTTAGGCGTTAATCAAATTTTTATTTTTCAATTAAAAAAATGGTAAAATTTTTTATGTTGACTTTTTTTTATTATAGTTTTCGCTTAAAAACCAAAAAATTAAAGCAAATTGATATTATCGAGTTAATTTTTTTTTTGACTTAAAATTTTATTTTTTATTAAAAAATTATAGTAAAATATTTACTTACATATGTGTTAAGAAATAAAAGTAAAATTCGAATTATTTAATAATTTTTTTCTTGTGAAATAAAAATAAAATTTCGAACTTTATTTTTTATTTTATTTATTTTTGTTTTAAAATAAAATCAAAAATTTACTTCATAAATTTAAGTATAATTTTGAGTTTTGACTTAAAAACACTTGAAAAGTAAAAGTCAAACTTTTACTTTTATTTTTAAAATGAAAAAAAAAATTATTATTATAATTATTTTTAGCTTGACGTTTTAAAAACTTTTTTTTTTATTAAAAAAAAAAAACAATAAAAGTTGTTCACAACACATATTCCTTACCTTACAAGCATTACAATACTGAAATTTCAAAAAAATTTATAAACTTAAATTTCGAAAATAACTGTAAATTTGGGTCCCTGTTAAGTATTGCAAAAATATAACTTAGCTAATATGATAGTTCGCGAGCGCCGCATTGGTGAGACCCGGCTGTTAATGGAGCTTAACGAATCAGCTGGCAGGTTAATTAGCAAATTTTGTTAATCGAGTACAAGGCGTGTTATTTAATTAAAACATTCTAAAAATTTTATTGAATTAAAGCTGTTGTCTTGTTTGTGCAAAATTAAAAAAAAAAATCTTATAATAGAATTTAAATATTTTTCATTGATATATACACATACATCCATAAATACATGAGCCTTTATATGAAAGCACGAAAGTAAATGTGATGAAATTATTGTGATCTCTGTAGAACTCTCCCAGCTTTTTAGCCAATTGTTTTTTTAGACGCTACAAAACTACACACATTCAGTATGCCTGCATACATACATATGTGTTTATACAGATTATTCTCGAATATTAGCTGATTTTTATTTGTTTAGCATTAAGAGAAAAAAGTATTGGAATTTAGGTATTTGTTGTGGGAATTCTGTCTGCCGCAACGATTTTAGCCGAAATTCAAAACCGGTAGTTGGACACACCGATTGAGAGGAAATCTTTCTCTAATTGGCCTTCTTAAAGCGGTATTTTCCTCTGCAGTAACAGCACGGCCAATCTTCACTATTCGAGGACAACATGGCCGTAAACTTTAACGCTATACGTACCATGTAACTGCAACTACGGAGGTGGCATTCTGGCTAGCGTTCTTACCAGCATTCCCGGAACGAAGCATCCCTTGTCAATAAGTAACAGCCTGTTATATTATCATGACGTCATCGCGCTGTTTAACAGAAGCAAAGTCCTGGAACCGAGTTATCCGACCGGAAAAAAGACCACCATTGAAACTGGCATCGAAGCAAGTGTAGCAAATAACTAATCGAAACAAAATCCAGAAACGTCCATAGAAACGGAATAGAAGCCGGAATCGACCTTAAACCGTATTCTGAACTAAACTGAGTACGAACTGGGAAATGAAACATAAACTAGATAGTGCCGTAATACGAGGATGGATAAAGAGGTGTCACTGGAAATAGAGCCCGAAACCAAAAACTGAATTAGAACTGCCTCTTAAACCTGAAACAAAACGGAACTAAAACCGTAACCACATGAAAGGTTTGGTTGAATTGGCCGTTGCGAAGTGTGCAGCACATGTACTGAATGTGTCCATAGAATATAAAACTGGCGCCTAAAAAGGGACTGCAGTCATTAGAGAATGTGAAATTGAATATAAAATTAAATACGGAACCGAAACAAAAATAGAGACTGGAACCGACTCGACCTATTGACTCTAAACAGTCTAGAAGGCAGTAAGTGATTCAACAAAAAAATTTATATCCCATAAAAAGCGAAATTTTGCAACACCAAAACCAAAAAAAAATCAATAAAAATACTTTTTCTCATCTTCTCAGTACTCTTCCACATATTCCGACAAATTACTCACAGAAAAATCCTCAAAGGTCATAATGTCTTATTGTTTGTTATATTTGCGTAGTAATATTCGTTTAAGTGTTTACGAATATGAAACGTGCTACGGGTATTGAATTACAGCAATAAGCGGGTCAAAGCATACAAATGCTATCATCCCCTTTTTCCTTTCGTAAGCCAGCCATAGCTCAATTTGCTCACAAACTCTTCACAGCAAGGGCTGCTCTCAGTTCCCATTTTATTTCTCTTTTCACTCACTTGTTTGATAACTTTTTTAGCAAATACGCGGGTTAGCTTCGGTTTAACACCCAGTAATTCGTGAGCTCATAGCGTGCCAATTAACTATCTCCAACAAACGTAAAGTTGACAAAGTCCCACTGACAGCAACATTCAGCTGTTTGGAATTGACCGACACTGTACATTCTTAGGTTAGGTTAGGAAGAAAGGAAAGGAAAAGAATGGAAATGAAAGGAAAGGAACAAAGAAAAGGAGGGGAGAGAAACGAAAATGCAGAGAAAAAATTAAAGGAAAAAAGTAAACGAGGGGAGACGAAATGAAAGACCTGAAGTCAACCGAAGATGGGACCAAACTGGGACGGCGTTCTGTAAAATTCCTACCGGTTTGTTATAGGAGAGTATTAGTTTACCATCGACGGGTTATGGACGTGTTCTCAATTTTTTCGACGAAATATCGGTGTGCTAGCGACGAACTATAGGGAGTTATGGATTTGTTATCGATAATCAATATTACATTATGGAATTGTTATCGAAAAGTTAAAGATTTGTTATCGAAAGTAAAAATACATGAAGTCGTTAGCGATATGGTTACTCAAAAGTTATCGATTTCTTATCGGAGATTGCCAAATTTGCTATCGGTGTGTTATTAATTTTTTATCGACGAGTTATCTGTTTGTTATCGAAAAGTTGTCGACTTTCTAGCGAAATATATGTGTATGTAGATTGGTAATCAAAATGTTAACAATTTGCTATTGATGAACTCTCAGGGTTTCATCGAAGTGGTATAGAAGAGTTATATATTTGTTGTCGAAATGCTATAATTGTTTATCGATAAATTAGTATTTATTTATTTATTTATATATTTTTTTATATACTTATCGGTTGATTGCCATACTCAATTTTTAAATAGGCCCTTCAAATTATGTTTAGCGGTAGCACCTGGGTAGAAAGTCTTAGCACAGGTACAGCCTTGTAAATCGACCCACAGCGATAACCTAGGCCGAAAGTCTTAGAATTTGGCACAGTACATATATATCAAATTTCCTCCAAATCGGATATATCAGGTGTATGCATATGAAACCGGTATTTTTTTTATAAAAAAAATCACATTTATGTCAAGAGAATGGTAACGAATATTTTATTCAAAATAAGCGCCTTCGCTAGCTACACATTTTGACCACCTCTCAGGCAATTCGGATACCTCGCCGAAAAAAGTCTTCGTTTTTTGAAGCAAACCAGTCATCGAGCCATTTCCCAACATTTTCGTAGAAGTGAAGCGCTGTTCGCTAGGTGCGTGTCCCATCGATGCAAATAAGTGAATGTCGGATGGAGCCAAGTCTGGAGAATAAGAGGGGTGGGGTAGCGGTTGCCAGCTGTACGACTCAACCAATTCCCGAGTCTATTTTGTTCGATGTGATGGTGTCATTGTCATCGAGAAAAATCACTTTGTCATACCTAATTTCATATTCTGGGCGTTTTTGGCACAGAGCACGGTTCAAATTGGCCAATTGTTGTTGGTATCGTTGACCACTAACAGTTTCGCCTGGTTTTAGAAGCTCATACCAGATTACACCACGCTGATCCCAGAAAACACAGAGCATTGTCTTTTTTCCGAAGCGATTTGGTCTTGGGGACGATTGTGCTGGTTGGCCAGGGTCCACATACGATCTCTTGCGTTTGGGATTCACGAAATAAATCCACTTTTCATCGCCAGTAACGATCCGATGCAAAAACGACTTTATTTTTTGTCTGACGAGCAGCATTTCAAATGTTGTTTTCCGGTTTTCCTGCTGTCTGTCGTTCAGCTCATGTGGCACCCATCTTACAGTTGTCATGATCTTTCCCATGGATTTCAAACGTCTGAAAATGGTTGTCTAGGACACATTTAGTTGTTCTGCAATTCGACGTCCTCGAACAATTTCGGTGGTTTTCCACGGTCAGCGTTTCTCACATCAAAGTTACCACTTTTAAACTTGTTGAACCAAGACCGTGCTCTCCATAAGCTTCGACAAGCATTTGATGAGATTCTATCGCCGATTTACCCAAATGGAAGCAGAGAATTAATGTTCCCCGCAAATCATTGTTTGAAGGCATGTATTTCGACATTTTCAAGAGCGAAAAAACACGATGTTGTATGAAACTTGAAATGTTTGGTATTGGGTATTGTTGGCAGATCATAAGATGCCAACTAGCGCCAATGGTAAGTTTTGACTGTTCCTACAATTGTGCCTACTGACTGCTAGATGCCAATACCGGTTTCATATGCATACACCTGATAGTGTTTCCGAGATATGAGCGGATATTTAAAGAAGCAAATATAATCGGATTAGGTGGCAACCCTAATTTAAGTTCGACTCTCCCGACAAGGCGTCTTTGAACTGTTTGTTCTAGTTCGAGCCGGATTCCTAGTTATATATGGGGTATTCCATCCCATTTCGACCAACTTTGAACCCGACCCCTTTAGAATTGGCTGAAAGTTTTTCTTCTTTTTCTAGCTTACGAAAGACGTTTTTCAGAATTTTTTAAAATTTTTTCATCCAACACAAAAAAAGTTATGAATTTTTAAAAAAACACCGTTTTTGTTTTCAAAATGTTATAACTTTTTCAAAAATTGACCGCTTGGGATCTTTTTTTTTTAAATTTGTTTTTAAATGTACTTTTCGGAAAAAATACAAAAAAATTTTTTTAGTTTTTTTTTGTAATTTTTCAGTTTTTCGAGATTTTTCGAATTTCGCCATTTTTTTTTCTCAAAAAACTTTAATCAATTCTGCAATCATCCCCACTAATCCCGGAGTGGGCCGATTATTTTTTTTTTATTTAATTGAAAAAAAAAACTTTAAAAATTGTTTTGTATTTTTTCCGAAAAGTACATTTAAAAACAAATTGAAAACAAGAACGGTGTCCAACTCAAAATAAGTTATGAATTTAAAAAAAACGGTGTTTTTTTCAAAATGCTATAACTTTTTCAAAGATTTACCGTTTGGGACCTTCTTTTTTAAAAAATTTGTTTTTAAATGTACTTTTCGGAAAAAATACAAAAAAATTTTAAAAGTTTTTTTTTCAATAACATAAAAAAAAAAAAATAATAATCGGCCCACTCCGGGATTAGTGGGGATGATTGCAGAATTGATTGAAGAAAAAAATGGCGAAATTCGAAAAATCTCGAAAAACTGAAAAATTACAAAAAAAAAACTTTAAAAATTTTTTTGTATTTTTTCCGAAAAGTACATTTAAAAACAAATTTAAAAAAAAAAAAGATCCCAAACGGTAAATTTTTGAAAAAGTTATAGCATTTTGAAAACAAAAACGGTGTTTTTTTAAAAATTCATTACTTTTTTTGAGTTGGATGAAAAAATTCTGAAAAACGTCTTTCGTAAGCTAGAAAAAGAAGTAAAACTTTCAGCCAATTCTAAAGGGTTAGATGGTGGCTGGTATATCTCATATTAAGCACCCGAAAGCGTAATTTTAGGGTACTATTGCTCACTGCGATATTTCTTGGACAAAAAATAATATAAATAGTTGTAGTTGCATTTTAATGCTGTGATTGTTATTGTGGTTTTCCTATTTTCGCATCGATCACTAATTCTATACGTCGAGATATGTCGTAACTCGTAAGTTAAATATAGCAGCTCTAGCAACAATATCAAGACAAACTGTCGATATAGATAACGTAAGGAAAATTAGACTCTTTAAGTGACCGCAGCAACACACAGCAACCGCAACAAGTTAATGACACTGAAATCAAACAATTTATATTTAGATAGAGGAATCAATAAAAAACAGATTTAGCTATGTGTGCAAACAAAATTGTAAGAGGGGAAATGAGGTTTAAAATTGTATTTATATTGGAAATAATGGAACGGTGACAGCGATTAGTTGCTTGGACTGTTTACGACTGCATACACTGGTGGGGTGGCAGCAGAGAAAGGCGGATCCTTTTCTGCGTTGAAAGGAGCTCTTCGGTATTTTCACTTCGCATGAGCTATCACTAACAATAAATGACTGCCGGCCTTATAGCACGACAACAGAAAGAAGAGCAGGTCATTTCCACCGATTCCCAAATATCGTTTGTCGTCTCTAACAGGCGTGCCTAGCTGATGTCCTCATTGGCAAGCCAGTTTAACCTAACAGGCGTGCTTTACCACAGAACTATACCAACCCGGAATAGCGAATGGGGCATGTTAACAAAGACTCGCTTATGTACGAGAAGAAATTCTACTTATAATATTTTCATTGCAGCGACTTAATTGAATAATGAATAGCTCTCGAACTTCACGAGTATTTCGAATTTCGAGAATTTCACAAGAAACCAAGTTCTCTATTTCCCGAGTCTCGAAACTCTCGCAGGTGTTCGATAAAAAATTTTACGTTCCACTTATTATATTGCCATACGGCGACTAAATGGAACATCGATAAGTTCTCGAGCTTCGCGAGTATTTCGAGATTTGAGAATCTCTATAGCAGCCAAGCTCTCTATTTCACGAGTCTCGAACTTTTGCATGTATTCGAGAAGAAATCGTAAGCTCTATATATAATATCTCCAATGCAGCGACTTAGTTGAATGTCGAAAAGCTCGCGAGCTTTACGAGAATTTCAATATTTTGAAATCTCGCAAGAAGGCAACTTGTTGATTTTTCGAGTCTCGAAATTCTCGCTTGTGTAGAAGAAGAATTCGTAAACTCTTATAATATTGCCAATGCGGCGACTAAATTTAATAAGCTCACGAAATTATGAGTACTTCGTGATCAGAAAATCTCGGGAAAGCCGACTTCTAGATTCCTCGAGTCTCGAAATTCTCGCATGTGTTGAAGAAGAAATCGCAAGCTCTATTATGGAGCTATAAAAAATTTATATTTATCGAATATTTCACATTTTTAGACAATAAAAATTGTAATAAAATAAATAAGAAAATAGCAATTCAATCGCCGAGATTTTATGACCGTTAAAACTTCATTTTTATGTTAATTTCATTATGCTGCGATTACAACTCAAAAACACAACAGACAGCTGCATTTCAGACAAAAACAAAAAATAGTAAAAAATGAGCTGTAAATCAATACGTGGGCTCCAAGCAAGTGAATGAATCTAAACTATCGATGACACCGTTGAAGCCGGTAAACATCCGTAGGTTAACCCAACCACATTGCATTTCCTTCAGTTTATTTTGTTATTTGTGGTATTTTATTTCTTATTTTACTCTCCACTCTTGTGGCAACGCAATAGAGGTAATAACAATGAACTACAAGTGATGATGCGTTGCAAGCGCAGCAAGACGATTGAAGGAAACGTCAGAGCCTGACACTTAATCGGCTGATATATGTACATGGCTCCCAAGTTTGTATGTAATTTAATTCAGGTGTGGACGTCGATGGCATCTAAAAATGATTTGCATGCAAGAGTGTCTTATATTGCTGCTGTTATTTATATTATTGTTATTATTTAACTGTTGACGTATTGCGCACTTTGCATTGCAATTCATAATTTACATATGTATGTATGTACTTTCCATTTGCACACCGTGTACCGTTACCATTTAAAAACGCAGGTGACTCTTTGTTTTGACATTAATTTTTAAAATAGTTTTTTTATGAATTGCATAATTTAATTTTGTGAGCGTGATGAATACAATTCCTTAGATAGTAAATATCAATTTTTTTCATTAATATGTATTTCACATCTTCTCCCTATACCTATATTGTCGCGAATATTAGAATCACTAGGAAGTTAGTAAATCATCACATCAACAAAAAAGCAAGCAGCCACACTTATGTACATGTACACATTAAAGCAAGCAGCCACACTTATGTACAAGGCAACGAAGAATATTCCACGCACACATAACCAGTAGCTTGAAGCAAAGAGATTATTTCACATACACATATGTAGCAGGCATGCTTAACCAACGAAACGATATCATTTCGTTACGATAATCAACGTTAATAAACGAAACGAAGTCATTTCGTTTCGTTTATTAACGTTAAGATCGTCAAATTAACGAAATGATTTCGTTTCGTTTTCTGCCATATCAAAACGAAATCAAATCGTTTATGTTGATTATTAATTTCAAACTATGCTGGCAAAGCTGATTGATGGCGGAGTCATTAAAGGTGAAAGCATTAGCCAAGCTGATTGCAACTTTTCTCATGAATTTTGACAGTACAAACATTTCTCAGAGTATTTTTGACATTACCACCAACGAATTACACAAACAAATTACATAGAGTTTGTGTGTGTATGTGCGCTCGTTGTTGCCACCTTACGGCTTCACCATGGCTATAGCATTGCCAGCACAATTCAAACATAAAGTATCACGTTTTTGTTAACGTTTTTAACGTTAACGAAAGCTTTTCGTTTCGGTTAAAAACGAGATACAATTTATCTTGATAATTTCTTTGTCGATAATATTTCGAAGTGTTTCAACGGAAACGGTGGAAATTTTTTGATAAACGATTAGCTTAACGTTAAGGTGCATCCCTGATATGTAGTCATCAGCTAAGAGCAGAAGTTGGTACTCACACACGCATATAGCTAAATAACCAAGTATGATATACAACTGTTCCAGGAGGCATGTTCGTGAAAGTGTTAGACCTTAGGAGAAATATGCGAACGAGGCAATAGAGAGCATAAAAGCCATTGTTTACTATATAGTTTGGCAGCTTAAGTAGAGGTTATGTTGCGAATAGAGTGGAAGGCAGTGGACTAGGCAGTCGAATGTCATATAATGAAGGAATGGTGTTCGGAGATTTTTCAAAGTTAAAAAAAAAATTATAAAAGCTTTAATATAAATAAAACTATTGTTTTAATAACAACAAAAACGCCATATATATTCTGTATACATAAATTTGTAAGGATTATCTTACTTTAAAATTTGAATTAAATAATCTAAAGTTTTTTTTTTGAAACTGAGTCGAGAACTGTGCGTGTGAATGTGCGAATTTTCACCGATCAGCTGTTAGTTGCGCTACTTGGTAAAATTTACAATGATAAAAGCAACGCAAGCTGAGGAAGTATAATTGTGATTGTGAAGTACTGCTCCCAAAGTAGTCTAAATATAATAAAGACCATTTTGTAATACTGAATATTGGAGTTATTTATTCGTTAGTTCAGCGATTCGAACGTTAGCAGGTGTTCCCCAAAATTCGTTACAATATAAATGCGAATGTCTATATGTTGTTACATAATGGCGCCTAAACTACACAACGTAATAACGTAAACATACGCATGCTTATGTAGTTTCCTCCAGGGAAGTCCCTAGGCATACTTTTATTTCAATAGGTGCCCACGGTCTTCAGATATAGACCAAAACGTGCCCCGGGTAGCCCTAGGATGTGTTTGTACAATATGGGTATAGAAGTTAAATTCCAATGTACATATGAACGTACGAAGAGATTTCATATACATATATTTAGTTGAAGAGGAAATCCATATAAAATGGAGAATTAATTGGATTTTGAATTTTTTTCAAAGTTTTAGCTAATTGAAAAAGTTTTAGCTAGTGATCAAATTCACCATCACAGCAACATCAACACAAATTATTATATAATAGTTGGTCATCGAAAAAATTTAAAAATTTTCAAAATATTATCTATTTTGACTTACTTGAAGAAACAAAA
Organism: Eurosta solidaginis; assembly: GCF_040869045.1. Taxonomy (NCBI): domain Eukaryota; kingdom Metazoa; phylum Arthropoda; class Insecta; order Diptera; family Tephritidae; genus Eurosta; species Eurosta solidaginis. The sequence goes on from NC_090323.1 coordinate 20,170,737, forward strand.
AAAAAAAATAATAATAATAAACAAAAAAAACATACAAATCATATACAAATGTTCCGATGTTTACATTATAGTAAAAATAGCGCTGCAAATTCATGGGTAGTTTACGTTGGCTTGGAATGCCCCAAATATATTTATGTATATATTTATTTATTCATAAATACTCTTCTAGATATAATAGATCCATCGACGTCACTCTTTGAAGAATTTTAAATATTTGCAGCAGAAGAAATATGACTAATAATTAGCAGCAGCTAATACTGTTTTCACACAGACGGCTTATTGAATAATATAGGTAGTTTTCTACATTAAGACGCTTATTGAGCTCAATCTTCCCTACAAAATTCGAATCTATAATTATTTCATTAGTAGCTAATCGAATGCCTAATGAAGTCAAAAGCACAATGCAACTCTGTTGGGAGCGTTCAGTTTCTAAGTTTTTGGTGTGTTCAGTGCTTAAAAATATCGTTGTCAAAGTAAATGTCATTGTCTGTCATATAGCATTGCCATTTTATTCGCTTGACATTTCATTCTTCGTACTAATCGAGCAGTTACTTCTGTGTGAAAGCAAAAAATTTACGATTTCATTAGAAGATGAAATGAGATCATTAAGTTTCTGTGTGAAAACAGTATAAGACTGATTTTTCTGTTTGAGGCAGCCTAGCTAATAGATATCTCTCTATCTCTGTATTCAAAGGTATCTTTTTGGTGTCAAAGAACAAAAACAGAATTACAGACTTTCACATATAGCCGGTTCATCCCACATAGAAATAGAGGTAAACAACACCAAATTGTCAAAAAACTACTACATATATGAATCATTCATTGCACATACACAACTACATTCACATGTGTCTATAATATAGACTCTATATTAAGTAGACGATTGTTGTTTATATACTACAGAGAAGGTATGGACGCAATCTCTAAGCAAAATAGAAAATGCGCATATCAACCAGAAGCACTGATACAACAACAATATACACCAGAAACTGGCTATGGCGTTGCTAATTTTAATAGTAATATATAATTACACTCAGCTTCCACATCCGATTTATGTTAGCAATTATCGTATGCCGGCTCAAAAATGCTCTCCCTGAAAACGTTTCGCAAAAGTTGTAAAAAGATATAAAACTGGCATTCGTCAGAAAATCATGAAGACGACTGTCTGTTTAGTTTCAGTGGCTTCACACTCTAATACGTCGGAAGAAGTTTAATATTGTTTCCTTTTTTGTTACCCTGATGTGGCTATCTTAAGCTCTAATTTTTGATCTGGGTCACCTAGCGCTATGCAACTATTTGCAGGTAATGAGATCTCTTTTCTTATTCAGTAGAAAATATTGTTTGAAAGGAACACACCAACTCACGAGAGAGGAGAGAAGAAACAACAGGGGGGTATTCCATTAAAAAAAAAACGACATAAGTAACTTTTTGAAGCAATGTTTTTAGTTGGTCGGTATTTTTGTCGGGTTTTTGGTTTTGTGATAGTGTTTCGTCAGGACTGTGTACGAATATGCTCGGGACTTGGTCGAGTCTGGTTTATGAATGATCGTGTCTAGACTATAATTTTCGGGATTCTGTGTCTTTGAGATTGTGGCAGCCAGGAATATGTTATGCACCTAAGTCTGAGCTATAGAAAAACTTATCATTATATATATTATTTCTAATTGCTGTTTTTATGTGCGGGTCCTTGTTTCGCTCTTATTTGGAATCCAAATCTATAAATAAAGTTTTGGTTGTAAAGATGGAGATTCGGGCTATTAGCGAGCTTTTGGCAAGTTTGGTCGTAGTAGTAGTTGTTGTTGTTGTTGTAGCAATGCTCGCCCCACCTAATAGCCGCGACCGATCACAAATTGTCATCAATATCCTCTAACGGGAGTCCAAGGAAACTTGCCGTTTCAACAGGGATGGACCATAAGAAAAGGGGTGTTAGAGGCGTTGGTTCCACATTACAATTGAAGAGATGGTTGGTGTCATGTGGGGACACATTGCAAGCGGGGCATACATTTTGTATGTCGGGGTTGATTCTGGATAGGTAAGAGTTTAACCTGTTACAGTATCCAGAACGAAGTTGTGCAAGAGTGACACGCGTTTCCCTGGGGAGTATGCGTTCCTCTTCCACGAGTTTTGGATAATTTTCGTTAAGTACTGGATTCACCGGGCAATTCCCGGCATAAAGGTCCGACGCCTGTTTATGGAGTTTACCAAGGACCTGCTTGTGTTTTTTCACTTCATACGGCTGTGTTCTCAGGTGCCGTATTTCCTCAAAATGCTTACGGAGATGACTCCTTAAGCCCCTAGGCGGTGCTGGTTCATCAATCAGATGTCTGTTGGGATGCCCAGGTTTCTGGGTATTCAACAGGAACTGTTTGGTCAGCATCTCATTTTTCTCCCTGATGGGGAATATTCTCGCCTCATTATGCAGATGGTGTTCTGGGGACATAAGAAGACAGCCCGTGGCGATTCTGAGAGCAGTATTTTGGCAGGCCTGTAGTTTCTTCCAGTGGGTGATTTTTAGGCTTGGCGACCATATGGGTGACGCGTAGCACATAATCGGCTGGCTAATTGCTTTGTATGTAGTCATGAGCGTTTCTTTATCTTTTCCCCAAGTACTTCCAGCGAGGGATTTGAGGATTTTGTTACGGCTCTGAATTCTCGGAACAATTGCGGCTGCGTGCTCACAAAAATGTAGATCCTGATCAAACGTCACACCCAAGATTTTGGGGTGTAGGACAGTCGGTAGCGCAGTGCCATCGACGTGGATGTTCAAAATGGTCAACATTTGGGACGACCATGTTGTAAATAAGGTCGCGGAAGATTTAGTCGGTGATAATGCCAGGTTTCGCGAGGCGAAAAAACTGGAGAGATCAGGGAGGTAGCCGTTTATTGTATTGCATAGCGCATCGATCTTTGGGCCTGGGCCTGTGGCCATTATTGTGCAGTCATCGGCGTAGGAAACGATTGTGACTCCTTCCGGTGGTGAAAGTAGCTTAGATATGTAGAAATTAAACAAAAGTGGGGATAGGACACCACCCTGTGGCACCCCTTGTTTAATTCTCCATGGTTTTGATGTTTCGTTTCTAAATTGCACCGATGCCTGCCGACCACCCAGATAATTTGCGGTCCACCTTTTAAGACATGGGGGAAGGGTAGACCCTTCCAGGTCTTGCAGCAACGAGCCATGGTTGACCGTATCAAAAGCTTTTGGTAGGTCTAGCGCTACGAGTACTGTTCTATGGTGGGGGTATTGATTTAAACCGCAATTTATCTGGGTGCTAATGGCATTTAGCGCGGTGGTAGTGCTATGGAGTTTTCTGAAGCCATGCTGATGAGGGGCTTGCTGCAAATTTGCTTGGAAATAAGGGAGCAAAATGGCTTCAAGCGTCTTTGCCACTGGCGATAGGAGAGATATCGGACGATACGACTCACCTATGTTAGCTGATTTACCAGGCTTTAGTAGCGGGACCACCTTGGTCATTTTCCATTTCTCAGGTATGACAAAGGTGGAAAGAGACAGGTTGAAGACATGCGCTAAATATTTGAAACCCTCTTTCCCTAGGCTTTTAAGCATCGGCATGGCTATGCCGTCTGGGCCCACTGCTTTGGATGGTTTAGCACGACCAATGGCGTCCTCAACCTCTTTAGCGGTGATGGTGATTGGTGACGCGCTGAATTTGTGTTTATGTGCGTGTCTATTGGCTCTCCGTCTATCTTTGTCGACCGTAGGATGCATTATATATTGTCGGCAGAAAGCGCTCGCGCATTTTTCCGCGTCCGACAGCACTTTGTCGCCAAAGGCGATGGAAACTTTGTCTTTGTGCTTAGTCGGATTCGATAGGGACTTTACGGTGGACTAAAGTTTACCCACACCGGTAGAGAGATTACAACCTCTTAGGTGCTCCTCCCATTTCGCCCGCTTGTGTTCATCCACAAGCAATCTGATGCGTTGGTTTATATCCCTTATTTGGGGGTCGCCTGGATCAAGCTGTCTTATAAGGTCACGTTCTGTCGCTAAGTTTGCGGCCTCCGCCGGGAAGTGGGCCGGATTTCGGGAATTCTCCCGGCGGGAATGAAATGTGCCGAGGCGGATTTAATGACCTTACGGTAGGCACGCTCCCCTTGGCGGGCATCAGTCGGGATAGGGAGGGCAGCAAAGCGGCTGTCTGTAAAGGATTTATATACTTCGCACTTTCCTTTTTTGAAGTTTATGAAAGTGCGTTTTTCAGTGACGATGAAGTCGGCGGTACGCTCAAGCGAAATAAGTATGGGCAGGTGGTCGGATGCCAATGTTACCATCGGCTGCCAGTTGACGCAGTTTACGAGTTCTGCGCTCACGATTGAGATATCTGGCGAGCTGTGACAGCTTCCTACCATACGTGTGGGAGCGACTCCGTTTATTGTGCAGAACGTCGTTTCTTCTATTTGATCCGCCAACATCTCACCCCTACTGTCCGCCCGCAAGTTTGAATGCCATAGATCATGATGGGCATTGAAATCGCCTAAGATAATGCGATTGTTGCCAGTGAGTAAGGCCCTGATATTAGGGCGGTATCCACTGGGGCAACAGGTGGCAGGAAGGATGTAGATGTTGATGATTTCTAGGTTTGCATTGCCTGACCGGACAGATAGGCCTTGACGTTCTAAGACATTGTCCCTGCGGTCGATGCCAGGATCAAATATATAATATTGCACAGAGTGGTGTATGATAAACGCGAGACCGCCTCCATTTCCTCTTTCGCGGTCTTTCCTGTGGACATTATACCCAGAGCAGGTCTGCAATGCAGATCTTGCTGTGAGTTTAGTCTCTTGAATCGCAGCAATGCAGATGTTGTGCCGCTTCATGAAATCGACTATCTCCGTAATCTTCCCAGTTAGTCCATTACAGTTTAACCGCAGAATTCTGAAGTGTATAAGGGGAGACGTCGCCACTCTGGGGGAAAGTGACGGGTGACTACGCCTGGGTTGTGGAAGGCCAGGACGTAATTGCTGTTGTGGCCCTGGGACTAGGCGTCCTTGGGCAAGCATTGGGGTACCCGGATGATTTAGGTTTGCGACCTGGCAACATGGCGCGATGAAACCCGTCGGAGGGTTGCCGTCGCGGAGACCAGAACATCTAGGAAAGTGGCACCACCCAAGGCAGGAGCTGCATTGGGCGGATGTCGCAAACCTATATATTCTGTGCTGGCAGACGGTGCAAACGGAGGTAGGGACTAAGAGTCTGTTTCCCTGACCTGCACGATTGCTGCCGGAAAAGAGGGGGGAGAAGACGGGGGCAGGGGCTGATGCTCATCATTGCTACCAACTCTACTACGAAGGTAGTAGTTATGAGTGGTATCAGCTGTTTGAGTTGTTGGCGCCGTGGGGCGTGAGCAGCAGCGGGTACTTGTTGTGGCTTGCTGAGCAGCGGGGCTGCTGGAAGGTAGTGGGGGCGCTTAGGTGTAGACTACGGGACGCCCTTGGACGTGAACAGCAAGGAGCCACAAAAGATTTATAAAAGTTACGTGGACGTCGGGATTTGGGATCAAGCCCAGAACAACCTGTCCGATGCAACCATCCCTTGCACGAGACACACTGAACAGAGTATGACCGTCCTAAGAAGATCCTTTTCCGGCAGATGCAGCAAAACCATTTCTCAGGACCGGGGTCAGGAGACGGACCCAGATTGGATTCGATGCCTTCCCGGAGTAAGAGAATATGGAGCAGTCCTGCTGCAAGGAGCTGCTGGGAGGATGACAATTTGTGAGAGGGACGAAACAAATTAGATGGGGTCACACTGAAATGACAGTCCTTGGTCGGGAAAAATCCCGAGTCGCTCCGGTACATAGAACCGACTGCCTTGGGAAGCGTTTTGGTCGTAGTGCTTTTGTTTAGCTATATTTTATTAAAATAATTTGCTAAAAATAAACGATTGTTAGCACACAAATAAATCTATTTGTAATATGGCACTATTGTGAATATTTGCACTGCATTACCGGCAGTTGTTACCACACGCCAGATGGCAGCGCAAGCTGTAAGTTTTAATTGATTGATAGAACAGCTGATTTCTGTTGATATTTGATAAGAGACTTTTATATTGGTTGCGCAAGATGAGCAGGGGTCCGGCTCGTGTTCCATAAACTTCGACAAATATTTTGGAAGATATGTGAAAAGTCGGTTCAGATACCGAAAAAAGATATATCTGCAACATTTTTTTCCTTTAGGAATATAAAAAATTAGTAACATCGACTCCTTGGTTTCGGTAACAAACAAAAAAAAAAAACAAATAATCCTCACTATAAGTATACGCGTCTATTATTTTTTTATTTTTATTTTCATTCAAAATTAAGTGAATAGTTTCCCATTTATTTAAAAACACCTAACCCACATTTATATCATTTACCTGAGTCTTTTACAAAATCAGCTCAATAACTAAGTATCTAACTCGACTCAATGAATACGATATTCTGTGACCATATAAGCCCAGAAATTACACAGTTTGAGCTTCTTCTTTTCGCAAACATTCAATATTACCGGCTATGAATCATCGACAACTGAAATGGCGCTTACAAAACACTTAGCAAGCATATATGAATACAACTACACTTTATTTATAAATGTGATACTACATTTAATTACGATTACAACAGTTTAAACAATATAGGTTTTTACCATAACGAACGAATGACAGTTGGCCGCATTGTGACACGCTTAAAGCAATAAACAATAACAATTGCAATTTACGCTATGACGTTTAATTTGACTGTAAATGTGTGCTAGGGTTAGAGCGAATGTGGTGACAAATATTCGGCGATGTCTTCGTATTGGGCTTCATTGTTCCCTTTACAGAAACTTTGACCGAAAGTTCGACTAAACCTATGCATTTTCTTGATTTAATAAAAACTTTAGACTACAACTCATCATGAGATTAAGTTGACGTCAAATGGGTTTCAACACCGACCAATTTTGGTTGAAATGTGTTACGGATGAAGGACTTAGAACCGTTTGTATCGCCTTTAGTTAGTAACTCATCTAAAATGTATCGAAGTTCTCGTTTCCTTCATGCTAACTTCAGCAGCGGCTGTCAGTTAAGTACAGTCAAAAAATGTAAACAAAAGTCAGCTGTTTCACAATTATCTATTTAACTGAGGGTTTGACGGTCTGTGTTGGTGAAAGCGAAAATGTCAAATGAAGCTATCGGAAAAGCTATCTTCCAGTTAAATTCTAACTTAAACAAAAATAGTGTGACGAATATTAATGACACTAAGTGATACTCACATCACTAATCTCATACTAAGTACATAAAAAAATAAAGAAAAAAAGTACATAAAGCCACAACAAAAATAAAGCAAGCTGCCACACTTGTATGTACGTAAAAAAATAATCATTATGTCTACACATATGTACGTACACGCAGCGGAGAGAAACGCACAAACACATGCATATATCTTATCTGAGATGCTCACAAAAGTAGGCAATCATTTGTGCAAGTATCACTCACATATACACACGCATATGAGAAGCTATAAACGTAGTTTATAGCATGTAACTAAGTAGCAAATTCTAGAAACGCCTAGAAGTATGCGAACGAGGAAATCACAGAGTATAAAAGGAGTTAAAGCTGAGTAAGCAGTGATCAGTTTGATTTAAGCAAGCTATTGGTTGTGAAGTATCAGTGTTATTGGGAAGTATTTTAATAAATGCCATTTGGCATTATTGAATATTAGAGATATTTATTCAACAGTTTAGCGATACGAACGTTAGTAGAAGGTTGCAAATAAGCGGAATTGCATTAAATTCGTTACAATAATGAAGACGACCCTTGGAGAGAAAACTAAGATAAAAAGCAAGTTGATAGAAACACATTTGTAAAAATGTGTGTTAAATACTTGAACTCGGTTTTCGATACAAAGTTTTTGTAGAAAATGTTTGGAAAGGTTTAGAAAAGTGATGCATATTGGAACGATTTTGTTTGAAAGTTTGTAGTGCTGATCCATTTCATCACTAGTGGCCTTCCCTTACCAAAGAAGCTTGAACAACAGCCTGAGGCTAACTGCATTGTGTGTGCAAACTTAACTCAAGAATAACAGAATACTTCCCTTCTAAAATATGGAAAAGAAGTCGCAGCAGATTAGAATACTTCTTCACGCGACTGAACAGAGTGTGGATATAACTGCTCCGGTACATAATGGAGTCGTATACAAACTACAGGAGCTTCGAATACTTCCTTTTATACTCGTAACAGTAATCTTTGGTATGATGGCCGTACGTAAAGTGGTTAGGTACCCGTATCGATCTATGAGTGGACAGCGGTAGGGATTTATAGCACACTGGAGTAGCAGGTTAACGCCCGGTCGTCTTTATTCGTAGAAACATGAGGGTGCTCATTAAAGAAGACTTCCTAGAGAGATGCGGTACTTTATAGCTCATTTTCAAACTGGATATTGTATCAGGCCAAACTCTTACATATCCGGACGACTCTATACCTCCGAATTGTGGGTTCTGCATATTGAGTATCTACATATGTCACAAACTCCGTTTAATTACAATGCCGGACCAGCGCCTCTAGCGGCAACATCACTATGGGCCAACCCTGTTGAAACAAGTTATTAGTTTTTTCTTTTATAAAAATATTTTGGTGAAATTTTTTGTATTGTCAGCATTAATTCAATGAAGTACTGCTACAACAACAACGGCGATGACCAATATATACCTCAGTAGGATCCGCTTCTTAACATTACTGAGGCTTACAACGCAATCCTAAAGGCAAACATTTGCTAGTATCGCAACTTTCCGGATGCATAACCAGCAAGCATTGCCAATTTCCGTAACACTCCAATATACCTTGATTTTGCGGATACAACTTCAAAAACAACGGAGACCCAAGAGCTTTTCAGTTAGGAGAGGACTCTACGTTAGCTTGGTATTAATAATTGCACGTTACCGCAAGAACAAGCTGTATTGACAGCAGAAATTAAATCGAGCAAAGTATCAGGCGATCGGTAGTAAAAAAAATCTCTCAAAGTAGATAAAAAGAAAAAAAATCAGATGCCAGCGAGAGGGCTATATGGTAGACAAGCCTACCACAGAATCTTTCAGAGGAGAATCAGAAATACATACAGTGAGGTTGATCCGAAGAAAGAAGGAACATTAAAGTGATATTGTGGGGGATCAGATGAAAATTATCGTTGTAGATGCAAACAGACGAAAGCGAGCAACAATTCAGATTTTGTGCAAAAATACTACTATTGCATTTTTCGTGATTCAGCACGACTGAGAGGAAACCCAGACCAAGTTGTTGAGGCTTGCCACGCAAGCGTGTCCGATAACCCGACTGGGAAAGAAAACTATTGCACAGATCAACAAAATACACCTGTAGCTACTGCAACCTACTGTGGAAAAAAGATGGGGAGAGGGGAAGAGATTGCAGGAATAATCAAGCAGTATAATAGCATCCCTAATGGGTTAAATAAAAACTGAATCTTCGTTAAAAAAAAGCTGGCTTCGGTCAGACCTAAAATGTGGAAATATTGTTATAGGGGAATGTGCGATTTTTACATGTTTCGTGTTTCTGTATTTTTTTTTTTTGCGTGTTTTTTATACGTTTTATTACTAAATATGGTAAGATTTGGAAAACCAGAAAGAATCAGCTTTAAAACAAATGTAAGTTAACTTACAGACGTACAAACATATGAAAGTGTGTGCAGGTGAGTGTAAAGTGCTTTATTATTTGTGCTAAATCGATAATTTTGGTCGTTGTTGAAGTGGGCGAACTTGAACGCGTTCATGACTCGATATGCAAGTGACAACAAGTTGTTCCATACTTCATGGTTTTCTTATTAAAACTTGATCATTTCAAATACACAGAACTATTAAGCGAAATAGTGGTGATCGTCGAAATCAAGGCTATGCTTTATTGCGGATTATTTAATTGGACTTGCGAAGCTTTAGGTTAGGTTATGTGACAAAAACTAGATAAGAAGATACACCGTGATATACTGATGCATGTTGTTTTTATTTATAAATATTGTTTTTTTGTTTTATTTTATTTAAATTTTTTTTTTTTTTTGAGAAAATTTCGGCCACCATATAGACGGATGGCAAAGGCGAAAGCCGTTTTGATTTCTATTAAAAATATGTTATTTTTCAGCTGCCAGTAAACAACAAAAACCTGGAACAATCATCAAAACAAGTTTGAGTTGAAATCATATGTTTTGGTTTTCAATGCGTCTTTCACTGGCTAATTAATGACAAAGCTGTCTCCAAACACCTACACACTTCATAGTGGCCATCACATTGACATTTGTGCTATAAATACAAAAACAAAAAAAAAATATTTTCTATTTATTAGTAACGAAGTCCGAAAATAATAGTTTCAATAAATTAAAAGCTCAAGCAAAAGCATATGTATGTGAGTAGAAATGTTGAGCATGATTTTTTTTGTTGGCAAAATCTTGAAAAATCCAATTTGTCTCTTATGTACAGCCGTGAGCACGACAATAGCAGTGAAAATTATTGACACATTTTAGAAGTGATTTTTTAAATTTATTTTAGTGAAAAAACTTCAATGAATCATATAACGAAAAAAAGTGTAAACTTATTTGATTTTCCAAAAATTCCAGAATGGTTTAAAACTATTCACGAAAATTCCGATTTCTTGACTTCAAATTTTCAGAAACATTTTAAATCTGATTTATTTTAATAAACCAATTATATTTTGCACACTTTGTATGAAAGAAATGCTACAAAAAAATTTCGACACTTTCGAATTTTAAAAGGCTCTAAACGAAGTAAGCCTTAAATTGTTTGAACTACAAAAGTGCATATAGCAAGCAGCGCATAAGAAAATCAAGTGGCAGTTTTTATAAAATTTTTACAATTAAATTTTTTTTATTTTCGATAATTAAGGGAAACATTTCCATGACCAAACTAAACTAAGCTAAGCTAAACTAAACTAAACTAAATAAAACTAAACTAAACTAAACTAAACTAAAATAAACTAAACTAAGCTAAACTAAACTAAACTAGACTAAACTAAACTAAACTAAACTAAACTAAACTAAACTAAACTAAACTAAACTAAGCTAAACTAAACTAAACTAAACTAAACTAAACTAAACTAAAACTAAACTAAACTAAAATAAACTAAACTAAACTAAACTAAACTAAACTAAAATAAACTAATCCACATACATTAGGAATAAACTACATACAGAGTGTATGTGCCTACATGGTGATCAAAAGGAATATAAACAAAAAGGCAACTCTTAGAGACCAATTGTACAGCGAACAACGGGACATTCATATGGCTTAGCAGCTAAAGGCTTACACTGATATGAATGTTGGAGATTCGAGTTCAACGCTCAGCTCCCGAAAAGCTAGCTGATGAAGAAGTGAAATACAGAAACATGTCCTAGTAACCATCGCCGTTTGTAAACTGACAATTTTTCTCTAATATCAATTAAAATAAACTAAACCAAACTAAACTACATTAAATTAAAACCAAGCAATCCAATCTTAACAGTATTTTCGAAGAATTCTAGAAATTTGTTTTAGCTTGTGAACGAATTTTGTAATTGAAACTTAAGTAACTTCCCGATAAACTACAAGCTTGAAACTTGGAATATAGTTCAGAACCCGATAACAATGCAATAATAAGAATAAAAATCACCGCTAGGTGGCGCAAGGATCGAGATATTCACAAAAATCTTATTTGTGGTCCGATTTGACTCATATTTGGAACACATAATACAATACAAGAATAGAAAGCGACCTATAAAAAAATAGCCGCTAGGTGGCGCAAAGATCGAGATATTGAAAAAAATCGTATTTGTGGTCCGATTTAGTCCATATTTGGAACACATAATACATACATGAATAGAAAGCGACCTATGATGTCCGATTTGGCTCATATTTGGAAAAAATATTACATACAGTCCGGTGGAAGTGACATCAAAATATTTTGGAGTTGGAGGAGGGACAAGCATACGTGGCGCACAGTCGAGTAAAGTCTTTGGAAGGATTATGTATTGACGACTTAGATTGTAACAAATTGTCAGGAAAGAGTCCTTGTAATAATGAATCACTAAATGAACTAAATAGAATGAGAAAATAATAGGCAATAAATAAAGACTAATAACTTGAAAATAAAATAATTAAAAAAAATTTTTAGTTAAAAGGTTTTATTGAAAACAATACTTACATAAAGTAATAATAATACTAAAAGCGACAAAATAATTAGGTAGGCCCTAGGTACTAGTCATCACACTCCTCATCAATCTATGGCGTTGATCAAACAATTAAATAAAAGCGTTGAACGCGTCAAATTGCTATTCATAGTCATATATAAAACCAACTGAACCTTAATCAGGTTATGCTATGCCTCACAATTTTAGAAATTTCACGCGCCCAACGCTTTTATTTAATTGTCTGATCAACGCCATAGATTGATGAGGAGTGTGATGAATAGGACCTAGGACCTACCTAATTATTTTGTAGCTTTTAGTATTATTATTACTTCATGTAAGTATTGTATTCAATAAAACCGTTTAACTAAAATTTTTTTTTAAATTATTTTATTATTTAGAGTTTTCTGAATTTTTTTGAGTATGCCGTTTTGTGGCCCAATGAATTATAGTCTGACAAAGTACAAGCGTGGCCGTCTGAAAAGTCCCATCGTTTTTTGAAAATCTCTTTCAAAATAGTGTTTCAATAGTGTACTTTTTGGCAAAAAACTATCAGAAATCAATCCTAATCTTGAGATACCTATAACATGTACTTTGTTAGACTAAAATTGATTGGGCTACAAAATTACATACTCAAAAAAAAATTCAACAAACTCGAACAGCAAAAGCTGATCCAGAAAAAAACTGAATCTCACTAATTGAGTAACTTATACTTTGGCCGGAAGTTGAACCCAGGACCTTCGATGTGGTAGGCGGAGCACGCTATCACCACACCACGAAAGCCGCCATGAACTTTAAAAGTTAACATGAGGAAATATTTTATTTAACTAAGTATTATTTTTCTTAGTGACCAATTAAACTACCAAAATAACTCATTCGTAATTTTTACTTATATATTTATTCATTTGAACATTAATTAAACATTTCGAAAAAACTCTTGAACCCATTAGATTAATGAGACTCCTTGCAACCATATCCTCTGGCACTCTACCCAAAGTCAATAATTACAAGTATTTTCTATTTCAAATCAGTATGGATTACAACAGTAACATCAAAAGATAGATATCAACAAAATCATAGAATAACTCATCAACAACAACAAGAAATAGCTAGAAAATGGTAATAATAACAACAAAAACTGTAAGCAACTAATACAAATAAACACAAACAAATGGGCTGTCAATTGAGAAGGTGTTAGAGCTTCAGTAAGTAATTCCCATCCAAGATACCACCAGTTAAATCCCAGCTGAGCAATCAACTCTGAAGGACAACGAATAAATATGTGTGAATGTACGTTATTTATTATGTGTTTGTATTCGCAACTTCATGGTTGTGATATGAATTACTTATTAATTACAGAAACTTAGGCTGTAATACATTTTAAATGCCTACTGTGATTGATGGATTTCCAAATTTAATTGATAAATATGGGGAGTATGAGTTTTAAATGGATATCCCCTTGGGTTACGTAAGTATTATTGAAACTTTAAGCAAAATCCAACCAACACCTACTATAGGGAGGGAGCGCATATTTCGGCAATAAGAAACTTTGCCGTTGGTATGTCTACACCTAATCAAGAGGTGAATTTTCATTGCACAGCCTAGGCTCATAGTCGAATGTTCGATTGTAGCTACGGATTCCCGCACATGAACGTAATAAATAGAAACCCATGCCAAAAAGTATACTTCGTCATAATTTTATGATCCAGAGTATTTCGGCGGGATCATCAAGGCACGTAGGGTAACAATGAGCAACTGAGAAGCTAAGAAGTTCACGTAACTGTGGAAAGATGTGGGGTAAAGAAAACCCATTTTTTTTAACTCAAATCCAAAAAGTGTCCCTGCTCGGGTACCGTATATGCATACTCTCACTTAGGACGAAGTCGAGTAAGCTACCCCAAAATAAGCTAGATCTCTCTGGTACACAAACCTATCGTTTTGTGAACTAATGAAACACCGGTTCGATTTCCCAATGCAAGGGTTGCTCCTCCTATCAATATTATTTTTTCTCACAGATATGTGAAATGTTGCAGTCTATCAATTACGTCTATAAGATAATCGTGCAAAGCCAAAGCATAATGTGGTGTTCAGCTCTGGACAAAAAATGAAACATCGGTGGAATCTTAACAAAATACAAACGTACGTCTTGCAGGTTTAAAAGAAGCAGCCACACCAAAGGTGGCCCTTGACCTTGACAAGAACCTTCCAACAAATGTAACAGTTATGTATAGATTTAGCCATTAGACTTAGAGAGTCTCGCTGATGAAACGAGAAGAAATATGGCAACAATGGTATCCCAAGTGTCAGGACGTCAACGAGATATATAAAGAGTTGACAGGAACCGAAGGTTCAGTTTCCCCTGGAGAAGTGGCTGGGGAGACGGCAGTGTTTATTGATAAAGCGTTAGTTTTCTCTAATCTATACAGACTATCCCTAAAAAGATAGCAACGCCGGCGCAGTATTCATTTCCGACTTTTTCCTTTTCCCAAACTCAGCAAATATTTTCCTAGCAGAAATACTTGAAATGGCATGAATTCCGCTTATACATATGGACAGTCTCATAGGTGTAAGAAGTCGATACAAAAGGCGGCGATTTCCGCGTCCATCCGCCTCTTTTGGGTATCAATAGCAACCCAAGCTTCTAGAAGGTAGTGCTTCAAAAATATGATTCGTCCAGCTTCTACAGTTGGGCGACACAGCAACTTGCAAACCAACACTTCGTTTCCCAATGACAATTTCTTTGTTTTGGAATATCTTAAATTTTTATTCATTTTTATTTAATGTACGAAAAAGTATAAAATATGAATTAAACGTAGAGAAATTCAGGAAGTCAAACTCCTTTGCACTAAGAAGAAAAATTAAGAGCAGTTTGAAATACTCTTGAGTGTAATTCTTGAAATAAAATATGCTTACTTGACTCATTCTCTTTTGAGTGCAACCACCAGGTGTCAGGCAATGTTGCCGTTGCACTTGTCTGCAATGTCGTTATATAACCGGCTAACCGAATTGTAAAACAACAATAGTGCTATGCTCCAAGGAATTTACAGCAATTGTGAAGCAATCGAAAATGAGGTACTAACATCGTGAGCACAATGAATGAGTGCAATTACCAGCACGCGGCAATAAACACTGAGTAAATTTAGGGGGCACGTCGCATAGGTGGCATTACTATAGAGATTAGCTATACAAAAAGGGTCGAGTATAGGAATTGCAGCATTTTATTTACAACTTTGTTCATGTTGCAGCTTTTATGCAAACCATCCGAATATAGTAAGCTCGTCGGAAGCTAAATGATTTGCTAAGGTAAGCAAAGAAAATCAGTATACTCCCAAATGAGTGTTGAGGTCTAAACGGCTCTGTGAGTGACATGAACATAAATAAAAAAAATTGTACAATGTGCTTACTCTGTTGTTAGAAATTTTATAGACATACAATTGTAATAAAATACCACTAACTGAATAACGTTTTTATATCAGTTATCCTTTGTTGGCTGACTAAGTGTTGTGGGAGTTCATCATAGCGAAAGTGATGCCTTAACGGAATTATAAATAAAATAATGATGAAAAAAACTAACAACTTAACTTTTTATTAGTGAACCAAAGAGCAAGTGCAATTTTTTATTTTTCACGAATCTGTTTCTCAAAAAGTGGAAACTTTTCTTAATTACTCTATGTGAACGTCGTCAAGTGAATTCAGTTTGTTCGTTGAGCAAACTTCTGGTAACCCTTTAGACTCATTCAAAATATGTGTATATCCTCACGGATCAGTTCAACCTAATCTAGCCAGTCGTATGTTTTCATACATGCCTTAGGTTTCAAGGCTTTAGGGGAAACAATTTTAAATCGGTTCCAAGGTATCTAATTTTTACAGAAAACTTTCTAGATATCCCCAACTGTATGCCACCTGGCGGAGCTTTTGCTATATATGTCACAGTCATCACAATCTAATGGATTCGAAAGCTCTCTCAAAACATCTACTCAAGTACTTTTTTGAAAGGAAAGATATTATATCTGCAATTAGTGATGGTCAACCCCAGCGGATTAGGGGGTCAGAATATACCCGCGGTAGGTATGCCTGTCGTAAGAGGCGACTAAAATACCAGATTCAAGGGACTGTGTAGCGCAACCCTTCAGGTTGCCAGCGCAATATATAGCTTCTTCAAACCCAATTGTCAACCTCACCTATACGCGGCGACGAGATGAGGCTCTGGCGACCCCAAGCTCCTCATGGAATTTGGGGTGGGGAGGGAGGGGATGGCCTGAAGGTTTAAAGTGGCCACATAAATCGTTCCCTAGATGGTCGAGCTAGCACCTTA
This sequence comes from Eurosta solidaginis, assembly GCF_040869045.1. NCBI lineage: Eukaryota > Metazoa > Arthropoda > Insecta > Diptera > Tephritidae > Eurosta > Eurosta solidaginis. The sequence continues at coordinate 20,187,210 of NC_090323.1, forward strand.
ATGGTGCTGTGGTACCGGAGCGTACCGGATCTGTATCCGGCAAAGGACCATCACATCGATAACACTCCCCAAAGCCTTCGGGGAGCAACCTTATCGCTACAACAACAACAACAAGGTCAATGCCTTCACGATGAGCAGGAAACAATAACAATGCCTTCGGCTAAAATCTCACTGTGACTGTTACAAGACCACGCTGATTAAAAGAGCTGTTTCAAAGCTAGGGGTTTGTTCTGGTTGCCGAATGAATACACTGTAGGTCTATAACGGAAACGATTTGATATGGCCAATGTTTTCTGTATGAAGCTTGGGGTCACCAGAGCCTCTTCCGTGTACTTATACATTCTTATTTCTAACAGAATTCACGTCGTGTAGGTGATATTGACAGTTCGGTTTAAGCGATCAAACAACCTCTAAAAAGGCTGAAAATCAAATATGTTACTATGTCAGTCAACCTGAAATGAACCCATCGAGACGATAAGAAAGCTTTAAGACTTCTATGACCAGCTACATTGTTAAGGACCCACCTATATTGTTAATTTAACACCTCTTTTAAAACTGTTGGTGAGAGTTTTATTATTGGGCACTACACTAGTATACATATATCCATATACTAAAGAGTACAGGAAACTCAGTATGGCTGACCGGAATAGGAGGGCTTCGGTTGCCCTGTACTGTCATAGATGAAACATCTGCATGATTTGGAGCTTCTCGCCAACTTTCGTATACGGGCTTTTTGATAGTCAATCTGTTGTTTGGTATCTCCACAATAGACATCGCTAATTGGAATCTGCGGATCCTTCAACACAACACCCTCCTGGGCACTAAATTTTATGCCGCAGATACATATGTACAGCCAGAGATTGTAGCGTTCAAGGTGAATTCGGTTCGAGTGTTGATCAGTCTTCGTGATATGGGCTTTCCTACTTCGTACACTCGACCATTCTCACGATTTCATCACAGGAAGGGAGAAACAATTTGTGCTAGCAACAGCTCGTGGTTCTAGCTAGATTGGGGCAGCGTACTCTTGAACTGGTTCACGGATCGGCCGAAGTAAGAAGGAAAGCTGCGGGTGGGGGAGTTTTATGTGAAAAGCTTGATGAAAGCTGCAAGTTCATTTTACTATCTTAAAAATGGAGGTCGCTACAATTTGGGACCGTGTGTTACAAAATTTTACATTTACTCGGAAATCGAAAGTCCTGCAATATTTTATGTTTATTAACATCTGAACCCGGATATATACATGGGATGTGGACGGGAAAAGCCTCGAGATTGGCCTTATTGAGCTGAATTATTTTAAACTACTTAGTTCTGGGAGAACACTACATCTTGCCCGCTGTAAGTAGATTACAATCAGTTGTCTCACAGGGTACTGTTAAATGGAAGTCCATGCGGCGTGTCTCAATATATGTATTGGAAAACTATCCCTGCTGCAGCGGCATTGAGAATGACGAGGTAGAATTATCTATCGCATCATGCTTGACTGTCCAGCTTCTGTTAGAATGAGGCCAAAGTAATTCGATATCGGCTTGCTCGGATATATCTGTGATTCAACCAAGTCCCAGATCAATTTCACACGTTGAAAAGAAGCTACTTTAAAGGGAATTAAGTATATTTGACTTCGGTTGTTGTTGTTTTTGTAGCGATAAGGACACTCCCCGAAGGTTTTGGGGAGTGTTATCGATGTTGATGGTCCTTTGCCGGATGCAGATCCAGTACCTTGCGGTCACAAGCACCATTAAGGCACCAGCCCGGGAACGATTTAGTATGACCACATGCAACCTTCTAAGCCATACCGCCCTCCAACCCCTAAATCCATGAAGAACTTTGGGTGCGGTTGAAGATTGGGTTAAAGAAGCTGTAAATTGGCCTGGCAACACCTTGAAAGGGTTTCCCTACACAACCCATTGAATCAGTTTAGTATTTTAGTATCCTCTTACGACGGGCATACCTGCCGCGGGTATATATTGTAAGCCCCCTAATCCGCTGGAGGTTAGTTGTTGGTTATGTGTCATCACCACGGACCTCACAATACGCTTCTCCTATCCGGGGCATTTACCAGGCAACCTAACTTAACTTAACATGGACTTAATGTACCAACTCTCCTTACCGTCAATCTCTACAATGGCGTGAATATCAAGAGGAGGGAGCAGAAGCGTCGTACACCCGTACGTTTTAAAATATCCGGTATTGCTGATAAGAAAACCGTATGCCATTCCTTCCATGCCCATCAGTGTAATTAAATTCACTTTTCACTGTTCATTTTATTTGTAAGTAATAATAATTACTTCTTATGTTCCTGGTGCCATATTTCATGTACCTGCCCTCCCTTCCCACATTTTCCATACTATTTTATGTCAAACTAATTTAAGGTAAGTTTACAACAAACAATGCTAACTAAGTAAACCGTAATTCATATTTCCCTTAAATTTCCTTTAAAACGAGTTCAATGTTATAATAAATTAGAACGACCAATATTTGTGACTGCATTTTTTTTTTTGTTGGCGAAAAAAAAGAGTTTAGTTGTATTACTTAGCTCAAAAACTATTGGTGAAGGTTAGAGGGTGAATGTCACCACCGCACCCACAAACACACACCCACAAATTTTGCTGCCTCAAATTGTACGAAGCTCTGTTAGTTTACTCATCCTTAAGCTTTTTGGGTGGGTGACTCGAAGCATGAGAAGAAGTACAAAAGTATTAAATATGAAACTCGAGATTCAGGCGCAAATTCAATTTCAAGGTAAGTATTCTCAAAGGACAAAAGCATTTAAATTTGACAAAGAAAACCACATAATGTATAAAATAAGAATTTTTTGTATAAATTGAAAGTGTATTGTAAGGAGCAGACGAAGCACGGACTGAGCATACTTCGTGTCTAGGATAGGCAGGTTTTCCAGTCGTCAACGAAGGTATGTCCGCTCCCATTTCAGTATATGTTGGAGCTCAAAGAGTTTCGAGCCCAGCTACTCTAACTTCCTACAATGTATGTGGCATGGTATTTAAAAAAATTTTACCAGCACGTCATTTGTGAAGGGATAACTCAAAGTATATATTACGTGCTAAGCAACAAGGTTACCTCGCCCCCCTGGTTCCGATAAGTTAGACTCCTCCCTGCCTTGCTTCGGCCTAGCTGGAGAACATTTTGCCGGGTCTAAAGCTCACGGCTTAGTACTAGGTGCTTTATCTACACGTAGGTAGAGCAAAAAAAAATATACTAACAGCCTTGGAGTGCTGAAAAATTATCTGCCGGATACTGCTATCTTCAGCAACGTTCAGTTATCACACGATCCTAGAAAAGTACCCCGTTTATTTTTGTTTTTGTTACAGTTATATCTAACCAAAGGAATATTGTTTTATGGATTTAAGATATACCGTAATTAAAGCCCTTCATCATCCGGCAGTCATGAGGAGTGCTCCCCCTCCCCTTCTCCTCCTTCCTATTCAGCCTATCTCTTTTCGAGGAGCATATTCCCTCTTAAGGCGGTATGGTAGATCCTGGAAGCACCCGCTCGTCGTCTACGAGCAGGACTTCTTTCGTTTTATTGAGAGGGCCGATAAACATCCGCAAAGCAGTCGGTGGACAAACGCTTTCTTCTTAACTACCGAAGCAATCCTCCTAAACAAATTTACAAACTGCTCGTCAGCACTCGTTACCAGTCTTAGGACAAGATATCACCCCGCTTTTCCTAATTGCGATCCTAATACTGACAGCAACGAAACAGAAAAAGCCACCCACATCATCTCCTCATCTACTGTCAAGTACGTGAAGGATGATAGAATTTGGTTGACTAGCAATTTCCCTCCCTAAGCCTTAATTCAAACTCACTTTCCTAAGCACTCCTATTCAATAATCCATTTTCCACCAGATTTGTTATCCTCTTCTTTCTACTATATAATCTTACTGTCGACGCTTTATGTAATGCAGGCAACACTTTCTTTGATCCTAGACCCTCTTACCTCTTGAGCTATAAGTGATTAAGTTACATAGATTTTGCTCGATTTCGGGAACCTGCTTTACCCTTTAATGTTTTTTCCTTTCAAAAACTTCGTACGTCAATTTCGGTTTGTGTCATCAGTACCTTTTTTCGTTCACTATTTTTTTTTAAAAACAACAAGGCCGTGGGCGCTGATGGATTGCCTGCGGAGCTATTCAAGTACGGCGGCGAGGAGTTGGTAAGGTGCATGCAGCAGCTTCTTCGCAAAATATGGGCGGACGAGTGCATGCCCGACGATTGGAATCTAAGTGTTCTTTGCCCAGTCCACAAGAAAGGGATACTGCAAAATGCACCAACTATCGTGAAATCAGCCTTCTTAATATCGCATATAAGGTCCTTTCAAGTGTATTGTGCGAAAGATTGAAGCCCACCGTGAACCGGCTGATTGGACCTTATCAGTGCGGCTTCACACCTGGTAAATCTACCATCGACCAGATTTTCACAATGCGCCAAATCTTGGAAAAAACCCGTGAAAAAAGAATCGACACACATCACCTCTTCGTCGACTTTAAAGCCGCCTTCGACAGCACGAAAAGGAGCTGTCTATATGTCGCTATGTTTGAATTTGGTTTCCCCGCAAAACTTATACGGCTGTGCAAAATGACGTTGAGCAACACCATCAGCTCAGTCAGAATTGGGAAGGACCTCTCCGAGCCGTTCGAAACTAAACGAGGTTTCAGACAGGGTGACCCCCTATCGTGCGATTTCTTTAATTTGATGCTGGTGAAAATTATACTAGCTGCAGAACTTAACCGCACTGGAACAATATACTATAAAAGCGTGCAATTACTGGCATATGCTGACGACATTGATATCTTCGGCCTAAACACCCGCGCTGTTAGCTCTGCTTACTCCTAACTGGAAAAGAAGCGGTAAAGATGGGTTTGATAGTGAATGAGGACAAAGCGAAGTACCTGCTGTCATCGAGCAAAGAGTCAGCGCATATGCGCCTTGGCAACCACGCTACTGTTGGCAGCCATAATTTTGAAATAGTAAAAGACTTCGTTTATTTGGGAACCAGCATCAACACTAGCAACGACATCAGCACTGAAATCCAGCGAAGAATCAATCTTGCCAATAAATGCTACTTTGGACTAGGTAGGCAAATGAAAAGTAAAGTCCTCTCTCGGCGAACGAAAATCATACTCTACAAGTCACTTATCGTACCCGTCCTGATATATGGGGCAGAAGCATGGACCATGACAACAGCAGATGAAGCGGCTTTAGGAGTGTTCGAGAGAAAAGTTCTTCGAAAGATTTATGGACCTCTACGCGTTGGCGATGGCGAGTACCGAAGAAGATTTAATGATGAGCTGTACGAGCTATATGCAGACATCAACATAGTCCAGCGAATTAAAACGCAGCGGCTGCGCTGGCTAGGCCATGTTATGCGAATAAAAGATGATGCTCCGGCCAAGAAAGTGTTTCTATCGGAACCCGTCTATGGAGGCAGAGGTAGAGAGCGGCCCCCACTCCGTTGGAAGGACCAGGTGGAAAACGATTTAAACTTCCTTGGTGTGACCAATTGGCGCCGGTCGGAGCGAAGGAGCGACTGGCGCGCCTTGTTGGACGGCCATAACCGTTTAGACGGTTAAGCGCCAATTAAGTAAGTAAGTAAGTTTTTTTTACAAAAGAGAACCCTGAAGATGGCTCTCCTCGAAACTGGTTTCTCTCCATATCAAAATTGATTGCGGAATATTGATTAAAAACAATTCTGACTCTTAAAATGTCGGAAACATCAACTTTAAAAAATGAAGGACCTCAATGTCCTAATCATCACTTTGGAATCACACTATATTCGCTGAAAAGGAAAATTCTCCTCTCCCCGGTTCCCACTGCTTGATGAATTTTCATCAACTTTTCTTGAGATTCAGGCAAATTCGCACAAATTGAAGAGTCCATTCTTAAAAATTGCTATCTCGAAAGCAAACACGCCTTAAAGTATGCTATGGATTGGCATTCATACGCAATAAAACTGGTCATGCTCTTCGTTGAATACAAATAAGATATGTTTTGAATTTGAAACACCGCTTCCTTAAATATTTCAATCAACAATTTTAAGTTAATAATGAAAGCTTTATTTATACGAATTTATATCCTCCATACTGTCACATTTTGACAAGGATTTAATACGTATTTATTTCAGTCATTTATCTAACTTTCTTCATTTTTAAGGCATATATGTCAAATGTGATTTGTCTTAGTTACACACATACATACATAGGACTGTTAACAAGTCTATGGAAGTATGTGTGTGTCCATTAATCTGAAACAAAGTTGAATTTAATACTCAGATTAATGGAGCAGTTAAATCAGGACACAGCCGCGCTTTGCCACTACACAAAATTTCTTGCAGCCAAGTTTGTAAACAAACGAGTTTTCCTGCTTCCTGTTTTTTTTCATATCATACATACATTTATACTTTATTTACATATGCATATTTGTAGACAACTATCCTTACATGTATGTAAATATCTACGTATATAAATGAATATATATTTACAGCAGCGTACAGAAAAATTGCAGTGACAATTTTCATAAAATTTCCACAAATTAAATTCTGCTTTTTTCTCAATATTTCAAGAAAAAATATCTGTGAATTTTGTAACTGGAACTATGTAAACCAAATCAAAACATTTTTGAAAAAATTCTTAGATTAGAGAAATTTTTACGAAAATTTCGACTTTTTTTCTGATTTTCTCTAATTTTTTTGTAGCTCAATCTATTTTAGTCTAGCAAAGTATAAGTTATAGGACTCTCAAAATTCGAATTGATTTTTGCCAATTTTCTTTCCCAATAGTGTTTCCGATCCATATAAAAAAAATTTCACACCATCTAATTTTCACAAATATAAAACATACTTCGGAAAAAAAATCAAAAATCAATACAAAATTTTAAGAGACCTATAACTTATACTCCATTTAACTAAAGTTGATTGGGCTATACAACAAAGAACTCTAGATGAAATTCCAACATTTCAAGGTTCGATCCGAGCTCAAGGCCAGAAAAATAATTTTTTACTTCCCTTATATTTGGCCGGTTGAATGTTTGTCCGCTTTTCATACAATTCTTGCAATCGACTTTTAATTAACTTCTCATTGAGCTACAAACGTGAAACTTTACAAATTTTCAAACCAGCTTTTAAGTAACTTCTCGATGACCTAGAGACTTGAAATTTCAAACTTAATTCAGAGGTCGATGACAGCCGATGACACGATACAAAAAGATTCGCTAGGGGGCGCACGGGATGATACATTTAGAAAAATCTTACGAAACGGAGGGAATTTTGGGATTGATTTTTTGTAAGTTCTCATTGACAACTGTAAAACTTCACAGATGGGATAAGACGCCGAAAGAATTTAAGAAAAGCAGAAAAAATCCGTTAGGTGGCGCAAGGATCGAAATATTTAGATAAGAATTTGGAACTTTGGTGTGTTCAAATCGATTTTAAAGTAACTTCTCATTGAGGTACAAACATAAAACTTCACAAATAGGTTAAGACGCCGTGAGAAAGGAACAAAAAGAGAAAAAAATCCGTTAGATGGCGCACGGATCGAAATATTTAGACAAGAATTTGGAAATTTGGAGTTTTGAGATCGATTTTTAAGTAACTTCTCAATGAGCTACAAACATGAAACCTCAAAGACAGGTTAAGACACCGTGACAAAGGAACTAAAGGAGAAAAAATTCCGTTAGATGGCACACGGATCGAAATATTTAGATAAGAATTTGGAAATTTGTAGTTTTGAGATTGATTTTTAAGGAATTTCTCATTGAGCTACAAACACGAAACTTCACAGATAGGTTAAGACGCCGTGACAAAATAAAATAGAAAAATTTTAAGCACTTCCTTTATATAAGACATATTTTTGCTAAACTTTGATTTTTAAATTTTGACAGAAACTACAAAAATATTTATGAGAAGTAAAAATATAAAGCTGGAGCGCAATTGATTGACTAATAATATCTCCTTTCCTACCAACTTTCCAATCGAAGTAATGCATATATATAAAAACTCGTTACACTGAAAGAAAAAGACTGGTAAAATTAACTGAAATACGGGTCAGTTCAACCGAAATTTTTGTCAATTTTTATCCATCACAACAAGAATCAACTGCGCACAAATCGTTCATTCGTAATTGACCGTTTTAGTAGTCAAATGAACATAAAAAGTTGTTCCGACAGCTTTGTACGAAAGTACCCATGTTGCCATATACATACATACGTAAATATGTGAATACATAAATCCGCATGCTTGCTACAAATACATACATATGTACGCACTTACTAACCGTACATCAAATTTGCTGGCACACATTAAACATAATCCACTTTATATTTTTTTTTTTTTATTAAACGCACTTTCACCAAACTTTATATTTTATAATGTATTTAATTTATAGTTTCGAACTTCGCTTTGCAAATAGAAATGAAAGTAACAGTCACAAAACTGATTCTCAATACTTTCAGTTGCAGCTCAGCTCATTCTCAATTTCTTCTCTCGCATGTAGTTGCCACACTTGATTGTTTCGAACAAAACTTGTAGTTCAAATGTTTGACATATCATTTTAAATAGAGAACTTGTAAGTTATAGAAAAGTAAAGAATCAAATCGCAGGAAGGTAATTCACCTCTGGAGTAACTTTACATGTAATTCGGCAGGTTTAATTTTCGTAACACTTTAAGTTGAAACGATTACAAAACAACTCAAACTTTTATGTTGTCGGAAACATCAACATTAAAAAAGGATGTTTTTTATTATCTTATTAGATTCGTTATCGTGAGTGAAAATTCGTAAAAACTTGATCAAAATGTTACTATCTTTGGAAAAATCCTGTTCGTTCAAACAAACTTTTGCAACAAGAAGGCGCAATTTTGCATTTCGATTGGAGGAGAAGTTGCAAAATTGTACCCGTTAGATAGGTGTCCCGATAATTTTTTGCACAGTAAATTCAATAAAGGGGTTTTCGTTTTGTATTGATAACTGAAAAACTGGTTTTTTGTTGTTTTCCCATTTGGTGTGTTTTTTTCGATTTGGTGGTTTTCTTATTTTGGTGTTTTTTTTAACAAGTGGCACCATCGTCATAAGTACAAAGTAGAGAGCGCAGTGAGCGTAAAATTCTCTTTGAAATTTGCTCATGTATTGACTGTTGATTGCTGTTGAAATGACCAGTGAGATCAGTTGTGTTCACGGAAAAATTAGTTAGATTGATTAGGAATCTGTCAATTTTACAGAATTTTGTTAACTTAATTTAATAATTTCTCTTCTGTTTAAATGACTAAACTAATATGTTCGCTTGACAAAGAACTCGGTCGAATTAACAATAATTCGATCACTTTCACCGAATCTCTATTAAGTCAAGAACAACAGAACCGATTTGTTGATTTTACTAGCACCATTTCTTTCAGTATATATACCTAAAGCAGGTATTCAATTGGTATTGGTGTATAGATTTCGTATACAAAAAAATAGGTAGTAGGGGCGTCTAAGGGGGAGTGAGGGTGGGAATGAGATGAGTGAAACAAAGCTTTAAATTCGCTTATCACTGTTATTATTTGAAGCGGGTATGCAATATCTGGTATGTATATATTTAGATTCTATATATGATGTAATTGAGGTGGGAGAGGTAGAGGAAGTGGAAGTGGGAGTGAGAGTGGGGATGGGAATAGGAGTGGGAGTGTGATTGGGAGTGAAAGTGAGATGCAGAAGTGAAATTGAAAGGGAGTGGCGATAGAGAGCATATGAGAAGGACAGAAATAAGAAGGAGAAATGGAAGAAAAAGTATTAAGTATTAGTAGTAATTTCTATGTTATAGAGAGTGATATGGGAAAGGGCGTCCACATTTCAAATGTAAAAGGGAAAGACAATGTGTGTTGGGTAAGCTAGCGGAAAATACAAGAAGAATTTTTTGACGAAAATAGATAAAACTTCACAGTGCTATTTTTCTGTTCGCTGCTGTATATATTATTTACTACAAAAAACATACTTTGTATGCAAATAAAAGCCAAAATAAAGGCGTAAAAAGCTTTTCTTTTACTTTTGACTATACGAATGCTTGTATGTACATACATCTCTACCTACGTACATACATACATATGAAGTATTTCTACAAGGTTTTTCATTCATATTATTGTTATGAGTAAAACCTCGAGTTCTTTGACTCAAAGAGTAAAAAGATGATTCTTAAGAAGAGTTAAGGCATTTTGAGTAATATTCTTTTTACGCCTGCGCAGGTGTTGAGATAAAAAATATTGAGAGAAATGATTAAAAAGCTCAAAATATTTTCCAAAAGGTAACAGTTGACTGAATTGTATTAATCCTATTCTGATAACAATTTGAGGAAATAAAAAACTTCGTGTGATGGTTGTACTAGATTGCAATTGCAATTTATCAAACTCGGAGGCGTGGACCTTCCATACAAACCAAAGTTTTCGGAAGTATTCGCGTCTACTCAAAAATAAAATATACAATTTTCTTCTGAAAACATTTTTTGCTGAAACTGAGGGGAGAGGAGAGGAGAGGAGTGGAGATAAAAAGGATCCTGGAAATTCTTCTAAAACTATGCAGTTCAACTACCTATCTGAGAACCAGCAGCAACAGCTAAAATAATATTATCTTGGAAGTCACACAGTCAAGGGTCTCTTGAAGTATTCAAAAGAAATGTTCCCCGGAGATGTATGATCCTGTGCGTCATGACAAGTGTGAGTATCGAACGAAGTTAAATTATAAGCTAATAATCCTTATGCAAAGGGTTTTCTGCTAGATCATGTTATGAAAGAAGACACTCCAGTTAGAAAGTAGTCATTCAGGAGAACTCCACCGAGTTTGAAGAAGACTTGAACTACCTCGGTGCTCTCAATTGGCTTCAGTGATAGCTGATGATGATGATTATGCAACGGCCAAAACCACAAAGGCTTTTATGCTGATGATGTGGCGTTGCTGAGCTAAGCTCCCTTCGCTTCCGTGGTTGGTGAAAACATGGAAAGACTGCTGGCAAAGGTAAGTAAGTGAATACAAAAAAAGCCTTTCCGGCTTAAATCGGCGCATGACAGGTTTATTACATTTTATGTGTACAAGCAATCTTCTGTAAATTGGCAGAACAAAATGGCCAACTAGCAACCCTATCACTTTATACCAAATATGCGAAACCAAAAATTTATTGGAAATGAGAGCAGAAGTGCCGAAAACCTTCATTGCTTTTTACGCTTCTAAATCAATGGAAGCCCGAAACGGTGCTATGGGTGTACGAAATGATGATGTGATCTGTGAGTAATGGAGACTGCGTAATGGGGATTCACCAGAGTTAGAATCTCATATTTAAAAAGTTCTTCCGATTGACCGAACTTCGGCCTAAACCATACTAATATTTGGAATTTCGATGTTGCAAAGAATAGGCAGCAAAGGCATAGCATAATGTATTCTCCAAGGGAAGATTAGATTAGATTAGATGGAAAGGCGTTTATTGATTGTATCTAGAACCGGCACCCATAAAATTAAAACAGTCTGCAGCGGACATTTGGTTATAAATAGGCATATATGCACAAAATATGTATAAAAGGTGGAAAGGTTTACCTACTAAAGCAACTGTCGAGCATGCACTGTGTTCAAATGCTGAAATAAGCTCAAGCTGGAGCAACGCTAAAATATTTTGGGATTCAATTCCTGGACTCAATTCCCCGAAGGCCTTGGGGAGTGTTATTAATGTTGATAGTCTTTGCCGGATGCAGATCCGGTACTTTCAGGTAACAAGCACCATTAAGGTACTATCCCGACCATATCGGGAACGATTTGGTATGACCACATGAAACCTTCTAGGTCATCCCGCCCTTCCACCTTCTAGATCCATTAAGAGTTCATGGTCGCCAGAGTCTCGGCTGTTAATGAAAAGGATTCACCACGGGTAGGTGAGGTTGCAATTTGGCACATCTGTGAAGGTTGTCTGAAATATACATTGCGGATATTTCTAACTTCATGAAAACTTTGACTGGTTGTAGAATGCAAGTTATCGATGAAAAGGTCATGGATCGCAGCCGTTCTACGTACCTACCTACCTATGCTTAAAGCCTTTGAGATTTTAGCTTTACCTTGAGGTTTCTCTTATCTGTAAAATGATGTATCTCATGCATGAAAGCTGATCATTTTCGCATACTCAATATCATCATGTTCTGCATAGTTTTAACACAAATAGAAACACCCTATATTGATTAGTGCGTTTCTAAGCTCAATCTTATGACATTTTACTCAATATTTCACTCAAATCCTTTGTGTGCGATTGCTGTTTGTGTGAATGCCCACCTGAATGTCCATTGAAAGGACTACAAAAATTTAGTTTGTCTTACTCAGCTCAACTTGCTTGAACGTCGTTTTCCAACTTTGCTTTAAATTCGTTGCATATTTCCAAATTTTAAACATTTCACTTTCAAACGGCATACCAACAACAACATTAAATAGTGATAGAAAAAAATATTTAAACCAAGAAAATAAAACAATAAATATAACAGAATAATGAGAAAAAGTAATAAAATAAGTTTATAGGAAACAATAAATTTAATATTAAAAAAAAATTCTGTAAGATAATTTTTTATATAAAATTTTCATATTAAAGTGTTCGTAATGTCGTGTAATTGCATTGTGTATGCGAGCTAATTTTTTTTATGCGTAAAAATATTACGTGCTACCGTTAGCTGTAAGCTGCCTCCTCCTGCAAAGCCTTTTTTTGTTTTTTTTTTTTTATTCGCTTTTTTATTACTGACGCACCTAAAGGAGGAGGCGATTGTTAAAGTATTGGTTCAAGAAGTAACAGCAGCAGCGTAAGCAGCAAAAGGACATGCGAAGATTGTGTATCAAAGTGGCAGTGTGTGTGTGTATGTGTTTGAGTGCGTCGATATAACGTGCGGTGATATAACAGTAGCTTTATCATAATTTTGTTGGATATTAAATTGGTTTATCGTTCGATTTTATTTTATGTTTGTTGTAAGCGTGATTTCGCTCAATTTTTTTGACAAACTGCTGTGCGATAAACGAAAGGACATTTTTATAAGTGGAGAAAGGATATTTATTAAGAAACGAAAAAATTTTTTTGTAAAAAAGGAAAACTTTATGCTGTGCAAATTTAAATATTTCAAGAACATCCACGTTGGATAGTAAACATAAAATATAAAATTTGTCTAAAGCAATGGTTAATCTGTGCTGGTATGTATGCTAACTAATTTGTCTTTATATATAAAAATCACGTGTCATATTGTTTGTCCGCGATGGACTCCTAAACTATTGAACCGATTTTGAATTTGTTTTGCACCCCGCGTGCAGTTTGATCTAACTTGAAATATAGGATAGGTTATACCTCAGTTTATGGTCGCAATACTATTTTATTGCAAATTTTTTTATATGTTTATACGTAATAATAAAATGTTACGTATACGCACCGACACTCATATTTTCAGGTGGTGATGCGGATCTACTTCCGTGTAATTGGTTGGTGTTTAATCAAACAACGTGCTTATCAATAAAAAATATTATAGCGAATGATATCAAGTATAGCACATCACCATGCCCGGCGAGAGGGGGGAAGGAGAGGGGGGGCAATGGGGGATTATCCCCGGACCCGGAGTTTCTGAGGAGTCCCGAGATTTAGAAGTACAAAGACATTTTTTTTTTAATTCAGGAGGGTCTTTGGTTGTTCCATGTGCAATTTTTAAGCCGAATTTCAAAAGCAACCAATATCTGCATTTCGTTTTAATATTATAGTGAAGTGTGAAAAATAAAAATCTAAATATATAAAAGGAAAGGCTAAAATGTGTGTTAGTTGGTCGCCGGTGTTTGAAGAGATGCGTCGGTCGATTTTGTTCAAACGTGGACCCGGGTAGCCCTAGAATGTGTTTATATAATATGGATATCAAATGAAAGCTGTTGATGAGTGCTTTAGTACAGAGTAATATATTATACTGCTTGGTGACTAGGGTCTCAAGATATAGGCCAAAACGTGGATCCGGATACCCCTAGAATGTGTGGGTAATGTGGATATGAAATGAAAGCTGTTGTTGGGATCTCTAAAGTAAATTTCATTGTGATATTCGATTTAGTCGCATCAACCTGGCAAAACTGATAAATATGCATGCGAAGCCGAAATAGAGACATGAATTAATAATACCCACATACCTATTTACATACGTCCTATTCGATTTGCCTGAAATTTGGTATATAAATTTGCCTATATTAGTGTTTACGACACTTTTTCCGGACGGACTGGGACTGACACTCGGAGTGGGACTGGGACTGGCACTGGAACAAAATACATACCACCCTCTGGGACAGGCAATAAGGAATGAAGAAGAAAAAGAAGAACGTGAGAGAAGAGAAAAGAGAGGAGACTGAAATGAATACAATGAGACGAATATGGAAATAGATGAAGCGAAAAAAAAGGAGGAAAGAGTGAATAAAAGGATCAGTAAAAAGTGAATAGAGGTGTGGGGAGGGCAGAGTTAGGCGGAAAAAGCTTATTAAAATGTATGCAGATAGGCTAAATTTAGGGCAGAACAACGTCTGCTGGGTCTGCTAGTTAAATTATAATTCCTGATTGCTTTTTATTCCCAGCTGTACTTGTACACAGGGTATTATAACTTTGATTGGATGACGGTTTGTTGTACAGGTATAAAGGAATCGAGATAGATAGAATTCCATATCATCAGTATCGAAAAAATTTTGATTGAGCCATGTCCATTCGCCCGTCCGTCCGTCCGGCCGTCTGTCCGTTAACACGATAACTTGAGTAAATATTGAGATATCTTCACCAAATTTGGTACAAGAGCTTATCTGCATCCAGAATAGATTGGTATTGAAAATTAGCGAAATCGGATGATAACCACGCCCACTTTTTATATAGATAACATTTTGGAAAACAAAAAACCTGATTATTTGGTAAATAATACACCTAGAATGTTAAAATTTGACGTATGGACTGATATTGAAACTTTTGATAAAAAATTTGAAAATTTTTTTAAAATGGGAGTGGTACCGCCCACTTGCGATAAAATCAATTTTACAAATATTATTAATCATAAATCAAAAATCGTTAAACCTATCGTAACAAAATTCGGCAGAGAGGTTGCCTTTACTATAAGGAATGCTTTGCAGAAAAATTAACTAAATCGGTTGAGGACCACGCCCACTTTTATATAAAAGATTTTTAAAAGGGTCGTGGACGAATGAAATAAGCTATATCTTTGCAAAAAAGAGCTTTGTATCAAAAGAATTTTACTTTTTAAATTTAATTATAACATTAAATTGGAAAACAGTAAAGTTTTTTAAAATGGGCGCGGCACCGCCCCTTTTATTTATTTATTTATTTAATAGTCTAAAAATTTAGCAATTTAAACCGACTAAATAGCAAGTAGCAGTACATGTACAAATAGTATGTCTTATACAAAACGATTGTGCAGTGTAAAACATTAAGTAAACGATCTTAAGAGTTACAGTGACATATTTGATATTAAGAGATGACATGTATAATTATATGCGCGATAATTTAAATAAATAACTTAACTTTACAAGAGGATATGAGTTTTGTATACGTATGCCCAGTAAGGGGCAGACGAAGGTGCTCAGAAGGGAGCTGACGCGAATTGCTCAGAAAGGAGCTGAATGCCCAGTAGGGGGCTAACGAAAGGTGCTCAGAAGGGAGCTGACGCGAACCGCTCAGAAGGAGCTGCTATATTATATATACATAAAATAGAGTAACAGTAAGTTATAGTTAGTTATTTGAAATATGTATACATATATACTAATTTAACTCAAATAAAATACACCTCTTTATTTTGAAAAGCGAATCCTACGTATCAAAATTACTATAATGCTTGTTAAAATACAGGCACATCCAACGAAGAGCTTCGTGCATTTTGAAATTCGACCTACATGTACTCAAAAAAAGCGGATGGAAATGCCTTGATAGCCTTATGGGAACATTGAATTTGATCATGCTAAGTAAAAACGGGCTATTCACCGTTGCACTCAATAATTTCACCAAAAACAACACACCAAGCATTTCCCTGCGACTCTCGAGAGAAGGGAGGTTTATAAGCTTTAATCGACTGTTGTAAGAGGGAAGATGTCTTGTTGGATCCCACGCCAAATGACTCAAAGCAAAAAGTAGGAATTGTTTTTGAAGCGATTCAAGCTTATCACGATAGATTTGATGCCGCGGGTTCCAAACGATTGATGCATACTCCAATATAGGTCTCACTAAAGCAGTAAAGAGAGATTTTGTAACGTAGGAGTCATTAAATTCTTTAGACCATCGTTTAACAAAAGCAATAACTCCTTTTGATCGGGTAACGCAAGTTTCAATATGAAATTTAAAGTCAAGTTTTGGATCCAATGTAACACCCAGGTCTATAGCCGGTAGTCACCAACCGTGTAATTGTGCACTTGAAATGATTTTCTACCAAAACTCATGAATTTAAATTTATTTAGGTTGAGGCTCATATTATTAATATTGCACCACTTGATTAAATTATCGAGATCTTCTTGAAGGAGCAATCTGTCTTCCGGAGTGAGTATAGGTTTAAAAAGCTTTACATCGTCAGCATACATCAAAATCTTGGAATGAGTTAACGCGCTTAGAAGATCATTAATAAATAGCAAAAATAGCAAAGGACCAAGGTGACTACCATGCGGTACGCCAGAAGTAACCCTAATGAATTGAGATTCGCTGTTTTTAAATAACTCCTTTTGTTTCCTTCCTTTTAAGTAAGAGGAAATCCAACTCAGAAGTTGAGGTGGAAACCCTAAACCATTAAGTTTATAGGTGAGAATAGTGTGGGAAACCTTATCGAAAGCTTTGCTTAAATCCATGTAATTTACTTCGGTATGTAGGTCATTTCTAAAGTTTCTGGAGACATGAGTAGTAAATTCCAACAGATTCGTCTCAGTTGACTTGACCTTGCAGAAGCCATGTTGGGCTGTGTTAATGATAGGAGAAACTGAATGAGCTAGTTGTTTAGTTATAATGGATTCGAAAAGTTTAGGTATTTCGCTAAGTTTTGCAATGCCTCTATAGTTTGCAACACATGATTTATGACTAAGAAATTCTCTTTGTTTCAGGAGCCATAACTCGAAGAAAAATTAACATATTGTATTGAAATTGTGTAAACATATTTTCCTTATAGCAGAAAATAGTAAAAATGAACGGGATCGATAAAAGAACACGGCAACTTGGATATAAACAAGTTTAAAAGGGTCGTAGACTAAAATAATAAGCTACAACTTAGCAAAAAATAGTTTTCAATCAATGATATTTCACTTATCAAGTTTTATTGTAAGAGGAAATGGGGAAACATTTTTTTTAAACGGGCGGTGCCACGTGTTATGTAGAAAAGTAATTTATCTGAAATGGAATGTGCTATTGAAGCTCACGCTGAGTATATAATGTTCGGTTACACCCGAACTTAGATGCCTTTACTTGTTGATATTAGAGAATAAAATATAAATAATATAATTTCTCTTGATAGTCATATATAAGACCAACTGAACCCTAATCACATTTTTAGAAATTTCACGCGTCCAACGCTTTTATTTAATTGTATGATCACCGCCCTAGATTGATGAGGAGTGTGATGACTAGTACCTAGGACCTACCAAATTATTTTCTAGCTTTTAATATTAATATTACCTCATGTAAGTATTGTTTTCAATAAAACCGTTTAACTAAAAAATTTTTTTTTAATTATTTTATTATCAAGTTTTTAGTATTTATTTAATTGCCTATTATTTCTCAATCTATTTAGTTCATTCAGTGACTTATTACTGCAAGGACGTTCCTGACAATTTGTTACAATCTAATTCCTCAATACATAATCCTTCCAAAGACTTTACACGACTCTGCGCCACGTATGCCTATCACTCCTCCAACTCCAAGATTTTTTGATGTCATTTCTACCGGACTGTATGTAATATTTGTTCCAAATATGAGCCAAATCGGACATCATAGGTCGCTTTCTATTAATGTATGTATTATGTGTTCCAAATATGGACCAAATCGCACCACAAATACGACTTTTTTGAATATCTCGATCTTTGCACCACCCAGCGGCAATTTTTTTCATAGATCGCTTTCTATTCTCGTATTTATTATGCGCTCCAAATATGAGTTAAAACGGACCACAAATACGATTTTTGTGAATATCTCGATCCTTGCACCACCTATCGGCGATTTTTTCGATAGGTTGCTTTCTATTCTTGTATGTATTATGTGTTCCAAATGTGAGCCAAATCGGACCACAAATACGGTTTTTGTGAATATCTCGATCCTTGCGCCACCTAGCGGTAACTTTTTTTATTGGTCGCTTTCTATTCTTGTATGTATTATGTGTTCCAAATATGAGCCAAATCGGACTACAAGTACGATTTTTGTGAATATCTCGATCCTTGCGCCACATAGCGGCAATTTTTTCTTATTATTGCATTGTCATCGGGTTCTGAACTATATTCCAAGTTTCAAGCGTGTAGCTTATCGGGAAGTTACTTAAATTTCAATTACAAAATTCGTTCACAACGGCCGTGCATGCGGCCGTGCATGCTGCCATGCGGCCTGCCTGTCAAGTCAACCTAAATAAAACCGTTTAAAAATTACAAAGTTGGTTACTAGGACATGTTTCTGTATTTCACTTCTTCATCAGCTAGCTTCTCGGGAGCTGAGTATTGAACTCGAAATCTCCAACATTCATACTTTATACTAGTGTAAAGGCAGATGATGCCATTATCCACTAAGCCATATGAGTGCCGCGCTGATCACTTTGCAATTGGTCCCTAAGTATTGCATTTTTGTTGCTATTCCTACCATTTAGGTAAATACTTATTCTATATTCTTTTTAATCCTAATTGTTTGGAATAATTATAGGCGCGCTCCAAGAGCTTAGTAACATTTTTGTTTACTCACATATCAGTAGATATATGTGTTTGTAAGTACCCTGCAAAAAATGGGTTTGGTCAAGAATGAAACCGGGATGAGTTGCTAAGTAGTATGCGACTATAGCCAGTTTTAATCTCTTTATATGGGTTGTAGTGATCCCTTGATCACTTATCCCTGAACGGGTAGTGTAAGACTAGTATTCTTTGTACTCCTACGGGCACCGTCGGACAGATCCTATTTCTCCGCATACGGGTACTGTCGGAAAAGTCCTTATTCTACCCGAAATTCTTACTACATAAATATCAAACAGACTCATCCCAACGGTATAAATTATACCCCAATGTAGACAAAAGAGATCAACCACAGGCCACTCTATTTATGGATTTATCGCACGATTTTTTGCAGGGTACTTACATATTGTATATGTATTTAGTAAATATTTATACAGTCCTTAAGTGCAGCCAAAGAGAAACAACTTTGCTGACTTTGCTTATAACACTTTTAACCTTAAAACGCAGCAGTTAACGATACACATACATGCATAGCTGAAACCCATCTGAGTCAAAGTTCACATTCACAAACGACTTAAGGATAAAACAAAGATATGCATGGATGAGAGGAGATACTTGCCAACTTGTGGTGGTGAATATGATCTACCGCATGTGAAAAATTTAGATTTTGGTGTCTGAGGAGATATTGGTTCTTATAAGACATTTCGAACTTACACTTGAAAATTTCGCCGTTTCTCCTTCCCCCAATTTAGCGCACTTTTCCCGAATGCATCAGGAAGTTCCTACGTGTTTATGCAACATATTGCTAAAGATTTACGCGGCATTTTCACATCTGGCGTAAACAAACTATGGAAGGACTCATGTAAGAGAGTTAAAGTGTTAGGTTAGGTCAAACTGGCCTGTCAATACATAGACTAAATGTGTCCATAGTTATGCCAGAATTTGTTTGACGGCCACACGTAAGAACCAAAATCAGGTGCCAAGACTTATGTTATAGAATAACTCCGTCCTCTTGGCAAATATTAGAAGTTTTCTAGGACTTATCTTTATTGCTACCCCGAGACCTGGCAACTGTGCCGGCCCTAAAAGCTGGAGCCTTGATCTGGCGAGCGCAGAACTTGAACACAGAAAGTGCTCAACCATTTCTTCCTGCAGCTTGCACTTCCAGGCGTTACGTGAAGTATGTTAAGTTAAAATTTTCAATAAAATATTCGTTTTCTGAAAAATAGTGTGGCGGATATTAGAAGTTTTATACATCACTATACTGCTACTAAATAAATGCACAACAAGAACAAAGCAAGCAGCCACACTTATGTACATGTAAACATTAAATCAAGCAGCCAAACATACACGTAACCAGCAGCGAATAAGAGAAAGAAACAATCACATATCACGTTATTATCAGCTAAGAGCAGAAGTTGTTACTCACACATACACACGCATATGGCTAGAAGAAACATATACTACAGATATCATGTATATAGCTAAATAATCAAGGATGAGATATTCTAGAAGGCATGTTCGTGAAACGTCTAGACCTTAGGATAAATGGGCGAACGAGGTAACCGAGAGTATAAAAGTAGCGCAAGCTGAGGCATCGGTAATCAGTTTGATTTAAAGGCGCTATTAGTGAAGTGTAATTGTGATCGTGAAGTACCACTCCCAAAGAAGTATAAATAAAGACCATTTTGCAATACTGAATATTGGAGTTATTTATTCGACAGTTCAGCGATTCGAACGTTAATAGAAGGTCATAATTTTCAGGAATTTCCCGAAATTCATTACAATATTTTCTGCCACCTAATGCGTGACTTGCAACAAAAACAAAGTATGACCGTTAAATTTTTGGTACCGAGGAAATAAAGTGAAAAACTAAGCAAATAAAAATTTGGAAATAACACAAAAGCCATAAATGGATAAAAAAAAAACTTTAATGCACACCTAGTGGCCACCAACAAAAAAGTGCTTAACTCCCTTTTATTTGATTAGCCAAGTCATTTTTTTTCGCATTGCGTGTAGCGTAAAAACAACGTTTTACGTTTTCGCTCTTAAAATTACAAAGAAAATGTATACTGCGTCCACTGTTCAATAACTAACTTTTTAGTTTTTAGAAGAAAAGTTGTAAAGAAAATCCTATTTAATTTAAACTGGCTTTCTCTTTCACTAACAGGCTGAGTTGGTACACTTGGTGGTCAGTTGATTTTTCCTCCAACAAATACTCTTACTAGCTAAGCAAAACAAAGGCGAAAGATAAATGGAAAATTAGTGCTTATTATGTGTTGTTTGGAAAAAGTTGTGTAGTAGTTAGCATAAAAAGGTATTTTTCTTGAAAGAAGACGCGGTAGAACAAAATACTTTGATGTGAATGTTATATATCTGGTAGCGAATGACATAGCCGCAGCCATAGCTCAAACCAAACTATAACGTAAACGTAGCCATAACGCTCATCATATACATACCTCTTTGAATGTACCACAACTGTTACCATACTCATAAATACAAACGTAGCCTTAGCCTTAAATGTTAACAGAACTCTTGTCGTAACGCTTGCCAAAACCGTAAACAATTAGCGAAGGCGTCACCATAACCATAACCCTGAACCTAACCGTATCCATTCCATATAACTACAACCATACCTTTTTTCCTTGGACGATAAGTGTCCAAATGAAACTAGACTAATTCTGTTCATGTGTCCACACACCGTGGGACCCCCGTTAGGCAAAATACCACGCCACTGACTTCGCATGCGCATTTCTCTGCGCTCCCTTTCAACATGCATCAATCGCGTATAACTAGAAAAGCCATCTTGCTTACAGAAGTCCAATAATATATATGTCTCCAGATTAGGGGAGGTCAGTTCCTAATGGAAGGCTTCTCTTCAAAAACTCGGTGTTTAGAGAGTCTTTCATCGTGAAAAGCAGTGCAATGAAACATTACGTGTTCTGCGTTTTCCAATTCGGTGGGAGAATCTGGACAGAAAGGGTCCTCATCTATCCTTGTAACCATAATGTTAATCCTGACCGTAACATTAACATTTCGCGGCCATCGTGGTGTGATGGTAGCGTGCTCCGCCTACCACACCGGATGCCCTGGGTTCAAACCCCGGGCAAAGCAACATCAAAAATTTTAGAAATAAGGTTTTTCAATTAGAAGAAAATTTTTCTAAGCGGGGTCGCCCCTCGGCAGTGTTTGGCAAGCACTCCGTGTGTATTTCTGCCATGAAAAGCTCTCAGTGAAAGCTCATCTGCCTTGCAGATGCCGTTCGGAGTCGGCATAAAATCATGTAGGTTCCATCCGGCCAATTTGTAGGGAAAATCAAGAGGAGCACGACTCAAATTGGAAGAGAAGCTCGGCCTTAGATCTCTTCGGAGGTTATCGCGCCTTACATAAATTTTTTTTTTAACATTAACCATACAAGTAGCCTGAACTGTAGTCACTGTAGGCATAACCATAACCGTAGTTTTCACTTCAGTAGTGTAGTGATTGAGCAGAGTCGGTTGGGTGCATTGCTGCTGACAGAGCGTTAACATATACGCCGATGGTTCTAAGCTAAACGGCAGAGTTGGAGTCTATTCAAGGAGCCTACGCTTCCAACTCTCCTTCAGAATATCCGATGATTGTAGTATCTCGTCCAGGCAGAAGTATCAGCCATCAATCAGCCATCATGGAAGCTGTAGTTAGGATAGGGACACGTCATAGCGGCAATGAAATCTTTATTTTCAACGACCGCCAGACTGCTATCAAATCACTTGGTTCTTACTTGTTAAATTCTGAACAAAAAATAATCTCTTCAATAGATGGTCCAAAAAACCGTTTAACCCTTACGTGGATCCCAGGGCCATAGGGAGATGGGGGAAACTGATTTGCAGAGGAAGACCCTAGGCAGGCTACGACCAGGCAAATTCTTCTTGGCCAAGAACGGTTAGGTATGAAAAGTATGAATAGGCAAAAAGAACACATTCACGGTTAAGCTGACGAAAGATGGCTACAAACACCGGGGTGTTGAACATCGAAGGGTTACAATTTACACACTTGCAAGAGCACTAACTCGGCACTGCCTGATAGGTTAGGAGTGCCTCATTGTCGTTGCTGCAAGAGTTGTAAAAATGCCCTAACGATGGTTCACGTCATCCACAACTACCCTACGCTACGTTACCCAAGGCAGCGCTTTCTACGAGCTCCCTTTAGGTATATTCTGCGCCAGGTAGTGGGGTATGACATTAAGGACTTTGCAGCCTTTATCAGGTCCTGAAAATGGTTCGAAAAGGAAAGGTAATAATGTCTTTTGGTTATATCACAATGGACCTAATGTCACTGGCCAGCTTTTACCCTCAGGTAGCCACTTCAATCTAACCTAACCCTATGTAACTATAACAGAATGAAAGGACCTCTTCATTTTCTACCTCGTTTTCGTCCGTGGTACGCGTATCATCGGCACAATACTCATGAACTATTTACGCTGGAAAGAAAAATCCTGTGGAGCTTAGAATAATTCTGTGACTAAAATCCACAGATCCAAAGGTTCGAGTAGTCAACAGAAGGTCCTAGTCCGGCAAAGGATTGCCAATATACGTAATACTCCCTAAACTGCGTGATATTAATTAAGAAAGGTGGCAACCTATCATATTCTTATTTCCTTTACAATTCGAGAAGGCCCAAATACGACGAGGATGAGTAGTTGTACACAAGTCACAATGACCAACACTCTAACCTAGCCCCTAGCGGGTTGGGGGGTTGGAATATACATGCGCCAGGTATGCCTGTCGTAAGAGGCGACTAAAATACCCAAATGATTCAAAGAGTTTTGAAGCGCTACCCTCTCAAGGGCTTTTCAGCGCAATTTATAGATTCTCCAACTCAAGTGTCAACCTCCTCTACCCGTGGCGAATCCTGTTTCTTTAGCAGCTAAGGCTCTGGCGACCCCAAGTTTCTCATATAATTAGGGGGTGGGGGCAGAATGGCCTAGAAGGTTCAATGTTGTCACATAAAATCGTTTCCGAGATGGTCGGTTTTATACCTTAATATTGTTGTTGTTGCATTAACGATAAAGACACTCACCGAAGGCTCTGGGGAGTTTTATCGATGTTGATGGTCCTTTTCCGGATATAGATCAGGTAGGTTCCGGTAACAAAGCACCATTAAGGTACTAGCCCGACCATATCGGGAACAATTTATATGACCACATTAAACTTTCTAGGCCATCCCGCCCTCCGCACCCCCTAATTCCATGAGGAACTTGGGTTCGCCAGAGCCTCGGCTGTCAATGAAACAGAATTCCCCACGGTTAGGTGAGGTTTACAATTTGGTTTGAGAAGCTATACATATACAACCCCTTGAATCAGTTTGATATTTTCGTCCCCTCTTATGACAGGCATACCTACCGTGGGTATATTCTAAGCCCCCTAACCCGCTGGGGTTTTATAGCATATTGGTGCTTGTTACCGTAACGTGCCGTATCCATATTCGGCAAAGGACTATCAACATCGCTAACACTCCGCAAAACCTTCGTGGAGTGTTTTAATCGCTACAAGAACAACATTAATAGCAACTAAACATTCTTTCAATATTTATTCAAAACTTCAATTCATACAAATAAATGTAAAATTCATGCAGTTTTGCATTGATTTTCAGTTACACGAAAGTCAAATATTTATTGTAAAAACAATTACCGACTAAAACAAATTTCCACGAATCGCGTAAACAAAGTGTAGCGCAAATTTAATACTCTACCACAATTCAATCTAGCAGAAGTTGTTTTACTTCGGCGCAGCACAAAACGCCAGCACCACATGAAATATTTATCATGCGTTGTGCCTACACAACTAAGGTTACGTATACGCCGGGGGTGTGCATGTGCAAAACATTAGTAGTAGAAAGTAAAGTGTTTAAGTAGTGAAGGTGTGTTTGCAAAGTGTAAAGTGCGCATTTGATTGGTAGTTGACATCAGGCGATGATTTTACAAAGTATATATTAGCATGTGTATGTATGTGTGTACCTAAATTACTGCTAACAGAATAACAAAATAATATTAATGACACAATAGGTGATTTAATGAGCAGAGAATAGAGTGAATGGAAAACTTTTCGTAAATAATTTTCAGCAGGTTTAAGTCACCAGGACTGGTTGGGGGGTCATCATAGCAGGAAACTTGACTTGCAAACCCAGAACTTTTTGATCGAGTTTTTCAGTTTGGCCAAGCAGCAAACTTCTGGTAATACGATGGATTCAGGCAGTTTATGTGCGCTCTTAACTGACCCACAAGTTCATCCTAACCTAACCAAGCATAGCGCTATCCAATTTACATAGAGCATATTCATTGCTTGTGTATTATATTGTGACGAACATTAGCATCACAAAGCTGCTACTAAATAAATGCACAACAACTATAAAGCAGCCACTCTTATGTAGAAGAGGACGAAGAGATATCTCACACACACACACATGTAGACATCAGCCGAAGTAGTTACTTACACTACAAACTTAAACTACAAATATACACCTATATAGCTGGTAACCAAGCATGAGCTACAAGAGTTCTAGAAGTTGAAACGTCTAGATCTTTGGAGAAATATGCGAACGAAGCAACGGAGAGTGTAAAAACGGAGCAAGCTGAGTAATCAGAATCCGTTTTGATATAAACACACTATTGGTTGTGAGTTATAATTGGGAAGTACTCCCGAAGTAATCTAAATAAAGACTAGCTTGCAATACAGAATATTGGAGTTATTTATTCAACAGCCAAGGAAACCCTAGTATCCGCTCGCAATTTATCGCCGTATAAAATGTTATTCTTTTCTCCTAGAAGGTATAGATATGTGGAGCAACTCATTGGGAAAGGCAACTAATAAAAGAAACTCCTTCTATGTAAGAATCAATTTGCCTAACAACTAGAAAAATCCACAGAGATTAATGTAATAGATTTCGTACTGTGGGGTGTACCCGAAATCACAATTTTCCTGCCAGGAAAACCACTCAATTGATCCCTCCAATCTTATAGTAAACGCATTTTACCTACATATTTACTAAAGAATGTTTGGAGTTGTTAGTGTCACCTAAATTTATCGAAGGCATAGATAGTGAGATGTAGAAAGAGTCATATCCGTAAGTCAGCAATTAAATTGTACTTGAATACGTTTTTATTGCAACTCTGTAGCTTTAATGTTATACAAGGATCCTTTGATAATGTAAGATATAAGCAACCAGCTATATTCCCAACGATGAAGATGCTGTGAAAACTATTGGTAGGAAAAACTAGTTTGGAAGGGGGCGGGGGCACTTGTTTGCAGCCAGCCGGAAATGTTTTCGAAGAGGTATACTCTTCTGTGCAATCCAGACATATATGACCTTCTCTACGTACTGAAAGCCTATAGGTTCGAACATAATGGTATAAAGATGGCTTAGTAATCAACGCCAGATGGATGGGAAAGGAAAAAATACATAATCGCATGCAACAAGCTCTGCTCATATTTCCTTAAGACCGCTCTTTCCGTTCCTCTGCTCTTCCAGCAAACCCAATCAGCACCTCTCAGAAGCATCCTTTTCTGACCTGTTACCATAGTTCAAAACGCGAGTGCTATCCAACGTTATGCACCTCACTTACTTACTTAATTGGCGCTTAACCGTCTAAACGGTTATGGCCGTCCTACAAGGCGCGCCAGTCGCTCCTCCGCTCCGCCAACCGGCGCCAATTGGTCACACCAAGGGAGTTTAAATCGTTTTCCACCTGGTCCTTCCAACGGAGTGGGGGCCGCGGTTATGCACCTACTATATTTTATAATACAGCTGCTCCAAGAAATTAGGAAATTTTCTATCGCTGGCAAGCTTAGCCGAGATCTCTCATAATATCTAAGGCAGAACTTCATAAAGTGTCCAAAGAAATGGCCATCCAAAAGGAGTACATAGTAAGAAAAAAGAAGCTTCGAAATGCTTTGGTTCAGTGGTGTCCAAACAGTCATCGTATAAATAAAAGTTAGTGTATATGTGTGTGTCCTTTATACCCTTCCATATCCTTACCCTATCTATACGAAGTTAAAGGTAGGCGATTCCACGCCTCCTGATCAATGTCAAATTGTTATAACTTTGAATCAACTTGAATTAGGTTGATGATGACGGAGAATCTGGAGAAGGAAAAATGAAAGAGGAAGGAAGGCCAATTGCTAGGAAAAATATGAAGAGAGCTAGGAAAATGAAGCGTGAAAGAAAAGAAAGAGGGAGAAGAGAGGTAAGAAGAGACAGAACAAGATTAAGATGAAGGGAAAAGGCAGCTAAGTAGGAAAAGAAGAGAGAGGGAAGTTGGAGAGAAAGAGGCAAATTAGAGGGAAGGAAACTATAAGAGGGAGCGAGTAGTATTTTTAAATGTAGTAAATTTTCGGGTTAAATGTTCTGGTTAATTTTGTCGTTGTTTTTGTTGTAGCCGCAAAAGCACTCTCCGAATATGAATCTGGTACGCTTCAATACCCTTCCGGTACTGACCGGACCGAAAAGATTTTTTTGACAATGAGGGTATGTGGATTTTAACACACCTTAGGGTAGGCATACTTAACCCAGTGGTATTTAAAGAGCCCCTTAACCTGCTGTTGGTGGTTTGAATTAGTGTTGTCTCTCTCTCACTCTTCCTCTCTCTACTATCACTACCATGACTGTCAGCAGTGTATCTAATGTGTGCAGTGCCGTTGATTGCTTGTATTTGAAAACAAATATGGACACAACTGCTTTAAGTTTCTTAAGTCTTTTGCTTGCATTGAAAGCAATGCGTGTCTTGGAAACACGCTTGTCTGCCTGTCAGTTTCCGAGGAAGTGGGTAGATTTCCGTATTTCGAGAGTGTCTTCGTCCTAGAAGACACAGCTGGTTGTTGTTTTTGTTGTTGTTGTAGCGATGAGGTTGCTCCCCGAAGGCTTTGGGGAGTGTTATCGATGTAATGATCCTTTGCCGGATACAGATCCGGTACGCTCCGGTAACACAGCACCATTAATGTGCTTGCCCGACCATCTTGGGAACGATTTATATGGCCACGTTAAACCTTCACGCCATCCCTCCCTCCCCACCGCCAAGTTCCATGAGGAGCTTGGGGACGCCAGAGCCTTGTCTGTTAGTGAATAGGTGAGGTTTACAATTGGGTTTGGAGAAGCTATATATTGCACTGGCAACCTGAAGGGTTGCGCTACTCAGCCCCTTGAATTTGGTATTTTAGTCGCCTCTTGCGACAGGCATACCTACCGCGGGTACATTCTGACCCCCTAACCCGCTGGGGTACACAATTGGTAGACGGTTTCCATAGAAAATTTCAGAGTTTTCAGTGTGTCAAGACTTCCAATATAAAAAAAACATTCGTCCATGAATATAATTTTGCTCTCCCTCTATAAAAACTATTCTTGCACTGATACTTTTGGCATTAAAATAAATCAGGGATACAAAACAAATTAAATGAATGAAATTAGTCATAATTATGTGCTTGAAACTACAATTTAATGATTTTCAAAAGGCAAATGGTGCCACTTGAAATCAAATTTCATTCTTAATGCCAGCACATTTTAGGAAATAAAAACTGCTGCGTAGTACCAGCAAAAGTTCGTACGCTAATGAGTTAATGGGGTCTCCTGGAAGAATAATTTGTTTTCAATTCAAGGAAGAGCAAAAATGGAATAAGGAACTCATTACTAGCTCGCAAGCTGATCAACTAAAAAAAGTGAAAATAGTAAACATTACTGAACATTTTCCCAGTCAATTTCAGTGGAATTAATTAACTAAATGAATATTTAATACTCGCACGTGTAATATTATTCGCTCTGTTGGTTATGTGAGTGGACAATTTGAATTTTGGAGAGGACAAATATGTACTAGGACATTTAAGCAAAACTAATTTTCAGCAAAATTTCTTGGATGAGTAATGAAGCTTTGCCGGTTAGTTGACAGTCAATTAAGAGAAAGAACAAAATTTTTTCATGAACGCATAATTAGCAGCATGGAAGCGGCCAAATAATAGGACGAGAGTGTCTGCGGTTGTGCGTTGAAAGTTTAAGGAAAAAAGAAAAGGACAGAAGAACTATCTATCACTTTTATTCATAACTAGTTTACCCGGCAGATTTTGTCGTGACCGAAAAGTGGTCTTCCTAAATATAAAAAGTGGTCGTCCCTTCCCTTATCATTACCCTACCCATTCTCGTCTACTTTTTCTCCCATTTCCCCTTCTAATCCCTGTCTGTTATTTCCTTCATTTCCATTCCCTTCTCATTCTACATATCTCTCGCACTCTCGCAACCACACCCATTCCCATTCCAACTCTTACTTTCAGTACCACTCCAACGCTCACTCCAACTCAACTTCCAGCTCAAACTCAGACTCCCACCTTTACTCCCTCTACCTCTTCAACCTCAATTTCCTCATATAGGGAATCTCTATAACAAATATCGGGTCTCTGCTTCAAATAATTGCATAGATATACTGCGAATTTAAATTTTTACAAACGGGGGCGTGGCCCCGCTCACTTTTTAAGAGTTCTATACAGATTACAAACATATCCAAATTTTTGCCAGAATGAATGTACTCTTGTTTGGTGCATAGCCCAGCCCACTTTTCCAGAAAAATTGCGAGCGACTACGAGAGCGTATTGTGAAAATTGTTTCAAGATGTGATGAACTTGTTTTAAGCTAATAGTTCTATACCAGAATGTATAGCCAGATATGCCTCTAATTGCCTGCAGTGCTAAATTGGAATCCCAAATAAAAATGTGTTGCAATCAACATCAACAAGGGATCGAGTTTTGTTCCTTCCCTGAGTTTTGTTGTTAATTTCGCACGGGATTTTTAAAAAGCTTCCAGAGTGAGCCCTAAAAATCGACTTATATGCCCACGTTTGTGGGCTGCGGGATCTACTCTTAAAACTTTTCGCTACGGGAGCTAGGGGTTTTTCAAATG
The DNA here is from genome assembly GCF_040869045.1 of Eurosta solidaginis. NCBI lineage: Eukaryota > Metazoa > Arthropoda > Insecta > Diptera > Tephritidae > Eurosta > Eurosta solidaginis. The sequence goes on from NC_090323.1 coordinate 20,217,034, forward strand.
GAACTACCAGCCTTTAAAGAGGCTTCCCCTCCACGTCTTTGTATGTTTACTCTAAAAGTGAAACAGCAATCAAAGCTGTTCACTTCCTATAGTTAGGAAGGGCATGGAGCAGAGCAATTTAAACTATATAAGTAAGCCTGTTCCTTCGCGCGCAGCTTTTGGAACGAAAACGGATCAATTGAATGGGGAGTCTAGATTGTATTGCTTTAATTTGGATGCAGCGTCAATGTAACATACAGCAAAGTGAGATGCATTGTGAGCTACTTCAGTGTGAATTAGCTCTAGATGTCGTAGTAGCATTAAGGGTGCTAGATCAAGCGTCGTATAGGTGAAAGCGATTGCAGCTCTGCAGAGTAGTTATGCTACAAATTACGATCTTCAACAGTGTTGAAGATGAATAGAAACGGATATTCCCTGTACTACAAGATAAATTAATTACTTTGACTCGGGCATATTCTAAGACCCTAACCCGCTGCGGCAAAAGCTGCCTGTACTATACAGCTACATGGTTCTAGTGGAAGCTCCCAACTATGGCCACATTCCAATTTCGTTTGTCTGCCTTTTCTGTTTAAAATTTTTTTCAAACCTAATGATGTTGTTGATGCCATCCCTGCGAATATGGAAGTTGGTGAGCACGTCTAGTTTTTAAGCATTGCGGAATGCTTTTATCCGCTTTGTGAAATAGAATTCGTTTGAAGGTCTGTTCTAATAATATATATGTTTGCTAAGTGATTAACTTATATTAAGGTTGAGTACGTGTTGGGCTTATGTCCTGCGCTCGAGAGGTAAAGGACCTAATAGGAGCTGCAGAGATGTCAGACCTGGAGACAGTTATTAAGCTAGATCAAAGAAAACGTCTAGTGCTTGCTAAGTTCTTTTGTAACATAGTTCCTGGCACCTTATTGGGGGTTTCCCTTTTGGTTATCAAGCAAATTGTGGCAGCGTTATGGACACATTCAGGCAACGTAGTTTACCTGAATCAAAGACTCTATAAATATAAGATGGGACATTGTAGAGTACTAAAGCTTTGTGGAAATTGTGGGACGGCTGTACCAGGAATTCACCATACTTTTTGCTATGCTGTCCGCCTCAACATAGCTGATTTTATAAGGCTGTTTAACTTTGTAATTTATTTTGCCTTTGGAAAAATTACCTATTTGAAAATAAGCTGGCTGAAAAATATTGGCATAACAGGTTAAGTTAAATCAACAAATGAAAATCTCAGCCAAGCGATTTGTAAAAAAAAGCTAAGTTGTCTATTTCTTACTTTCTCGATATAGGGTGTGTTCGAGCTGCAGCAGTGTTACTTTTTATGACAGCGGATAACGTTCTTCAGCAACATTTGAGCAGATGTGGCAATTTCCCGCGTTCGTTGAACGAAATGTTGACCAATCTATTGATCATCTCTAGGAAATTAGCGACATTCCATCAACTAAGCAGCACTTTAGCAATACTACTGTTATTATTTGGCTGCTCAAACACACCCATATAAATTGTGCATTAAATCTAAAATATAAAACTCAAAAATGACTCTGCTTGTTATGTCCGCAACATTTATTTAGTTCAAAGTCACAGCCAATAATAGCCAAAGCCATAATAATTTACACGGGTCATCAATTCTTTCTCTGATTCAAAAGCTGAACTACCAGCGCTACCGTCATCAGCTCAGTGTCATCATTGCCAGTAGCGCCAATAACACCAAACTCGTGCCTGACACACAAAAGTCGTTTCACACAATAGCGCAAGTGAAATGTACTACGCACTCACTACTAAGTAGCGTCAAAAATCCGCTTGGAGTAATTGCGTCAATGAGTTACCATTGAGCTGGCACCGCATTGGCGCTGGCGCCATGCAATTTACATCACTAAAATTGCGGGAATACTCAGACTCGTGACTTTTTTAATACCGATGGTGAAAACGAAACAGGTGCAAAATGTATGGTGTATTCCTGGTGTAGCCGTTCCACTTTGTGGAGAATGAACGACTCTACAATGCTCCCTCTTATTAATCTACTCTCTTTGCCTGAATGCATACGTCACCACTCCAATAAGTAGTATGGGTTATTCCACCCTGATGTTGTCGTAATCATAATGCAAAACCATATACACTCAGAGCAAAAATCGTTCTAAAACGAACAAAACACGTTCAAAATTAAGAACATTCGTTGACAAAAGTCTGTTTAGTACGTTTTTTCTTAGCTCGTGACCGATGGGCTTGTTTTAAGAACGGTTTTTCCAAGCACACCGTTCGTATTTTATGACCAGTTTGGTATTGATATGTGAACCTTCTGTGCTCATTTTAAGCACTATTTGGGCTTGATTTAAGATTTTGCGTTCTCGCGCTTCGAGAACAATTTGTGGTCGATTTAACATTTTTCGGTCTCAATTCTAGAACGATTTGTGCTTGACCTTTGGGGGGAGTGGGGAAGGTAATTTTTTCAAGTAGTACCCATTCATTTTTTTTATTAATAAATAATTTGTTGTCATTAATAACAAAACAAATTTTTATTAAAATTCCAAAAGGTTTGAAAAAAGGCATAATATGCATTTTTTCATATAGTTCTCTTATCGAGAAAATTTTCTTATTGGATGATGTAATTTGAATATATATTTAAAACATTTCATAACAAGGTTAAGAATTACCTATTCATATGTCAATGGAACTGAACGAAAAATAAGAGTTGAAAAAATAGAATATAAAAAATTGTTTAAAAAAACTTCAGTTACACGGCGATCGAACTCGCGCCACACGATCGCAGCCGCAATATCATAGCCGCTGGGCCACTACAACTGCTTAACAGCTGGTGCCAAATGTTGTATTTAACATTGTAGTGCTCACGAATTATATCGTTTCTTTTTTCTTGAACTTAATTTAAGAAAATTGTTCTTAATTTAAGAACATTGTTCTCATTAATAGAACATTTGCTCATATTTGAAGACCAGCCGTTCTCTTTTCACGAAAATGGTTGTCAGTTCAAGAACAAGGTTGTTGTTTTGAGAACAGGTAGTTCGTTTTTCAAGAACAAAAAATTAAGAACATGAAAAGCTTGAATTGAGTCCGGTGGTGCTGGATTTTAGAACGGCGTTTTTCTCTGAGTGTAACTTCTACAGAAATTTAGGTTGAACGGGCCGGCCAATGAAGACCTCACATAGGCTAAATGTGTTCATAGAACAGAAATATGTAAATCATAAAAATTTAAAATTTAATTTCAGTAATGCATTTAAAAACATTTTTTTTGTTGTGCCCGTCAAAAGGCCAAGCAGCACTTATGCACTTGTTGTAAACTATTCATGCAACAGCAGCAACGATTGTGATTATATACATCATAAGAACAACAAAGCAATTCAACCAAAAGTAATCCTTGTAAAGCAAAGTCTTTTGTTTAGCCAGCAAAAACAGGCAGCGTCAACGTTTAATGCAGAATTCACTATGCGCGTGGCTGCCCGGCGAAAATGTGCAACCAAGCGATTCCGCTGATGAAAAATAAGTCATAATAAAAATACGACAACAATGTGCCAGAGGGACAGTTTTGTTGTATTTTTCTTAACGCAAACAAAAAAGGGGAAATTAAATGACACGAAAAAAAAAAATAAAACAAATACATAAATACTACAATAAAGGTAGTTGAGGTGGGTAGTAAGGGGACAAATGATAAAAATATGAGACTAGCAGCAAACAATTTGTATTTATTTGCAATGAGTTGTTGAGGGAGTTCACTAACATTAAAGAGAATTGGCTGCTTTTGAAAGTGGCTATAAATATTTATGAATGCGATCAATAAACTGAAAGGCTGTAAGTCGAAATCAAAGTGTTATAAGTAGCAAGTAGCAGAATATTTAAGAAGGTGACCTCTTTTCTAATTTGTTTAGTTTTTGGTAGCATAAAGGTATGGGGGAAATCCAGAATGTAAACGTAAGGTAAGTGTAAGCGTGAGCGTTGTTTTTGTAGTTGTTGGTTGTGAAAAATCCCGAGTTGCTCCGGTACATAAAACCCGTTTCCTTGGGAAGGGAAAGTAGTGTTTGGAAGTGGTATGCTATATGAAGGAGTACAGAATGTAAGCGAAAGTTTACTTAGGCACCATACTGTGTCGTAATGTAGGAACAATGAATTGGGAAAAGTTAATAAGAGAGACGATTATATAACAGTTTGTTATCTCTGAGTAATCGGTTTGTTATCGACGGGCTATAGGCGTGTTATCAATTTTTATCGATGAGCTATCGGGTTGTTATTAAAATTTTACAAATCTGCTATCGATAACAGAAGTTATCGATAAGTAATTATTCTTAATCGACAAGTTATCGGTTTGTTATCGTTTTTGTCGAGAAGTGATCGATTAATTACTGAAAAGTTGTCGATTTGTAAACAGAATGTTATCGCAAAGGACCATCAACATCGATAACAATCCCCCAAAACCTTCGGGAAGTGTCCTTATCGCTACAACAACAACAACAACGCTTCACAGTTGGCAGTTGACTTTGGTTGAGGAAAATGGTCTGGAAGAAGCTATCTGCCAGCGACCTAACACTAGCATCAAAAGTAAGCTCCCACAGAAACAGAACGGAACTCTGACAGTGATCACCACCAGCAGCTGGTCTTCTCTTTAGAAAGTTTAATTACTGCTGTTGCTAATGAAGTGAAGCCCAATTCTACTTTATCAGTTGCTACTCTACTTGCGAGCAGAAGAAGTAGACTGTGGAATTAACTAGATTATAACCGTTCTCCGGTGAGTACCTTCCTCTTCTGAGATTCCTAAAGCTAACCTACTTTCGAGAGTGCATTGACCTGAGGTAAATTTTGAGAGAGGCCCTCAACGGAAGCTAAGCCCGAAATGAGCTAGTACTATGTTTAAATAACCTAAAGTGATTCATCATTTCCGCATAGTAGGCACTTTCGTACTCCCAACTATGTAACTTACTGAATCAAAAACTAATGCAAGTCATGGAAAACTTTAGCACTCAGAAAACAATTACTAAATTAAGTCATAGGCACGCATTCAGGCAAGGTTCAATAGATTCAACGCAGCATGTGTCACAAGTACGCATTTAAATCCCATCCCAAACCTACCTCGTACTATACTGCACTCACAATGCCTTGTGTAGCGGAAATACCGTAAATACCAAAACCGTAAATCGAAAAATTATTCTCTGTATTTATTTTCACTTTCTTCATGTATTGGCTTCTAAGGATTTTTTTAGGCTCCCGAACAAATGCCTTTAATAACACGCCATTAAGTTAAATAATCGGTGCACAATTTAGCTAATAGCTACGACAGACGATTTTGTTCATAAATTTAATGGACTCGAAAAAAATAAACAAAAAATTCTGAGTTTTGATTGATGATCTATTGTTTGAGTGTATTGTTTGAACAATTCACATTTTTTCCAAGTAGGCCAAAAATTTAAAAAATGTTCTTATTTGGATGTATTAAGAATAACAGCTATGTTGTTGTAGCAATATCCATAAAAGTCCTCTATGTATCATTGTTGCTGTCTGTAGTCAATTTAGTTGACCGGTGGTTTTGTTATATTCCAGAAAGGAAACGAAAGAGAAGGAAAATAAAGTTAGAGAGAGCAAAGGCTTGTTATGGGTGTGTTATCGATGAGATATAGACAAGTTATCGTATTATTATCAAAGAGTTATAAATTTGCTACCGATAATAAAGGTTATCGATGAATTAACAATTTTTGATTGTTGAGTTATAAGTAAATTTTCGAAAATTTATCGATTATTTACCGAAAAGTTATCAATTTTTTAGCGGATAGTTATCGATATGTTCGCAAAGCGTTATTACTTTGTTGCCACCAATTTATATTCTTTAATCGAAATATTATCGATTTGTTGACTAAAAGCCATAGTTTTTATCGAAAAGTTATCGATTTTTTTGCGAACAATTACCGACATGTCATCAAAGAGATATAATTTTGCTACCACTAATTTCCATTTTTAATCGAAATATTATCGATTTATTAACTAAAAATTATAATTTTTATCGAAAAGTTATTGATTTGTTATCAGAGTTATATCAATTTGTTGTTGGCGAAAGCTATCGATTTGTTATCAACAAGTTATCGATTTAGTATCGAAAATTATTGACTATTAATCGAAAATATGTCGATATGTTTCAAAAAGTTATCGATCTGTAATCGGATTGTTCGCAATTCGTTACCAATCTAAAATCAATTAATTATCGAAATTTTATTGATTTAAAGAAAAGTAATCTACTAAGTATCTGAAACGTATCGCTTTGTTATCGCTTTGTTATCGAAAAGTTATCGATATTTTATAAGTGTTATCGATTTCTTAACGGATTGCTACCAACTTGTTATTTTCGTGTTATCGATTTTTTAACGTCAACTCATCGGTTTTTTACCGATAAAACTCTGTGTTTACACATCAAACTTCACAAGTGCCTTGGTACTCACGCGTATTTTTTGTGTCATGGAACGACTTTCACAGGTCAGATACTATGGGAACCCCTACTTTCGTTCTTCCAAATAGGGTTAGCTCCGTAATTTATCTCAGGTTTTGCATATATCATTTAGGTAGCAGTTTCACACCACTGTAACGCCTGCTCCCAGTGTTAAAGTACGCACCGTCTATAGCAAAAAAATATGGGTTGGCACGTTTTACCTTCGAAAATATTTAGGCCGAGCTGTTGCTTTTATACCGACTCCGAACGGCATTTGCAAGGCACTAAGAAACTTTTCATGGCTGAAATACACTCAGATTGTTTGCCAAACTACTACCGCGGGGTGGCCCTGCTAAGAAGAACTTCTTTCTAATTGAAGAAACTTCTTGTTGTTGTTGTTATGTTAACAGTGCTTCGCTCCATTCAATGGGCACCAGCACTGACAAACTGTCATTAAAGTCCTGTAACGGGAGTCCAGGGAAACTGGCTGTTTCAACAGGGGCGGACCATAGGGAGATAGGTGTTAGAGGCGTATGTTCCACATTACAATTGAAAAGATAGTTGGTGGCATGTGGGGACACATCACATGGAAGAAACTTCTTTGTAAGTTTTAATGTTGCCTTGCCTGTGACTTGAACCCGTGACGTCTAGATATTCAGAAAAACCCAGAAATTTAAAATGTACTTGATCTTGCCATAATTATTTTATAAGTCCTTCATTAAACCTAGGTTAGGTTTAAACCTAACTATATTTTTAGCTAGAAGGTCCGGAATTGAATAGTCCTTGTAATGATTTGGAAAATAGTTCACCTAAAGATGTGTGACCTTTCCTGTTATGCCAAAGGTATGTAACGAAGAAACGGTATGATGAACTGTATCTTCTTTACATAAATATAAGCATGGTGCAGTCAATGAAAGATCAAAGGCTGCGCTGTGCGAATGACTACAAAAGCTGTGGTCCATAAAATGTTCACGAACTCAGGCGGAGAAAGGGAGAAAACATCACTAAATTGTCTTCAAATGGCTTCAGTTATGCCAGGAAACGGCCAAAGTCGACTTGCTGGTTAAACGACAATTAATGCAGTACATTTTTACGGTCTTACTCCTTAGCATAACAAGAGCCTTAAAAACTACCCCGACAGCAGCATTGCATGCCATTCTACACATCCCGCCTGCAGACCGAACGGCCAAAAGCATCGCGTTAGCAACAGCAACAAGGCTTAAAGCCTCGGGGCAGCTTGAGTGCAGGCCTTATGGCCACAGCAGTATAGCGCCATCTAATATCGGGCAAACGGAATATATGGTCCCGTGCCTGAGCTTCGCAAGAGATATCGGGGTCACAATTGGACGGGAGGGTTGGTGCCGGGGTGCAGAAATGGCAGAAAATGCTATACACGTGTATACGGGTGGTTCCAAATTAATGGAAGGGGTTGGGTCTGCTGTTTACTGTGTCGACCCAGAAATAAGTAGATCATACACATTGCCATTTTTCAAGCGGAAATTATAGCAGTGAAGAAAGCGGCAGAAATTCTGGAGGAAGCGTGCTTAGCTGCAGTCGCGTCAATTTATATATCGATAGTCAGGGGGCGATTAACCAATAATCTCACACAGTACTTCATCAAGAAGTGTTCTGGAATGCAAAGAAGCTTTGGAAAAACTTCGCTCAGGCCGGACCATACATTTTTACTGGATTCCCGGTCATAAAGAAATAGAAGGTAACGAAAAGGCCGATGAGTTGGCAAAGGAAGGTGCAACACTCGCAGAGTCGACGATAGACGTTCCAATCCGTTTGGGAGAGATCAAAAGGAGATAGGAGCTGCATATGATCCATCAAGCAGGAGAGGCGTGGACCACAGCGCGGGGCAGCAAAATTTCCAAGATCGATATTAGACTCACAAAGTGGCTCATATCTCTGAAGAGAGAAGACTTAAGGCTCACGATGGGCATACTGACTGGACACAGCCTTCTGGCGTCACATGCTTATAAGTTAGGCCTCGTTAGTAACAGCAAGTGTAGGAAGTGTGAGCTGTAGGACGAAATGGTTGAACACGTTCTGTGTTCGTGCCCTGCACTCGCCAGAGTTGCCAGATTGGAACAAGTTGTTACGATAGGTATAATGACGTTTCCCGTAAGCGTTAACGGGTAACGCAGTTCATGTGAATGCGTTGGTTAGCGATGAAAAGGTGAATATTGTGAGAACTCTGTGAAAACGTGTTTGACAGCACGACTGCCTTGACGATAAGGTTTGATGTTTCCTTCCGATGTTGGCTCGGCCCTTTTTTCGTGGATACGTCAGCCAGACAGCACATGTTACAACTTTGATCTACTTTAACTCAAGAGTAAAAAAAGAAATTTTATACAAAAGTTTTATTGGACACAGTAAAGTGCCATATTCGCGTTTTGCCAACGAAATATAAAACATCCCTACTCCTCGTCTGAACACAATGAAAATTCATCAGTGGGTAAGGAACATCATACACACTTGAAGAGCGTAAGCGCGAATAGAGGCCTGCTTTAGTCAGGAAAGGATTAGAATACCCAATACACCCTAAGCGAAATATTCATCGATGACGTCTGCGGGTTCCGTAGTTGCTGCACAAATATCTACAGATAAAATACATATTTGATAATTATTCAGCCATTGGGGCAATGAACAATATAGATGATCTACACACTTTGCTGAAATTTAAATGAACTTTAGAGTCAAGTGCCAATGAAGGCGATGTATTAGATATACACCTAGCTAGCATAAGTTAGTGATCCTTTTCATCAATGTTAATGTGTTGGAATCTTTATACGAATATAGATTAGAAGTATTGAAGTTTGTACAGAGGAGGCAAATTATTTTGAGGTCGGTATAATCTCTGGTGTGGAGACGTCTCCTATTGGTATCTTTCGTTGGTTTGTGGATGCCTGTGGAGGCGTTTCCTCGCCCGTATGTTGTGTGTATATGCCACTTTCGTGGTTCGCCTCGTGCTCGTGTTGAACACCGACGGGGCTCTCACCCGAGCTTCCAAGGGCTGAGGTGGCCATATGCACTACTTCGATTTGCTTTTTACCGCTACTACGTAGACCCTTTCGCTTGGAACTTCTTCTTGGCATAATAATCAATTCAATTATTTTAAAACTCTAGTTTCTTGTAGACCTCGTTTTAACCTGCTCTTCCCTTTATGGTATAATTTACCACTTTCCTATAAAATTATTTATTTCGTGTTGTTGATGTTGTGTGATGAGCTTCTTTCTTTTGGGAGCCTTCGTTAACGGATTCTTTTCCCCCTTTGTGTCCGATATTCACCCTTCCACGACCAGATGGTACTAAACTTCTCCCTCTGGGTTGGACTGGTCTAACATCATCCCTCCAGAAGGCAGGTGCAAAGCTACCTCAAGCGCTTCCTGTCCAACAATGCTGTAGCTGCCCTTACATCCTCGCCTTCATTACTCCCGTATTCTGTAAACGGTTATCGACCAACGCTTTCATCTAGCTTATGTCGCCAGTTGAGACATGGGTGTGATAACTAAACCCACCCTATTCAGATAATCAGTTGCACTTGATACTGCCGCTAGCGGCAGAAACATCAATTATTTTGGCCTCTTCGGGCCCCACGTTGGGCGCCATTTTCTTTTCTTACCTGACTCAACTCCAAATCAGGCCGTGTTGAACTCATTGTGAAAATTCGGGTACGCTTGCCTACCGCATAAGCCAGCTCGTCGGTGTTTGGTAGGGTCTGTTTTATTCACGGTCCATACACGTACAATCAGAACATTTAATCGTACCCTGCTCCACGAGACGCCGACTGATCCGTCCCGCATCCATGCTTCCTCACTGTGAATAGCAACTGATCATCGCCCACTTGGTTTGTCTCAATCGTGAGAGACCGGCCATTCCATCCCTCCACACCTTTGCTAATCATGGCCTATAAGATTAGCCCCTGTAATAACCCTTGCCCCAATCCATTTACTGAAAGCCCTGAAAATCACTCATCACACACCCTGTTTCTTCTTAACAATTCATTTTATTAACTTAAGCCTATTTTACACTATTATTTATGCGCTCATGAACATACATTTCAATGTGAGACAGGTTATTTTCTCATCCCGGTAGTTATCAGGCGCATGGAGTAGGGAAAGTAGCGGAGTATTCCCAATCTGGGGTTATAGCCTCTGAAGCAATCTGAACCTGGAACCTAAGACGTCTTGGTTTGGGGCTCATAAATGAGCGGGCCATTTGAGCCCATGTGACAACAAAATTTTCTACTCACTCCCTCTCCCTCGCATTACACCACAGATTATACCGACCTCAAAATAATTTGCCTCCTCTGTACAAACTTCAATACTTCTAATCCATATTCGTATAAAGATTCCAACACATTAACATTGATGAAAAGGATCACTAACTTATGCTAGCTAGGTATATATCCAATACATCGCCTTCATTGGCACTTGACTCTAAAGTTCATTTAAATTTCAGCAAAGTGTGTAGATCATCTATATTGTTCATTGCCCCAATGGCTGAATAATTATCAAATATGTATTTTATCTGGAGATATTTGTGCAGCAACTACGGAACCCACAGACGTCATCGATGAATATTTCGCTTATGGTGTATTGGGGATTCTAATCCCTTCCTGACTAAAGCAGGCCTCTATTCGCGCTTACGCTCTTCAAGTGTGTATGATGTTCCTTACCCACTGATGAATTTTCATTGTGTTCAGACGAGGAGTAGGGATGTTTTATATTTCGTTGGCAAAACGCGAATATGGCACTTTACTGTGTCCAATAAAACTTTTGTATAAAATTTCTTTTTTTACTCTTGAGTTAAAGTAGATCAAAGTTGTAACATGTGCTGTCTGGCTGACGTATCCACGAAAAAAGGGCCGAGCCAACATCGGAAGGAAACATCAAACCTTATCGTCATGGCAGTCGTGCTGTCAAACACGTTTTCACAGAGTTCTCACAATATTCACCTTTTGATCGCTAACCAACGCATTCACATGAACTGCGTTACCCGTTAACGCTTACGGGAAACGTCATTATACATATCGTAACAGAGCGAGCCAAACGATGCGAACTACGTATGCATGGTTGGTTCGAAAAACGAATCATACGTCTATTACATCTACGTCCGTATATCCTTGCCATGGAAAATGCCTACCGGTTTACCTTTCATGTCGCCCAGTTCATATAAACAGTTTCCCACAGGTTTAAGAACAATCGATCTGATGAACTTACTTGACAGTTTCGCATTAAAATTGCGCGCAGCGTCGCTTTGCCTGAAGCTTCTCCTATACACGATTTGGCCTGTTCTAAACACAATTGGCTTGGCCCTGGTGTTGTAAACCCGTTTGCCCTTTTCGTAGGCAGTTTTCATGGCTTGGATGATCTTATCTCTTAGCACTCTCAGCCGCATGTCTCGAGGTAAGACCTCGACGTCCGAATCTGCAACACTTTCTATTTTACGTAAAATGGAATAAGATTCTGCGTGCTGTACCATAGTCTGCCCAAAGACCGCCCTATACGGCTCCATCTGTATCGCTTCATGAACCGCACTTCGAAGAGCAAATGCCGCCTTAGACAGATGGATGTCCCACGACCTCTGGTCTGACTCCCCGGCATAAGATCTTATGATGGCTAAAAGGGATCTATTAATTCGTTCCGAGGCGTTAGCCTGTGGGGAGTAGAGCGCTGTTCTAATGTGTTTAACCCCATAATCTTTCAGAAATGCTGTGAAGTGTTCGGACACAAATTGCCGTCCGTTATCCGAATGTATGACCTCAGGCACTCCAAAGATGTGAAATATTTCCTGTTCCAAATATCTAACCACTTCTTTTGAGGTGGCCTTTCTCATTGCTTTCACCAGTAAGAACTTCGAATAGTGACCCAAGACCACAAATACGTACGCATTTCCGTCACGAGATCTGGGGTACGGCTCACAGAAATCAATATAAAGCCTCTGAAACAAAGTGCAGAATACATATATTTGTCAAAAAAAAAAGAAAATCGGACTTTATAGACATTTTTATGCGGATTCCAACGGTATATTTCTTTTTTGGTGCAAATGAAAGGTTTGGGGTAATTCCATGTCAAAAGGCGAAGTTATGAATTTTTCAAATCAAAATATCTCCGAAACTAGTGGACGGATTTCAAAAATTACAAAATCGAAAAATAGCTTATAAAAATGCCTTTCATCTGATGTATATATATCTTTAACTTTTCTAGTCTTTATTCACCAAAAATTCGAAAAAGCTCTTTTTTGAATTCGTGAACGAGCTGATATTACCTTATAACTCTTATGTTTATTGTTATTTTAGTCGATCCAACACCGGCTGCGCCATGCACAGTAATTCTGCGTAGAACACTTTTCTGTATAGGCGGCCGAAGGCTACCGCCACGGTTATACCACACACCCGGACTTGGCATGGCATAGCGCAGAAAGGTGTTCTACGGAGAATTACTGTGCATGGCGCAGCCGGTGTTGGATCGGCTAACATAACAATAAACATAAGAGTTATAAGGTAATATCAGCTCGTTCACGAATGCAAAATTTCAAATAGTTTATCTTTGACGTATATTTTAGCAATAAAAAATTAACAATGTTATACATTATGTATTTTTGCAATTAATTAATACAATGCACTAACCCATACATACTAAATAACATCATATATATACCTACATCGATAAAAATAATAATTGAACTCATATGACACCTCTTTGTTTATCGGCCCTAAATAATCAAGTTATACCTTCTAATATAAAGATATATATACCAAATTAAAGGTAATGAAATTATCTTCAACACAATAGTATTAAATTATTTTGTCAATAACACATTTTTTCGACTTATTATTCGATTTATGATAAGTTAGCAATCATTTTCCCATAAAAACATAATTTTACTATAGAAATTTCTTCTAAATATAGATGTTTTATATATCAAACAAAACCTTGTTTTATTACCTATCTAAAGAAATTACAATTTTCAAGATTGGCTGAATAGTTTCAAAGATATTTTGTTTTAAAAAATGTAAATTTTACCTTTTGACATGGAATTACCCCTACAGTTATTATTTGCACCAAAAAAAATTATACGGTTGAACTCACCATAAACACCACTACCGATACTCATATAAATTTTTTTAATTTGACAAATGTATGTATTCTGCACTTAAGCCGCCAGATCTTGAGGCAGCAATTAAGCTGGGACCTAGAAAACTGCTAGTATTACCCAAGAGGACGGAGTTATTCTATAACATATGTACTGACAGCTGATTGGGGTTCTTCCGTTTGGTCATCAAACAAATTCTGGTAACACTAAGGAGACACATTTAGTCTATGTGAGGTCTTTATTGACCGGCCAGTTCATCCTAACCTAACCTACTCCTATATAACATGCGGTGCCTATCACATATTTCATTGGGGTGTAATTTCAATGCAGTTAATCCCGCAAAGCTCCTCTTTGAACTTCTCAAACTTAAGAACCCGCCAACGATACTATTTTACGCTGCCGCTAACCTTCAACATTGATCTTGGCAGATAATGAAAAAGAGTTTATATTTTTATATATCATGCATTTATACTGTCACTCAATTTCATCTTCCACGAATCCTTTTCAACAAAAATCAAAATAAAATAGTTTTGATTATCGTTAAAATATGTGAAAAACGTGCTGGGAATAAAAAAACAAGATTTTAAGTAAAACGTGAAAAGAGCGATGCAAATAAATACAAAAACAAAGTGAAGCAGGATGTGTGTTAATATAATCTTAGTATATACATATGGGTAAAATTTATTTTTAGTCACAGTTGGTATACTTTTACCGTTGCTACTGCATTTGTCTTGCAAAACTTCTGACGTTTATTTGTCATGAGCGAAATGACTGTGAAATGCCAGTAAATAACCACAAAAGACCAAAGGAAGCCAGAAGTTTTTGGTCGAGTGAGTTTTAAGGTAAAACAAACGTGGCTAAACATAAAATGTGTGTAGTACACACACATATGCACAATGCATGCACATTTACACATAAACATACACAGACAGCTGCCTAGCGAATTTGAGTGCTAATTTAAAATGCCCATTGCTGGTGGCAAAAGTGTAACTGTAAAGGAAGCTGAAACTGATCATGTTTAAATATTTTATAGCTAAGTATGTGTTGTTTCGTAAACAGGACGCACATACTCACATAGATGTGGGCAATGTGTGTGTAAATGCATGAATAATTCGTTCAAGATAAACGAATTTACAACATTACTATACAAAAGGTTTATGCTAATTGAGTAATTCGGGAGCTGGAATGGCTACAACAGGATGTTCAGATCATTGCTAAGTGAGTTGCATTCTATATTACAGGTCACTGATAAGAATGCATTCATGACCTAATGAATACGGATGAGGAATGCATTTAAGATTCGTATTGTGGATAAGGTTAGGTTGTGTTGGTATCTACCGAAGTAGAAGAAGCTTACTGTAGCTAGCTGAAGCTTCGTTGTAATACGACATAAAATAACGATGAAGTAAAGTGGGAACATGAATGATCGAGCCATATCTGAAAGTCCACGTAAGTGAGTAAAGCTTCTGTTAGTCAGTCACCATGGAATAAGCGTTTGGTTCAAGCAGTTCACTACTTCCGGGAATGTAATCACGTTCAATTATCATTTAGGTAGCCACTGAAAATCCATTAAGTGGTAGGAAAGCTCCAACCTGACAAAGCGCACTCGGACCTTATCGACTTAAGAGCTAGCTGAGGGACTACATCTGCAGTGTCTCAGCATCATAAGGTACTGCTGTGAGCGAGGAGCCTCTTTGGATAAAGCGGTTCGCTATACATACCAGTAATAGCTTCTTTTCGCCGTTGGGCAAGTTGCACGCTGCACTTCGGACCCGGTAAGTGAAATTACATTCCACGGAAAAACAGCAACAAAAAACCTTGGATTATAACACAAGCCTTTGTTTATGACGACCCTTGCAAACGAACATACACTTGAAAATAACATTTTCAGGTACCCTGTCAGCATTTTCTATCGCGCATGTAGGAAATGACCGCCTAGGATATCAACGTTCTTACAAATTGTTATCAGCTTTCGGGAAGAGCTGTTTCCGCAAAACGAAACTAAATTTAGATACGAAAGCGATACAGCATTTAGAAACTATTTCGATAGGAACAGAAGTTACGAAAGTAACTAATTCGATGGGATATTCTAGGAAGTTGATATCGGTACAGCAGATACACGCCGAAGTAAGAAAATCTTCTGGCAGAAGTGGACAGAACCCTAGGAGGATATTTGTGTGGCAAAGAGAGATACCTTCGCCAATGTCTTGCAAAAGCTGGGCTAGCAGAAGTACCACTGGAATGTTGAGTAATCCAAATTTGCGAATGAATCCGTGCCCTATAACTACGAGTGCGAAAGTATGTCTTGCGAATTATTAGATGAGAGAAAAACTTTATGTTTTTTTATATTTGCAAAAAATGTACCACAACCTAAGTTCAGGAAATGAAATACATTTAAATGACAAAAAAGTTCTGAATAATTACTGAAATAAAGGGAAATTCCAAAAGTTACAGTCCAAGGCGAATTCAGTAGCAGGTGTTGTTATCCCAACAGCTGATTGCTTCTTCTTGATGATTTTCCATACAGCGCCTTGTACTTTAATATGTCAGTTAATCGAAATCAATTAAAATTTTCTTTTGACTTGACATTCTTCTGCACGCCGAATTGGTTAAATTCGCTTTGCCACCACCTGGTATGGATTCGCCTTGTTGTAGTTACTAATTGCCTAAATATCTGCTTGGAGAAAAAAATTCCGTTGAAGAACGAGCAAGACGAATCTAAATAAGTTTATGGCAAAGCGAATTCAACCAATTCGCCGTGCAGAAGAATGTCAAGTCAAAGGAAAGTTTTCATTGATTTCGATTAACTGACATATTGTTGTACTATGCGTTATATGGAACATAATCAAGAAGAAGCAATCAGCTGTTGGTACTGAATTCACCTTGGAAACGAGTGTAAATCGCCTAGGTAATGGCAAAAATAACAATAATAATAAAAAAATAATTTAATGTTTAAGCTTAATATCTTTGCTTAGCACTTAAAAGAATCAACTTGCATTATATATATGTTGGTTGTTTTGTTATTTATACACTCAGAGAAAAAATCGTTCTAAAATGAACGAAACAAGTTCAAAATTAAGAACATTCGTTGACAAAAGTCTGTTAAGTACATTTTTTCTTAACTCGTGACCGATGGGCTTGTTTTAAGAACAGTTTTTCCAAGCACACCGTTCGTATTTTATGACCACTTTGGTATTAATTTGTGAACCTTCTGTGCTCATTTCAAGCACTACTTGGGCTTGATTTAAGATTTTTCGTTCTCACGCCTCGAGAACGATTTGTGGTCGATTTAACAGTATTCGGTATCAATTCAAGAACGCTTTGTGCTTGATAATTGGTGGGAGTGGGAAGGTACCATTTATTTATATTTTTTTTATTATTAAATAATTTTTTCGTCATTAATAAAAAATACTAATAACAAAAAAATTATTATTACATTCCACAAGATTTGAAAAAAAAAAACGCATAATATCCATTTTTTTCGTTTATTTCTCTTATTGAGAAATTCTTCTTATTTGATGGTGCAATCTAAATATATATTTAAAACATTGCATAACAAGATTGAGAATTACCTGCGCATATGTGAATGGAACTCAACGAAAAATAAGAGCTAAAAAAATAGAATATAAAAATTTTTTTAAAAAAACTGCAGTGTTTGTTATGGATTCGCATCTATGATGGAAGCAGTAAGGAAGGCGGTCGGAATAATGTGTTGGTGCACAGTGGCTAGTCATTGTCGGCTGGGGCGAGTCCTTGCCAACCTTAATGTTCCTGCGCCATAAACAGAAGAAAGTTCCTATCATGCCTATCAAAACTGAAAGCTGTCAAAATCAAAAAACCCTGACAGAAGCGCAGAGACCGACTCAAAACGCTTATAAATTCAAACTAAAACAACATCCGATCGAACCGTATGTCACGAACAGACCGTTAAACATTAAAAAATTTAAATTCAAATTCAAAAAAAAAAAACTAAACGCAAAAAAAATTACCGAACCGGACATGGCCGGTTACTAACGCTGAAAATGGAAAAAAACGCTGAAAATTAAAAGGAAACAAAAAAGGCCGAATATACATAGGGGCGCCGCGGGTGGTGTTGCGACACCCGGTGCATTATCCCACCCTCAAAAACCATGGCCACCGTCGCACCTAAAATTCCGGTGGCCCCTTACCTGGTAACCCTACGTGCCTTCTAAATAAATGGCGACGCCAGCATTCCCATATTATTTACAAGTTTATTCAAATTTCATTTTTACTAACGTATGTATGCTATAAAAGAAATATTTAAAGCTATACCTATATTTATGACACCCCCTTTTTTTTTTCTTGACAAGGGTTATAAACGCTTGGTGTGAAAAAAAAATTGTAAATAAATGTGCTTATGAATAGTAGATATATTACATACAAAGTAAAAATTTGGTTAAATGCCCGTTTTCGTTTCATTCACAAACCTATTCTAGGGCTATACAGTTTGGATACAAATTCCGATAATTGGGGCCCCCTTACAAAATGAATATGTTGTTGTAGTAAAACTTATTTTTGAGTTTAACAAAATATCAATTCGGTATAACGCATAGTATAATGACACTAATATCTAATATGTACTAAGAAAATTTGTTATAAACGCAATTAAGATTAAATTTGGGGTAAATCATACTCCTCGAAGAAATTGTTTCACATATTCAAGTAAAACATAACTTTTAAATTTATAGGAAAATTAACGGAATCGTTTACATGTTCAGGTAAAACGTGAACTTTTAAATTTATAGTAAGACTAACGACATCGTTTTACCTGTTCAGGCAAAATGTGAACTTTTAAAATTATAGTAAAATTAATGAAATCGTTTTACATGTTCAGGTAAAACGTAAACTGTTTTGCATTTATCAGTCAGTGCTGGTATTGTTTTGTTTTTCTTTTTTTTTCTTGCTTCTAAGTTAATTAAACCTATCTACTTAACTTTACGTTACGTCTACTTTTTTTTTTTTTGCATGGTATAATAAGTTAACTTTACTACAAGTGGATGCAGCTTGCTCTCTTTAACTTAGGTATATGCATGTATGTATGTATTACGTGTTAAGATTCTATACTAGGGTGATAGCCTTGAATTTGAATATGTCTGTATATTAACAATATATGTTGTTGCAGAGTCAAAAAAAATTAAAGAACAAGGTTGAGACTACAAATACGTATATTTAGTTCAGTCTTGGAACGAACTCACCGCTTTAACCGCTGATATTCGTTGTCGCAATTGGGATGGCCGCAGGCCGATGTTCGCTGCCCTGTGGTTGTTATTGTAGCTGGTGTTGTTGTAGCCCGTATGGTCGTAGCTGATAAGGTTGCGGCTAGTATTGTTGTAGCCGGTATGGTCGTAGCTGATAAGGATGCGGCTAGTATTGTTGTAGCCGTTATGGTCGTAGCTGATAGGGTTGCGCTAGCATTGTTATAGCCGGTATAGTCGTAGCTGATAGGGTTGCGCTAGCATTGTTATAGCCGGTATAGTCATAGCTGATAAGGATGCGGCTAATATTGTTGTCGGTGGTGCCCGTGATAATAGTAGGCGCCGTTGGTGGTGGTTGGCGCTTTGGGTCGAGGTAACCGAGTGAACCGGGTGGCGATAAAGCTTCCTGCTACCCTTTACGAGCCGGATGACTTGGCTCTTTGACGTTGATTGTATTACGCGGCAGCGCACTGCCGGCCCTGGAGGCAGAGGTGGTGTCGGACGCTTCTCCGCAGATGGTAGGGTTCTTCGTAAACGTAGAGGAAGGGGTTTATCTCACTAGGTGTGACTGCGAACGCCGACCTACTTCAACTGGATCTTGTGTCCATGCAACAACTGGTGCAAGGTTTATTACGACCCAAAATAGACGCGTAGAAACGAGATTTGTCGGAAAGAACGGTTTCGGTGCTTTGCGCTATCGACTCTTTCCTAGTTTCTGGACAATCACCTGCTTACGCGCACAGCCGGCGAGGATGTTTTGTGATTAGTTGAGTATCGTTGGGGATGCGCAGTGAGCAATAAGGTTACCAAAGCAGTATAGTTGAGTATCATTGGGGATGCGAAGTAGGCAATAAGGTTACTAAAGCAGTATATTAGCGGAACTTGACGCCTTTGCTGCTGAAGTTATGCCCCTAGATGTTATATATTCCGTTTGCACAATTGTAGGGTCGCCAAAACTTCGCTCACGCAATTTTCCACCTTTTCTCTTTTTCTTCTTGCCGGAAACTCATGGCAATTTTCGCTAGTGATGGCCGGTCTGTTTTTTTTTCCTTGTTTTTCGATACTTTTTATCGCAACTTTCGCCCCATCACTAGGTGTGTTCGCGCGAATACGCTCCAAAGTGAACCGTAACCGTAGACGGTAGCAGCAGACCGTAACAAGTTTGACGCTGATCGAGCTCGCGCCACACGATCGCAACCGCAACATCATAACCGCTGGGCCACTACAACTGCTTGACAGCTTGTGCCAAATGCTGTATTTAACATTGTAGTATACACGAATTATACCGTTTCTTTTTTCTTGAACTTAATTTAAGAACATTGTTCTTAATTTAAGAACATTGTTCTCATTAATAAAATATTTGTTCATATTTTAAAACCAGCCGTTCTCTTTTCAAGAAAATGGTTGTCAGTTCAAGAACAAGGTTGTTGTTTTTTCAAGAACAAAAAAGTAAGAACATGAAAAGCTTGAATTGAGTCCGGTGTTGCTGGATTTTAGAACGGCGTTTTTCTCTGAGTGTAGTAATCCCCCAAAACTTGGGTGACATGTTTTAAATATTTTGCATATATTCAATTTACACATTTGTGTATATGTGATTAAGTTTAAAACAAACTTAGTGAAAGCTTTCTCTTCTCTACAGACTTCAATAAATAACTCATGTCCTCCAGCAGCTCAGCTATAGATGTCAGCCATTGTCACTTCAGCTGTTGTTCAACACCGAGATTAAATTTGTGCCATTTACTTAAAAGATTCTGTAAGCATTTTCTTATGCTTGCTTTGATTGTGTGTGTGTGTAGCACATTGTCTGTGTTGGTATGCTTTATTGTTGTATATTTTGTAAACAAATTGCTAAATATTCATGGAAATTTGCTTGATTTGAGTTTTGTCAGCTGCTGTTAAAAGCACGGAAATAATTTTGTGGAATTTTCAGAATTTGTGCATATGGAAGAAGGGGTAGAGGGTTACAGTGAACGCTAGCGCAAGTTGAAAGTGAAGCGAAACGCCTTTTCAGGAAGAAAAAAGTCCGAGACAAACTTCTGTAAAAACGAAAACGGCGACCTTGTAACGAATGTCCAGAGAGTACTTAGATTATGGAAGGCTCTCCTAAATGGAGGCAGCGAATTAAAATGCAGCGGCTACGCTGGATTGGCCATGTTATGCCAATGACTGATGACGCCCCGGCTAAACAAGTATTTTTATCGGAGCCTCCATATGGAAGCAGAGGCAGAGCGCAGCCCTCACTCCGCTGAAAGGGCCAGGTGGAAAACTATTACAATTCCCTTGCAGAGCGCAGAAGCGACTGACGCACCTTGTTGGACGGCCATAACCGTTTACACGGTTAAGCACCCATTAATCAACTAAGTAAGTTTGCAGTTTTGAGCTATTGCTACCGATCCGACAGTCCTTGCTGCAATATAAATATGGCTTCTTCCGCTGAAAGCACTGACTGTCAGAGCCTCGATTTGATTTTAGTCGCCTGCATCGATGAAAATAACTCTCCGCCCCTTAAACCTGCTGAAAGAAAAGCCCTGTAAGCTGGAGTACAAATAATCCTTTATATCTGAAAGTTGTCCAAGGAAAGATCATAATATAGCCCCATCAAACCCCTCACACTACAATCTAAGAGAATTAAATTCTTCGTTTGCTTTCTATTGATGCTTTACAAGTGACAGAATTTTAGGGATGCCGATAGAAACATTGGTAGCGTAAAACTTTCTCACACTATCTACATAGGGACATTACATTTGGTCATGACCTGGAAACAGCGGTCGCTTTATTTCGATAAAGAAATTACAAAGCATTCTAATAGATTATAAAACAAATTATAAAACAGATCGACAGTTGGACGAGTACAACAAAGGGGTCGGTGTAAAAATCGGCAGTATCAAAAGGAAGACGGCGTGTCTCATTCTTATTCCAAAGCGCAAAAAAGCTAAAGCTCTTTCTTGTATTTTCGCTCGGAGTGCATGCTAGACGCTGCGCTGAGCGAAAAGCCTTCACAGAGTTGATAAGCGCAATAAAAAGTTGTATAGCTTCAAAGCTTCCGCAACCCAATTGTTAACCTCAGCTACGCGAGGGGAATCCTGTTACAAATATGAATTTATCGTACACATATTTAGCAGCCGAGGCTCTGACGACCCTAAGTTCTTTGGAAGTAGAGGTGGGGAGCGCGGTATGGCCTAGAAGGTTTAATGTGGTCCTATAAATCGTTACCGAGATGGTCGGGCTAGTACCTTAATGGTGCTTTGTTATCGGAACATACCGGATCTATATCCGGAAAAGGACCATCAACATCGATAACACGGCCGAAAATTTTCGGGGAGTGACTTTATCGTTAATACAACAACAACAACAAAAGCCTTAACTTACCGAATGCACTCCGAAGGGTTTCCCCCGTCATCAATATGACGGTTGGGTACTAATCAGTCGAAAAACGCATATCTAGGAAATATCTAGCTGTGAAGAAAGACAGCAAATTAATTTACTAAATGTACGCTCAAGGAGCCTTTCGGAAGACCGATCACTCGATATTAAATTTGAACCAATGTAAGAAAACCATAGGCGGAAAAAAGTTATGAACGCTGCAGAGATAGCGATGGATACTATGAGAGTTCGAAAGCTCGGAATTATGTCATTTCACTGAATTTCCTTGAACTTTTACCCGACCCAAGTTTTAAGCCAATATGGTAACTTTTTTTAAATCAAATCCGGCAAGGACGAAAACCCGAGCAGCCTCTACGGTGAAGACATAGACGAGGTACGCTACACTTTCTCCGAATGCTATTATTTTGCATCCCTGTGTTATTCTTTGGGTTACCTACGAAAGTGATATATGGGGTATGGTCAGAAAGTCTCATGGAGTAAGGTCAGGGCTGTCGGATACTATTTTTCTGTGGTGAGACTGTCTGAAGATATAGATATACCGACATTCAGGTAGTTTTATTAAAAGAGCACCTACCACCAAGTTTAAATACTCAGTTAGTGTATAAATCGTCATACATAATTTATACATCAAACACACTCATCTCTCATATATGTATGTAGAACATTGAAATTTTCACTAGCTTTGGCCCCATAAATAAATCACTTTGTTCGTCCACATACACAATGGCATTGTTATGCTCCTTCAAAGCCTTCGCATAACAGCAAAACAGTATAAATGTGAATGTGAGCGTTTAAATACATTCTAATTTATTATAATTTCCCAAAGCAGTCACGATATCTAAAAGCACATCAGAATGTCATTTTAAACGCCATTAAAGACATTGTGCCAACTGCAGAGCGCTTTAGAGTTCAAAAGACTTGAAAAATGAACAAAAAAAGAGGTTGAAAGGATAAATATTGCTAACAGGAAGAAAATGAAATGTCTGTGTATGTGTGTGTTTCCGTCGTTTCTGCAAAACTAATGAACTTGAAATAATGCGACAATGCAATGTAGCAACAAAATGCATAACGAATACCGACCGGTCTGCATGTGACCCAATGCCAAACGAATGATACTCTCGTACACGGTTGCC
Organism: Eurosta solidaginis; assembly: GCF_040869045.1. Lineage (NCBI taxonomy): Eukaryota > Metazoa > Arthropoda > Insecta > Diptera > Tephritidae > Eurosta > Eurosta solidaginis. Next base: position 20,240,280 of record NC_090323.1, read on the forward strand.
ACTTTTGGTCCATTTGGACCAAAAATAGTCCCTTCCAACCCCATTTGGTCCGCTGGTCCCTTTTTTTAAGTTTTGCTCCTTTTTAAGCAGTAGGAACGATTTTGGTACTTTTATTCCTTTTTCACTGAGGTTAAAATTCACAACTCTGCCCACAACATTTCGCACGCTTTCATTAACCCACATATAATTTTCAATTCACTTGTGTATATGGAAATCTTACCACAAAAATTGCTCAGTCAATAAAATGTAGCAGACCAATGATAATAAGAAATGTTATGGATTTAAGGGCAAACACATTACACGGACTTATCAGAAAAAATTCTTGTTTTAGTATCCAGATATTTCGATCGGTGATCAAACACTTTTCGTGATAGGTTTTTTCACTAGTTGAGCTAAGAAATTTTTTCTCAAATGCACGTGTGCCTCTAAGAAATTTGGCAGGGCTTTCCACTCGTGGAGCCATTGCCATGGCCGTCGAGTTAAAATTTGAATTGAAAACTAAGTAAAATAATGAAACTGATTGGTTATATGTTTGGTAACACTTTCAAAATTTTTTACAAAATATCCTATGTAAAAATTGCAGGAGTATTGTAGTGTTCCAGGAGTATTGCAGTGTTAAGGCACGCCGAATACTTGAAAACTAAGTAGGTTGGCATAAGAAATATTTTAACTGTAAATAAGGCAGGAATACTTCTTAAAAGCGGTAACTTTATAAATGAAAAACGAATCGCGATTGAACAAATTTACTTTTATATTCAGATTTTTAAGCAAATGCAAAAAAGATTTGATTTCGAAAGAAGTGTTTTCTGTTTTATTCTCGCAGTTACAGAACCCCATAAACTTCAATAACAACGCTGTTAACTAATTTCTAGTACCTACTTAAATGTATTCAAGTTCCGTTATTGCACAGTTGAAACTTTTAAGACGTTTGATTTTTAATCTGAATCCTGAGGTTAGATTCAGAAAATGGGAGTTTTTCAAAAATCACACTTACTAAATCTAGGCTTTGGTATGAAATTTCAACGTTCAGGGGAAAAAGTACATAAGCATCATTTATGATTTACTGGGTTTGCTCATAGTTCGGCTACACCAAAACGCAAATTTTTTAGCCTTCTCTTACTAAAGCCTAACTGCGCTATACATTTTACTTCTTTCCAATTAACAACATAATGCTGGAACTAAGAGCCCTGTCAGCAAAACTACGTTCAAAACGTATAGTTAGTGAAGGCATAGACTTATCCTAGAAATTTGAATATATAATGAAAATAGAATTATGTAGTTTGAATTAATTCTCCTATTCGCCAAGTTTATAAAAATTTGGTATAGGAAATCATGGAAACAACCTGAAATTTTATATTTAACAACGACTACGACACTTTTGTGAATTGCTTGTATCACAATCAAATAAAACAAAAATTTGGTAATTTTTTCTGAGATTTGGTCTCTTTTTTTGGTTAATTTTGGTTCCAAATGGAAACATGGTGTGGCAACCGTGCTCTCCTACCGTATTAAAGAAATAATTGTTTGCATAAATGAAGGCGCAATTTAACAATTCACTTTTCACACTCTCTTTACCATGCATAAACTAATTAATATGCAAGAATTGAGTAAAATCAAAGACTCTATAAATATAAGATGGGACATTGTAGAGTACTAAAGCTTTGTGGAAATTGTGGGACGGCTGTACCAGGAATTCACCATACTTTTTGCTATGCTGTCCGCCTCAACATAGCTGATTTTATAAGGCTGTTTAACTTTGTAATTTATTTTGCCTTTGGAAAAATTACCTATTTGAAAATAAGCTGGCTGAAAAATATTGGCATAACAGGTTAAGTTAAATCAACAAATGAAAATCTCAGCCAAGCGATTTGTAAAAAAAAGCTAAGTTGTCTATTTCTTACTTTCTCGATATAGGGTGTGTTCGAGCTGCAGCAGTGTTACTTTTTATGACAGCGGATAACGTTCTTCAGCAACATTTGAGCAGATGTGGCAATTTCCCGCGTTCGTTGAACGAAATGTTGACCAATCTATTGATCATCTCTAGGAAATTAGCGACATTCCATCAACTAAGCAGCACTTTAGCAATACTACTGTTATTATTTGGCTGCTCAAACACACCCATATAAATTGTGCATTAAATCTAAAATATAAAACTCAAAAATGACTCTGCTTGTTATGTCCGCAACATTTATTTAGTTCAAAGTCACAGCCAATAATAGCCAAAGCCATAATAATTTACACGGGTCATCAATTCTTTCTCTGATTCAAAAGCTGAACTACCAGCGCTACCGTCATCAGCTCAGTGTCATCATTGCCAGTAGCGCCAATAACACCAAACTCGTGCCTGACACACAAAAGTCGTTTCACACAATAGCGCAAGTGAAATGTACTACGCACTCACTACTAAGTAGCGTCAAAAATCCGCTTGGAGTAATTGCGTCAATGAGTTACCATTGAGCTGGCACCGCATTGGCGCTGGCGCCATGCAATTTACATCACTAAAATTGCGGGAATACTCAGACTCGTGACTTTTTTAATACCGATGGTGAAAACGAAACAGGTGCAAAATGTATGGTGTATTCCTGGTGTAGCCGTTCCACTTTGTGGAGAATGAACGACTCTACAATGCTCCCTCTTATTAATCTACTCTCTTTGGTCTCAGTACTTTTACTTCATAGCAGATCACTTTCTTACGTTCGAAACCATGTAAAGTAGACTACGTCGAATACTAGGGTAACACTAAGCCAATCCAGAGTCAAGAAGTAGCTCTACTGCCTTTACTAATACGCCTAACCACCGTGTTGGACTCTGGAAACTAGTTTGCAGGACTAAGGGGGAAGGTAAAAGAGGAAGCGCGTGGGTAATAGTTAGGACGTTGAACAATGCCGAAGGTGTGGGTAGCATTGTTTAACAGTGAAACAACCGAAAGATTTGGACAGGAGAGGCATTACAGTCTACACAGATGGCTGAAAATAGAAAACTGGAGTTGGGCTGTATTCGTAGCATGCAGTTTCTCCCAGGCGGAGGCCTACGCCATAACGCTCTATTCTAGTACAATCCAATGCAACGGTTTCTGTTGGTATTTAGGCTGTCTTATACGCATTCCAATTAAACTTGATAAAATTAGATATCGTACGCAGGCATCGAACCTTGCTGGCGTCAATGTGACATCTCAATGTCCCGCTTTGTTGGCTTCCCGTCTATATAATTATAGAAGGGAAAGAATTTGCTGATGAGAAGCCTAGGAAACTAGATTTTTAAAGGGGTTGATAAGCGCGCAATTCATAGCTTCCATAACCTAATTGGCAACGTCACCTACGCGAGGAGAAACCTTCCTACAAGGTTTAATATAGTCATATTAGTCGTTCACGAGATGGTCGTGCTAGTACCATAGTGGTACTTGCTACCGGAAAGTCCCGCATCCATATCTGGCTAAGGACCATCAACATCGACATTCGTGGAGTGTCATTATCGTTAATACAACAACAACAACGTAACAGAACTCATAACCGTTAAGGTAACTACAACAATATCGAAACAACGGCACAGTAACCTTAGTCATTAGCGGTGCAGTTCTTCATTATCGGCTTGATCTTTTCTCAGACGTATATTTTCCTGTCCTGTTTCGTCGTTACTGCAGTTGTTCTTCTTTCTCCTCTAATTCTATGACTCCTTCTTTCGACTTCAATTTTTCTTTTGTTTTCCTTTTTTTTCGATTTTGTTGTTGTTGTTGTTGCAACGATAAGGACACTCCCCGAAGGCCTTGGGGAACATGAAAACTTCAACGCCATACCGTCCTCCCACCCCCTAGCTCCATGAGGATCTTGGGGTCGGCAGAGCCTCGGCGGTTAAAGTAACAGAATTTGTCACGGGTAGGTGAGGTTGACGATTGGGTTGCAGAAGCTATATTTTACGCTGGCAACACCTTGAAAGGGTTGCGCTACACAACCCCTTGAATCAATTTGGTATTTTAGTCGCCTCTTACGACAGGCATACCTACCGCGGGTACATTCTAAGCCCCTAACCCACTGGGGACTTCGATTTTGTTTATCTGATTTGGTATTTTATTACTCCGTAAGTATTTCCCTTGGAACCCCATTGCGCTTTTACCTGTATAATTATGTAGCTACGCATAAGGACTACACTTTAAGTTATGCATAAAGCCCGCCTTGGTATGGAGGCAGTATGCAGACCCAGCCTACCGAAAGATCTAGTCCTCCAATTTTGTATCTACGAAGAAAAGTTTCCCAGCAAAATTGCTTGGCCATGTCTTTGAGTACGTGTCGTTGGATATTAAGATTGCTAAAACCAGCATAACATAGAGAATAATAAAGGATAATACAAACTAAATGTTTACAGTAGCTTAGTCGAGTCACAAATTAAGCAATATTTACTTTACCAAAGGACACTGAAGTTTAACTTTCGCGGTTAGTGGGCTTAAGTCACGTGCAAGAAGTCTTGCGTTTGAAAACGAAGTCAAGAAACTTTTGAGGCAGAATGTATTAGTCCTTCCAATGATAGATACTCGTTTATAAGATTCCCACATACAAAACATGTGCTTCACTTCAGCTACTTTGTCACCTTGTCGACTTTAATGCAAAACTTCACGCACACCCCACACATGGGCGTTCATACACATACACACAATTACATGCGTTTGCGCTTTTGCAATTCACCTGCGCTCAGTGTTGTCCTTGATAGTGGAAACGAGAGTTAAGTTGAAGGCCAACAAAGGATTTGGTGTAGGAACGAATGTCAGTACTGCGGTTGACTGTTTGTATTGAGATTGCAAACATTTGCAAATAACGGTACATATGCACGTATACATACTCACACACTCACATGCCTTCATAACACAAGCCATCAGCTTAAATGGCTAATTCTAAGTGCTTGTACGTTAGCAAGTTCGTAGTTAGTTTGTAATTAACTGGAGCGTTAGTATTTATATAGACAAAAACGACAGGCTTACTATTAGACATATTTTAGGTGCATTCCATGGCACACATTTGTTATACCCAACTGCACTTGGGCAGGGGTACTTTAACTTTAATCGCATTATAATGAGTTGTAATGATGTGATAGAATCAAGATAGATGTATACTTTCTATGCATCTGCCCTTGAGCACGATATCTTGAGCCAAATTAAATACAAGGCGAAATCGGACGATAGCCACGACCACTTTTGCGATGTCGAAAATTTCGAAAATAGGAATAAAGCATGTACTAGTTTTCAAATACTAATGAAACTTGCTGAGTAGATTCACTTTATGGCGCAAAATAGAATTTTAGTAAAATTTTGGAAAATAGACGTGGAAACATCCACATCTAAAGGTAGAAAATTTAAAGCTTTAAATCAAAATCAATTTATGATATCAATTTGAAATTTGGAAGAGGTATTGTCCTTGCTTTGTCTGTGCACTCATTTTAAATATCCCAAATCGGTGGAAGACCCCGCCTACTTTTCAAAATATGTGACCTGGAATCATGAAACGAAAATACCGTTCTTCACTTTTTGAGGGACTCTTATAGGAAATTTAAGGCTATTTCCAATGGAATAACCCACAGTTTTCTAACTTTCTTAGTTTTTTCACAAATCGCATTTAAAGCCAGATCGGACCACAAATACGATTTTTTGAAATATTTCGATCCATGCGCCACCTATCGGAGTTTTTTTCTTATTATTGCATTGTCATCGGGTTCTGAACTATATTCCAAGTTTCAAGCTTGTAGCTTTTCGGGAAGTAAATTAATCTTTAATTACAAAATTCGTTCACAACGGCCAGCCGTTACACAGAGTCAAGCTAAACAATAACTTTAAACGCGTTTTTCTCGAAAACTTGTTTCGCCCAATAGGGTCGTTTCATGATTCTAGGTCACATACATATATGTTTAAGTCTAATTGCAAAAAAATATTCAATACATTTACGATATGTAATTTCATTATACTGATGTTTCACAATGGTTTAGTGGAACAAAGTAAGAGAATTAAAACACAATTTTTTAATGGGCGTGGCTCCTCCCTATATTTAGTTAATCTCTCTGTAACACTATTAAGGCATTAAATCAAACAAAAATCTACCAAACTGAATGTCGTTTGGTAAAAGCACCCTTTTATTACAATAACTATTTTTCTCTAAGAATGGGCGTAATCGGTTGGAAAACACACCCACGTTTTATACTCAGCGGTCCGTATGTATGCCCATTCTTTTGCTAGCACGATAAAATTTTATAAAATTGTGTACACTAGCTTAGCTGGAGCTAGAAATTTTTATTGAAGATGAGCGAAATTGGATGAAAACCACGCCCCCTTTTACGAAGTCGAAAATTTTGAAATGTGGAAAAAATTGCAACAATTCATTACCAAGTATTGAAAAATTGATGAAACTTTGCGAGTGAAGTACTTTTGTGACGTAAAATGAAAATATAGTAAAACTTTAGAAAATGGGCGTGGCACCGCCTATATTTAATACAAAGAAATGCAAAAGTCTTACAAGCCGTAAACAAAATGGCGTTGATATCATATTACAATTTAGCAGAAACATTGTTCTTGCTATTATATATAGACCTTAGTAAAATCGGTAGACGACAATGCCCACTTTTATTAAAGAATCGGTTTAATGTATATCCTTAACAGGATTAACAATATAGTTATGATATTGTAACGAATTTAGTGAAATTCCGTTTAACCCAACCCTTCTGCTAACGTTCGAATCACTAAACTGTTGAATAAATAACTCGGATATTTAATAATGGAAAATGGTCTTTATTAGACTATTTTGAGAGTATTTCACAATAACTCTTACTTCACAACTAATGGCGTGTTTAAATCAAACTGCTTGCTTACCACTCAGCTTGCTCTGCTTTTATACTCTCGGTTTCCTCGTTCACCCATTTCTCCTATGGTCTAGTAATTTCGTGAACTTCATGCTTGGTTACCAGCATATACATGTATATTTGTAGTTGGTATCCATATGCGTGTGTATATGTGAGTACTACTTCGGCTGATGATGACATGCATTTGTGAGTATCTCTCTGCTGCCTTGTATGTATGTGTGTACATGATGAATGATTTGTTTACGTACATACGAGTGACTGCTTAGTATCGCTTAGTGATTATAATATTCGTCACAATATGTTCTACATTACACAGATATTTTACCTCGGAAACGTTAATTTAAAAAAAAATTGTAAATCGGCGTGTCCACTGCCCTTTTTTACTTAATCACCACTCCATTATACTTTTATCGCTATAAATCGAAAAAAATTTACAAATTCTCACGAAATTTGGTGAGAGTATTGTTTTCATGGAGGTAACTGTTTTACAATCTCTTACGAAAGATGATATTTGCAGCGGTGACAATTTTTACATTTTTTTGATTTTAAATTTTTTTCGAAAACGTTTTTCGGTAATGGTTTGCATAGTTTCAGTTAAACGATTAATGAATTTTTTTTATAATAATTATTATTAAATAAGAAAAATAAATTATAATTGGCACCATTTTTGCGCTCGCGTCGTTACTATAAAGTTGGGATATTTCAAATTTCATGTTATTTAATATTCGTTTCTCTTTGAATTTTGCCTTACATACAGTACATACAGCTGGGTATATAATATTCCTTTACGCTCGAACTTAGACTCCCTTACTTTTTTGTAATGAGTTTTTGTAATTTATTTGACAAAAAAATAACATATGCATATATTTCGCGACTAAGTAGTTCCGCAAATTTTGGCAAGCCTATTCCCCTGCTCTTGCGCATATTACCACCTAACACTCCTCGCTTTATTTGGCATTAAAACAACATTATTTTTGGCTCTTTGGTCACCGTTGAACTCGGCTCGTATGCGGTAACAAAATTTGAATAATGCGTGTTAAGGACTCAGACCTCTTTTTTAAATGGCAATTTTCATGCTGAGCTCACGGAGCTGAAATGGAGGAGTTTGTAGTTTAACTGCCTGCTCATTTTGCCACATTTTTTGTTGGCTGTTTTCGGTGAAACATTTTAATGGTCATAAATGATGGCTTAGCAGTTTTCTTGGTGTGGCAGCTCAATTAAAGTAAATGTACTTATAATGATTCAGTAACTAAAACACTGCACGCGTTAAGGTCAAGGGTCAGTTGGAGTACAAACATTAGTATGTTTAATGAATTTTGTTTAAAAAAAATAATAAACATTTCGATAGGAAGAGTCTCATAAAGCACTACAATCAAATGCGAAAAGTTCTGTTGAAGGTGCCTGCAAATATTAATTGGGCTTCAAATATTAAAAATATATACGCAAAACATTTGATGGGCAATATCCCTCTCCTCAAAGCACAAAGGGCAGGAGAGCCAGCTTTTACACAACCAAAACATAATCCGCTGGCTTAGCATCCTGATAGGTAAGGAAGTAAAGCTAACATATACAGTAAAAGCGAAGGCGGGGTAGATGCGAGAAAATGCTCTGCCGTCTAATCATTCTCAAGGCGGGAAATGTAGTGAAACCATTAATTACAGTTAGGCATTCTCAGCCAGAGCAGTACAGTTAGACTGTAAATTGGTCTCATCCTCCTGAGCGTCATACCGAATTCTAACGAAAGCTGGACACATGCACAGAAAATGTTCCGCCGCCTTATCCTTCTCAATGCAGGAATGGCGACGAATCCCGAAGTTTTACTGACTCATACGTGTCCTTAGCGAAAGCTGGGCAGAGGTGCTGAAATGGCTACACCACCTAATTCAGCTAAAGTCAGAAAACTTACGTCCTATTCTCAGAAAAGGCGGGACAGACACTGAAAATATCTTTGCCACCTTCTTCTCCAAAGCCTCATGCATGCTCTAGGTGACAACAAGCAGAATCACAGAAATTGATAAAGCGTCTCATTTCCTTTGAAGTATTTGAGTGAGGTCGACTCCCTATTACGTTCCCGGGGTGGTCGAGCTAGTACCTTAATGGTAGCAGCTACCGGAACGTACCACCGTACCATTAATATTGGGGAGTCTCTTTATCGGGAAAACAAAAACAATAACAATAACAAGCGTCTCGACTGCCTCAAGGCTACAAAACGGGTTAAAACCTAGACAGAGCTGTTGAGACTGATGGCATCATGACCTAAAATCTGCCGACGCTTGCCAGTCTGCTAAGCTGATAACTCTATTGATCGAAAGATGTAAATCAATGAGAACGCCCCATGGTGGCTGAAAACTTACGGGAATTGCCGAGATACAGCTTAGACATTTGAAGTTTTCTGATCACCATGAGACTGCGAAGAAGTCTTGTATGATAACATAATGTCGTATTTTTTTAGGAGCTATGCTATTTAGAGCTATGTTGTGGCACTAAGCACTTCCTGTATCGTATTGTTTCATACGTTATCACTGGCAAGGCCTAATTTAAAAGCATGTGTCGCCAGAAGGCAGTGGTCAGTTAAAATACCCATCTTGAGCCTACAGTTCTCGGTTACCAGTCACCAGCAGTAAATCTCACACCAGGCAAGTAAGGAACGAACGAATTCAATTGCCAACACAACAGCATGTCTAAGAGCTAAGCTATACATGCCAAGGAAAATTTTGTATCAAAAGCACCCTCTATACCTACAAAAATTCAACGTAGTCACTCGCATTCTGTTGAAATGAGACTCGAAAGGATATGAAAAGGTCTCATTCTTCATTACAGGTGAAACTCTTTGGTGAAGCTTGTTTTGCCCCTTCATCCTATTTTAAGACTTTGACCGGCCTCGCAGTTTGACTTAGAGTTGAAATACCACTGCAGTAATCTTTAAGAGAAACCTCTTTGCATTTTTAAGACAGAACAGTTAAAGTAAAGCCACCACACACACATCTGGCCAAGAGCATCTTCCCTAACCCTTGGAGAACATTTGTTGCCATAGATATGTGAATGTGGTATCAATTCACTCTGGCTTACTAAAATGTATCATAATCCTCTATGTCGCGGCCTAAGTCTCCTCGCTGGTATATCGCGTCTTGTATGTTATGTTTTTCAAATGTTTAACTACAACTACATAATAAACAAGGCTACAGCGCCTAAAAGTCTACCAATCATTTTGTCTGCCAACATGTCTACATAAGGCAATGTGTAGTGAATTAAGATAAAAAAATATTTTGCAGAGATGGCAGCGTAAAGAAAATAAAACATCTTTTTAAGCGTTAGATAAAAATAACTCTATACAAATAAATCTCGAGAGGCAAGTCTTTGTAACTTAATAACTCACATTTTCCTTATAATACTTATGTAGTACTTGAGTTTACTCACATCCACGCATACAAATACATAAACATTCATTGATACAAGTATGGATAATAAACTGGGTCGATATGTATGGATGTATGGACGAAAGTTAACCGATATCCCGCTATCGATTTTTCGATAGGATTTGGGCTCAGGAAAAAAAGTTCCACTACGCACACCCAAAAAAATAATTTTCGAGCCTGCGAACTTTTTACTTTTTTCGACTTTATACATATGGTCATGAAAAAAACCTTAAAAATCAAAGTCAAAAAAAAGTAAAAAAAAAATTTAATTTCGCAGTCTCGAAAATTATTTTTTTTGGGTATGCGTAGAGGAAATTATTCTTCCTGAGCCCAAATCCTATCGGAAAATCGATGGCACGATATCGGTTAATAAATCAACCCAGTCTAATGGATATTTATGTACATACGTATACGGAAAGCATACATACACACAAATAAAAACGCGTGCTATTAAAGAGAGGAGCTTTTTAAGGTCAATCGAGCCCCATACAATCAAACTGTACAAAAGAGGGCTCGGCTGCCTGTAGTCTTGTGCTTAATAACAACACTGAAATATATTCCATACAAGTTTACGCTCGAGAAATCGAAAGCAAAAGGATCTATGAAATAAAATTGAGGCAACCAGGCGAAAACACGAAACCCTTGGTCCTTTAAAGTAGAAATCTTAATTAGAAAAAAAGTCAGCATTCAGTCTGCATATCAATAGCTTCATCTCCAACAAATCACTGGACGCTGACGGCATCCTTTCGGTGATGCTGCAGAAGGTTAGTAAGAGTGGAAAGAGAGTATAGAAAAAGTGTCACTCTAGCCTATATTCTCGTGATGTGGCTACATACGGATGTCATCAGATCGACACCAACGTAGAGGACAAGTCACGTACGAACAATATCAAAAACGAAAATAGAGTAGAGCGAGCAACCTTTGGAGTGATAGCATTGACTGACGAGCTAAATCTGCTCGATAACCCATTACCTGAGCACCTTCACATACGCGAAGCTGCATCTTTTCTTTAAGATTTTGTAACTCTTACTGTTGGAAATTGAGGTAGTAGGATCACATGGTATCTTCTTAGCGCAACCTAATGTGACGGAAGGCTGCATTACTTTAGACAGTCAAGCAGTACTCATGACACTTAATTTCCACATCGTAGCAAGATATAAATAAAAATATGCAACGAATTTAAAACTATGATTAAGATAACTTAATATATAAAAAACACGTGTCACAACCTTTTCGGCCGCGATGGACTCCTAAACTACTGAACCGATTTTGAATTTGTTTTGCACCCCGTGTGTAGTTTGATCTAACTTGAAACATAGGGTAGGTTATATCTCAGTTTATAGTCGCAATATTATTTTATTGCAATTTTTTTTATTTGTTTATACGTAATAATAAAATGTATGGGACTTATACAATATGGATATCAAATGAAAGCTGTTGATAAGTGCTTTAGTACAGAGTAATATATTATCCATAGACGGACTGGGACTGGGGTTAGGACTAGGACTGGGACTGAGACTCGGAGTGGGGCTGTGACTGAGACTCGGAGTGGGACTGGGACTGGGACTGAAATAAAATACATACCACCCTCTGGGACAGGCAGTAAGGGATCCAGAAGAATGAGAAGGAATTGAGAGAAGAGAAAATAGTGGAGATTGAGAAAGAGATAGAATGAGACGAAGATGGAGATAGATGAAGCGAAAAAGACGGAGGGAGGAGTGAATAAAAGGATTAGGAAAAAGTGAAGAGGGGGGGAGGGCAGAGTCAGTCGGAAAAACCTTATTAAAATGTATGCAGATAGGTCAAATTTAGGGCAGGACAACGTCTGCCGGGTCTTCTAGTTTAATTATAAGTAATTTAATCATGGGTCTGAGTATTTTATTTTGAATAATTTTCCCACCAAAACTGCTGTTGCTCTTCGCTATGTTTGCTTAAATGTCGACGAATGGCAATTCTTTTGGGACAATGTATAAATATTTTGCTGTTGTAAGCAAAACCAACATTCAACAATTCGTACAATACTCATAATGCGACAGTGCTAATAACGACAAAGATAGAAATAACAATATAGCAAGCATGAAATATTTTTTTGCGCCCACAGGGTATACTTTTAGGCGCGCTAACATGGAATTATTGTCCATTCTAAACCACAGCGATAAAGGCACTTTTGTCAATAAACAAATGAATGTTCAAACTTATGTTAGACATACTAAGATAAATATATATATATATGCCTATGTATACATATGTATGTTTATGTGCCCCAAACAGACTGCTATGGGAATTCGGTGCGCTCCTTTTTGTCATTTTTCGATTTTATGACGTATTTCCTTTTTTAGTAGCCTTTCATGGGTATGCTTAATTTTATATATATTTAAAATTTTTATAAATATTTTTGTATTGTTGTGTTTCTCCTTAGCAACCGTACATAATGTTCGCATATTCAATACATCAAGGCCCTCTGTATTTTTATCTCGTTGTGTTTACCTACAGTAGCACATGCACATGCACATACACCAACAAATGTATGTACACAAATACATATATGTACGCATACATATACCATTTATCACAAATGTGTTCCAAATTGTACATACCAACATATTTCTTTTTCTTTTTGCTTTTTATTTCAAGTAGGACCTTTTTTGCGTTGTCGAGTTCAAGAGCCTGCAAGTATGCTGCCAATCGGCTCAAGCTTGCCTTATAGGCTTTGAGAAGTCAATGAAGTGTGCTCTGGCTGCTTAATTTTTTTTTCGCAAATTTGTATGTGCTCTAATGCTGATGTATGTGCTGAGATAATTTTAAAATAAAAAAGATAACGTTCATTAGATTGGGTCGAAGGAAAATGTTGCAGAAGCTCGCCCCCCAAAATTTAAGCTTATGTTAGGCGGGTCTCGTAAATTTAAATTTTTTTATCCCTGTTCACACAGCCGTAGCTATTTTTTTGTTTGAACTTAATAACCATCCGATTTTTAAATTTGACATGTCATTATAATGACCTTGAGAAGTTCTATATTTCCTTCCAATGTCCTTTTGAGCTCTGAAATCGTTTTCATATAGTTTTGTTCACTAAAACTATAAGAACGACTAATTTTATGTGGGCCAACCCAGTCTATTGTTCATTAGAATGAAGCAATTTTCAATCAAAGAACGTGTATAACCGAGCACCAAAGAGGTGCTATCCCGACCGTGTCGGAAATTATTTATTACCCATAACCATTCTTGGTCATACCGCCACAAAAGCCTTGCCTGCGAAATATGTATGTGTATAATACATTCGCTTTTATCAGGTCCTCAAAATGGAAGAGGAAAGGTTATGGTGTATCTTCATGGTATCACGGGCGTAATATCACTGGCTTAAGTGTGCCCTCGGGCAGCCTCCTCAACCTAACGTGTAATACATTCGAGTGAGATTGACAATTGGGTTGCGGAGGCTGTGAATCAAAGCCTTGAAACCCGTCTTAATCAGCTGTATCTGTATCCATCACGAACTCAACCTCACATCGATTACATTGTGTTCACCGTATCCAATAAGGGTAAGGTCACCTACCCACCCATCGCTTTCAACTGCATTGTCGAACTGCGTGAGGATGAGTGAGAGTGTTAAAGGGGAAAAGGAAAAAATGAAACAAGTAGATTACTGAAAGAAAAGAGAGGAAGGTGTTTGGAAGAGAGAAGGGATATGCAGGAAGAGAAGGGAAATTCAGTAAGGCAGTGTAGACAGAAAATACAAGTAAAAGAGGATGAGGAGAAGATGGAGAGCAAGAAGATGCGAAAAAAATAGAGAAAGAGGTGAGGTGATGAAAAGTAAGAAAGGGTAGGTAAAGTGAGGATGGGAAACTGAAAGAAAGGTAGTGAAAAATGCGAGCTGAAGTTCCAACATTAAACGGTCTAACCAGCTGTCCGCGGGTAGGTGAAGCGGTCAATTTTTTTAAAACTGGACCGTTTTAAGGAAGCAATAGGCCAAACAGAAACAAATAATTCCGATCTTTTTGAAGAGATCTTCGTCGGCTTCTTATCGTCAAGTTATCGGCTTCTTATTGGTTTTTTATCGGTTTGTCATCGCTTTTTTGTTGAACCGATGTGTCGTCAATCGTATATTGAAATTTTAACGGTGCATATTTTATAACAAACCCATAAGTCTTCGTTGACAATTCGATAACACGTCGATAGCTAATATGCAACACTGCGATAAGAAACCGAGAACTTTTCGATGCAAGGTCGACAACTTTTAACAAACCGATGAGTTTTAGATATCAAATCGTTCGACATGCCGATAACAAATTGACAATTTTTCTAAGCAAATCTATACCTTTTAATGGATGGCTTGGCGATAAATAATCCAGAACTTTTCGATTATAAATCGATAGTTTTTCGATAATAAATCTATAGCTTTTCGATAGCAAGTTGATAAAACGCCGATAATAAATTGGTTACACTTCGAAAACTGTACGTTAGCAATTCGTTAACTTTTTGGTAAAGAATTGATAACTGTTTTAGGAATGAATGACAAATCGATTTCTATTTTGAACATATGTATAGATAACTTTTCGTTGATAAATCGATAAACACCGATAACTCGCGGATAAATTGATAATTTGTAAGAAAACTAAAAAGTAGCATGCCATTAGTTGCAGTAAAACCCTGGTCTAAAACTTTACAGAGCCAATTAGTTTCAACATATATATTCGGCGGATCTCTTGCCAAATTTCATTTGGAAACGAATCGCGTAAGGCGTCGTGCCATTTTCAGTGTAACCTTTCGTTCTTTATTTTAAAATTTAAATGTAATTAAAGTATTGTATACTATTTAATTTTAAACTAATTTAAATAATAATTAATATTTTTTTATTATATAATCTCAGGAAATCGAATATGATTTAATCATTCATAAAAAGCGAAGTGTGGTGGATCGAAGAATTTAAAATATAAAGTGAGTAACATTTGAAATAAAATATATTTTATTATGATTGTTTGATTTGAGTTTGGTTTCCTTAAAAAAATTTTGATATATGAGGTTATGTGTCATACATGATGCAATCAAAACAGGTAGGTGATCTCAGTACTACAAGAACAAAAATTTATATTTTTGCACCAGTTTTCTGCTCAATGAGTCTTCCTCAATGCTAGATTTACATAGATAAAGGTTGAATCTCGGGACCGTATACCGTTAATCCCGAGATTTCGTACTACAAGCCTCGCAGATACATATTCGCAACTTCATGGTATTGTTCCAGATCGTCAATCATCTCAATGACGTCAGCAGTATGTTTCCATATTCCTTAGTTCTGAAAAATATGATACTCAGCCTTTCAGTTCCGTTGACTAAAACTTTTCCATTTCCTCTTAGGAAAACGAAGTAACCCCCCCCCCCCCCCCCCCGCCCCCTTCATATTTCATAAAGGCAGTCATTTTTGATGAATCCGAAAAAATCAATGCTGCTGATAAGTCAAGAAACAACATTTAAATTTGTGAGGGCGAGTATTGTCAAATGCGACTCCACTTTGTAATATTGATTTCATCTGTCTGCTTTATTGCATCATGGTGTCATAGAAGATTTCTAAAACTCAGTACGAGTTTTTTTATTTCCTTATTCCCAATTCTAATTAAACTTTTCCTGTCAGTATTTCCTCATCTTCATACACAACATTATCCGTCTAGGCCAAATAGGCTTGGTTAAAAAAAACACTGTTTCCAAAAACAATCCAGAACGAATTGGTCCTAGGACGAATTCTTGTTCTGTGAAACGATGAAGTGAAAAAAATCTTCTTACGTTTGTATAAATTTTTGTTTGAACTTTTTTTCAACAACAAGCCAGCAAACTCCGAAATAGTACTGAAATTATCCCGGCATGATCAGGAGATAGTGCCGAAATGATATTAAAAAAATTCCGAGTTGACAACAAAATAGTGCCGAAATGTTCGCTAAAATAATCCGGCCAACAAAAAACAAGTCCCGAAACGATCCCGATTTTCTATTTTCCACATAAACTACTCTACATTTTTTTTTTCATTTCTTAATGGTTATTATATTAATTATTTTTTAACAAATATAAAAAATAAATTCATATATGGCCCACCCTAATGACCACGCAGATTTCAGAAAGTGCTCTTAATTATTCGTTAGCGTTATTACTCTTTATTGAATATATACAAATAATAATTTCTATAAAAAATCATATTTAAGCAAAACAAAAAAAATTAACTAAAAATTGGACACCCTAATCTACACACATTCGTAAAGAAGAAAATAGCATAATTTTGAGGTGAATAAATGTGAGGAGCATTGTTGACGAAATACATATTTATGCATTAAAAAAAAAAATAATATAATAAAAAAATTCACTTTATTGCGCAGTCGGTAGGATTCGAACCTACGCTCCCAGAGGGAATCTGATTTCTAGTCAGACGCCTTAACCGCTCGGCCACGACTGCTGTGTTAGCGGAGCTGGCGAATTTACATATGTATATATGTACAAACTTTATTACAACATACTTACATACATATAAATTAACCCGCAAACCAGTTTTGTTAGCTACTGTACGCTAAAATTAATGCACGTAACTGTAATAAATTTAATATGTCAAATTAATTTAAAATAAATATGCAGATATGCTTATTAGGGTGGCTCCAGTAACAAGCACGAAATTTATCCGAAGGAAATTAAAAATTCAGGCCCGCAGCTGAAGATAGGTCATACACTCAGAGAAAATATTGTTCTAAAATGAACGAAAAAGTTCAAAATTAAAAACAAACTTCGAGAACGAATTGTGGTCGATTTAACAGTTGTCGTTTAACAGTTGTCAATTCAGGAACAGTTTGTGCTCGATCATTGGTTGTTGTTGTTGTTGTTGTAGCAGTGCTTCGCCCCACCTAACAGCCGCGACCGATCACAAATTGTCATCAATATCCTCTAACGGGAGTCCAAGGAAACTTGCTGTTTCAACAGAGGTGGACCACAATGAAAGGGGTGTTAGAGGCGTTGGTTCCACATTACAATTAAAGAGATGGTTGGTGTCATGTGGGGACACAATGCAAGCGGGGCATATATTTTGTATGCCGGGGTTGTTTCTGGATAGGTAAGAGTTTAACCTGTTACAGTATCCAGAACGAAGTTGAGCAAGAGTGACACGCGTTTCCCTGGGGAGTATGCGTTCCTCTTATACAAGTTTTGGGTACTTTTCTTTGAGTACTGGATTCACCGGGAAATTCCTGGCATAAAGGTCCGACGCCTGTTTGTGGAGTTCACCAAGGACCTGCTTGTGTCTTTTTTTGCTTCATACGGCTGGGTTCTTAGGTGCCGTATTTCCTCAAAATGCTTACGGAGATGACTTCTTAAGCCCCTAGGCGGTGTTGGCTCATCAATAAGATGTCTGTTTGGATGCCCAGGTTTCTGGGTATTCAACAGGAACTGTTTGGTTAGCATCTCATTTCTCTCACTGATGGGGAGTATTCTCGCCTCATTAAGTAGATGGTGTTCTGGGAACATAAGAAGGCAGCCCGTGGCGATTCTGAGAGCAGTATTTTGGCAGGCCTGTAGCTTCTTCCAGTGGGTAAATTTTAGGCTTGGCGACCATATGGGTGACGCGTAGCACGTAAACGGCTGGCCAATTGCTTTGTATGTAGTAATGAGCGTTTCTGTATCTTTTCCCCAGGTACTGCCAGCAAGGGATTTGAGGATTTTATTACGGCTCTGGATTTTCGGAACAATTGCGGCTGCGTGCTCTCCAAAATGTAGATACCGATCAAACGTCACACCCAAGATTTTGGTGTGTAGGACAGTCGGTATCGTAGTGCCATCGACGTGGATGTTAAAAATGGTCGACATTTGGGACGTCCATGTTGTAAATAAGATCGCGGAAGATTTAGTCGGTGATAATGCCAGGTTTCGCGAGGCGAAAAAACTGGAGAGATCAGGGAGGTAGCCGTTTATTCTGTTGCAGAGCTCATCGATCTGTGGGCCTGGGCCTGTGGCCATTATTGTGCAGTCATCGGCGTATGAAACAATAGTGACTTCTTCTGGTGGTGAAGGTAGCTTAGATATGTAGAAATTAAACAAAAGTGGGGATAGGACACCATCCTGTGGCACCCCTTGTTTAATTTCTTCTTGGTTTTGATGTTTCGTATTTGCTACTGGCGATAGGAGAGATATCGGACGATACGACTCTCCTATGTTAGCTGGTTCCCCAGGCTTTAGTAGCGGAACCACCTTGGCCATTTTCCATTTTTCGGGTATGACAAAGGTGGAAAGAGACAGGTTGAAGACATGTACTAAGTATTTGAAACCCTCTTTCCCTAGGCTTTTAAGCATCGGCATGGCTATGCCGTCTGGGCCCACTGCTTTGGATGGTTTAGCGTGACCAATGGCATCTTCAACCTCTCTGGCGGTGATAGTAATTGGTGACGCGCTGAATTTATGTTTATGTGCGTGTCTGTTGACCCTCCGTCTATCTTTGTCGACCGTAGAATGCATTACATATTGAGGGCAGAAAGCGCTTGCACATTTTTTCGAATCCGACAGCACTTTATGGAAACTTTGTCATTGTGCTTAGACGGATTCGATAGGGACTTTACGGTGGACCAAAGTTTACCCACACCGGCAGAGAGGTTACAACCTCTTAGGTGCTCCTCCCATTTCGCCCGCTTGTGTTCATCCACAAGCAATCTCATGCGTTGGTTTATATCCCTTATTTGGGGGTCGCCTGGGTCGAGCTGTCTTATAAGGTCACTTTCTCTGGCTAAATTTGCGGCCTCCGCCGTGAAGTGGGGCCGAATTTCGGGAATTCTCCCGGCGGGAACGAAAAGTGCCGAGGCGGATTCAATGACCTTGCGGAAAGTACGCTCCCATTGGCGGGCATCAGTCGGGATAGGGAGGGCAGCAAAGAGGTTGTCTGTAAAAAATTTGTATTCCTCCCACTTTCCTTTTTTAAAGACTATGAAAGTGCGTTTTTCTGTAACGATGAAGTCGGCGGTACGCTCGAACGAAATAAGTATAGGCAGGCGGTCGGATGCCAATGTTACCATCGGCTGCCAGTTGACGCAGTTTACGAGTTCTGCGCTCACGATTGAGATATTCGGCGAACTGTGACAGCTTCCTACCATACGTGTGGGAGCGTCTCCGTTTATTGTGCAGAACGTCGTTTCTTCTATTTGATCCGCCAACATCTCACCCCTACTGTCCTCTCGCAAGTTTGAATGCCATAGATCGTGATGAGCATTAAAGTCGCTTAAGATAATGCGATTGTTTCCAGTGAGTAAGGCGCTAATATTAGGGCGGTATCCACTGGGGCAACAAGTGGCAGGAGGGATGTAGATGTTGATGATTTCTAGGTTTGCATCGCCTGACCGGACAGATAGGACTTGACGTTCTAAGACATTGTCCCTGCGGTCGATGCCAGGATAAAATATATGATATTGAACAGAGTGGTGCATGATAAATGCGAGGCCGCCTCCATTTCCGCTCATGCGATCTTTTCTGTGGACATTATACCCAGAACAGGTTTGCAGTGCAGATCTTGCTGTGAGTTTAGTCTCTTGAATCGCAGCAATGCGGATGTTGTGCCGCTTCATGAAATCGACTATCTCCGTGATCTTCCCAGTTAGTCCATTACAGTTTAACTGCAGAATTCTGAAGTGCATACGGGGAGACGTCGCCACTCTGGGAGTAAGTGACGGGTGACTACGCCTGGGTTGAGGAAGCCAGGTCGCAACTGCTGTTGTGGCTCTGGGACTGGGCGTCCTTGGGCAAGCATTGGGGTACCCGGTAGATTGGGGTTTGCGACCTGGCAACATGGCGCAATGAAACCCGTCGGGGGGTTGCCGTCGCGGAGACCAGAACATCTAGGAAAGTGGCACCGCCCAAGGCAGGAGCTGCATTAGGCGGATGTCGCAAACATATATATTCTTTGCTGGCAAACGGTGCAAACGGGGTTAAGGGTTAAGAGTCTGTTTCCCTGACCTACACGGCTGCTGCCACGGGGACAGGGGCTGATGCTCAGCATTGCTACCGACTCTACTACGAAGATAATAGTTATGAGTGGTAGCAGCTGTTTGAGTTGTTGGCGCCGCGGGACGCGAGCCGCAGCGGGTGCTAGTTGTGGCTTGCTGAGCAGCTGGGCTGCTGGAAGGTAGTGGGGGGCGCTAAGGCGTAGACTACGCGACGCCCTTGGATGTGAACAGCAAGGAGCCACAAAAGATTTATAAAAGTTACGTGGACGTCGGGTTTTGGGATTAAGTCCAGAACAACCTGTCCGATGCAACCATCCCTTACACGAGACACACTGAACAGAGTATGACCGCCCTAAAAAGTTTCTTTTCCGGCAGATGCAGCAAAACCATTTCTCAGGACCGGGGTCAGGAGACGGACCCGGATTGGATTCGATACCTTCCCGGAGCAAGAGAATGTGGAGCAGTCCCGCTGAAAGGAGCTGCTGGGAGGATGACAATTTGTGGGAGAGACGCAACAAATTAAATGGGGTTACACTGAAATGACAGTCCTTGGTCGGGAAAAATCCCGAGTCGCTCCGGTACATAGAAACGACTGCCTTGGGAAGCGTCGATCATTGGTGCGAGTGGAAGGTAATTTTTTAATAGGTACCCATTTATTTTTCTTTTATTAATAAAAAAATTTTTTGCCATTAATAAAAAAGTATTAATAACGGAAAAATTATGATTAAAATCCAAAAAAATAAAAAACGCATAATGTACATTTTTTCTTATATTTATCTTATTGAGAAATACTTTTTATTTGATGATGTAATCTGCATATATACTTAAAACATTCTATAACAAGTTTGAGAATTACCTGAATGGAAAATCGAATTGAACGAAAAATGAGAGTTAAAAAAATATGAGATAAAAAACAGTTTTAAAAAACCGCAACATCATAACCCCTGGGCCACTGCGACTGCTTGAAAGCGTGTGCATTGTTGCATTTAATTTTGTAGCACGCGAATTGTACCGTTTCTCTTTTCTTTAACTTAATTTAAGAACATTGTTCTCATTAATAGAACATTTGTTCATATTTCAAGAATAGTCCGTTCTATTTTCAAGAAAATTGTGTCAGTTCAAGTGCAAGGTTGTTGTTTAAGAACTGGTCTTTCGTTTTTCAGGAACAAAAAGGAGGAACATTACGGCCGTTGGCCTTATGTTACCTCCCCCAATTTAATATTTCACTTATGTAGTCCTTAAGCAAAGCGTTTAGGATTTCGAGCTTCTTGTGGTCGACATAACACACCAAATTAAAGGTGTATGCCAGCATTCGCTAATATCGGAAGACTTAATAATGCTGGCGAAGACTTCATCTACACATATTCTTCGTTCTAGGCAACACCTTATGTATTCCACTGACTTCAAATACACTTCTTTTAGAATTCGATAGAGACATATATTTTCCAAGACTAAATTTTACCTCTCAAGGAAGCTTAGGCATGTACACTTAGGTAGCCGCAGTTTTGTATTCTAGACACTCTCGTCATCGACTTAGGCAAGAACGCTTTTGGGGTACGATTCTTTTAGAGAACAATACATTAATGGCTTTAATACATTACCAGTCATCAGCATAGAAGATTATGTTAACTTATTCTGTTGCGACCTGGAGTTTTTATATGGCGCAGCTTTTGTGCAGTTTGGAGAGGCTTCCTTAACTCTTGGCTTTTCTGTTTTGTTCCTAAATGCTACTAAAGGCTGCTAATCAAGCGTTAAATGCTTGGCTATAATGATGGAATTTATTTGGGCGGGTGCCCAGTTAACCATTGCTTTAGCGGAGTTCTGGTTAAATAGCACAAATTTCGCAGTAGTGATGAGCTGGGATATAATCTCCCTACTGCTATTTATATATACGAATCTGAAATTGATAATATTGTGTGCCACAAAACCCTCACTAGGGTAGGCACCTTGTCGTTGGTGTGAGGGCTTAGCCGAACTCCATAGCGCCCGACTATGAGGCGGAGCTATTTAGGACTGACATCTACGCCGTTTCGCCTCATACGAGGGCGGCGGAATGTCGGTAACCAAGAACTGCCAACCCCCTAATCCAGGGTGTTATGCGGACCGTGCCTATTGGACGATTTGCAGCCAGGGGATAAATTCGGCTGTATTCGAACGGA
Source organism: Eurosta solidaginis (assembly GCF_040869045.1). NCBI lineage: Eukaryota > Metazoa > Arthropoda > Insecta > Diptera > Tephritidae > Eurosta > Eurosta solidaginis. The sequence goes on from NC_090323.1 coordinate 20,262,636, forward strand.
GCCTTCCCGATACCGGGCTACCTCGGGAAGTATTAAAGGCCTTACCACAGTAAGGGGCGCTGCTGCGGCGTACGGTTCTTTCCCCGTATATAATACTGGACCGCTGAGCCCGCCTTGTCGGGCAGGTGGTCGTACGACCAAGATGAACGACTCATTACCTGACTGTAATAAGGACGATGTAAAGAGGAGGACTGAGTCGCAATCCAAGGACGACAAATACGAATTAAGGATGCGTCGGACTCGGGGAGCGAGAGTAGTGCTGATTCAATGAAATCCGTGTTGGAGAAGCACACAAATGAAAACGGAGTAGAAGACTGGAGAAGGGTACGGAGCAGAGGAAGTAAAAGAGCTCTCTCGCAGTACCGTGCAGCACAAAGAATTGTACAACGCTTGGGAGCAGTGGTCGACCCAAGAGAAGTGGAGATCGAGCGCTTGGAATGGGCCCATGAAGCGGTAGAAGTAGGTCGAAGGCAGTTCAAAAGGTTTGCTGCGAGAAACCTTCGGTTCTGCAACCGGTACGAGGAGGAAGACGCGTCGAATGGCAGAATGAAGAGGCAACGTTCGGCGGAAGGCGACAAGCCTGCTTTCAAGAGGCAGAAAGGACCCAGTCCTAGAGCCGCGAGGCAGGGCAGTCGCATAGACAAGACAAGTAGGCCCAAAGCTGTAAGACAGATGGGCTCCAATAGCGAGGTAGCAACTACCTCGAAAGCTGCGAGTCAGAGGGAAGTAATTAAGGAAGTAGGAGATAAGCCAAAGGGAGATAACGCTAAGACTCCGGCTTTCTCGGAGGCGCTAAAGGGAGTTAACGCTAAGACTCCGGCTTTCTCGGAGGTGCCAAAGGGAGATAACACTAAGACTCCTGCTTTTCCCGAGAAGATGAGTGATGTGGCAAAGCAGTCACTGACTGTGGCGCTGGTTGATCGTAGCTGTCCTTTGGGACAAATGACTACTGAAAGGTGGAGATCTGTGGAAAGGGAGCTTATTAGCTTAATGCTTAAGATGATGCGGGAACAACCAAGTAAGCCCCTTCCAACCTTTGATTCGGGGGGATGGTATAATAGTGTGAAGATGATAGCGTGCGACAACATCGCGAGCTTGCGGTGGCTGGAGGAAGTGGTTCCAAACCTCCAAAGGCAAGGCACGAACGCGCGGTTTGAGGTGGTGGATAAAGTGCAAATCCCCACGGTACCAAAAGTTAAGGTATGGATACCATGCGTGATGAAGTCGGAGGATACACTGCGCCTTCTGCAGAATCAGAATCCGAACATACCGACACAGGATTTGAAGGTACTTACTGTATCTCGGCCTACCGAGGATGGTCAGTTCTACATCTTCCAAATAAACAAGCAGTCGGAGGATACTTTGTACACGCAGCTTGGTAAAATGTCCTTTGGCACTGGCAAAATTTACATGCGACTCAGGAAAAGAAGTCCCGAGGATAAAAACCCTAACACGCTAGAGGTGGGCGAAGTCGAAAAGGACCTCAAAAGCCTAAGGGAAAAAAGACAGGTGGAGGTCCCCGACGTCACCACGAACGTGCTAGAAGAGGACCAACCGCTAAATGGTGCTGTGACTCGCACAGAGGAACACCCTGCACAACAGTCACGAGAGGCTGAAGGGGGCCTCGAATACTCTAAATCAAAAGGGCAAGGGGAGGACGACGACGCCAAGACGAAGGTGCTGAAGGGGGACAAACAGCCCAATGGTGCTGCGAGTCCTACAGATAAACCTCCAACACAGTAAAGTGGCGTCGAGCGAACTCCTAACACTTGAGGAGGGTTCGTTTGACGTGGCGCTGATCCAGGAGCCGTGGCTCTCATCGGGAGGAAAGGTTTCTGGACTTAGCGCGCGCGGGTTTGGCGTTTACTACGCGCAAACGGAAGGACGGGTGCGAGCTGTAGTAATGGTAAGGAAACAGCTGCATTCATATATGCTGCCTAATTACACCACTGAGGATCTCGTAGCGGTGGCCGTTGAGCAAAAGAATAAGCAGGCATTTATCCTGGCGTCCTGCTACATGGCCCATGCTGCGGAGGTTTCGCCGATGGAGTGCAAAAGGCTAGTACAGGAAGAAGGGCGCAAAGGGCGGTTGGTCATAGGCGCAGATGCAAATGCGCACCACAATGCGTGGAGAAGAGCAGATACCAACGAGAGAGGCGAAACTCTGTTTTGTTACATCCTGCAAACCAATTTGCAGATAGCCAACAGGGGAAATGTCTCTACATACATTGTTCCAACATCCAGCAATGTTCTGGATATTACATTGAGCTCCGAGCGTGATATATCAAGGTATGATTGGATGGTTCTTGATAGACCATCCTTCTCCGACCATGCGTATATCAGCTTCAACATCCCCCTAAAGCGGGTAGAGAAGGGAGGAACCTTTAGAAACCCTAGGTCAACGAACTGGACTAAATTCCAGAAACATGTAGAAACAAAACTGGGACAACCCAAAGAGCTTGTTAATGTAGAGGAACTGGAGGAGTCGAATGAATTCCTAACAAGGACGCTTATTACTGCGTATAACAAAGCTTGCCCTCTAAGAAGATTCAGAGGAAAAGCAAAGCCGCCATGGTGGAGCAATGAGCTGAGTCTTCTAAGAAGACAGGTAAAAGAAATGTTTAAGCTCGCAAAGACAGCGGAAAGCGAAGCGTGTCGGGACGAGTACAGGGATCTACTGAGGATCTACAAGCGCGAAATTACCAGTGCGAAGAGAAACTCATGGAAAATTTTCTGTACGGACATAGAGTGCTCCAGCGAAACAGCACGGTTGAAAAAAGTCCTAGCAAAGGGAAACATAGTCCAGGGACTAATAAAGAAAGAGAACGGGGAATGGTCACGTAATAGTGAGGAATCCCTTGAGGTGCTTCTCGATACACATTTCCCATCGGGAGACGGTGTAGAGGAGCCAGCAGACATCACTCACACTTCGATCACGGAACTAGTAGTGCCGGGCTTGGTGACCGATACCAAGATCGAGTGGGCAGTGAAGACGTTTTCTAAGTTTAAATCGCCGGGCCCAGATGGTATATTCCCGGCTGTTCAAGGGGGTGGTACTATAAAATTTACCTTACTTCTTTTGGCTGATTTCTGTGTGGCTATGGGTACGGAGGTGATGGCGATGATATGGTGCTTTGATGATGGCAATCGGGTTAGTCACGGTGGCGGTAGCTATGTGTGATCCTTAATTGGACAGAAATTCCGGCACACAAGGGTGAAGCAAACGCGCGATATATCGTGAAACGCGCAACTAAATAGCAATGCCGCACTGGGAAACGTATGATATTCCGAACGAAACTTTCGATATAGAAAAGACACTAGCAAATTTCTTATATTTTCTCTTTGATACAAGGGTTTATTTTAATTCAAATTCACAAATTTGTTGAGTCACACTCGGGATAGTTAAAAGATTTCGAATGATAAAAATATAAAAGGAAATGTCAAAGCAATAATAAATGTATGTATGTACGTACATAGTCACATCTGTCAACCCATTGTTGGGGTTGCCAGAGAGGTGAAATACGCTCGCGTGTTAGCGTAAAATACAAACATCTCAAATACTTAACGTTAATAAGGAATATGTACGTAATATAGAATATACGTATTTGTACATGCAAATAATTCACGATGCATACTTATACGTAAAAGGTACATATGTAAAAAACTTCAATATAAAATTCAGCTAAATTCATTTAAATTCATGTTTAGGTTTTCTTAAGCCTAATTTCTATTAAATAGAAGGGTTGGTTGTTGGCGACTACGACAGTCGCTCAAACACCGGCCATGCTACAAGTCTCAAGTAGGGCCGTCGTGGAATGGCTTAAAATAATATTCGATGGGTGCATACGACTGAATCATGTACCGCACTCTTGGAGAACTGCTCGTGTAGCTTTTCTACCAAAGGCGGGGAAGATCGGTCACATGTATTCCAAAGACTATAGACCCATTAGCTTAACATCATTTCTGCTCAAAACCTTTGCGAGGCTGATATATGTGTACATAATGTCCAACGTGGATGAAAAGCTGCTCTCCACAACACAGCATGCGTACACCAAAGGCAAGTCGGTAGACACCGCATTGCATAGGGTGGTAATAAGCATAGAGAAATCCCTGGAATATAAGGAGTATGCTCTAGGAGTCTTCTTGGACATTGCCGGGGCTTTCAATAATGTTGCAAAATGGGCAATTTTGGATGGTCTTAATTACATTAAAGTACATCCTGCCTTAATCAGATGGATCGGCTGCATGTTAAATGGGGATTGTACGAGGCCACGAAATCAGTGGACAGGGGCACGCCGCAGGGAGGGGTGCTATCACCTCTGCTGTGGACGCTGGTCATCAACCAACTGCTCAGGCAATTCGATGAGGGACCAGTAAAACTTACGGCTTACGCAGATGACGTTGCAATTGTCATAAGTGGAAAGTGCCTTCCAACGATTAGTTCTTTGATGGATCGGGCGCTTCGCGATATTCATACCTGGGCATCTAATGTCGGATTGAAAGTCAATGCGGAGAAGACGGATATGGTCTTGTTTACAAAGAGGTACAAGGTCCCAAATTGGACCAGGCCTAAGTTAGGAGGGGTGACCTTACAGGAAAAACCTTGCACAAAATATTTAGGAATCATCCTAGACAGTAAGCTGTCATGGAAGCTCAACGTGGAGGAGAGGGTCAAGAAGGCCTCAACGGCACTCTATGCATGTAAAAGAATGCTGGGGTGTACGTGGGGCCTATCGCCCTCTCTTTCTCATTGGGTTTTTACAGCGATTGTAAGCCCTATTCTATACTATGGAGTTCTTGTTTGGTGGAAAGCCACACAAAAACAACATACCTCAAAAAATTAGAGGGGGTATGCAGACTATCGATGCTTAGCATTACGGGAGCCCTGAAAACAACCCCGACGGCTGCACTGTATGCCATTTTGCACATCCCACCTGTAGACCTGGTAGCAAAGAACAAAGCGTTAAGGACCGCAACCAGGCTCGGTGCTTCGGGGCAGCTTGAGTGCCGACCATATGGCCATAGTAGTATAGCGTTATCAATCACAAGACGAACAGACTACATGATTCCCTATCTGCGCTTCGAGGGAGATCTTAAGGCCACAATAGAGGTGGACGGTTGGCGCAAGGGTGCGCAAATGGCGGACGAGGCGATACATGTGTACACCGATGGTTCCAAAGTAGTGGAAGGAGTAGGGTCTGCGGTATACTGCGCTGATCCGGAAATAAGCAGATCATACAGGCTGCCGGATTACTGTAGCGTTTTCCAAGCGGAAATATTAGCCGTAACCAAAGCAGTAGAAACCCTGGAAGAGAATAGCTTAAGCTGCAACCTTGTTAACTTTTATATTGACAGTCAAACAGCAATTAAGGCAATAATCTCGCATAGCACAGCATCTAAATGCGTGTTATAGTGTAAGCAGTCTCTGGAGAGAATCGAGACAGGGAGAAGCATACATCTATATTAGGTCCCAGGGCATATGGGAATAGATGAGAATGAAAAAGCGGACGAACTAGCCAAAAAGGGGTGCATCCCTTGAAGCTTGCTCCGTAGATGTCCCAATTAGATTGGGCGAGATTAAGCGAAGGCGAGAGGTGCACATGATCGACCAAGCGGGAAAGGCGTGGGTTCAAGCGCGGGGATGTAAAGTGTCGAATATTATGTGTAGGTCTTACAACCTTAGACTAACACAATTGATCCTATCATTAAAAAGAGAAGACTGTAGACTCATGACGGGTATTCTGACTGGACACTGCCTTCTGGCGTCACATGCCTTTAAACTAGGCTTGGTCAGTGATAGCAGATGTAGGAAGTGCGGGTTGGAGGAGGAAACGATCGAGCACGTTCTGTGCTCGTGCCCTGCACTTGCCAGGCTAAGACTCCAGCTATTAGGAGTGATACAGCTGTCAGATCTAGAAGCAGCAAGTGGCTTAAGTCCTAGGAAGCTTTTAGTATTTGCCAAGAGGACGGATTTATTTTATAACATAGGTCCTGGTTTTTGATAAGGTTTTTCAGTTTGGTCGTTAAAACAAACTTCTGGTAACACTACGGACTCAATCAGTCTATGTGAGGTCCTCATGGACCGGCCAGTTCAACCTACTACCTGTGGCACAAAAACCCATTAGAGCCCTTACGTGGACAAAATTGCTCTACAGATTCCACGGAGGTGATATATAATATTTTGCTTCAGCCGCCAAGTCCTTTTCGGTTTTAACAAGGCGGCCCTCTCTCTTCGTAAACTGATGGTCTCCTACCCGCCCTTTTTTTACTCTGAAATCCATAATTCAGGGATCTTCTCTGGCATACTTAAAAGTATTCTCTTACTTAGGTTGGATGAAAAATTGGCATTCTCTTGATGGGCTCCTTTCTTAGATTCCTACAGGTTGTGAGTTTGCTAACCTCAGACAGGAGTTTCCGCTGAAGAAAATTCATTTCGAACTCTTTTTTCAGAACGTGCATAATTTTGCAGAAGTTGATTTTTGAATGAGTGAAAAAGGGGTTAAAATCAAAGATTTCATTTGACGGTTAAACAAAAAAGGTAATTCAGCTTATCAAGGATAACTTCTCGATTTTTCGCATTCGTTAATTTTATTTTTCAATATCAAAATACCAAAGTTTTTTAAACTGTTATTTTGCAACCAAAATCGGTTTTGGGAAAGGTAAATCTCTCGTCTGCAAATAATTGTTTTTACTCAAAATTTTAACAATGAAAATCATATTTCGTCTCGATCACAGTTTATGTTGGAATGATTTCGAGACTTTGGCGCAAAGTTGGGATAATTCCGGTTTTCGTGGTTTTCTCGTTATTGTTTCGAGAGTCTTTAGGGATTATTTTCACGGCTATTTCGGAATCGATTTGGGACTATTGTGTAATCATTTTGACAGGGTTTAGTGAAATTCATATACGAATACGAAAGTTTTCGGGCTATTAGTATTATGGTTTGTTATCGAAAAGCTATCGATTTGCTATCGAAAATTTTTGAAAAGTTATCGATTTGTTATCGAAAATATATGGAATTGTTATAGAAAAGTCATAGATTTTTTATCAAAAAGTTATTGATATTGTGGCGAATATTAGCATCACTATGCTCTTAGTAAATAATCACAACAACAAAAACAGCAAGCAGCCACACTTATGTACATGTACACATTAAAGCAAGCAACCACAGTTATGTACAAGGCAACGAAGAATATTCCCTACACATAACGAGCAGTTTGAAGCAGAGAGATTATGTAGCCGGCTGCTAAACTACAGATATACATGTATATGGCTAAATAATCAAGCATGAGATACAACTCTTCTAGAAGGCATGTGCGAACGAGGTAACAGAGAGTATAAAAGCAGCGCAAGCTGAGGAATCAGAAATCAGTTTGACTTAAGCACGCTATTAGTTAAGTACGCGATAATTGTGAAGTACTACTGCCAAAGTAGTCCAAATAAAAACCATTTTGCAAAACTGAATATTGGCGTTATTTATTCGACAGTTCAGTGATTCGGACGTTAGCAGACGGTGCATAATTATCAAGAATCTCCCAAAATTCGTTACAATATATTAGCGAAAAAATATCGATATCTTGTTTATTAATGATTTCATATGCACTGAACTAACTTAGCAGGATTGTTCGAAATGATCAAACGAATTTAAGAAATCATTGAAAATTATGGCGTACTTCAACTCGGATTTTTTTTCTTCTCTGAGAGCAACCCCATTGAAAAATTGCAGCGCAACAAAGTAAAGAAATTTGTCCATGGAATGAAAGCCGCTTTCGAGTTTCGACTTTAGGTGTCTGGTTATTTCATTTTGAGTTGAAGCTATTCCGCCTCCAAATTTCCTGTTACACAGTGTAAACAATCATGTTAGCTATTAAATTTTATATTTCGCATGACAATCGATTATTTTTCGCACCTGTCTCATCTGTCCGAACAAAACTTTATCTTATCATTTTAATGCAAAATTGAAATTACTTTTATTCAAAAAACTCAAAAGTGTTTTCATAACTTTGGCATGTATGACAAATTTTAGTTTAGTATTCATCAAAATTAACATTAATTTACATGCACACACACAGACAGCAAATAAATATGAAAGTAGAGCTTAAATAATAATTTTCAAAATGAGTTTTTTTCAACGCATTTTCATTATGCATACATCAAAACAAAAAAAAATTACACAACTTGTCAGTGTCAGGAGTAAAGAGCTTATTGCATGTGTAAAACAACAAAAACTTACAAAAAAAAATTGAACAACAATATTAATTCATATATATTGCATGCTTATCCTGTTACAAATTTTATATTTTGTATATGGAAGGCTGTTGTCAACAATTTTTACTCAGAATTTTTTTTGTTGTGCGTTGTCCTGTTCAACGTTCTGCGTATTTTTTTGTTGATTAAATATTAATCTCATATGAGCAGTTTTACATGTCAACTTTTTGCTGTCATTATACGGTTGTATTAAACATTAAGTAATCAGCGGCACATGGTGGGAAATTTCCACTACTATTGAGCCTTTTTTTATTAAAAAACAAAATAAGAGTCATTGAGTGTACATAAACCAAACCCAGCGCAAAAAAAAGGCAAACTGGAAGAAGGAAAAGAAACAGTGAGAATGATGGTAGGAAAAGGAACATAGAAACGGAGGCAACGTTCACTAATTGCAGTACGTAAGGCGTGTTCTCTGATGAAAATAAAAACGCAAGTCGGTTGCAAGAAAGAACGTCCGTTCAAAGCTCGTTGTGTTCAAATTCACGCCAGCTAGGTTAGGTTAGGTTGAACTGGCTGTTCCATGAGGACCTCATATAGACTGAATGAGTCCTTAGTGTTACCAGACGTTTTTTTTAACGACCAAACTGAAAACCCCTGTCAAAAACCAAGACCTATGTTAAAAAATAACTCCGTCCTCTTGGCAAATACTACAAGGTTCCTGGGACTTAAGCCACTTGCTGCTTCTAGATCTGAAAGTTGTGTCACTCCTAATAGCTGGAGACTTAGCTTGGCAAGCGCAGGGCACGAGCGCAGAGCGTGCTCGATCGTTTCCTCCTCCAACCCGCACTTCCTACATCTGTTTTCACTGACCAAGCCTAATTTAAAGGCATGTAACGCCAGAAGGCAGTGTCCAGTCAGAATACCCGTCATGAGTCTACAGTCCTCTCTTTTTAATGATAGAAGCAACTGTGTTAGTCTAAGGTTGTAATACCTACACATAATCTTCGACACTTTACAGCTCCGCGCTTGAACCCTCGCCTTTCCCGCTTGGTCGATCATGTGCACCTCTACGGAGAGAGCTTCAAGGGATGTGCCCTATTTAGCCAGTTCATCTGGTTTTTCATTCCCATCTATTCCAATATGCCCTGGGACCTACTATAGATGTATGTTTCTCCCTATCCCGATTCTCTCCAAAGACTGCTTACACTCTAACACGCATTTAGATGCTGTGCTATGCGAGATTATTGCCTTAATTGCTGCTTTACTATCAATATAAATGTTAACACGGTTGCAGCTTAAGCTATTCTCTTGCAGTGTTTCTATTGCTTTGGTTACGGCTAATATTTCCGCTTGGAAAATGCTACAGTAATCCGGCAGCCTGTATGAACCGTTTATTTCCAGATCAGCACAGTATACCGCAGACCCTACTCCTTCTACTACTTTGGACCCATCTGTGTACACATGTATCACCTCGTCCGCCATTTGAGCACCCTTGCGCTAACCGTCCACCTCTATTGTGGCCTTAAGATCTCCCTCGATGCGCAGATGGGAAATAAGGTAGTTTTTTTGTCTTGTGATTGATGACGCTATACTCCTATGACCATATGGTCGGCGCTCAAGCTGCCCCGAGGCAGCGAGCCTGGTTGCAGTTGTTCACGATACGTTCTTTGCTACCAGGTCTACAGGTGGAATGTGCAGAATGACATACACTGCAGCTGTCGGGTTTATTTTCAGGGCTCCCGTAATGATAAGCATGGATAGTCTGCATACCCCCTCTAATTTTTTGAGGTATGTTGTTTTTTGTGTGGCTTTCCACCTTTCAAGCCGGCTAAGTCTGTCGTGTTTTAAAGTTATCGATTTTGCGGGGATTGCACCCGTTTAGGCTAGCTTATAATTGCGTAAACCAACTTTATGATAAACATTCCCAGTTGGGATGATTGGGCGGAGTCGGATAAGTGATTTGTTGTTACCGTCAGCATTTACATATACACGAACGGGACCTTGACGTCCAGCTCTTTTTCAGACTACTCGATCACTGCAGCGTCTTCCAGGCAGAAGTTTCAGCCATCATGGAATCGGCAGTCAGGATAGGAATACATAATGTCGTCAAAGAAATATTAGCTTTCAGCGACAACTAGCCTGTCATCGAGTCCCTACTACTATTTCAATTCTAAACTAACACTAAACTGTCGCCGATCTCTTTAAGAGATGGCCGAACAAAACTGTTTACAACCAAGTTTCCAATTGGCGCCAGTTAGTTCAACGAATCAACAACAGGCGCCAGCTAAGTAACAACTAAGTGTACGGTGACCCCAAACATACTGCAATGCGTTAACGGTTTAACATAGCGCAATTGCGTTAAAGATGCAATGTACATTTATTGGTGTAAACACAATAGTGTTAGCAAACTCTAACGAAAAAAATTATGTGACTCATAAATTAAGCCAGATAACTTGCGTTATGGAGCTGAATTTCTGCTTGAACCCAGCTGGGTATTAACGCATTGAAACAGCGCAATGCAGCGTTACCCAGCTATATAGAACATCCTTCCATCTATACATAGTGCAAAAATATCATGACTACAGCATTGTATTTCTTGATTATAGCCATCAAGTGACGAATGGTAAAAGCAAATGGCACATTAACGCCCCGATTCTAGTGTGGTAACAACATTCATCACCACGGTAACGAAATCATGTGGCAACTTTTACACCCTTTTGGTATTCTACCCGCGAAAATAGCTGGATAATTTTTTACCCACAAAAGTAGGTGGTTACATCGAAATAACCACACAATAGCTGTTGTTTGGAAAAAGGCAAAACTGAAAAATAAACAATTGTAAGCGCAAATAAGTAAAGATAATAGTATAAAAGTGATGTCTCTTGCTGTACATATTTGTTTACATTATATAGTTTCACAGAATAAATTACAATATACCTATGTAGAAACTTATCATGCATAATATGCATATACACATCGTCCCGTTTATTCGTTAACCTCGTATCTACAAGTAAGACATTTTCGGTAAAGCGAATACGGTTGCCACACCATGTTTTCATATGGGACCAAAAATCGAAGAAGGACCAAATTTTTGTTTTATTTTATTAGTATAAAATACGAAATTTTAGGATGTTTCCATATGAAATTTTACTAAACATAGTGAATACTTTCCTTTAATTCAAGCTGTACAAACAAATATATGTGCATGCAACCAAAATGGTACTAAATTTTGACATAGGATAAGTCTATGTCTTTCACCAACCAAACGTTGTGAACCTAGTTTTGGTCACAAAGCTCTTGGTTCTAGCATTATGTTGTTGATTGAAATGAAATAAAATGTATAGTGCAGTTAGGTTTTAGTAAGAAACGGTTCAAAATTTGCGTTCTGGTGTTGCCGAACTATGTATGTGGAAAACTCAGTGAATCATAAATGAAACTAGGCAATTGTGTTAATGCTATTTTTATAGATGCTTACTTTTTCCCTTAAAGCTCAAACTTCATATCAAAGCCTATATTCAGAACGTGTGAGTTTTGATCCCAGGCTTCAGGGGTTCTGCTAACACCTACGGGAATAATTTTATACAAAACATTTCTTCCGAAATCAAATCTCTTTTCCATTTGCTTTCTTCTGTCTTCGAGTTAAAATATTTCTTGTGCCAAGATACTTAGTTTTCAATTACCTTTCGTGGCTTAACACCACAATTCCTTGAACTCATTGAGCTGGGTGAGAAAGATTTAAATATCAACGTGCCAAACGAGAAGTAATGCATAGAATTTCTTTGTATGTTTTGAAAGTGTTAGGCTCACGGCAGAGTGCTCGCTATAAGCTATGCTAGGTGAGAAGCAATTTTTATTTCCATATATTTTACATAGTGTATGATAACCGATAGAAATATCTAGCCGTTATGAATATTATTATAAAACAAGAGTTTTTTTGATTAGTCGGTTATTTCATCAACAATTAACGACAATGCGTTTGCCAACACTTTTCTTTTTAATGCCTGGCATAAATTATATCCTAGGAGAAATTTTATTGCTCTGGTACATTTTATTGACTAAGCAACTTTTTATGGTGAGAGTTCCATTGAAGTAAATTCAAAATTATATGGGGGCTAACGAAAGTGTGGCGAATTTTTGGGCAATATTGTGAATTTTTACCTGAGTCAAAAAGAAAGAAAAGTACCAATCGTGGATACTGCCTCCTAAAAAGGACCAAAATTGATGAAAAGGGACCAGCGGACCAAATGTGGTTGGAAGGGACCATTTTTGGTCCAAATGGACCAAAGTGGTAACCGTGAAAGCGAAGAAAACTACCTTTCAAATTTCTCCACAGACACTGGTGAGTTTTTCGGTGATGAAAGCGTTACCACTTGGGCCAGAATCGCGGATAAAAGAACTGGTAACGATATTCGGTTACATAATATTCTGGGTACTATTTTACCGGTAACGCTCAGAATCGAGGCGTAAATATCTAAGTTTACGCGAACTAACGGTTAGTGCAGTAAAACATACGCATGTAAAATGTTCAACAGCAGATTTGTACATGTATGCCGTTGTGCATGTGCGTCGATTTAATGGAACTTCAATGTCCTTCAGCACAACACAACTTGCTAGTATTGATGGCTTTGCCTTTTTTACAACTTTAACAAATTTTTATTCTAGGAAATTGTCATGCTTGGTATTTATGTTGTTATTTTTTGCTACATATGTACATATATACTCTGCTGATTTATGTACGCTCCAACTCCAAGAACAGTTGACTAAAAAAAATTATACCTGTACGTGCTTATAAGCAATTAATTGTCCATGCACAAATACAATGCAAAATAAAAAATCCCGGTTTGGCGATTGTCTGGTTGTCTAATTTGCAGTTAATTGCTCTTATAATTAATTCTAAGCTAAATAAACTTTTACTCGACGATTACTATTAACTCGTTTGCGCTCCATTACCCTTCAAATGCAATGATGTGCATGCAAGATTTTGATTTAACACGTGCCATTACTTACGGCATGCAATGTACGTTACTCACAAAAAAAAGTACACACTTCGTTTATACTGAAAAAAACTCAAATGCAGTGGCTCACAGTTTAATTGATAATTTTCATCTAAAATATCGCAAATTTCCTAACAGAAATCACATTCAAAAAAATGTCAAAGGTTATTCAAAGGTAGGAAGAATTAATCAAAATTTCAAAAATGATCATCAAAATTTTCAAATTTTTTTTTTTTTCAGAATTTCTAGAAAATTTTTGAGTATGCAGTTTTGTAGCTCAATAAATTTTAGTATAATAATGTGCAAGTTAGAAATAGCTCAAAATTTTTCCTGAAGTTTCAGAATTTTTTTCGGCGATGGTGTTGTTGAATATCCCACATACCAAATGCATTTTTGTTCATGCCGAAAAAAATTCTGAAAATTCAGGAAAGATTTTGAGCTATTTCTAACTTGAATACTATTATATAAAAATTATTGGGCTACAAAACTGCATACTCAAAAATTTTCTAGAAATTCTGAAAAAAAAATTTGAAAATTTTGATGATCATTTTTGAAATTTTGATTAATTCTTCTTCTTACCTTTGATAACCTTTGAATGTGGTTTCTGTTAAGGAATTTGCGATATTTTAGATGAAAATTATCAATTAAACTGTGAGCCAAGTGTGCACTTATTTTTGTGAGTAACCGTATATTATAATATTTAAAATTATATGAGATATATAGGAAACATCAAAGAAAATTGGCGGTAGAAAAACTACACCCTTTCAAAAATGTTTCTAAAATTCGGCAGCGAAATTCGTTAGCGAATTTTCAGTAAATCATTCAAAACATTCGAGAGCAAATTTTCCATACCTCAAAAATTTGATCAAAATCATACGTGCCCAAATAAGTGCAGCGAATTTGGCCAACAATATTTCATTCTCTTAAGAATTTTTTGCCCAAGACAAAAACCACTTTCGTTAGTTTGTAAAATTTTAAAAAATTGATAATGAAAACCTTAAGTTGCCAACAAATTTTCGAAAAATCGCAAATTAATATTCATTCGAATTCGTTGTCCTAAAAAGACTTCGACTGCTTAGTTCGCCAAAAAAAATTCTTTCGCGCAAAAATTATTAAAATTGAGTAGCAAAATTCTCAAAAGAAAATTTTAAAAGTGCAGAAATATTATATTGCCTGAAATCAGGCAATGAACTTTCTCAACGCACAGAGTCCCTATTGAATGCATGTTGCATATTATTATTATTATTCTTGGGCCTGGAAGCACTGCGACCTTTGTGTAAGATCTATTGTGCATGACCTTTCAGCCTAATTTTGTATGTGAAGGCTTTTCTAAGTACCTCTTCAGGCTTTTTACTCCATATCAAATAGGGATTAAGATTAGCCAGAACCACGCATTCGCAGATAATGTGAACGGGCGTTTCATCATCCAGCTCACAGAAACAACAAATTTGAGTATCGGATAGATTTAACTTACTTAGGTGATGTCGTAGACCACAGTGTCCCGTATAGTACCCAGTGAGAGTTCTTAGGTCCTCCCTGCTTAGATTAATGAGTTTGGCTGATACTTTCGTTGCTGGATGTAAAAACAATTTGGCTTTTCTTTGCCCTGGGAAGTCAATGAAGTGACGTCTGAATTGTTTTGTTTCCCAGTTACTTATAGTTTCCCTGGCGTGTGCTTTTGTGAGTCCACAAAAGGGCTCTGGACCATAGAATGCTGCTATAGCACTCTGCTTTGCTATGTAATCTGCATGTTCATTACCTTCAATGAGCCTGATGTCTAGGAACCCCTCCTAACAAAACCTTGTTTTTGCCTCCCAGGTCATTAGGGATTTCAAAGCAGTCGTCCACTAGCTTAGATGTAATTGTGTGGGATTGCAAGATACGCAAGGCCGCCTGGCTGTCCGACAAAATGTATATGCTCTTCGAGGATGAGCCTCTCCGCAGACATTCTCTACCGCAGATTTATATGGCATGGATTTCTGACTGAAATATGGTGGGGTAGCATCCCATTGCTATCGATTTCTTGAAGTTCGGCCCATAGAAGCCAGCCTCCGTTCTTCCGCCATAGAATTTCGATCCGTCCGTGAATCAGACCTCTGAGTCAGGGTCATTATAAGGATTCCCTGTTTCCCAGTGGGTTCTGTACACAATAAACACTTCAAAGTTCCGCGAGATTCTGAGCTTAGGGAACATTACGTCACGCAGTTGTAATGTGGGATTTCCTATGAATTTTCTTATTACTTTATTATTGTTATGTTCCATGTTACGTGCAGAGCTTCAGTAGGGCACGATCTTAACCTCCCCTGTTATCGCAACATAGAATGCAATTAGAATTTTGCCTTGTCTATTGTCTCATTTCGACTGCTTGCTACCGAACTCGTTGGTTCAGTTCTGTCGAATACGGATTACATATAAAAGACCTCACCAGAAAAAAGTTACGGTTATATTATCCAAATTTCTATTCTATAAAGTGTAGTATATTCTGATCTCATTTTCAAAATGTGACGAAAATATTAAGATTCATATAGCCTGGAGGGTTACTCGTGGCAAAGTTCTTGTCAGCAATCTGCATTCGACCTACTTCTACGGCCTTACAGGCTCATATCAAGCGCTCACTCTCCTCTTCGGCTAGGTAAACCTCGTCTCCAAAGCGCTGGACAATTAATAATGCTCCCCAATACTGTACAGGGGATCTCACTTATTCTGCGGGATAAGTGAGCACTTGATACCGATTCTGTACGAAGCATTTCTTTTATACTGCATTGCACTCTCTTGACTCTTCTCTTCTGTTCGGACACACCTTTGCTATCCAACTCCGAGTCATTGCTTTTAGCGCTCTCATTTTCTCTGACTTGCAATTTTGTTTTCATTCTTTCCTTCTCCTTATCCACATTATAAGATTCTGAATGATGCTTATTGGTTGTACAAACATCTGTCTGGTTTTACCGCCTTCATCCTTCGATTCGGCTGCATTATGCAATTCGGTTTAGTTGATGGCGTGCAGTAAAGCGAACTTCAGGTGCTCTTCCCAACCTCCAACGACAACTACGGAGGATGCTCTCCACTTTCTTGGGGCGAAAGGCTCGGACGGTGCTTCACATATTTCGGTGTATGGAGGAGGTTCAGCAGTATATCCTTCAAATAAATAACCAAAGGACAACGCTTTAAAACAGCAAAAGATTTATATAGCCCACTAAAGACACCAAAATGAAATGACGGAATGTGCCGTGAATACGTCGAAAGTGTATTTAAGTGAGCTAAAAATGGCGATATTACGTCTTTTTAACAATTGTCTTGCACTTGTACACTTCATAGCACACACAGCGGACTATCAACAGCCATTACATACCAAACAATAAGCACTTTAATTGCCACATAAGCAATAAGAATACAAGAGCTGATTCACGTTAAAAGGCGCAAAATGTGGAATCACTTTTGACATGAAAGCAGTAAAATGAGTTTTTTAAGTGCGGCTCATTGAACAAATGTAATGACAGAATCTTAAGTGCACGTGAGTGTGAGTTTATAAAACGATATGCATAAATAGCCAAGTATTTTACATTAGGGTGGTCTAAATATGTACGATTCCAACATTTGATTATTTAAATGCAGCAAAAGAGCACTCAAAATCAAAGCTCTGTGGAACCCTAAGTAACATTCGCGGAATATGCACTTTTTGTAGCAATAATGAAATTTTTGCATAATAGATCTTGCTCAGCACATCCACTTTCGTTTTTCCCATGCGTATCCATAAGCCACCAATTTAGCGTGTGCAATCGCTGTGAAGTCCAGATTAATCAATACGAGCTGCTACACTGCTGCTGTAATGAGCAAAGGGGCTATTCGCTATAAGGCGCAAATGCCGATATGCACTTAATTACTAATAGCCGCTTTACTTGATTAACAGCTAAAATTTGTATAACAGAGAAGGTTAATCAATGCAGCTCTCTTTGATCTACTCTATACCAATCTTTTTCAAAAAGCACCACTAATTTTCGAACCGAGGCCCACTCACATCACGACAAGATGCGTAAAGGGATTATGACACTAAAACGCTATGTTTCTGCTGGCATTATTTTAATTTTTTTGGTTTCGTGGTGGGTGGAAACGCTTTACGCACTGGCCGGGACTTTTAAAGCTTCACTCAGAGACTCTCCCAGCTCTCTCTTGCGCCCTTGAACATACAGCATAACTTCGGATACGTGTGCGAACTATGTGAGCTTCATCGCTACTCTCACCCTAATAGGCACCGTTTGGTGAAAAGTTTATGCTTCCAATATCTGCTATCCGTATCGCCTCTATCACTTCCGTAGGTCGTGTTATTGATAACATTGCGCTAAAATAGGCCGCCAGTTAGGGTTTGCAACATTTTCTATTATGTTTACGGAAGTATACATTTCCGTTTGTATCAAATTGAATTAAATACCTATCATATGGTCGCTTCAACCATGGGTTAAGGTGGGGAATTAATTACCGTGTCCTCTTTCCTGCACTAGTGCTGCTTAACCAATGCTCACAGCGTCGAAAGGATTATTTGTGTCTGTAAAACAACAACACATCTACTTGCTTCTGCTCCGATATCGCATATTCCTTTTCTTTCCAAAACGAAAAGTTATATTGATATGGTCCCCACAAGTACCAGGACAACTTTTGCTCCCTTCTGCGTTGGACTAAGTTGAGGGCGATAACGATATAGCTCCCGCAATGACCAGGACAGCTTCTGTTTCCTTTTGCGTTGGACCGAGGTGAAGGTGACTCTAGCCTTATCTAATGGCTTTCTCCGATTTCGCTGTTGAACGCTGGTTTAGCTCTGCCATCTTGCGGTTTCGTTCCGTTACGACAGCAACTACATAATCCGCGAAATCAGGGAAAAAGAAAAAAACTATCGTAAGTAACATTGCAAGATCGCGGCCTTGTACTAAGCGTTTGAGCTGCTCTGCCTTTGTAGTCAGCTTTCTTGAAACGTGAGTTGTTTGGTATGTTTTATACCGGTCTCTCGAGGAATCTGTCAATTACATTGGATTAACAATCCAACCTAGGTATCTTGAAAGAAAGTTCTAAAGCGTCGAGCATGTCACTACACTGTTATAAGCGGGTAAGACATCGAACCTTGGGGTTTTTCTATGTTTCATGCTGCGCGGAGCTGGGTTGGAAAAAGAAAATCTGCAATGTTTTACGTACTATCCTTGTTCATCGCTTGGTTCTATGAGCCAAATTTTTTCATTACTACTCTATATCCTTGTCTCGAAAAGATTTGATTCTCCTCCTCGTCACATCTTCGTGGTAATTCTGGGATTAGTAATCCACTTACCACTTCTATTGGTTGATATTGGTCTTCCTGTTATGGATCACTTTGTGATAATTTCGTATAAGTAACGTTATCAATTTAGGACTATTTTTAAATTATTTTCTGGATCCGTCCGAGACTATTTCATGATCGTTCCGGGTTCGATTTAGCAATGTGTCAAGACTATATCGTAATTTCTTTTAATTCGGGATTATTTTGGGATGATTGCAGGATTATTTTCAGTATCAATGAGGGACTAAAGCAGGAACATTTCCAGATGGTTTTCGAGATTAATTCTAAACTGTTTCAGGATCATTTTATGGCTAGTTTCTGGGTCACTTCAGCCACATTTCGAGATCATTTCTGGTTTGTATTAAAGTTGTTAGGCAAATAAGCTACACTGGCAATCTGATATTATTTTAAGATCAATGTGAAAAATTTGTTTGTTGGTTCGATTCAGTACAATTTTTTTATTTTAGGACCATTTCGGGTTTGTTTTCAGTATCAGCTTGGAGCTAATGTATTATCTAGCTATATGTGTGTATGTATGAGTAACAGCTTCTGCTCTTAGCTGATGATAACGCGATGTATGATTGTTTCTCTTTCTTCTTTGTCTACATATGTGAATGTGAAATAATCTCTCTGCTTCAAGCTGCTTGTTATGAGTATGTGTTGCTGATTGCTTTGATGTGTTCATGTACATAAGTCTGGCTGCTTCCTTTATTGTTGTTGTGGATTTATTTAGTAGCAGTATAGTGATATATAGAACTGCTAATATTCGCCACACTATTATGCGAATACCCTCACTGCAATTTTGTACTGCCAATATCACTCAAACGCACTGGCATCTGTACTGCATTCAACCAATTGTCATCCGCTGAAGTACTTTGCTTAATTGCTCTTAAAAAATTACAATTATTAAATGAATCTACCAACGCTTTGGGCAGCATTTCCATGTCTGTCCTTGAAGTGACGTAAATAAGATTCAATAAATTAATTATAACAATTTAAATTTATAATTCATTTGGCCTTTTCATTGCTCCACATTCAATATCCTTAACGTCACCTAATTGAATATATTCATTATGTCCTTTTCTCACTCATTCGCAACATTTTTTTTTGTAATTCTGACACTACCAGCACGATTTTACCGCTTTGTTTAGAGCAAATGCAGCAAAGATTGTACATATTTGATGTCCTTGATGGGGCTGAGCCATGGAAATGCGCCTGCCAAAGATTTCGCTGATTGCGCGCGCGATGCAATTTGAAATGATGACTTTTGTGCCTTTTTATACTCAGTTGAGCAGAGCTCACAGAGAATATTAACTTTGATTGGATAACGGTTGGTTGTACAGGTATAAAGGAATCGAGATAGATATAGACTTCCATATATCAAAATCATCAGGATCGAAAAAAAATTTGATTGAGCCATGTCCGTCCGTCCGCCCGTTAACACGATAACTTGAGTAAATTTTGAGGTATCTTGATGAAATTGTATTGTATGTAGGTTCCTGACCACTCATCTCAGATAGCTATTTAAAATGAACAATATCGGACTATAACCACGCCCACTTTTTCGATATCGAAAATTTCGAAAAACAGAAAAAGTGCGATAATTCATTACCAAAGGCGAATAAAGCGGTGGAACTTGGTAGATGAGTTGAACTTATGACGCAGAATAGAAAATTAGTAAAATTTTGGACAACAGGCGTGGCACCGCCCACTTTTAAAAGAAGATAATTTAAAACTTTGCAAGCTGTAATTTGGCAGTCGTTGAAGATATCCTGATGAAATTTAGCAGGAGCGTTTCTCCTATTACTATATGTATGCTTAATAAAAATTTGCAAAATCGAGGAACGACCACGCCCACTTTAAAAAAAAAATGTTTTTTAAGTCAAATTTTAACAAAAAATTTAATATCTTTACAGTATATGAGTAAATTATGTCAAAATTCAACTCCGTAATGTATGGTGCAACAAAATGCAAACATAAAAGAAAATTTCAACATGGGCGTGGCTCCGCTCTTTTTGATTTAATTTGTCTAGGATACTTTTAATGCCATAAGTCGAAAAAAATTTACCAATCCTTGTGAAATTTGGTAGGGGTTTAGATTCTGGGACGATAACTTATTTATGTGAAAAAGGGCGAAATCGGTTGAAGCCACGCCCAGGTTTTATACACAGTCGACCGTCTGTCCTTCCGCTCGGCCATTAACACGATAACTTGATAAAAATCGATATATCTTTACTTAACTCAGTTCACGTACTTATCTGAACTCACTTTGTATTGGTATAAAAAATGCCCGAAATCGGACTATGACCACGCCCACTTTTTCGATATCGAAAATTACGAAAACCGAAAAAATGCCATAATTCTATTCCAAATACGAAAAAAGGGATGAAACATAGTATTTGGATTAGTTTATTGACGCAAAATATAACTTTAGAAAAAAACTTTGTAAAATGGGTGTGACACCTACCATATTAAGTAGAATGAAATGAAAAAGTTCTGCAGGGCGAAATAAAAAAACCCTTGAAATCTTGGCAGGAATACTGTTCGTGGTATTATATATAAAATAAATTAGCGGTATCCAACAGATGATGTTCTGGGTCACCCTGGTCCACATTTTGGTCGATATCTGGAAAACGCCTTCACATATACAACTACCACCACTCCCTTTTAAAAGCCTCATTAATACCTTTAATTTGATACCCATATCGTACAAACACATTCTAGAGTCACCCCTGATCCACCTTTATTTCGATATCTCGAAAAGGCGTCCACGTATAGAACTATGGCCCACTCCCTCTTAAAATACTCTTTAATTCCTTTCATTTGATACACATGTCATACAAACACATTCCAGGGTTCATTTTCCTACATGGTTATTTTCCCTTATGTTGCCACCATAGCTCTCAACTGAGTATGTAATGTTTGGTTACACCCGAACTGAACCTTCCTTACTTGTTTATTTTCGCTTTTGTTCCCGTCGATGTTAGTTGCAACTTTTGCTAGCATTTTTTTTTTTTTTTTTTTTTTTTTTATTCAAAATCTTACAACATCATTGTATAAGCACATATGTTGGGCACTCCATGAGCACCATCAGCGGCGCATTTATTTGTATCCTTGCGCTGTCAGCTCTTACAGCTTCCGCTTCCAGCGCTTTTTAATTATGCAAAATCATGCACTCGTTTCGTTTATTTTTCTTACCACTTCTTTGTGTGCATATCATTTTATTATTATTTTTATACATAATTTAAATGTTTTTTTTCGCGATATTCTTACTGCTGGCTGTCGTCAGTAAAATAAACATTAATATTTATATATGGAAAATTACAAAGGATCAGGGTTAAAGGCATTGTACGCCAAACGGAATAGCGTTTCCGTCCACACCAACGCTGACGGTTAGCAACAAGCAACTGATGACTAGCAGCTTTTGTCTCTTTGGTGTTTTTCGATGGTTATAGTTTGGTACAAATGATATTTTTAATATTCATGAGCATACTGTGGTATTCCGAATTTGCGTCTGGGACAACTGCACACACAAAACAATTAAGGGTGTCTAAGTTCGGTTGTAACCGAACATTATATACTCAGCAAGGTGCCACGCCCCTTTTAGAAAATTTTTATTCTTTCCTTTTTTCTTGTTTTAATTCCACTTGGGAAAAGATTGATTCAAATTGATTCAAAATAATGTAAAACATGATTCCAATTTTTTAAAGAGATTAGTTATAAATTGAAATAGCCAAATGACTTAGACTAATCAAACCATCAGAAATAATCAATAACTAGATTAACGAGATAACTATATTACTTTTGAAATTAAATTAATGAAAACAGAAATAAACAAGTAAGGAAAGCTAAGTTGGGGTGCAACCGAACATTACATACTCAGCTGAGAGCTTTGGAGACAAAATAAGGGTAAATCACCATGTAGGAAAATGAACCTAGGGTAACCCTGGAATGTGTTTGTATTAAATGGGTATCAAATGGTAGGTATTAAAAAGTATTTTAAAAGGGAGTAGGCCATAGTTCTATAGGTGGACGCCATTTCGGGATAGCGCCATAAAGGTGGACCAGGGGTGACCCTAGAATTTGTTTGTACGATATGGGTATCAAATGAAAGGCGCTAAGGAGTATTTTAAAAGGTAGTGGGCCTTAGTTGTATATGTGAAGGCGTTTTCGACATATCGACCAAAATTTTGACCAGGGTGACCCAGAACATCATCTGTTGTACCGCTAATTTTTTTATATATGTAATACCACGAACAGTATGCCTGCCAAGAATCCAAGGGCTTTTGATTTCGCCTTGAAGAACTTTTTCATTTCATTCTACTTAATATGTCACACCCATTTTACAAAGTTTTTTCTAAAGTTATACTTTGCGTCAATAAACCAATCCAATTACAATGTTTCATCCCTTTTTTCTTATTTGGTTTAGAATTATGGCATTTTTTTCATTTTTCGTAATTTTCGATATCGAAAAAGAGGGCGTGGTCAGAGTCGAATTTCGGCCATTTTTTATACCAAGATAAAGTGAGTTCAGATAAGTAGGTGAACTAAGTTTAGTACAGATATATCGATTTTTGCTCAAGTTATCGTGTTAACGGCCGAGCGGAAGGACAGGCGGTCGACTGTGTATAAAAACTGGGCGTGGCTTCAACCGATTTCGCCCTTTTTAACAGAAATAAGTTATCGTCATAGAATCTATGCCCCTACCAAATTTCACAAGGATTGGTAAATTTTTGTTCGATTTATGGCATTAAAAGTATTCTAGACGAATTAAATGAAAAAGGGCGGAGCCACACCCATTTTAAAATTTTCTTTTAGTTTTGTATTTTGTTGCACCATATCATTACTGGAGTTGAATGTTGGCATAATTTACTTATATACTGTAAAGATATTCAATTTTTTGTTAAAATTTGACTTTTAAAAAAAATTTTTTTTTAAAGTGGGCGTGTTCGTTATCCGATTTTTCAAATTTTTTCTTAACATACATATAGTAATAGGAGTAACGTTCCAGCCAAATTTCATCATGATATCTTCAACGACTGTCAAATTACAGCTTGCAAAAATTTTAAATTACCTTCTTTTAAAAGTGGGCGGTGCCACGCCCATTGTCCAAAATTTTACTAATTTTCTATTTTGCGTCATAAGTTCAACTCATCTACCAAGTTTCGTCGCTTTATCGGTCTTTTGTAATGAATTATCGCACTTTTTCAGTTTTTTCGAAATTTTCGATATCGAAAAAGTGGGCGTGGTTATAGTCCGATATTGTTCATTTTAAATAGCGATCTGAGATGAGTGCTCAGGAACCTACATAACAAATTTCATCAAGATACCTCAAATTACTCAAGTTATCATAACTACGGACGGACGAGGCTAAATTAATTTCTTTTTTCGCCCAGATCATTTTGATATATAGAAGTCTATATCTATCTCGACTGGTTTATGTCGTTACGGATTACCGTTATGCGAACAAAGTTAATATACTCTGTGAGCTCTGCTCAGCTGAGTATAATAATTTAAAACAACAAACATTTAGTCAATAAGTATTTATCGAAAGTTCATATTTAATCTTTAAAAAGGTGTTTCATTAATCACCAATCATTTTACTGGCAGCAAGAGAATATAATTCAAAATCTTTATGATTTCAAATCTTACTTCGGCGGTTTTGATTTATATTTAAATTTTTCAGCTAAGCTTTAGTATTTTTAAATTCCATTTTTATGTAAATTTCTATTGCAAACATTAAACTTCAGGCGACATAAAAAATTTTACATTTCGTTAAGCATTCAATTCACATTGTATTCAACCCGGCCACAGCGCTCACCACCCTCGCACATCATACAAATATTAAGCAAAGGAAGGGGGAGTAACTAAAAATCGCAGTTAAATGGCAATCAGCGTCACTCATACGCCGTGGAGACATTACATGGATTCAATTTAACTCGGCCAAAAATTTGCCATTCACTTACATTTTGTAAAACAACTATTGATAGTGAGAGAATTCTATTATATTTAGTGATCATTTTGTTATGGTCATTTGTGCTATTTTATTCTAAAATGTTGCTTTCAGTTATGTAACATTGATAGACAATTGGCACATTTGCAATTAAGTAAAGTTAATTTAATGCAAACATGTAAGTCGTTACGATTACTCTAAGTAATTGTAGGGTTGTATGTGAATATACAGACATAAATATTTATTTAGTGTTATAACTGCATTGACTTTATATTGCATACTAAAGCATTATCGATTAGCCATCGATTCTTGCAAATAGAAAATCGTGCCATCCTCACTTTATGGTAACAGGATATGCCATGCACAAAATCGCAGCTGTCAACGTATTGTGAAACCATGTGTGGTTGTGTAGTTTCTATATCAAAGTGCAGTTTTCCTGGGGTGTATGCATGGGAAGCTTTAAATAGGTGTTTTTATTTTTAATTCCTTTATATTAGGTGGCTTGAATGTTTGACCGCCTTTCATACAAATTTTGCAATCGATTTTTAAGTAACTTCTCATTGAGATACAAACGTGAAACTTTACACATGGGTTAGAATACCGTGACAATGCAACAAAAGGAAAAAATCCGTTAGGTGGCGCACGGATCGAAATAATTAGATAAGAATTTGAAAATTTTCAAAGCAGCTTTTAATTAAGTTCTCAATGAGCTAGAGACTTGAAATTTCACACTTAATTCAGAGGTCGATGACAGCCGATGACAGATAACACGATACAAAAAGATTCGCTAGGGGTCGCATGGACTGAGATATTTAGAAAAATCAAACGGAACGGAGGGAATTTTGGGATTAATTTTTATGTAGGTTCTCATTGAGCTACAACTGTAAAACTTCACAGATAGGATAAAACGCCGAGAAAATTTAAGAAACAAGTAAGGAAGGTTAAGTTCGGGTGTAACCGTTGAGAGCTATGGTGACAACATAAGGGAAAATAACCATGTAGGAAAATGAACCGAGGGTAATCCTGGAATGTGTTTGTATGACATGTATATCAAATGAAAGGTATTAAAGAGTATATTATGAGGGAGTGGGCCATAGTTCTATAGGTGGACGCCATTTAGGGATATCGCCATAAAGGTGGACCAGGGGTGACTCTAGAATGTGTTTGTACGATATCGGTATCAAATTAAAGGTATTAATGAGGCTTTTTCAAAGGGAGTGGGCCTTAGTTCTATAGGTGGTCGACTTTTAGAAATATCGCCATAAAGGTGGACCAGGGGTGACTCTAGAATATGTTTGTACGATATGGGTATCAAATGAAAGGTGTTAATGAGTATTTTAAAAGGGCGTGGGGCTTAGTTCTATAGGTGGACGCGTTTTCGATATATCGCAATAAATGTGGACCGGGGGTGACTCTAGAATGGGTTTGTACGATATGGGTATCAAATTAAAGGTATTAATGAGGCTTTTAAAAGGGAGTGGTGGTAGTTGTATATGTGAAAGCGTTTTCCAGATATCGACCAAAATGTGGACCAGGGTGACCCAGAACATCATCTGTTGGATACCGCTAATTTATTTATTTATATATATAATACCACGAACAGTATTCCTGCCAAGATTTCAAGGGTTTTTTATTTCGCCCTACAGAACTTTTTCATTTCATTCTACTTAATATGTCACACACATTTTACAACGTTTTTTTCCAAAGTTATATTTTGCGTCAATAAACCAATACAGATACCGTGTTTCATCCCTTTTTTCGTATTTGGTATAGAATTATGGCATTTTTTTCGTTTTTTGGTAATTTTCGATATCGAAAAAGTGGGCGTGGTCATAGTCGGATTTCAGCCATTTTTTATACCAATACAAAGTGAGTTCAGATAAGTACGTGAACTGAGTTTAGTAAAGATATATCGATTTTTGCTCAAGTTATCGTGTTAACGGCCGAGCGGAAGGACAGACGGTCGACTGTGTATAAAAACTGGCCGTGTCTTCATCCGATTTCGCCCTTTTTCACAGAAATAAGTTATTGTCCCAGAATCTAAGCCCCTACCAAATTTCACAAGGATTGGTCAATTTTTGTTCGACTTATGGCATTAAAAGTATCCTAGACAAATTAAATGAAAAAGCGCGGAGCCACGCCCATTTTGAAATTTTCTTTTATTTTTGCATTTTGTTACACCATATCATTAATGGAGTTGAATGTTGACATATATTACTTATATACTGTAAAAATATTAAATTTTTTGTTAAAATTTGACTTAAAAAAAAAATTTTTTTTTAAGTGGGCGTGGTTCTCCGATTTTGCTAATTTTTATTAAGCATACATACAGTAATAGAAGTAACGTTCCTGCCAAATTTCATCATGATATCTTCAACGACTGCCAAATTACAGCTTGCAAAACTTTTAAATTACCTTCTTTTAAAAGTGGGCGGTGCCACGCCCGTTGTCCAAAATTTTACTAATTTTCTATTCTGTGTCATAAGGTCAACCCACCTACCAAGTTTCATCGGTTTACCCATCTTTGGTAATGAATTATCGCACTTTTTCTGTTTTTCGAAATTTTCGATATCGAAAAAGTGGGCGTGGTTATAGTCCGATATTGTTCATTTTAAATAGCGATCTGAGATGAGTGCTCAGGAACCTACATACAATACAATTTCATCTAGATACCTCAAAATTTACTCAAGTTATCGTGTTAACGGACGGACGGACGGACATGGCTCAATCAAATTTTTTTTCGATCCTGATGATTTTGATATATGGAAGTCTATATCTATCTCGATTCCTTTATACCTGTACAACCAACCGTTATCCAATCAAAGTTAATATACTCTGTGAGCTCTGCTCAACTGAGTATAAAAAATTCCGTTAGGTGGCGCACGGATCGAAATATTTAGATAAGAATTTGGAAATTTGGTGTTTTGAGATAGATTTTAAAGTAACTTCTCATTGGGCTACAAACGTGAAACTTCAGAGTCATGTTAAGACACCGTGACAAAAGAACAAAAAGAGAAAAAATCCCGTTAGGTGGCGCATGGATCGAAAAAATTAGATAATAATTTGGAAATTTGAAACAAGGTTTTAAGTAAATTCTCGATTAGCTAGAGGCTAAAAATTTAGAGCTTTATTCAGAGGTCGATGACAGCCGATGACACAATACAAAAATGTTCGCTAGGAGGTGCACGGACTGAGATATTTAGAAAAATTAAACGGAACGGAGGGAATTTGGGGATTGATTTTTATATATGTTCTCATTGAGCTACAAGCGTAAAACTTAACAGAGAGGTTAAGACGCCGAGAAAATACAAGAAAAGGGAAAATAAAAATGAAATAAAAAAATTTTAAGCACTTCCTTTATATAAATGGACAAATATCAGCGAAAGATATATTCTTGCTATTCTTTGATTTTTAAATTTTGACATAGAAATTGCTAAAATATTTATGGGAAGTAAATATATAAAGCGACTAAGCTGGATTTTTCCTACACAAGCTGTCACAAAAAAAAAAAATACAGAAAGTACGCAAAATATTGGACTTAATTAAACCCATATTATCTGAAAGCTAAAAGTAAAAAAAGTTATCGCCCCTAAATTTTAAGCTTATTTTGAAGTCTCGGAATTTTTTATTTAAATTTATTTTGATCGCTGCAGGAAAAGCCGAAATGGTTTTTCTATTTTTAAAACAGATACGTCAAAATTTTGGTCTTGAAGAGCGCTATATTTGCTTTTAGTGTTCTTTTCAGCCTTTACGTCACTCTGCGGAAATGTGGTAATTATTCCACGGTCTCTAAGCAGGCCATGTCGTTGCTCCTCTTGAACTAAGACGATGGGCATGACCTCCACATCTGCATCATTTGTCGCCTTACAGCTACCCCGAGTCAAATCATGTCTGCAAGGTTGGCCAAATTAATGCTATAAAAATGCTAATAAAATAATAATATTTATTTCACAGTCAGGTTAGGTGAGGTAGGTCGACCTCACATAGACTGAATGTATCCATACATAGTGTTACCAGAATTGGTTTAAAGGCCAAACTGAAAACTCCAATTAGGTGCCAGGACTCCATCCTCTTAGCAGATATTAGATGTTTTCTTGTTCAGCCAAATTAGCTTAATTACTGCCTAGAGATCTGGCAACACTGCCGCGCCTTATAGCTGGGTTATTTCACAGGCAGCTACTTTGAGATTAAAACTATTAGCCTGCAGTTCTGTAACTCCAGCAGTAAAATTACTACATTTATTATTGTGAGGGTGCTCTAAAAACGTCACTGTGTAACCAGAAAAACTTGTGCGATGGATATAATATGTTGTGAATGAGGTTTGTCAGTTTGTATGATTACATTGGAATCGAAACACTGGCGCTGTGGTAGCCCCCGTCACTGTTGACGGATATAAATTCGGGACTGCGAAGGAATACGTATATCGTTAGTTTGAAAATACTTCTATGACCTTTGTAGCCCAAAAATGCCTTCCCAAAATTTCAATTCAGAAATAGGCGCAGTAAATCAGCTGATGTTCTCTTGCAAAGTAGTAGCAAATCACCTTAAAAATTGAGGACTGTAGGATTTTCAAGTCGGCTTACATTGCTTATCATATCTCAAATCTAATCTAAATCTAAATCAAAAACAGCTTGCATTTGAGTGAAGATAAAGAAAGTGATTTTTCAGATTACTTCCTAAAGTGATACACATGCATAGTCATAAATACATACGCATTTATATTAATCTTACGATCTCAGCTAATTAAAACTTTATAAGTCACAAAGACTGATTAAAATCTTAACCATAAATCGAATATTTCTTTTAGTTTTGCGTTTAAATAAAAAAATTTTAATTGCACTTTTCATTGCTGCAGTACACACATACTAGTTTGTTCAAAGAGAACTGAATAGCTGCAATAATGCGCATGTATTCAACTATTCAACAAACTGGGATTACTTATATACATACATACATATTTACGCACACGCAGGTTGCACACTGCAACAATCCCCAAGCATTCGCTATAGACAATTAAATTGAGTTAACTAAATTATCGTTGACAGTTGACAGCAAATTTGCATTACCAAGTTGTTTTGAAATGCGTCTATAAGTAGGCTTGAGTGGGAATCTAATGAAAACAGGCAGCAGACAATGGACAAAGACATGCAGTTAAACAGACTTCAAGATGTGCAATTGCGGGGAAGGAATGGAAGAACGGATCTTAAATTTAAAAGTGAAGTAGTTAGAATGACACAATTATTTTTTTTTTAATTCTTTTGTATGCATAGTGAAGTCCTAAACAGGCTTCTCTTTGTGTATACCACGTCATCTCCTATTTGATGAAATAAATCTATAACATAAATACTACATACTTAGGCCCGGTTTTTCAGTACAAGTTCAACTCAGTTTGTCAGTTAAACTTCGCTTAAACTTATTCTGCAGTTTTTCAATCTACTTTAAGTTTAAGCTGAGCTTAAGCGGACACACTGGCAGGGATAAACTCTAGTTAACCTATCGGTGATTTGCGTTCGTTCAAAATGGCGTCGAATATACCCAACAAGCATTTGGGCTTGAGTACCATTAGAGCTCATGTTGATAACTAGGCATCTTATATATAAATAGACAAGATGAAAAAATGTTGAACCGTTTTCTGCTAAACTATAATTCTAAGGTATACAAATTATATATGTACTGATAGGAAATTTTGAGCTGCACTATTATCCATAAAGAAAAATATTTGAAAAATCATTTTAATATAAAAAATTTAACATAAAAGTCACATCACTACACATGCACTTATTCATACTGTAGACACGCTGTGTGTGTGTACTTGCTTTTTGTGTACTATGCTGAATCGTGAGCATGGCTGATCATGCATCAAGTCTATTTCTTTTCTTTCCTTTGCTTTCCTTTCTTTTCCATTTTATTCTTTTATTTTCCTTTCGTTTGTTTTCTTTTCTTTGCTTTGCTTTCCTTTCCTTTCCTTTAATTTCCTTTCCTTTCATTTCCTTTCCTTTCCTTTCGTTTCCTTTCCTTTCCTTCCCTTTACTTTCTTTCCATTCCTTTCCTTACCTTTTCTTTATTTACCTTTCCTTTCTTTTAATTTTCTTTTTATTTCCTTTTACTTTCATTTCTCTTCCATTCATATTCCTTCCTTTCCTTTCCTTCCTTTCTTTTCCTTTCCTTTCTTTTCCTTTCTTTCCTTTTCTTTTCTTTTCTTTCCTTTCCTTTCCATTCCTCTACTTTTCTTTTCTTTCATTTCTCTTCCATTGATTTTATTTCCTTTCCTTTCTTTTCCTTTCCTTACCTTTCCTTTTCCTACCTTTTGTTTACGAGAAGCATATTGATTAAATCATACCCTTCCTGCCAGAGCAATATAAAATTTCCCTATTTTGAGCTTACTTATTCATTATATTACCCATCGAATGTTCCTATTATTATATTAAAATGACAAATTAAATTTCTTTTATTTTCATTTCCCTTCCATTGATTTTCCTTCCTTTCCTTTCCTTTCCTGTCCTTTCCTTTCCTGTGGTTGAATTTCAACCACTGGGCGAACTCTAGTACTTCTATCTCAAGAGTTGTTACGAAACAGTGGCTAAACTTGAGAATCATAGTATACTCAGCAAAAGAGGGATTTTTTTTTATAAATCGAAAAATGCTATTACTTAAGATCTTTGACTGGACTCAAGTGTAAGATTCCAATACTACAGTATTTTCACGAAAATAAAATAAAATATATATAATTTATTTTTGATAAATTACGCTTCATTACTGCAATCAATTAGGTGTTTATTTCTCAAATAAACAGCTGCTGGTTTTGGTGGTACCACCTTGGAGATTTTTTTTTTCAAATTAACCTCAACTCGATATCCAACGTAGGATATCAACTGGAGAAATGTGTTGAATATTCATTTGAGAATTGTAAATCTCAAAGGTTTGATAACAATAAACTGAAAATGCTAATGACAATGGAGATCAACTCGAGACCTATAAATTTTACAAATTTTCTCAAAGGTTGGATAGTGATTCGAGAATGAAGTTGTATATCAACTGAAGAAGTATCTAGTTTGAGAATAACTAGATAATGATGCTGGATATCACCTACGGAAGTAGATATATATTTCGCTGTAGCAATATCATGTCGAATCATGCATCCTTTTTATTTTACGAACTTTTTCCATAAAAGTCCACATATACAAGTAAAATCTGTATTTTTATTTTTTGAGTCCGATAGAATTAGTTAAACTCGGACTTTTAAAAATAAAAGTCCGGAAATAAAAGTTAAATCCGGACTTTTATTTTCAAGTCCGAAATAAAAGTCTCGCTTGATAACAAAGAAACGGCTTATCCGAATTAAACACATTTTTTTATTTTTATTTAAATCCGAAAAAAATGTTTATCTTGATCCAAATATAATAAAAGTCCAAAATTAATAGTTTTGCAAGGATTTATATTATAAAAGGAATAACAGTTTCGGCCCCTGAATAAAATACCAATGTTGCCGTACAAAAAATCCTACCCCAAAAGCGGCATTAAACTGTGGCAGAAAACTACTCAGTAGTTTAAATGGAGTTTAAATTTGACTAGAGCTTAAGCAAACTTAGTTTAAACTTAGTCTAACCAACTACTGAAAAACCGGGCCTTTACTGATACTTAGCATAGACTTGACTTGACTTGGCGTAAACTTGGCAACTTAGCCACGATTATACTCCACTTAGCGCATACAATCTGGCATCATAATCAGCTGTTTTCGAGCTGTCATTTTATTGTGAAATATTTGCTACAAAAAGTGGTGGTTTTTAAAAAAAGTTAATTTTGGGTACTACAATTAATTTATGAGTGTAAAAATTGTTTAAAACAATCAGTAAACAAACAATCAGGAAACAAACAAATGACATCTCAAAATGTAAACGTCACTCAGAACTTACATAGAAAATCAAAATTCAACAGACTTCTAAGTCAAGTTATGTGTTGCTAAGTTCTGAGTAATCAGTAACATGCAATATTCATTTAACAGAACTGTAAGTGACAGTTTTCAAGTTAAGGCAAGTCTATGCTAAGTATGAGTAATGGGTCCTTAAAGTAATTACATGAGTTTATATATGTATATCTGTTATTTAAACCTGTTGTTCCATTTATTAGT
Organism: Eurosta solidaginis; assembly: GCF_040869045.1. Taxonomy (NCBI): domain Eukaryota; kingdom Metazoa; phylum Arthropoda; class Insecta; order Diptera; family Tephritidae; genus Eurosta; species Eurosta solidaginis. Next base: position 20,295,216 of record NC_090323.1, read on the forward strand.
AATTCAAGTGTTCAAATTTATGTAGCATACTTTCAGGGAAGTGTATGCGTCACTTTATTATGAAACCAACGCGAGTATTAATTCTATATTTTTCATTAGAAATAAAGCATATGTAACGTAAGTTTATATGTACATATATATATTGTGACGAATATGAGCGATACTCATATCCCTAGTCTGATGCTAAGTTAATGAAGTCACAACAACAATAAAGCAGGCAGTAACTTGTATCTACATAAACGAATAAATCATTATGTCTACACATATGTACGTACACGCAGCAGAGAAGAGATGCACAAACACATGCAGATATCTGAGATGCTTCCAAAAGTATGCAATTGTAATTGTGGAAGTGTCGCTCACAAATACAAGCATATGAGAAACTATATACGTGCATCTGTAGTTATAATTATATGGCGGTGACTAAGTAAATTCTGGAAGCGCCTAGAAGATGCCACGAGGAAATCACAGAGTATAAAAGCACCAGCGGTAGAGGCGCTAGAAGCAGTTTCAGTTAAGCACGCTATCTGTCGGGCAATAGATCAGTCAGTTTGGTTATTAAGCAAGCTAGTTGCAAAGTATAAGTGTTATTGTGAAGTACTTTAATAAAGGCCATTTTTCCATTATTCAATGTTGGAGTTATTTATTCAACAGTATAGGGATTCGAACTTAGTAGAAGATTGCAAATAAGAGGATTTGCAAGTAAAATCGTTACAATATAATAGGAATTAATAAATAACTTTCACAACATATTACTTCCCTCGCACACGTTTTTCTCATTACACAGTTGCGCTTTTAAATGCACCCACACAATAATAAATGCAGTAATTTTACTGCTGCGCTAACAGAACTGCAAGATTATTTGCAGTTTTAATCACAAAAGGCAGTGAGCGTAATATGTAAACAGTGAGATTTTTCCATTATCATTTTTGACATAACGGACGATTACAAATAAAAGCTAATGTAGAATTCTGTAAAAAAAAATAGTTATTACAATGTGCTAGCACTGTTATTGTAAGCAAATAGAGGGGTCCCTAGAGCACAAAAAATTTGCTCTTGCCGCCTTTCTTGACATTGAAGGAGCGCTTAATAATGTCACTTCACCGGGAGGTGTTCAATCTCCTCTACTCTAGGTTATAGTAGTAAATGGGATACGGGTAAACTTAGGAGACAATTGCTGCGAAAGAGTGGCCTATGCTGATGAGCTGGCGATCATTGTCAGCGGTGAATTTCTGAACACATTGTACGTTGTTTTTCAGGGCTATCTGTCCTCGGTGACAAGACGGAATTATCATGTAAACTGGAAATCAACCCTGGAAATGGAGCTGGTTTTTGTATGAGGGGATAAAAGATTCGCTGGTATTTGTACAGTAAACTTTCCCGTAGAGAAAATGTGGAGGATGAGGCTGGGAAGACCTCGGTTGCCCGGTACTGCTACAGGGAGGTCATCGTTAAGAGCTGGGGACTCTCGCCAAGGGTAGTACACTGGTTTTATGAAATGGTAGTCAAGCCGATATTGTTATATGCAATAGTGGTCTGGTAGGACACGCCACCTAACACGACGGGTATTACAAAAATGCTAATGTCAGTACAATATACAGCGGTGCTTAATATTAGCGGCGCTCTTTGGACAACGTCTACCTTGGCATTGAATCTCATGCCGAACATACATCCGGTGGATATTGGATATTTTCGGGCATGGCAAAATGAATAATATATGGCAGTGGACTGGTTAACTGGTTCACGGATGTGTCAAAGTTGGACAGGAAGGTTGGGGGAGCAATTTTCTATGCGGAGCTCGATCCTGATCCAGCAGCTTCCAAGCGAAGGTTGCTGCAATTAAAAATATTCAGGTTTTTTGTGTTTTCCAAAACGTTATATATATAAAAAGTGGGCGTGGTTATGATCCGATTACTCATTTTCAATACCAATCTATCCTGGGTCCAGATAAGCTCGTGCACCAAATTTGGTGAACATATCTCAATATTTACTCAAGTTATTGTCTTAACGGACAGACGGAGGGGCGGACAGATGGACGGACGGACGGACTTGGCTCAATCAAATTTCTTTTCGATACCGATGATTTTTATATATGGAAATATATATTTATTCGATACCTTTATACCTGTACAACCAACCGTTATCCAATCAAAATTATAATACCCTGTGTACAAGTACAGCTGGGTATAAAAATCTGGTAAGAAAATCTCGGTGATGAGAACGTGCGTAAACTTTCCAACAAAGTTAGATGCACTTGAGACTGTCGGGATTACACCCCACTTCTTTCATCTTACGACAAAGAGATCAAAAAATTAAAGATCCCCACGGCTTAATTTTTTTCTATGCAAGTCCCGACTGGCTGCTTATTTCTAATGGTGTTCTCAAATTGGGATGTAGTCAATATTCGAACAGTCAGCACGACAACTGGTTTTTGATAGAGTTTTTCAGTTTTGTCGTTAAACAAACTTTTGATAACACTACGGACTCAAACCTATGCGTGGTCCTCACGGACCAGACAGTTTAGTCTAACTTAATTTTGATTGAAATGTTACCTGTGAGTTACCGATTTCACTTAATTCTAGATACCAATAAAACAAATTCTCACAGAGTATATTAATTTTGTTCGCATAACGGTAACCCTGTAACGGCATAAACTAATCGAGATAGTTATAGACTGCTATATATCAAAATGATCTGGGCGAAAAAAGAAATTCACTTGTCAGCCGACTTAAGTTCGAGAAGTGTTGTTGCTCTAAATTTATTGCACTGCTTCCAACCCCGGATTTGTGACAATGTACGTTAGAACATATTAGCAGTTTGGAAACAAATAAAACTATTTAACTGCACGCTTTGTACACATTCTAAATAGATAAAGCTCCTATAATAAAAAATTTCGTAGAAAATGTTGTTTTTAGAAGTTTTGTTGTTCTTATTAATTATGTATTTAAAATTTTGGCACACACTTTCCACGAAAACTTAAGCTTAAATATGCCGAATATTGTATAACTCGAAATGAGACTATTGTGTCTAATTCCTAAAACCTGAGGGAAAAGTTATTGTATATTTTTTATTCACGCGGCCCAATTATGTATGAATAGCAGTCACAAAATTTAACTTGCTTCACTTTATACTTAAAAAGCGTTGGAAATAGTTTTAAACTAAAATGAATTTACGTTATCATTTCGCGCTCCTATTGATCGTGTCTAGCTACATTTCCTTGACTTATACGAATTCGAAATTTCGCATTGTAAATGGTGTTAAGTGTGATATAGTGAATAGACCATATGTGGTAGCAGTAAATTATGACGGCATCAATATTTGCGTTGGTTCATTAATCACTATGCAGAGGGTGCTAACAGCTGCGCATTGCGTGATTGGTAAAAATGTGGACCTCTTCACTGTTATAGCTGGTGTTAAGCGTAGCTGGACAAAGTCATGTTGTAGAGTGTATAGATTATCCATGTGAATTTAGTCTCCAAACAGGAAATATGGATATAGCTATAATTAAAGTGAGGAAAGTATTTAACCCGAGCGAAACAGTACAAACAATATCATATTGCGAAACTAAATTAACATTGGGCACAGAAATGCAAGTTAGTGGATGGGGTTGGACAAAAAAACATGGAATTCCTTCGCCTATACTCCAAACTACTGTGTTACAGGTAACATCACACGACCAATGTGCAAAAAGTTATTGTGCGGTTGGGAGAATTTTAACACCAATAATGATTTGTGCTGCAGGTCGTGGAACTGATGCATGCGTGCGAGATTCTGGGGCACCGGGCGTTGTGCATGGAACACTTTGTGCGGTCGTATCACATAATAAGGAATGTAACGACCCTCATTATCCGACTATTTTTACAAACCTAAATGATGCAGATGTTCAAGACTTCATAAATTCAGTGATAGAAAATTAATTGCAGGGTATTATTTTAAATCAACGGCTGAATGAAAAAGCACTATAACTCGACTAAACGCTCCATTTTAGAATTTTTTTTTTATAAATGCCCCAGCTCACGTCAAAACATATATACAATTTATGCTAAGATATGTATATAGCGTTTTTGAAACGGCAGCTAGGATTTGGTGATATTTCAATCAACAGTCGAAATGTTTTTCATACAGATGTGTTTAACACAACTTTATGCATGATGATTAGATGACAACAGATGTTGTTGTTGTTGTGGTATTAACAGATCGAGCGATCTAACGCTATCTGACATGAAAAAGTAGCCATCTTCCAACTTTTATTGCAAGTAAAGCATAAGAAGAAAACATGAATATTTGCTTTGGCTAAGGGTGCTTTCACACTTAGCAAGTGAAATTATTTTTCCCACTCGTTGGTTACTTTTCCAACATTTTTCACAGTTAAAAGACTGCAATTTAACAAATGAATAGGACACAAAAAATTTTAGCAAGTATATTTTTTGTTTAGTGAGAATGCCTATAACAGTGATTCACAAAATTTTGTACGTAAATGGGCAAGGCGAAATAAACTTCAATTGCCAAGTCTGAAGTTCCTTCATATTTACAAACGCAACATATTTTGTGATTGTGGCGATGTTACTGACATGCATAAGTTTGCATTAAGCGCATCTATATGAAAAATTGTATTGTGTCTCTTATTTTCCGTTCGCAAATTGCATCTGTAATTTATTTTATATACTTTTTATTAAATTGAAGTAAAAATTATTTTTAAATTTTTTCCAAATGTATGAAATGTTTACTCTTTTATGTTTTTTTATGAAAAAAGAATAAAAGCCTTGAATATTTGCCTTGAACTTTTAGCTTTTTTTTTAGCCTTAAATTTTTTGATTTAGCTTTTTATAGCTTTTATTTTTTGTCTATCCAGCCTTTTTTCTGAAAAAGTTCTGGCAAAACTGGCCACATTGTTTTAAAGCGGAGTCATTGATGGCGTTTGTATCGCTGTAGTCGTACCCCTAACGTAATCAGCTGTTTATCGTTACGACGGAAAACCATAAACCAATTTGTTGGCTACGATACGATTACGATCTTAGCGGCACCAATAATTGATTGCATTTATTCCCATAAGGTTGGTCGAATCAGCTGTTATAAGGTTACCGATACGGTTACCGATAAAGCACCAATGTCTGCAACTTTATATATTTATCCCTTTTCATTAACCCTAGAAAGATAACGTTATTTTTTTACCCTAGAAAGATAACGTACGTCTGAGAGACGTGTTCAATTTTATGGACCGTAAAGATATAAAAAAAGTTAAATTTTTTTCTTGTTTTTTTTATCATTTTTTTGATATATATTTTACTTGTTTTAAATGTTTTTTAAAGAAAAATATTTTTTTTTAAATATATTAAAAATTAAGTTTGACTTGTCTTGGACTTGTCCTTACAAATATCAGTCTTTTTCGAAGGACCTCAGTTTATAGCAAAAAATTTAAACAAAATAAATTTTTTGTACTTGAATTGAATGAATTAACTGTTTTAAACTATACTTAAAAAAATATTAACTAAATTACCATTTTAGGCAAAAATTACATATAAAATGTGTAGTCACGTAAAAGATAACGATACGTCTCTTAGACGTATTTTTAAAGAACAATCGTATATATTTCAGCAAACAAAAAAGTTACTACTGAAAAACACCCCCACTGACAAGCTGGTAATAATAGCTGAGAAAACTGAGAAGGAGAATGTTCTCTCTTTACGCTTTTGGGAGACTGAGAGCAAAATTAAAACGACGTACGTCTCACAGGCGTACGTTATCTCACTAGGGTTAATAGGTGAAGGCCAGCAAGTGGCTTGTTTGCTCTGTTAACGAACAGCTCCAACATTGGCGCGCTAGAATCACCGTATGATCATACGGTAATCGCAACATTTATGGACTGTTTGTTTGTTTTGAGTTGTTTGGTTACATTTTGACAGCGACGGCATCTGGTTCATGTACCATTGGAACACGAGGTTTGTTTCCAGAAAGCGCTGTCAAAATGCACATTTTTGCCAATGATGCGACTCGAAAGTGAAAAGATCTGAATATGGGGATTTTTGACATATATTTCGGCGATTTTATAGTTTCAATAATTAAATAAAATGGTATTCGTTTCTTTAAACTTATTTTACAATAATAAGAATAGTTAGAGTTAAATATAAACAAAACTAAGTAAAATCTATATTTGGATTAAATTAATTAGTCAAATATTTTAACGCATTTAAATCACAGTGAAAACCAAATATTCTTTTGAAATTTGAGTAAATCGGACATAGGATATAATAGTTAACATTATTTAGTGGATAGGGATTATCTTGCATGTCTCGCGTTCCAGGTTCTGTGATCAAAATGGACTGGTTGCATCGGGACTTCATATTTACAAAAACCTGTTTTTAGTGATAACTTTTGAATTGGAAATAATATTCACTCTAATAATATTTACACTAAAACAAGTATTTTTATATTTTTTCCCATAATTTTTGAAGATATTTCTACAGTTGTAGGTCAAACTAAAGTTTACCGAAGTTTTTGGCCCGTTTTTGGTTTTAGCTGGCACATTTTTTGTTCTGGCACCCGCTTCGCCTGGCGCGAGGGATTTATCTGTGATTGTTGCCAGCGCAAATCTGAGATAAATCCCTTGTGAGAGCGAAAAAAATTAGTGTTTCGTATCAAGTCGTCTTTGGACGACATGCGCATGTAGCTTGATATGGCGGGAATGGTGATGTGAATGGAGTTTATATAAAGTACAATTATTTGGAAGGATTTTACGATAGTCGGTACTTTAATTAAAGAAAAAAGTATGAAAAAAATAGAAAAGAAAATGTTATTTTTGGAATCATTGAAAAAAAAAAAATTATTTATTGTTAAGACATGTGTTATCATTACAGTTTTACAAAACAGATAAAGCGATTGAATTCTTAATTAGTTAAACAGAACACGTTTCAAGGGTAAAATAAGGCATTCAATTTAATAAAAAATTACAAAAAAACAGTTCGGAAGAAATTAATTAAAGCAAACTACAATATGACAAAAACAACATTCGTGTGACTTTGCAAACTACTTTTACTACCTCATTATGTCTATAGTAGGCATTTTTTTTTTTTGCTACAAAAAACAAAAAGATCTGTTTTCTGACACATTTGCTATGAAGAAAGTGACTGTCTAGGCTTCTAAATATGAATGTCATTAGTACATACACACAGGGCCGTACAGAGAAAATCCGGGCCTGGGACTAAACAATTTACGGCCCCCTATAATCTCGAAAATCTCGCTTGTGTACGAGAAGAAATCGTAAGCTCTAGTTACAATCCACGAACGCCAAAAACCTTTCTTGAATTGAAAAATTTGTTGCTTTCGAATTTAAATGGAGGCGCAAAATGAACGTAGTCTGTTCAACATGACTAGTGAAAAGCGAAATAAATAAAATACGAGCGTAGTTGGTTAGCGTCCGACAATAATTGATTTTTATTGGAAAATGCTTTCTCTTTTATACAATATTTCTTACATTACAAATACGTATTTACACTAATACTTACAAACTAAAAAGTACCTACGTTTCCAGTGCATATTTACCAAGTCAGCATATTATTATAGTGACCTATTTATGAACACATGTAATTAGATGCATATAAATATTTTGGCAGTCACATTGACCATTGACTGATCGATAAGTGTGTTGGTCAATATGACGGGTTGACAAATGTAAATAAATAAGTGTTGTGCGCGTCGGCATGCACAGGTGATGTTGAGCTCCCGCTGGGTTCAAATTATGTATGTCGGTTTAACTTGAATACTTGGGTGGTTGATATGAGTGTATGTATATTGTACCATTTGAAAAAAGTGCATTCAAAGTAATGCTACACTAGCATCAGGCGTAGCATCAACGATTATAGCAAAATACTTGGCTTTTTTGCGTTGATCTAATATAGTTTCCCCTCACGTGTTTTGCACAAATTTATAAACAGCGTTTTGAGCCAGCTGCCAAATGAAATATTTATTTTGAAATTTTAAGGAAAAAGGCTTTTCAAAATGTTTTTCACACATTTAAAACGAAATGCAGATATTCGTTGCTTTTGAAATTCGGCTTAAAAATTGCACATGGAAAAACTAAAGACTCTCCTGAATTAAAACAAAAATGCTTAGTACCTCTAAATCGCAGGCCCCCTCACAAAGCCCGTGCCCGGAGGGGAATCCCCCATCCCCCCTCCCCTCTCGTCGGGCCTGCATACACACCGTTGAGAGCTTTGTGGATTGTCATATCTTTTAAAAAAAGAAACATTCAATTTAATATGCAAATAAATTAGAACAGAGCGGATGTTGGCTATTTTAGATAAAAAGGGAAAAGAGGATTAAAGATGAAACCAGAATTGAAATTTAAATCCTTCTAAATCGCCCAAATAAGATTCAGGTAGATTTCGTAAGTGGCGACAAAATTCGCCAGCTATTACAATATGGAGGAGGGTATATACACGAGGGGAGTTCTGCTACAAACATGAAGTTACTAACGTAAGGAGGGATGGGTTAACTGGTCACATCAAATCGCTATCGAAATAGTCGACAATACCCAAGGTATCGTGCAGATTTTACAACCTTAGACTAACAAAGTTACTCACATCATTAAAAAGAGAAAAATAAGAGGACTGTAGACACATGCCTTCTGGCATCACATGTCATTGATAGCATATGTAAGACGTACGGGTTGGAGGAGGCTACAAGCGTGCACGTTTGGTGCTCATGCCCAGCGTTTGCCAGGCTAGGACTCCAGCTATTAGGAGTGATACAGCTGTTAGATCTCGAAGCCTCAAGTGCCATAGGTGTAGAAAGTGTATAGTATTTGCCAAAAGGACGAAGCTATTTTATAATATAGGTCTTGGTTTTTGATAGAGTTTTTCAGTTTTGTCGTTAAACAAACTTTTGATAACACTACGGACTCATTCTATGCGAGGTCCCCACGGACCAACCAGTTTAGTCTAACTTAACTTAACCTGAAGATACTACTCCCGGAGCGCACTGAACCATTCAAGGATTATTTTTAATCGTTGCAACAACAAACAAAAATGTCAGACGTAGCCAAGTTATTTCAATTATCGAAGGAAGAAGAGTGTAGTGACTTTGCTACAAGAATGTGATTATATGCTTTACTGCCATCGAGAATAGCCGAACCTTAATGACAAATGGAATTGTTCAATTTAAACAACGAGGTGGTATCCAATCGGCCTACTATGGCTGCCTATTAGCCAACTAGCGGACGAAATTGTCAATATCGCAAGTACAAAGTTTGAGATCAGTATGTGCTACATAATTCTAAGTGGATGATGGTTGACGAAAGACCGGAGCACCGAAGTAGTATAAACAACAATTCTGGCAAGATAGTCGCCACACTATGCAGAAAAATATGTAAGTTTTTCAAGAAGCAAACTTTTCAAAAACAATAGTAATGGGCTTTATGCATAAAAAGCAAGCATTAGCACAGACTCGAGTTTTCGAGTAAAGGCCGGATAAAAAGGAAATATTGCGCCGAGACTTTCACAAGCTTCACACATTGAGACCGACTTTTGCAAATTTCTTTCGTATGCAGTCTAATGAACTCCATCCTTTTATTCATACCTCAAAAGTTATTATCCTCTCAATACGAATTTTATAAATTTTCATCGGACTAGGTCATCCATAAGTATGCCCTTCAGCTTTTCTTTGAACAAAGGCATAGTTTCAGCAAAAAAGTAATGAAAACTTTCAGTTTCAACTCGTGATCTGCTCATAGTCTCATACAAAGGCATTCAACAAGCTCACTTATGCACATCCACGCGCACTCGCGCTTATACTCCACCTTATGCATACGCAGTCGATTATACTTAGCACCCCCAATTTTCGTACGCACACAAAGGAGGTTTTGCAATACAAAGTATGGGAAAAAAATTTGTGCAAATGTACACGTATGGGTATGTGTGTAGGTATTCACAACTCGAAAATCATATTCAAGTGCCGATTGCACTCGTGCATATGCGCATACGCAACTTGTGCACAGTAATCACAGCTGGCAATTTCCATAGTCGCTGATGAAAGGGCGGCAAACAAAACACAAAAAACCAAAAACAAAAACCACATCCACTTAACGTTCATCAACAATCGACAGGGAATTTATGCGGCTTCGACGAGCGTAGAAAGGTATCTCACTGCAACAACAACAACAGCTGTGCTTTCATGAAAGCCTAATGACTTATCCAACCAGTTGCCTGCTCGTTGTCGATAGGATTTAGCTATTTTTCGCGCCATTTGACGGTGGCAGCTTTTCAAATTTTTTCTACACAAATTCAATTGGTTTGTTGCTTTTCAAATTTAAATTTTTGTCTGTGTAGTATGTAAGATGGAGTGGACTTAAGGTAAACGACGGAATGGTCAAATGACGTTAAAACTACTTAAATAAATATATAGCTAAAACAATAAAACGTAAATGGAACTCAACAGTTGTTAACATTTTAGTATGTGGAGATGCGAAACAAAGTAGTTGACCTTATGAGCAAATAAGAGAAGCATTTATGAGTTGACTATTTCGCAAAGAAGGATGATCATAATGATTTAGATTATAACTCTTTGAAATTGGTGGCCATGTGGTACTAACTTCAATTCACTTCATTCAATTAACTTTGTGGCCGTTTGAAGTGGTCACAAGGTCAATTGACGTAATGGCCGTGGACATTATAGCACATCTGCAGTAAATGAAGCATGGGCTTCGTTGTGCCTTTTTTTATAAAGGACTGGCGGCAGGCTTATTTCTGCTCGAAAATTCACTAGCCTAAGTTTAACAACTTAACAAATTTTGACTCTGTCCCTCCTCATCGTTCACTCTCCCCCATAGCTCTTTACTTAGCCTCCTGCTTCTTCTTCTACCTTCCTTTTCTTACTCCTTTTCTTCCCTTTATCGCCTTCCTCCTTTTCCTTTATTACCTAATCCCAGTCTTACTCCTATTTCATTTCCTGTCCTTTTTTCACTCCTACTCGTTTTCGTATTCCTCTTCATCATCCAATTCCTATTTTTATTCCGATAAAGATTTTTGTTTTCGTTCTAGTTCTATTATTATAATGTCTTTTTCTTATCCTCATTCCGTTTTAGGACTATGAGTTTAGGGCATGTATTTGGAATTTCTGCACCTGTTTAAAAGTAGGTCCCTATGCCCAGCAAGTTGATTTTCTTAAGATGACAAACGGTGGCATGATCGCCAAAGAGGAAATGCGATGGATCGGGCGCCAATTGATGAGGCTGCCGAGCGTGCCTGAGATCTCCTTTTATAAGAAAATAGAAGAAGCGTACGTCGACTGCCCTGACATGGCATCAAAATCAAACTTGATGACTTTCAAGCCAGGGTGGATCGTAGAGTCAAGGAATTCAGCCTCCACGGTTAATCATCTGTCAAGGGATTTAGGTGTGGACTGATTATCACGTCTCGAAATCAGATCATCTGCGGTAAAAGGTTTCAGTATAAGCAGATACACCAAGCTAATTGGCTGTACCCTGACAGAAGAACAGGAAACAAAATTGATCACATCATGATCTTACGAAGCGCGATGTACAAAGTACGTGCAATGACGCTAGGAAAGTTGCCTTCGTGCAGCTGCTCACGAAACAGACAGCTGATAGCTACTGCATTTGGCTCTCACGCTTGCTTACTGACAGAAATATTTAATCTAACGATTTAAACAGGTTAAGAGGCTTAATATATGTGACCCGGTCTATGAAAAGGTGGCTTATGACTCAAAAAAGAAATTGCGAGAAACAGCTGTTATAGATAAACAGTGCATTTCTTCAGTTTCTTAGTAGTAGTAGTTTTTGAGTCATAAGCTACCTTTTCATAGGCCAGGTCACATATGTCGGCAGTTAGAATGCTTGCGTTATTAGGTGAGTAAAATCCACACCCCCTTAGGTTCAAGGGTTCGAAAAAATTGGTGCCGAGCAAGTGGGACTAGTGACAGAAGTAGCTATTATCGGAGCTTATCCAAAAGCGATACGCAATACTCCAGTAAACATCCACGAAGTGTTTTTGCGATTACACCAACAACACAGCAGCACAGTTTTTGCGTAACATCGCATATTAAAGGGCTGCCCTATAAAACAACTGGTACCATGAGGGAGTTTCGCGCCGCTTCGGAAAACAAGGAGCTTTCCTGTGACGCGAAGGTGGAAAATATATTCCTGGTTAAAATAAAGGATACGTGAGGAGCTCCAGAAGCTTTGTAGAAATATTGATAGAAGTCAACCAGAAAAAATAGCGAATGGCGGAAATTTTAAGACTTGCGCCAATTTTTGCTTTGAACCAAAGAAGCTCTTAGCCTTTATCTCTGACTAGAAAATATATATCCGCCACTAGCCGACTATGGCGTAGTAAAAATGGCAGTATATTTCCCACAAAAAATCAATCGCCAAGAAATAACAAACTACCGAGGAGCTGAAAAGTTTGTAAAGCGCAGGCACCAACTCCTGTGCAAAATGTGTTCCATCGAATGTCTGCAGAATATTACATATGTGCTACGGGCCACTTTTTTATCCTTTTTTCCACTAGAATGAGCGAAAAATATAGGGAAGGAGCGCCGAATCCAACTATTTGGAATAAAATAATTTCTTTTTTCATTCGACTGAGCAAAAATATAGCGAAGACAATAAAATGGAGTGTTATCGCTGTTTATGGTCCTTTGCCGGATGCAGATCCGGTACGCTCCGGTAAAAAGCACCATTAAGGTACCAGCCCGACCATCTCGGGAACGATTTAGTATGACCACAAGAAGCGTTCAAGGTCATCTCGCCCCACACCCCCCTAGATCCGTGAGGAACTTGGGGTCATCAGAGCCTCGGCTGTTAAAGTAACAGGATTCGCCACAGGTTGGTGAGGTTGAAAATTAGGTTGAAGAAGCTATATTTTGCGTAAGCAACACCTTGAAAGGGTTGCGGTGCACAACCCCTTGAATCAATTTGGTATTTTAGTCGCCTCTTACGACAGACATACCTGCCGCGAGTATATTCTAAGCCCCCAGACGAGCTGGGAGTCTGTTATTCAACAGTTGTTAACATTTTAATACGTGGAAGTGCGAAACAAAATTACTGACTTTATGAGAGACAAATATTAGTTGGCTTTATTTAATTTGTTTTAATTTTAATTGACACTGCAATCGCAAGCGTCGAATGGCGAGGTGCTTAAGAGAGCTCTTCAAATGCCAGGTTGTCTTAATTTTATTCAAAGTCAATTTGTCGTTTCATTGCACATGTTCCTCCGTTATTCACAAAAGCTCCGTTATTCAATTCCGTTATTTCGCAAAATGTAAATTTTTTGGTTTTTTTAATGGCACCACGCCAGGCACAAAATCAGTTATATGTATTTCAGAATCCGATATGTGGCTTTTAGCCATGTTTTTTTCACTATCCCGTTAGTTACGTTATGTATATAAAAAGCGTTTGGTCTTTAAATGGCACCACGCCAGATTTCACTGATTCCTGTTAGGAGTGCAAAAAATCACCCTAACTCCAGGTCAAGGAAGCATTACATCTCCCAACTCCGCCAAAAAGGCCTATTTTAATTTTCTGCTCAATCAAAAAAGTCCAAAAATATTGCAGTTGAACCGAGGGTGACACTGCACGTCCACACAGCCGAAAAGACGAAAACGGAATGTAGTTGGCTTTACGACCTTTTCGGAAAAGCAGGATGGTCATAACAACTACATAGTTGGCATGGTAACCATTTCAATTTGACGTTGTAACGATTTCATATCGTCATAACTTCAACTGACTTTGAAGTGGTGGTAAAGACTTGACCTTTTATCCGTTGAACTTATGTCACCCCTCCTTTTGGAACACCTCTTCTATGAGTTGTAAAAAGACACGCTCCTTTCGATTTGTGATTGCCTACTTTAGCATAAAACCCATTCAAATAACCATTTGACATCTTTGCAGGTGCTGCTCATATTTGACAAGCACGCATCTATGTAATCCAATACAAATGCATTTCGCTTGTATGTATATGTGTGCATAAGTCTCGCATTTGAAATTTATACTTTTTCGTAACTTTACAAACTTTTTTTTACTTTTTGAAACATTTTCGCAATGTAAAATTTTTTTTGTTTTCATTTCTTCTACAACACTTTCGTAACAACAAAAACGCTTAAGCATTCATACATCTGCATATGAATGTGTTTAGGATTCAAGTGTCATACTTACGGTGGTTGACGATGATAGCTGTGAGAAGTATTGAAATCCCACTAGACTACTGCACATTCATTTAGACTCTCTAAGATATTTACGCTTACGTTTCATATGATTATATAATATGTACATTAGACGTGGTCGATTTATTAACCGATATCGCGCCATCGATTTTTCGATAGGATTTGGGCTCAGGAAAAAAAGTTCCACTAAGCATACCCAAAAAAATATTTTTCGAGCCTGCGAAATTTCATTTTTTTACTTTTTTCGACTTTGATTGTTAAGGTTTTTTTTATGACCTACTAAAAAAAATTTCATTTGATTCTAAAATTTTCATGTATACCGACCCAAAAATGTCCGTTAAAAACGTTGTCGACAACAGTTTTTAAAGAAAAAAAAATTTTTTTATACATATGAAAATTTGTTTAGGTCATGAAAAGAACCTTAAAAATGAAAGTCGAAAAAAGTAAAAAAAAATGAAATTTCGCAGGATCAAAATTATTTTTTTGGGTATGCGTAGTGGAACTTTTTTTCCTGAGCCCAGATCTTATCGAAAAATCGATGGCGCGATATCGGTTAACTTTCGTCGAAACAAATCGACCCACCCTAATGTTAATACACACTCATACATTATAATTTTACTCGTTCACCTGCTTATGAAGTACTCACAGAAATGCATTTATGTTTTATGCGTTTGTAATTGTATTGAAGTGCGTTTGGCAAAGAGGCATCCACGCTATGTAGAAAATTAAGTACCGCTACGTATGAGAAGATCGTTTCTTTAAAGAATTTTACGTTGCTAAGCCTTTCTTGAAGGTATTTTACTTGCCTCATTCAATACGAACATCAATGTCGACCGTGGCGTATACGCAATATTTTATGGTTTACAACAGCCAAATTGCGGCGGTGATAATGCAGAAGCAGCCAATCCTGGCGGAAGTAATAGCTTTGCTCGGCGGCCACCGTGGTGTGATGGTAGCGCGCTCCGCCTACCACACCGTATGCCCTGGGTATACACCCCTGCCAAAGCAACATCAAAATTTTAGAAATAAAGTTTTTCAATTAGAAGAAAATGTTTCTAAGCGGGGTCGCCTTTCAGCAGTGTTTGGCAAGCGCTTCGGTGTATTTCTGCCATGAAAAGCTCTCAGTAAAAACTAATCTGCCTTGCAGATGCCGTTCGGAGTCGGCATAAAACATGTAGGTCCCGTCCGGCCAATTTGTAGGGAAAATCTAGAGGAGCACGACGCAAATTGGAAGAGAAGCTCGGCCTTAGACTTCTTCGGAGGTTATCCCGCCTTACATTTATTTTTATAATAGCTTTACAGTGTCAAAGAAAGTGCAGCAAGTTCGGAAACAAAACTTCGAAAAATTGTCACAGGGTGGTGTCCTTACCCCACTTCTGTTTAATTTCTACATATCAAAGCTGCCTTCCCCACCATCAAAGAATTACTATCAGTTCCTATGCCGTCGACTGCACTATAATGGCAACAAGGTCTGGCCCTTCGACAGACGAACTATCCACAGTTTTTCTGGTTTATTCACCTCGCGCGCCACGGTCACTATGTTTGCGATCAGAAAGGAACATATGACGCAAATACGCACTACTGATTATCAGTATCCCAAAGATCTTAGGGATAACGTTCAATAACACTCTCCTATCTGGCACATGCCTCCGAAATTGTAACTAATGTACAAAATCCTCGAGCCGCTTGCCGGGGAATTGGTAAAGAAGCGCTGCCAACGCCTGTAATGTGCCCGACGCCTTTGTGACACGCGCCACTAGTTTGGTTGACTGGCCTAAAAAAAATACACTGAAAAATGCTGCAGACCTGCCAAAATGCTTCACTCAGAACAGCCACCGGATATATCCTTATTACCCCTAAACAGCATCTGCATAGTAAGCCAAACAACTGCTTGTTCTAGCCCTGCCTACAAGAGGGATTCCGAAACACCTTCGTAAGCACTATAATGGGATCCGGCAGCTGTCTTCACAGCCGTTTTATTCAGGTAAGCATACAGAGGTCTTAAGCCCAATCCATACAAAATCGGTTGTTGTTGTTGTAGCTATAAGGATACTCCCCGAAGGCTTTGGGGGTGTTATCGATTTTGATGGTCCTTTGCCGGATGCAGATCCGGTACGTTCTGGTACCAAGCCCAACCATATCGGGAAAGATTTGTTACGACCACATGCGACCTTTTAGGCCATCTCTCCCTCCCACCCCCTAGATCCATGACGAGTTCGGGGTCGCCAGAGCCTCGACTGTTAATGAAACATGATTTCCGACGGATAGGTGAGGTTGACAATTGGGTTTGGAGAAGCTATATATTGCGCCGGCAACCTGAAAGGGCTGCGCTACACAACCCCTTGAATCAATTTGGTATTTTAGTCGCCTCTTACGACAGGCATACCTACCGAAGGTATATTCTAAGCCCCCCAAACCCGCTGGGGCTATACATATCGGTAAACAAATTTGGTAGGTCGCGACCGTTGAACCCCGTTATCAATACACACTATCCAACTTTTGCAGAAGAAAACGAAAGCAGACTACTAAGGCAGACATACGTCACTCTGGCCAACTTCGTTCTGGATACTACAAACTCTTACTTGTCCGGAATCAACCCCGACATACGTAATGTGTGTACTGCGTGCGTTGTGTCTCCACACAATACCAACCATCTTTTCAATTGCAATGTGGAACCTACACCTCTAACAGCAACATCTCTATGGTCTAGCCAAGCTAGTTTCTTTGGACCCCCGTTAGAGCACTGTGATAACAATATGTGAGTGGTCGCACCTATTGAAGGCGACGAAGCACTGTTAATACAAAAAACAACAGGAGTGTCACTATGGGCTACCATACTCTTAGAGAGCAGAAGACTAAGAAAAGATGTTCCACTTCGTACAGTGCAGGAATGTGGCGCTGACTGGGAACGAAATTAAAAAATTACGCGATAACAAGAGAAGACCCTGGAAGAGAGATTAGCGCCGCCAGGTTGGCTCAGAATCTTACATGACAGAAGAAGAATAGGTCTTTCATATGGAGCCAATGAGCTAAAGTCCAAAGCATATCCTTATATGCTAATAGCCTAGATGAATCTAGGCAAGCATTCTAAAAAATAAGAAAGTAAACCGAAAGAAAAGTTTCAATATGTGGATACGCCCAAATCGTAGGAGCAAGTCATCCTCTAAGGATGAAATATCCATACCGATCCAGAAACGTTATAGCCTGCAAATCACTCAGAACTACCCCTGTTATTCAAAAGACAAAGAAACCCACCACCAAGGGAGTTGGTAGCGAACTAAAAAGTTTATCTGGCTTTTCTGTAAACGAAGGACGAACAGTGTAACTGAGTGCGGCTCATATCGGAGATTACTTCTTCTGTATGGCGGCGGGTAGCCGACGACAGCTGAGCAGTAGTAGATGGAGCAGACGTAACAGAAGAACTAAGAGTGGCCGATATGAAATATTATGTAAGAGCGTTTTATTTTGAGGTCCGGTCGTGACAGAAATACACTCAGAATGTTTGCCAAACTACTGGCGAGGATCGACCGCGCTTAGAAAAACCCGTTTTTGTCAATTTTTGATGTTGCTTTGTCCGCGTATTGAACCCAGGACCTTTAGTCATGTAGATCAAACTCGCTGCCACTACACAACAGCGGCCACCACTTAAATGAACTGGAGTCGAATCCTAAAAAGCATTAAATTTGCAAGTCCAATATTTACCACTTAGGGGCGCTTAACCGCCAATGCGATTTTAGCCGATATGCAACAAGCTTCGCCAGCTGTGCCTATTTTGAGATAGATGACACCAACTGAGAGCATCAAGGAAGTTCAAGTTTTCCTTCACGTTCCTCCCAGATCAGTGGAGAAACCACTTCTCTGCTTCCAAATACCTGTACTGATCGCAAAACTTTCTATGCGAATGGAGCGTATGCTGTCATAACATGACCTAGTAAGCAAAGCCTTTGAATTTTTATTCGTTACATTATGCTCATGTCAGCATATGGCTCATACAGCTCATCATTAAAACCTATTTCGATACACACCGTTGCCATCACGGACAAGGCCTCTATGTTTCTAAGAGCAATCAGTCTTTTAATTATTTTCCGAAGTCCTGTCGAATTTGCGCTCCTTGGTTGAGAACTATTTCGAAACTTTAATACACCAAGCTTAATATCTGAATAGGAAAAGTTGGGTATTCCCTCTAAGGCATCAGCATTGGATATTCTCGTCGAACTTGTTAAGCCGACACAAACCAGTCGATGCAGTCATTGAAAAACTTACTTTGATGTCTCACGGATATGGTTCTTACATAGTGAGTTTTCTTCTACGGGTAATAGACATATTACATCAGCTTTCTATAATGAGTACGGCTTATTACATGCGATTGGTATAAATTCCTCGTTCATCACTAAGCCACCTGCATACTCTTATGTATAAATTTTATTGGTTCCTAGTATATGAAGGATCCACCAAATAAGAGAGAGTAAGTCACATTAAGGCCACTTGACTCAGCAGCTCCTCCTGGTTTTTCGTATCTTTCAAATAATCAGTCGAGTTATGTCCTTATCAACCATAGCTTGATCAATAGCCTAAAGTGTCGTATTCACGTGAAAGCTTGTAATTTGATGCACAGTGTTAAATACAGTAAACCTGTTTGAAATTACCTCCTGTTCTTACAGTTTTTCCTTTTTCCTCTGATTTACATATATGCATAATCTTCTTATAGGATGCATGCGCGAGTAGGCGTGTCATGTTTACAAAATTTCTATTTTTTTGCCCTTCTTCCATTTAGCTGCTTCACATTTGAACTTGACATTCATAAAATCACACCCACAAAAAAAGCGGAGGCACTGGAGGTCATGGTGACCCATTTGCATCGTTGCTTGAGTTGATGATTATTTGGTTACATTTGTACAAACATACATATGTACATAAACTTTATTTTCAACTTTATTATTTGTTATTATGCTGGTTGCCTTGGCATTTGAGTAATTTTCCTGGAGGCTGCCATTTCATTTCATCTTCCGCTGCAAACGCCACATTTTTTTGTGCCCATGTGTGTAATTGTCTGTAGTTGGCTTTGTGTTTGTGTTAAATTGTCTCGTAAATTTGTTGTTGGCCTGCAGTCAAATTGCATCATATATCTACACGCTTATGTGTATTTTTGTGGAACTAATTTTTTTTTTTTGTACCCTCGCTGTGATTTCAAAATTTACGCCTCTATTCAATGTCATGTCCAAAGCCGCTTTATTCAGCAGGTTTATGGTGTTGGCACAAGGACATAGCGGCGCTTTATGGCTTGCGTTCGAATCAATGTGTGTGGTGTGATATGGTGATAAATATGTTTCTAATATCTAACATCATTTTTTGTGGCAAATGATATCATTTAATCATCTTTGTGCTGAGGTTTAAGTTTTTTATGAAATTTTAGCTGTCGGCAGTTTAGGACTCCGTCTATCTGCGAACCAGCATTAACTGCGAAAACAAAGTCAGCGTGGAAATGAACATTATAAAAACGTTTTCCAACAAATGCTACTTTGGACTGAGTAGGCAACTGAAAAGTAAAGTCCATCCTACGGAATAATAGACGCTGTCGAGAGAAGGTGATGGACAGTGTCGAGAGGAGATGGGATGGCTCTTGCAGTGCTCAAGAGAAACGTTTTCTGGAAGATGATAATGAGCTGTGTAAGCCTTATGCAAATATTAAAATAATGCAATGAATAAAAGCCCACAAGCTTCGCTGGCTAAGTCAAGATAGCCTTAAGCACCTATTAATGATGATGATGATAAGGATGGCCATGAAAGAATAGATATTCCAATTTAAGTTGAAAGCCTTTGGCTTATATAACCTCCCGATACTTGTATATGTGATCGTTTTTTTAACTTCCTGTATATGCAAAAATGTCCTTTCTCCTATTTCCAACATCTCTCTCCTCCCTTCATTTCATCCTCTTTATCTTCACCCCCGTCTTGTTTGCCATTCTTTCCTTCCAATACCTTTTATTCTTCCCTTTTTGTTTTTGTGCCCTCTTTTTTATTCCCTTCTTCCTTTCCCCTACCTCTTCTTCTTCTTCTTCCGATTCTTTTTTCTTTAGACTCTCTATTCAATCTTCCTTGGCCATTTTTTCTTCCTCTACTCTTTCCTGGTTCTTTGCGGTTTTTACCATGTCCCTTTTCCTTTCTCTTATGCTGCCTTCTATTCTTTTTCTTATCTTTTTTTCTGCTTCTTCTTCTTCCTTTTCTTCTTCTTCTCTCCTTGTTCCTTTTTCCCATTATGAATATTTCCCACTTCTCCGCTCTTCGTCTCTGCTTCTCCTTCGCCCTCCACATGTCCAACTCCTCTTCTTCCTCATACTTACCCTCGCCATGTCTTCTTTTTATCCAAATCCCACTCCCTCATATTTAGGATCTATATACAAAATATTGGATAACTATTTCGAGTAGTTGCGGAAATTTAAAAAATGTATTATTTAGAACTGACAAGCCTCACTGAACCCAAAGGTTTTATCAGTTCGCCTCCAATCCATTTTCGGTTAGAAGCATCTCGCTAACCTACAAGATTTAGTGCCGGCACAGGACTCGAGGGCCATCTGCACACAAAAGTAGAATAGATGCATGCACTGGAGACTGATGGCCTTGGCACCCCACCACGCTCCATTAAATTTTATCCATCGGAGTCAAACGATCTCCCTGAGAGTTGCGCCGGACAATACTTTTCAACAGTTCCCAAATGATAATATTCTTATAACAGTTCCAGCCACTCGCAACTGAGGCTAGGCACTCTCCTACCCTCGATAGTAATATTTCTGAGCTCAGTGCCTTTATGGACGCTCCATTAACACCATGTCATAGGGCAGCTTGCTCTTGAGACTTGTATCGAACTTCTGAATACAACCTTCCCTTGCAACTTCGAACCATTCAGCCAGTCTGCTTACCCATATGAGTCCCTCTTCCGTACCTCGCTCGAGGGAATGAAGGTAGTGAAGCACGCTCATGCACAATATCCTGCCTTAACCACAATATCCAACGTATGTATGTCTACTGATTTCTGGTGCTTGGCTGCTGAGTTTATTGAAGCGGTGACTTATGACTTTTCAAAAAGTCAAAAGATATAGCATACTTTCAGGGTACGTTTTGAGTTTTTTCGTGTAATTGCTTCAAGTGCTCCACAATTAAGTTTCACTTAATAGTTTAGCTATATCTTTCCCAAGCACATACATTTCATGTGTCCTGGGTTATAATAATTATCCTTACAGTCATAAGAAATAAAAAAACGAAAAAGCACTGGACACTGCTAGGAGAAATTGACTTTGGATTACATTTTATGTGTTGCACAGTGTAAATGATGCCGCTGAATGTCAATCTTACACAATTGCGCACACGACGACCCCACTTTTGGCATACATGTTGGCCCTTAAATTAGCTGAATTCACATGCACGAACACATAAAAATTTGTGTGTAAACATTACAGGAGCTTGGGCCAGCGCCTGAAACTATGCTATGCTAGTATTTAATAAAAACAAGGTTATGTATGTTATAAGTAAAACTGTCAACAAACTGTTGAGTCAGCTCAGCATTTATCTTCGCTTTTGCTATTCAAGCAACAATGCCAACGGATGTAGGTGCCCCAAAGTAGGCTACAATTTCGAATTTGTTTGTTTATGAGCACTAAACGTGAATGCAGTAGGCAGGCACATAGAAATTGTAATAATAAAAAACTAAAACAAAGAGCAGAAGATAGTGAAAATGTATATAAGAAAAAATAAAACTAAAAAAAAAAACTAAATAAACAATAAACAATGACGACAACATATTTCAACTAACTAAAAAAGAACCAGAAACAATGAGCAAACAAGTTTCCCTTACATTACATACCTCCTACACCACCTATCATCACAGCATCACCGCTGTACATGGCCTTTGCGCCCATAAGTATGCAATATGCAACAATACAACCAGCCTTTGCGCCACTAAGTATGCAATATGCTACTATGGAAGCTTGCCAACTTGTGTCGGGCTTTTTGTTTGACTTGTTGTGGCATAAATATTTTTCATTTTTTTTAATAATCGTTGTCTTCTCCATTTTTCTTTCTTTCGCCTGACCTCTACATATAACACTCACTCGAGTACAATTTTCGTTGATTTCATATCCTGGCAATACCATATATCGCTTTGTGCTACAAAATTTCAATTTTAACTGTTTGCCAAATTATTTTGTGATTGCATATTTTTGGGCGATTGCACTGTAACCAAGTTGTAGTGTAGTAATATCGTGGGGATCAAGACAAATGGGCACAAGTTGTTGCGATACAAGTCGACACCGCAATGACGTCATAAGTACTATACCCGCTCAAATATAGTGCAAGGCAGTACGCTAACGGTTTTTGGGCGGCTTGCAGCGGTTAAATCATTTGACACGAGCAATGTCAATAAATTCATGTGACATTTATAGCAATCAAATTTAAGGTGCATACTTTTAGGCACTGTCAAGTGCATGTATTGAAACAAAAATAATACTTATGTACTTGTAGTTTTTAAAAAAACAAAAAAATGCTTCTAAACGTTATCCTTTTGAATTATTTATACGTCTGTTCAAGCGTTTAACCTTTAGTTTCCGCTTAATGGGCGCCAATATGTATGCCTCAAATTTTGACTGTTAGCTATTTGTAGGCAAAAAACTATACTCGAGCCAAATTACTAATTTTGAGTGCCGACTTGAAACTAAGTAACTCAGTATCAGTTACGCGCTGGTATTTTATTTCTGAAGCCTATTTATATGAAGGTTTTAGGCTAAATAGCATTGCATACTTTAAGGCGCGATTGTGTCATTTCTTGTTTTTGATGAAAGTTTATTTCTTTAAATTTTCTTGTGTGTCCTATTAAAGTCATCTTTAGTATTATCTCTTAACAGTAAGTGTTGTTAGCTGTTAAATATTGGATACTTTTCGGCATGAATTCCTCGTTTCTAATAATAACAGCTCTTAATTATTTTACAAATAATCTGAGCACAAGAAGTACTACAATCTTGGCAAAAGATAGGGCAAAAGCACAACTCAGATTTTAGCTTCAAATAAGTGCATACTTCTAGGAGTATATTAGTATTTTTTTCCCAACTCTTTAAAGAGGGCTATTTTCTTTACTTATAAACCATCAGGGCGAAGCACAGAAGATTTCAATAGCTCTAATTTGTACTAAAAGCAAACATATGTTATTTATTAATTACTGCATACTTTTTTTTATACTTTAAGGCGAGTTTCATTTATGTTATTTGCCGTTAATTTTTGTCCGTAAATTAGAATTGTTTTAAAGCTTATCAGTAACTTTGGATGTTACCAAATCTTTGAAGTTAAGCGGGAGTCATTGGTGCCGTATGTCGTATCGCTGTAGTTGTATCCCTAACGTAATCAGCTGTTTATCGTTACGACGCTAAACCAAAAACCAATTGGTTGGCTACGATACTGTTACGACCTTAGCGGCACCAATAATCGATTGCATTGATTCCCATAAGGTTGGTCGAATCAGCTGTTAAAAGGTTACCGATAAAGCACCAATGTCTTCAGCTTTATTATTTTTCATGCGTACTGAATATTTAAAAACCCTGTGTAAACTTAAACTTAACTACTGCATACTTTGAGGCTTGTGTATCTCATTTATCACTTTAGGTGTTATTTTCTTCCTTTCAAAATAGTATATTAAATATCACCAGTAGTAGCAGCAATTTGCAATACAAAGCGGTTGTTGTTGTTGTTGTTGTTGTAGTGATAAGGTTGCTCCCCGAAGGCTTTGGGGAGTGTTATCGATGTGATGGTCCTTTGCCGGATACAGATCCGGTACGCTCCGGTACCACAGCACCATTAAGGTGCTAGCCCGACCATCTCGGAAACATGTGGCCACATTAAACCTTCAGGCCATTCCCTCCCCCCCACCCCCAAGTTCCATGAGGAGCTTGGGGTCGTCAGAGCATCGTCTGTTAGTGAAACAGGATTCGCCACGGATAGGTGAGGTTGACAATTGGGTTTGTAGAAGCTATATATTGCGCTCGCAACCTGAAGGGTTGCGCTACACAGCCCCTTGAATCTGGTATTTTAGTCGTCTCTTACGACAGGCATACCTACCGAGGGTATATTCTGATCATAATGAATTCATTATAGCATACTTTTGGTCATATATCTTATGATTTTTCTCCTTATCTGAGTCCAAGGAAACTCACCGATCCAGCTCGTTTTTGCTATGGCTTTCAGTCGAGTTCTGCTCAAACTCTTCTTCACCGCGGGTCTCAAGAGAGAAACTCTCAACACATCCTCTACATTGCTTATTTTTCAAAATATAGTAGATACCCCAGTAAATCCGATTACTTAACATTGAGTTTAACCCGGCTTCTAGCATCATGGCTAATATATCATGGAGGCGGAAGTGCAGTGGAAGCAGCGGTCTGGTAAGCTTTTTAAGGGATTGATGTAAGCTGTATGGAAGGGCTGTTTTTGTCAAAACCTCGGAGTCAGCTGAAAAGTCAGGCTTGCTCATCACTATAGCGCCAATCGGAAATTTTTCGTTACTCGTATAGACTTATACTAATATAGACTTAAGTGGTGAGCTGAACTACAATATGATTGACCGCGTGGTCAGCGAATGTCTGATCTCGGTATCAGTTGTACGGTTCTACATTTACATTAAAACCACATAGGAACATAACTGTTAACGGGGATCGTTTGTGCCGATTGTGTTTGTTGTTGCAGCGATAAAGGCACGTCCCGAAGGTTTTGATTTCGATGTTGATGGTCCTTTGCCGGATAGAGATCTGGTACGCTCCAATAACAAGCACCATTAAGATACTCGGCCGACCTTCTCGGGATCATTCCATACCATCCATTTCCCCCACCCCCCCTCCCCCTGCTTACCCTACTAATACTCCTTCACGTATCCACTTGGCAACATTTTCCCAATGCCTACAACATTTTTTTTAGATAATTATTTGAAGTTTAAGTTTTGTCAAAATTTCAAATTACAAAAACAACGCAATAAATCAATTCGCACATTTCATTTTTGTTTATTGCAGTTTGACGCCATTCAACTTTAATCATACTTTAAAAACGGTTCATACAAAATATTTTTCTCGTGATAATTTGGTGGACAATAATTAAATGAAGCAACATGGGAAATGGCATGAACAAGGTGAGTTTGGAAACTTTCATTAATTCGCTGCCTAATTTACTATGGAATTGTTGCTCAAAGGAGTTGGTAATAAATTAGTGACATCATTTGCGTAGTTTCTTAATATGGCACGTGTAAACTTGTTTTGAATTGTGTCAGGGGAGAAAAAGGCTAAACACGTAATCAAGACGAATTCGTTGAAAATTAGTATTTTACCTTGAAGAAGCAGGTTAAGCTAGTAACAGTGAAGTGACAAAGAGAAAGATCCCCGAAGGTTTTGCCGAGTGTTATCGATGTTGATAGTCCTTTGCCGGTAACTAGCTTAAAGTACTCATTCGACCATATCGGGAACGATTTAGGTTGACCACATGAAACCTCCTAGGCACATGGAACCTATATGGCCCGCTACTGCTCTTCGAAAGAAATCATGAAGCCACCATATATATAACTCTTTACTGTTTTGAGTTGGTAAAGGATGGTGCAACATTCGATAAATCAGCAGTAGGCGTTCCAATCCGCTTCGGAGAAATCAAAAGAAGGCAGAATTTGTGTATTACCAATCAGAAAAAGTGTGGATAAAAGCACGGCGGGCTCGAAAATTGTCTAAGATCATGTGCAAATTGTACGATATTAGGCTCGCAAAAATATAGAGAAGACTTAATGGGATATTAACTGGACACTGTCTCTCTGGCGTCACACGCTTAGATTTTACTTTCTATCACCAAGCTTCGGAATAATGCGAAGCAGAGTCCATCTTTGCGGAACTCAGATTCACGGTGTCGCACATAAAATGTGATGGTGTAAGTTTCGGAAAACCTAACCAATCAATCTTAGTTCGGCAGGATAATGGGAATAGCCCAGCGGTAGACATTCCCTCGTAAGAGGCGACGTAAATAAATAGACCTGAAACCGGTAAAGGACTGTCCATATCCGCAACATTCCCTTAATGCAGTGCAGGGAGTGCAGTTACAGCAACATGAACAAAATTTGGCGTTCCTAGGTGACTTAAGTCCCAACCATGTAGATATCCGGCAAAGTATGACAATTTTGTGGCTCTGGTAGAAGCGTTTGTCATTAGGAAAGCAGACAGGTAAAATAACATGCAAACGGGGAAGATGACACTCAAACTACAGTCTTTGGTCGAACCCTGTTTACCCTAGGACTTCTGCTTATTAGGCACGGTAAAAACGTTTACAAAATTATCGAAGCTATGAAAATCATTTTGTCATAAAAAAAGGTAAAAGGAATTTGATTTTCTTTTAAAACTGGTATCCCTTCCTAATCTGCTACATTCCAAAGAAACATTGCAAATATCAAAATTTCTAGACTAGTTGTGTTGTTGTTCTTGTAGTGATAGGGTTACTCCCCGAAGGCTTTGGGGAGTGTTGTCGAATTGATGATCCTTTGCCGGATACAGATCCGGTACGCTCCGGTAACACAGCACCATTAAGGTGCTAACCCGACCATCTCGTGAACGATTTATATGGCTACATTAAACCTTCAGGCCATCCCTCCATCCCCATCCCCAAGTTTCATGGGAGCTTGGGGTCGCCAGAGCCTCGTCTGTTAGTGAAACAGGATTCGCCGCGGATAGGTGAGGTTGACAATTGGGTTTGGAGAAGCTATATATTGCGTTGACTACCTGAAGGATTATGCTACACAGCCCCTTGAATCAGATATTTTAGTCGCCTTTTACGACAGGCATACCTACCGCGGGTATATTCTGACCCCTAACCCGCTGGGGTAGACTAGTTGTGTCATCCTATATATAGCTATGTGAGTGAAAAATTTTACTTCCAACCTCGAAACCTTAAACACTTCACCACAGTAACAGCAAATATGGTAGAAAAAAGTGAACATTAAAAAAATTGGGAGACTTAGTAAGAAAGTGGCAAAGTCCGTGCACTGATTTCGCATTGTAACGGTTGAAAAAGAACGCGCATGTGGCTCTCACTACGCAACTACACCAAAGGCAAGCGAATTGTAAACAAACAAAAACAGCTGTTCGAATATAAACAAATTTCTGCTTTCATAGCAACGGTTAAAAATTAATCTCGAAAAAGTACGATTATGATAAATATTAAAAAGTGAGGCCACCAAACCACACCAATTTTCGCTATGGTCTTCTTCATTTTTTGATAAATAAAAAGGGAGATGTTGGCGCTGCCTAAGACCAACATGAATTTGCTGATGAATATTGCAAGCTGGTTCCATAACTTAACGATTTTTCAGCACTACACTCATTTACTTATGCAATTTTTTCATTCATCTTTACAGGTGCTGCCCGGGCTCTACGTTGGCAATTATCGCGATTCGAAGGATCAACAGCAGCTGGGCAAATATCAAATTACACACATAATAGCTATACATGATAGTCCAAGACGTTTATTGCCTGTAAGTTAGTAAGCTATAATTGAAAAGGATTTGTATTATTGAAAAATGTCTATTTTCTCCAGGACAAACACTATCTATGCGTGATGGCTGCTGATACGCCCGATCAGAATCTCTCACAATATTTCTCTGTTTGTAATGATTTCATACATGCGGCACGCTTACGTGAAGGCAATGTGCTTATCCACTGCTTGGCCGGTATGTCACGCTCTGTAACCGTCGCCGTAGCGTACATAATGACAGCAACAAATTTGAGTTGGAAGGAAGCGTTGAAGGTAGTGCGCGCTGGACGCGCAGTAGCCAATCCGAATATCGGTTTCCAGACACAATTGCAAGAATTCGAATCGTTTCGTTTGGTGGAGGAGCGCAAGCGTTTACGTGAACGCTTTCCTTCAACGGCTCTAGAGCAGCTAGATCGTACGAAGTGTTCGCAAGCATTGCACAACTATCAAGAACTATTGCAGAATAAAGACATATGCGAAGGAAATTGCTCACGTGGCGAAAAATGTCCAACAGGTGCGATGATTGTATTACCATTGGGTGGGAATGGGAAAAATGTTGATGAAAAAGCAGCTGGTGTAAAAACAGCCAGTGGTAGAAGTAAAGAAGAAGCAGTTAAAGAGACAAACAAATCAGTGGGCTACCTGATTTCATTTGCTTCTGAAAAATGGCGTACACTAACAGTGGATCATAGTGGTTTAAAAAAAGGCGGCTATGAGGAAGATAAGGATGAAGACGAAGATAAGGATGCGAAAATGCAAATGAAAAAGACTCAAACTGTTGGCGATGATGAGCCGTCTGAGTTATGCTTTGAAGATAATCAACAAGGGCAGCGGTTGATGGAAAATGTTTTGTATTTTCATCCAATAGAAACAACAAGTTCAGCTAACGTGGCACCCACAATGCCGTCGGGGAGTGTAGAAAAGTGTTGAACGAAAAATCCTTGTGTTATAAAAATATAAGTAAATAGGCGAAAAGCACGAATATTGAACAATAAATGTCATTAGCAATCAAAATAACATATTTTCTATGTCAGCGCCTTTGGATAGCTACACTATGCATCCAGCATAAGCTAAGATACAGCATGTATCCCTAAAAATGAAATTTCGTACTGCAACTTGGCTTTACGAGGACTCATTGAGATTTTTTGAGGCCCTCTTAAAGTCTAGACTTCCACTGGGACTGCTAAACTGTACGTCAATATTTTACACGACAGGCTGCAGCAGTGTAACACAATTTAGTTCCTCATTTTTTAGTTTTCAAGCTTGAATGAGCCCTGTGGCAAGTTACTTTTTACAGTGGTTAATGTTTTAATACAAAACTATGTCGCAATAGGACAAGATCCGTAACTCTTTGTCCGAAGACAAGAACAATCTAAAAGTAAAACGAGGCCTTCTGAGGACGTGCAAAGGCAGGCAGAAAGTTGGTTGACCCCTATGCATGGGTTTTTGCATTATGCAATTTTTAGAAGCACAAGTACCAACCATAAATACGTACTCCCCCAGCGGGTTAGGGGGTCAGAATGTACCCGCGGTAGGTATGCCTGTCGTAAGAGGCGACTAAAATACCAGATTCAAGGGGCTGTGTAGCGCAACCCTTTCAGGTTGCCAGCGCAATCTATAGCTTCTCCAAACCCAATTGTCAACCTCACCTATCCGTGGCGAATCCTGTTTCACTAACAGACGTGGCTCTGGCGACCCCAAGCTCCTCATGGAACTTGGGGGTGGGGATAGAGGGATGGCCTGAAGGTTTAATGTGGCCATATCAATCGTTCCCGAGATGGTCGGGCTAGCACCTTAATGATGCTGTGTTACCGGAGCGTACCGGATCTGTATCCGGCAAAGGACCATCACATCGATAACACTCCCCAAGGCCTTCGGGGAGTAACCTTATCGCTACAACAACAACAACAACGTACTCTTTATTGCTTCTCCGTACTGATAGCGAGTTGTTTAAACTTTTCTCAAAATATTTGACCCTCACTATTCTGCTTATCCAACCAAATTTTCAACCTCACCAAAAAGTCGAATCTTAGTAGCAGGAGGGATGGGGTGACTAGAAGAAGTGGTCAAATCAAATCATTCTAGAGATGGTCGGGCTAGTTGTAGAAGTTTCTAAAACGCATCGGCTCAAAATCCGATTAACGACCATCAACATAGATAATAAATAAAATGGGGTTACGCTGAAATGACAGCCCTTGCCCGGGAAAAATTCCGAGTCGCTCCGGTACATAGAACCGGCTGCCTTGGGAATCGGCACTGCTAAAACAACAACAACATAGATAACAATCTGCAAAAGACTATCAACACCCAAAAGACTCCCTTAAACCTTTGGACAGTTCCTTTATCTCAAACGCAAAAAAATAGGACGAACTGTACAGAAAGTACAAGGTCTTTGCTTACAACTTTCAAGTTTCTTTATTGCGGCCATAAAAATAGTGCACCGCAATTGTCAACCAGGCCTACGCGAGGCGAATCCTGTTACAAATATGAATGTATCATACACATATTTAGTAGGCGAGGTTCTGGCGAATCCAAGTTCCTCATGGAATTAATAGGGCGCGGTATGGCTTAGAAGGTTCAATGTGGTCATATTACATCGTTCTCAAGATGGCCGAGGTAGTACCTCAATGGTGATGTGATGAGAGCTTATAACTTCTAGACAGGGTTGAAAGCTGCTACAACGGTGTAACCAACATGCGCCACTTCTTATTAGTTATCACTGTTTATTTTTTTCAGCTTTCTTAATCCTTTGCTCATACATGAATTTTTCTCCACAGGTGTCTGCAATATGGATCCTTCGAAGGGTATCTTTCGCCGTCGACCCTCCTCCACCTCGACGCGCTCACGTTTCCGCGGGCAGCCCGCTTCATCGAGCGCCTCATCATCGCCATCAATGTCGGGTGCAGTTGGTGTCGCCAATGTGATCGCTACAAATTATGCACAATCGTGTCCGACCTCACCTAGTCACTCGCAGGCTGCAAGACGTTCGTTGGGTGGTGAAAAAATACCTGAAGACGAGGAAATACACAACCCACCCACAACAGCTACAACAAAAACAACAACAGCACAAATTAACAACACAACCGCAATTGCGACCACGAACAATGGCAATAATGCCAACAACACAATTCATGCAAACACCACCAACAATGCAAGCACTACAACCACCACTACCACCAGTTCCACAACCACCGTTACTCTCTCACCGCTTATAGCAACTGCAAGCAGCTCCAAGGAGGCTGCCGAATATGCAGCCGCTATATATGATGCGAAACGTGAACGTGAGGCGCTACAAAAATCACCACCAGCTGCGCGTATGCGCAATCCACGCGTGAGTAGCGCAGGCAGTCGTTTGGTTAGTGGTACTGCAAAGGCCCGCGCAGCCGTTTCAGCGACAGTTGCAGCACAACAAAGTGAAATTGATAAAGGTGGTAGCCGAAGTAGAGATTGTGAGGGTGGTAGTGGCGGCAGACGTAGTGATGGGCTAACGCAACTACAACGCAGCGCCAGCACTGTAAGCGGTCTAACTGTGCGTCCATATAGCAGTCCAGCGGGTTTGCATGCGTATAATGGTAAAATTCCTGGTTCTGTGCCATCGTCTGCTCATGGCTCGCGACTGGATCTGCGTGAACTCGATAAGGGGTCGGCTATCTACTTGGGTTGCTCGGCACCGCGTAATTCGACATTATCGCTTTCGTCACGCACCTCATCGGGTAGCTCGGCACCACCTTCGCCGGTACGTACACCGCCTGTGAGTCCGCGTCACAGTGTGAGAAGGTAAGTGGGCTAGCATATTATGTATTTTTTCAGTGTACTCATGAATTTCTTTTCTATAGGGCGGCAACTATGGTGAAAAAGCAACAGCAAGGGTGAAATAACTTCAAAGCCTAATAATGGCCCGCTGCAATGTTAATTGCTGGTTCAATCAAAACAGGAAACAGGCTGGTGTTATTTTCCGTTTTCAGCCGTTGAAATACACGGATCCACTGACACTTGGATCTATTGCGAGTGTCACATGATGAGGCAATGCTATCAATACTGGATTACGATCCATATTTATTGATTTCGAAATTTCTAGATGTTTTGCGATCCGCACCACGAGTCATGCTCAGCGTTCCCAAGGCAGTCGGTTCTATGTATCGGAGCGACTCGGTATTTTTCCCGACCAAGGGCTGTCATTTCAGTGTAACCCCATTTAATTTGTTGCGTCCTTGGTCCCACCTATTGGATGGGGTGAAGTACTGCTACAACAACAACAAGTCATGTTCAGCCTGAAATACTGATGGATCGTGGTCCGGATCGCAAAGTTTTTAGAAATTTTGAAATCCATCAATATGGATCGTAATCCACTATTAACGACATGGCCATTATCAACTAGTAAGAATCCCTTCGTGCGCTTAGCTAATCGTATAGAAGTTCCAGCAACTAAGCGCAATTACATATATCTATTTGTCTAAGATTGTTCTTAACATAACCAAAGTCGATTTAGGGTAAAGTAAATAATTTGGCTTACTAATCAAAGTCATTTATTATTTTTTTTTTAATGTGTAACCTTTAACTTTTATCGTAATTCGGCTAAGGTGACTTTAGAAACGTACCACTAAATCATATTTTTAAAATTACGAAATTTACAAAAAAAATGTTTTTTAACCGCATAGATCTTTCATACATATTATATATAAGCACTTAGCCAAATGCTTTAGCAATTGTAATAATTTTACTTAAATAATATCCATTAGACTTTTGGGAATCTATTAACTTAACTAGATGGAGGTGTAATACTGAAGTCCTTCTTCTTTTTTTCTAGAAAAATCGTTAAAAAATTATTTGTAAGCTAGCTGAGTTTACGACATAGCAGTGTACAACCTATTCCCCACTATTTTCATCATCAATTTTTCTTCACTCAGCCACTTCCGCTCAGTTTTCCTTTCCCGCGTGCCATACTCCTACCAAAAAAAACGCCTTATATCTCATGTTAAGTATATACTTCTGTTACCGCCCCATTTCCAGCACCGTCCACAATTTCCTTCACATATTTTTTTCCACCTAAATTTTTATTTTCCCTCCACCACTTGCGCCTCCAACAACTTCAATTTGAACATACCTGTAGTGATACCTTCTTATCTTATTTAGTGGCCAATAGTGAGAAATTCTAGCAAGATATATTTTTAATATTTTTCACTCCCGAAGTTTTGCGTTTATGCAAATCTTAAAAAACGGTGCAATCACGAAAATTACAATTTTGCTTCAAACTCCGTTTCCGTTTCCGAAATAGCGACTAGGGGTATGCATGAGATATAAATGACGTTTGAATGGAGATGTAATGTTGAAATCGATAAAGTCAAAGATCGATTAATCGAGCTCTTAGTATTCGGCTTTCCGTTGAGAATCATCATTTGAATCAACAGTTTGCGTTAATATATCGCTTGAAAATATTGTAAAAACAATTGTCATAGTGGTTAAATTTTTATGTAAAATAAGCCCATAATCAACGAAATCATAAGGTAGTAAGGATTGAGGGATATTCCCTTTTCAAATTCCCTTCATGCAAGAGCTTGAATTTGCAGTAAGCTCTTGGGAAAATAAATCTTGATAATTATTCATAATAGCGTTTTCTTTTCTGAAATAAATTGTTTCCTATGTAAATGGTAAAGCCTCAATAGAGTTACACCTACTCCAGAATATTGTCAACATTTATAGTGCATACAAAGAACATTTCAACTCACCATATTCACTCATATCACAAAGCACACAAGAAGATTGCGCATTGCGCATGTAAACATTAGATCAGTTTTTTTATGGGCAATTCTTACGTCATTTTTTTAGCTCTTGTTTTTTTTCTCTTTTCTTTCATTCGCTCAAACAGTGAACTGTGACGTAGATGCGCAGAACGAAACAATTTTGAACTCGTGAATCCGCAATCTGGGTAGGTGATTTGTGTACTCATATTAACAGAGTATATGTGGAACTTAAGAGCGAATTGAGAGTTACACAGAGTTGCACTGCCACACCTCCCTTTTATACAGGGTAAAAGTGTAACGCTTTTGCGTTGCGACCAGGCAACAATTTTCACAAAAGAACAGGCGTTGCCTGTTTTTTAGAATAGAACAACAACCCTTGCGCGGCGTACAAAAAGCATAACACTATAGCTAGAAAAGAAAACGCTATAAGAGTACACCTTTTCCATAAACCATATAGACAACAGATTGTACCTAATGTGAGACAAATTTCATCGGGGATTTAAGGATGAGCTCGCAAAGCTTTTAGCTCTTATTTATACACATGCCAAGATAAATTTATCGGAAAGTTTAGCAAACATAGCCAAAATGTTATTAGAAGCATTCTCAAAGCACCCAAATTCTATAAAAAGGTGTGTTTTCTGTAATTAGCACTGTGCGAAAATAATATCTTGAGAGTCGAAACTAAAAGCTTGCTCTCGAATCTTTCCAGAGGTATTGCAAATGTTGCAAAGTGGTGCGATCCATAACCAGTCCACACCACGCCTAATTGGGAAAACCCACTACCCTGTTCCCAGTCCACGCAGGTCGTATCGTAATGCATTTACCATTTCTTTGGTAGCAGGAGATCAGAAAATGTTTCTTTGAGGCCCGTCAAGTTAATTTTGAATTAAACTGGAGGATAGCAGTACTTCATTCGTCGTTTTCGTTTTCACCAAAATAGCGTGGCCGACTTCCAGTTAAATTGATAATTGCGAATTGTTTTTAGATCAAATTGTGGAAACCGCGACAAAACAGTTAGCTTTAATACGCTTTTTCAGTTAGCATGAAAAAAACGAGATTTTCGGTAACTTTTAGGTAAGTGACTAACTGAAAATGGTGAAAACAGCACTTATAGCTGGAATATTGCCATGTGCAAAGTTTTCAAAAATTTGTTTTGGCCAATAACATTTTTAAAGCATAATTCTGTTAAAACTTTCATTTTTTGCTTCAAATTTATTTCTGTGTATTTGCCTTGAAATTTCCATACACAAAAATTATAGATTTTTGCTTAGAGATTGTTTAATCTCATGCTCTTCGTTCGAAGCTGAATAAGGAATGAACTTAGTATGAGTAGGGAAAATAAAGAATAAACATTAAACCGACAAGATTAATGCATATAAATTTAAAAAAAAACCAGTGAAACTGCATATGCTAGTTTGACATATCCACATACATACAAAGTTAATGGGGATGAGATATCTGTGAAAAAGTAGGATTTGTTTTTGATTAAACATCTAAAGCTGATTAGTTCATTGCCACATTTTTAGTGACCTGTAACTCACCGTCTGTACCTTGAATGGTAGTTAAATCGTATTAAATAATTTGACTTAAGTAAATTACATTAAGAAAGAGAACAAAATATACATATATCATATATGTCTAACATAGAACAATTTAACCAATGTAACCAAAAAAATACTTCAACTTTGTTGGAGGTAAGTCGGAAATTTGATTCACTATTAAGACGTAAAAAATAGACATATTTATTGCAAAAGAACGTATGTATGTTATAAAGTATATTCCATATCTATGAAATTTTCACTAAAACACGCATTAAGTTTGAAAATGCATAGATACATGAAAAAATCAGCACACAAGCAAATGTAATGAAGAGTTTGACAATATACTTTTGATTCATTTATTTGTGCGTAAAAACGTAAAAAAAAAATGGAATTTTATATGTACATCTGTTTCAAAAATTCTCATTATATAGTTAAAAATATAATATAAACTGTTGAATGTATTTTAGCTTATAAGTAAAACTTGTTGCAATTTTTATATACCGATGTGTTACGCCGTATATGTAAGTGAGGTAATTAATTTTAAATGATACTAGTAGTATAAGCAGTTATTGATACAATAAATTGTAAAGAAAAAAGTTTGCCTTGAGGTTTTTTAGTATATATATTGCTAAAATTTCTATAAGTTCGATGCAGAATTTTATTTTTTGGCGAAATCTAACTGAAATTTTCTTGTTTAAAACATAAAATAGATATTAAAAAATATATGCCTCTTGTAAAGGAAACTTATATTAAACAGTTTTTACTAATGGTTAAACACAAAGTTATGTTTCCACGCTACCGATTGATCACGATTAGAGTATTTAAGAAGTCGATTAACATGGAATCAAAATAACTTCTACTATAACAATAAGGGGTCGCTGGTTCGATCCCTTGTCAGACATTTTGAAATTTTATACATGTAATTTTTTAGATTAATTTTATTTTAAAATTTATATTAATTTGGCTTCTTACGAATTGAGAATTTTCCTGTTCTATTCATGGTTAAATGAGCAACAATAAGCTGATGACTCATTTATATCAATTACTATAGCATTTATTGAGAGATGAGTACTAGACTTCAGTGTACTAGTATTTAACGAAAGCCATGTTCTTTTTCTTTCGACATTTGTAGAAAAGTGGGAGGTTAAAACTAAAGCTGGAGTCATTGGTGCCGTATGTCGTATCGTTGTATCCGTATCCCTAACGTAATCAGCTGTTTATCGTTACGACGGTATACCAAAACCCAATTGGTTGGCTACGATACGGTTACGACCTTAGCGGCACCAATGATCGATTGCATTGATTCTCATAAGGTTGGTCGAATCAGCTGTTATAAGGTTACCGATAAAGCACCA
Source organism: Eurosta solidaginis (assembly GCF_040869045.1). Classification (NCBI taxonomy): domain Eukaryota; kingdom Metazoa; phylum Arthropoda; class Insecta; order Diptera; family Tephritidae; genus Eurosta; species Eurosta solidaginis. The sequence continues at coordinate 20,331,555 of NC_090323.1, forward strand.
ATGTCTCCAGCTTTAGGCTTACTATCCATTAGACCGAATTTTACGTTGCCATTTCAATGAAACGAATATATGAAGCGAATTGGTATTGTTGCGTTTTAAATATAATCAGCGGGTTTACTTGTTTAATAATAAAGCAATTGAATTAAATTATTTTTTTAACAAGCAGATAAATTTTAAGCAACCAAAACACATTCCAATTTCATTTTATTGCGGTAGCAATCGTGCTTGCTAAGCAACGTAAATAAATTTTTATTCACAAGCTTAAGTTGATTAAAAGCAGGAAAATTTTGTTTAATAAAGCAGCAAAGTATCTATAAAACAAGGTTTTGAAAAGTCAAAGAATCGAATTCAGATTAAACATATTCAACTAAGATACACAATTTTAAATTCATTTAATTTCAAAATAATTTCGCTTAAGCATTATATAAAAAATTGCCTAATAAACAAAATTGCACAAAAATATATATTTCAATTGGAAATTTTTAAACTTCACCACCATAGCATTAGGAATTTGTTAGAAATAAAAAAAAAAAAAAACATTTTATTAACATAAAGTTGTAAGCTTTTGTATGAAATTGTTGATCCCAAAAGCATAAAAGTGTTATTGTATTTGAATACTATAAAAATGTAGTTTCGGTATTAAATATACGCCACGTAGTAGTTTTTGTATTGAAAGCAAAGTTGTAATAAAAAAGTTTGCATATTTTTATAAAAGTTAAATTTAGTAGCAAATGTTGAAGTAATGCCAGGTAAAAATTTATTGCATTTGGTTTAATGTTAAAAATATTTAAACCTAAAAATGCACATATTAAGTTTTACAAGCTAAAAATGTGTAACAATTTAGGTCAATTTTTTTAGTGCGAGTTTAAACTCTGGTTAAAGTTTAATAGAGTTTAACTCTGCAACTTCGGAAGACTAAGCTGAAATGAGCAGCCAAATTTTATGTTATCGAGCAAACTGGCAAGTTAAACTCTCGTCAACTTTAACCGGAGTTTAAATTTACACTGAAAAATGGGCTTAATAACATATTAAGGGTACCTTTACATTGCATCAAGTGCGTTATTTGTGAAGGGAAATTTGTAATTCAACGCATTGCTCCATAAAAATAGCGTTTCTGAAATTAATTATTCGATAACATTTCATTGCATTATCTCGGTTGCCGTTTCAGAAAATTTGAGGTGCGTTATTCAAATATTTTCTGACAGAGGGCATTTTAAACGGCAACTGAGATAGGGTGATATACAACTCAGCAATCGAAATTATGTATTTTGTAGGCAAATTTGATGTTATGATGGGGAATTCGCTCTTTTGAAAATAACCATGGAAAAATATGGTTAATGCACAATTTGTTATAAGTCGAAATATTTTTTTACTGTACTGCTCAATGTTACTTATTTCAATAAACCTGATGCAATGTCAATGTATTTTAAAGTGCATTTGAAATTCACGCTATACATTCAGAATTTTTTGGGTTTAGTAAACTTCTAAAGCTAAAATATTACAAAATACATTTTTTACCTTTCTCGAATCAAACTTATGCACGCAAAGCTTTAAATCAATCTGTAAAAAGTATTATATTTATTCTTACAAAATTTTAAAAAATTATTTATAAAAACAAGCAATAAAAAAGGAATAACGTAAGATTGTATAAAGAAAAGTTAAGGTGAAAAGAGAAATACAAACATATCGTTATAAATGATATGGTGACCTGAAGGTAAATTTACACACACAAAAAAAAAAAAAAAACTTGACAAAAAATTACCCAAAAAAGTTTGAACGAACTTTGTAAAATGTTTTAAAATATGAAAACTGCAGTAAGTCTGCTATTAAAAAAGAATTAATGCAAATACATACATATATACATTCATAAGTAGCCGTACCAAAATTGTATATCACGCGTTGTAATGCAAAAAAATAAACAGCTTATGAATTACCTTTGGAACGAAATATTGCAACTATATTTTCCACCAAGCATGTGCGCTTTCGATTTCATATAACAAACATATATATATATAGATTGAAAAAATATATATCAAGACGCCCAAATCAATTGTTTACATACAAATAAGTAAATTAATAAACTTGCAGTGTGCAATTGAAATATACATATAAAGAAGTGTTACTTTTTCGACTTTTATTCAAAACACGAGTGTTTAAGGTAAAAAGGATATAAAGATTTTGGAAGTGTTTTATTAGAGCGTGTGAATTTTGTTCATTCAAATGCAGTGAATTTAAGAATTTAGTAGTATAAGTATTAACGAAGGTTTTTGAAAACTAAAGGTTCTTTCAAGAGTCTCGTCACGTAGCTCGACACGAAAAAAAATGCTTTCGGATTTGAAAAAAAAAAAATATGATACAACAGCTCTTTTATATTTCAGCTAAAGATTTCTAATTTTTTGAGAAAAAAATGTAGAACATCTTTCTTATGAAATTAAATTGATATTAACGTGAAATAAACTTGAACAGATTCTGAACTCATTTTCGGCATTTTAAAAACTTTATTCTGATTTGTGTGTTAAAATTTATCAAGACAACGTTTTTACGAAAAAATATTCATCATACAAGTATATTTAAAACTTCCTTAATTTCTTTAATAATTTGGGAAAAATTTAAACGGGCGACAAGGCGACATCTGTTTCGATTATACTTTTGTAAATCTCTTCAAAGCCTTTTCTCCCGGGAGTGGGATTTGAACCCGCACTCCTACGAAGGTTGAAGTGTTACAAACGCATTCAGTCACGTCATGCCTTAGTTGTTGTAGTGTTTCCCAATTGCCTTCTTCTGCATACATTATTCTTCTACACACTACATACATCGTATGTAATTATGTGTTGAAGTTATGCTGTTGGTAAGGCGGTTTCGGAGAAACTTGGTATTGTTGCTGTCCTTAATTTCGTTTGGCGCCTACCACACCGAAGATTCCTCAAGTCCTGGGCAGAGAAACCTCAAAAACCTAGAAAGAAGTTTTATCAGGGGGTCGCCGCGCTGCAGTGATTTGGCAAACACTCCGAGTGTATTTCTGCCATGAAAAGCTTCTCAGTGAAAACTCAGATGCCGTTCGGAGTTAGTTAGGGATGTAGGTCCCCTTTCGCCAATTTGTAGGAAAAATTAAAAGGAGCACGACGCGATTTGGAAGAGAAGCTGTGGCAAAATCTCTTCGGAGGTATTTCGCGCCTTGTATTTGTTTTTATTTATAAATTTCGTATTGAGTCGTTGCTTTATAAACAAATAAGGCTTGGTTTCCATTAGATTAAACAACTCATATCGCCTAACGCATGTATTTACATAAAGAGAAACTTTATCACAACATTTTATTAATATCCGCGTTTTGTTAGAGATGATGATATTGATCAATTTGCATAAAAACATTTGAGATAATTTATTTGCCAATTCAGTGACTCGAATGATCACAAACGTCCAGAAGTAATCGAGAATTCTTGTAAAAGCATTGTGGATAAAACAAGTGTAATATCTTATCCGTCAACTGCCTGACAGGATTTTCAAGATGGCTACTTTTTAGCCTTTTGGCAGCGTTTTGACAGGCTGTTCAACATGGCGGCGAATACGGCGGGCTACCTTCAGCGGGTGATAGAAAGAGATACAGGATGAGATCACGATAGTCACTTTGAAAATCAGGTCATTCCTTCTATTTGTTATTTTGACGTCTAGGCAGAAGTTATCACACTTGTCTTATCCACAATGTGTAACAGTACAATTTCTTTAGGTAGATTTTACTCGTTCGAAAGTTACGTTTACATAATCCTACATATATAATACTGTAGTACCTGGGTGACCGAGCTTTCCTCCGCAACGTTTCGTTGTGCTGAGAAATCTTTCTAATAGTAATCTGTGAGAAATTGCAATTATTAATTTAAAAGAAAATTATTTAAAATTAAGTCGAATCATGTGTAAGTTTTTTTACGAAGATTTTTAACTTTAATTTTCTCGTTTAAAGCTTTAATAGAATATGAGTAAGTAGAGTACTATTTCGTCTAACTTCCCCAACCCTAAATGGCAACACTACTCAAAAATGTCCCTATTGTAATGCGGAGTGAAATACCTTTCGTTTGATACCCATTCCGGCATATCTCATGCAATTTTTTTTTTAATTTCAAATAGGTGGCAACCTTGTGAAACATTCTGAGTGGCAACACCTAGGTAGAAAGTCTTAGAAGGTGATACATTATCTCTGTGCCAAATCTCATTTAAATCGGTTGAGCCGTTCCCGAGATCGTTCGGCTATACAAACAAACAAGAATTGCTCGTTTAAAGTTATAAGATATAAAAATAATATTCCGTAAATAAATGTAAAAAACTGAGGTAATAGTCGATTTCAAAGAATCCCTCAAAATTCTAAAAACTCTTCGGTAGCGGCAACGTAGTTTATCGGAAGTTCGTTTTGCACATGATACAAAAAAGATTTGGGGATTTTTGAAGTTTCATAATGTTTCCCTGCAAAAATTGTTGGATTACGTGTTCCATTTTCTTCATGTTGGAGTACTCTAACAATACTCTTTTGCAATGCGTTTGCGGACCACCATCAGCCAATCATTGCTCGTTTTTTAACGACAGTGATCACGACACGATGACGATCGAACAGAGTTGCCAAAAGTAAAATACTGCATGCAAATAACTAATAATAAAATTTTACTTTGGCAACTCTGATAAAATGCAACAGAGCACTGGTTTTATGTATACATATTATATTAGTTTCTTTATTCATGCAAATGCTAAATAACATAAGAACATAGTACAGGTCTACAAGTAGGATATGTAGAAGGACGCACATACACAGCCACGCTCACCTGATAAAATGCTTGTTCTTGTTCGTTTTTTTTGTGGATGCTATTTGGCACTGTTGTACTTCTTAGGAACAAAAAAAATTTAGTAGCTATCGAAAACTGCTTAAAATTTTTATTGTTATATTACAAAGAAATATACTTATTTACTTTCAAACGAGCACTTAATTACATCTTTCTTTAATATCCATATATTTTGGACAATTTTATTTAACAAATTGTGATACTTTATTACCGGGGAAGATTGCTAAAACACGACCAAAACCGTCGGGGGAGGTATTAATAGACGCGTTTTTGCCTCGCTTCCAATAATTCGAATACTTTTCCGCCTTTGGACTATTGATAACAGGACAAAACGCGTATTTTCATTTCTTTTCCGCTTTTTTGGACGGGTTATTGCATTCGACCTCGGTTTCAAACTGTTTTTCGCGGAGAACTTTTGAACGGGTAGAAAAACTTAACTCCCGTGTTTGTATTCTTAATACTGGAATAACTACGCGTCCTCAGATACCCCAATTGAAGACTTTTTTATAATTTTCTGAAGGACCCATATGGGTGCACTTAAAATTTCCTACTAAATTCGTTAAAAAAAATTTACCATCACAGCAACCCATATCTAATATTCCGATCCCTTTTTTGCTTCCCTGTGTCGCTTTCGACGAAGCAACCCCGGTAATTTTGACACTTCGTTCAGTGTCAAAACTCATGTTCCACGCAGGTTCCACTGGGTTCCACGCTAGTTTGACACTGACCGAAGTGTACAACTTGTATGAGGGCAACCCAAATTGAATTTGCTGCGTGAAAACCTAACTCGATTTCCAATTTTTGTTCTGCGTGACATTTGAGTTTGACGTTTGCACGCATGCTTTACATTGTCGCAACGCATGCTTATTTCGGTTCGGGCAAAAATCACCCGTTGTTTGCGTGCGCTAAAAAAACGTAGTGCGGTTTTATTAGGTTGGCTTGTAGTGCCGAAGTTTAGCGAACGCCTTTGTTATCGGTAATCGGTGATCACTAATTTTAGTTGAAGGAATTCAAATTTGTAACGCGCGCAAAGTTAGTGAAAGTTTACCATAAAATAACTGAGTAATGTGCTGACTTTATATTAGATCTAAGGAATGAGATTCAGAGTGCAATTTTTAATGAAAAAGGAATGAAACATAAAACGCGAATCTTTAACTTGTTTCTGTTTTTTCTCTTTATTTTGCAAGTAATTCAAAGCAATAAATATTTAGATTGTGGTGCGAAAAAGATGCAACCAATAAAAAGTGAAGGTAATAGTCTAGTTGAGGGGTCGACTGCTAATACGCTACCAAAAATATCGAGAGGGGTGTCAAACGACGCGTCTTGACATCAGTATTAATAATCCGATGGCGGAAAATAAAAATTTTAACGCGTTCAAAAGATATTAACGAAAAACCGAAAAAAGACCCACGGGTACCTCCGAAACCGGGGGTCGGATCCATAGTATTTTTGCGCAGAACATCTTTCTGCGTTGGCGGCCTTCGGCCGCGCTTATAAAAAATAACCCTGGGCTACGCCATGCCAAGTCCGGGTGTGTGGTATAACCGTGGCTACCGCCACGGTGATGCACAATTTTTTTTGTGGGTATGAACACAACAACAACCACAGGGAAATCGCCAACTTCAACTGCAAATATCTCCGGACAGGGATAAAATTTTTCTTTTCCGCCTTCGGATTCTTGTTCTCGAGATTAATACGCGTCTTTTGACACCACACTCGATATTTTTGGTAGCGTATTAGCAGTCGACCCCTCAACTAGACTATTACCAAAGTGAAACATGAAATGAGTGTGATAATGTGTAGGAGTCAACCTTCTACGAGTTCTAATCTAACATCAATGCACCCAAAAAGACGAAAGTCTGAAGATAAATCCCCATTGACTCTTGAAGAAAAGGTAAATAATTTTGTAACTACAACATACGGTAATAGTCTGGTTGAGGGGTCGACTGCTAATACGCGTCAAAAAATATCGAGAGAAGTGTCAAAAGACGCGTATTAATCTCGAGAACCATAATCCGAAGGTGGAAAAGAAAATTTTTTCTCTTTCCGGAGATATTTGCAGTTGAAGTTGGCGATTTCCATGTGGTTGTTGTTGTGTTCGTGCCCACAAAAAAAATTGTGCATCACCGTGGCGGTAGCCCCGGTTATGCCACACACCCGGACTTGGCATGGCGTAGCCCAGGGTTATTTTTTATAAGCGCAGCCGAAGGCCGCCATGCATAAAGGTGTTCTGCGCAAAAATACTATGGATCCAACCCCCGGTTTCGGAGGTACCCGCGGGTCTTTTTTCGGTTTTTCGTTAATATCTTTTGAACGCTTTAAAAATTTTATTTTCCGCCTTCGGATTATTAATACTGATGGCAAGACGCATCGTTTGACACCTCTCTCGATATTTGGTAGCGTTTTAGCAGTCGACCCCTCAACTAGACTATTACCAAAACTGAAATATTGAAATCCATTACCTACCGAACTGTATACTCGATTTGCTTATAGCTGCACTAATCAACGAGTATATACAAATTGCATTGGCGTATATGAGGAAAACAGTCAGGTTTTTGCATTTTACGAGGATTGTGATTTTTAAGGGGTTGCTCGTTGTTTTCATCCAGGTGTGCGATGCCATGGATATTGTTCGTAAGATTTTTAAAGAAAGCTTCAATTTGATTATCGTATGTCGGCAGTTCCTTAGGTAGTGTGGGTTGGTTATTGGTTTGATGCTACGAAATCACCGTCTATTGGACAATTTCCTGGTATTTAACGGGGTTTGTATCATTGTGAATGATAACTAAGTGTGAAATCTTCTGCATAAACGTCAAAATTCCGAAGTGATTGGATCAACTGATTTGTAATTGACTATCGCTGTCTCATTCTGTATCTCTTTCTATCACCCGCTGAAGAAAGGCGCCGCCATAGTGAACACACTGTCAAAACGCTAAAAAGTAGCCATATTGGTTTGTATATTCAAACCTCACTAAGGTAGTGTAGTCTGACAGGCACGCCGAAATAACTTAACTGTGTAAAAAGAGGCCTACCCACTTCAACCGTTTCCTTGAGACAGAAAAAACGGTAATATTTTACAAGACGGTGGTGCATCACCTGATTTTTACCAAAGAGGGTATCAAAAGACATGTTTCTACCTCCGATTGTAAAATTCGAAAGAGAAAAATTAAAAATTTTATTTTTGTCAGTGCAAATTTTTATGTAAAATAAATAAATCCATCGAGCGATAACCTCCGAAGAGATTTTAGGCCGAGCTGCTCTTCCAATCATTGTGGATAATACAAGCAAAGAGGATAAATATTGTAACGAATTTGCTGCAAATCCTCTTATTTGCAATCCTCTGCTAAGTTCGAATCACTAAACTGTTGAATAAATAACTCCAATTTGTAATAATGCAAAATGGCCTTTATTAAAGTACTTCACAATAACAAACTGTGAAACGAATTGCTTGCTTAATAACCACACTGATTGATAGCTCAATGAAACTCTACTATTCAAAATAATACTGCTATTGCTCGCTAGATATCGTCTTAATCAAACTGCTTGACAACTCGAATCAAACTGAATTACTTCTTACTCGCCTGCTCCGCTTTTATAGTTTACGCTGCATACTTCTAGGCTCTTCGATTTCCAGAAGTTACTAGTTAGTTCGGCTACAAAATTGCCAGCCACAACTACGTGCACAAATTATTGCTCTCTCTTGTGACAACTCAGATAAGATATATGCATGTGTTTGTGCATTGCCGCTCCGCCGCTCGTATACGTACATATGTGTAGACGCACTTATTTATTCGTTTATGTAGATACATAATGATTGAATTATTTATGTGAATGTTTGTAGTTTACAGTATACATAGGCGTATACAGTATACATAGGCGTATAAGTAAATGCATCTGTGTGTGACATCTTTCGGCTGCCTTATATATGTGTATACATGATTTGATTATTGACGTAAATACTGCTTATCGTGGCCTTGGCATCGCCTTAGTGATGGTATAACTTACTGCTGTTAATATCCGTGACACTGCCCTCCACCTAAGTCTGATCGTCCCGGTCAGACAAATCTCTCGATCTAAACGCTGCTAATCTCTCCAAATGAACCACTTTCATTTTGGTTCGTGGTTTGGTAGTGGTTTGTATGCGGTACACTACATCGTTGATCCGTTTTACAACTTTGTATGGGCCTTCCCAGTTACACTGCAATTTCGGGGACAAACCTTTTTTTCGTTGTGGGTTGTATAGCAGCACCAAATCTCCTTCCTGAAACCCTTCCGAATTAATTGCTTTATCGTACCTCGCTTTCATCTTGTCACTCATAATCTTTGCTCGTTGCCTTACCAGATCGTGTATCTCTCTCAGCTCTTCTTCCAAGACACCAGTGGATTTCTTAACATTCCTCTCCGCATCGGCATCTATCCCATACTTCAAATCAGCTGGCAGTCGAAGGTCATTGCCAAAAATTACCTTTGCGGGAGTTTGGCCCGTTGTGTCATGTACTGCCGATCGGTAGGCCATCAAGAATAATGATATGTGTGTATCCCAGTCCTTATGGTACTTGTCTACTACTTTCCTTAAATGCTCCTCCAATGTTCTATTGAAGCGTTCCACCATACCATCGGACTGAGGATGCAATGCAGTTGTCCGTGTTTTTCGAATGCCCAACTTCTTGCACATTTCTTGGAACACAGCTGATTCAAAATTTCTGCCTTGGTCAGAATGTAACTCCATTGGTACACCATACCTTGCAACCCATTCGTTTTTAACCACTTCTGCTACTGTTTCTGCTTCTTGGTTTGGGATTGGGTATACCTCTGGCCATTTACTGAAATAATCCATAACCACCAGTACGTATTTGTTTCGGCGGTTGCTAGTAGGAAATGGACCTGCGACATCCATGGCGATCCTTTCAAATGGTGCACCTGAAATATACTGCTTCATCTGGCCATGACTTCGGGTTTTGGGCCCTTTCGCTCTGTTGCATACCTCGCAATTGGCAATCCACTCGGTGACCGACTGACGGCAACCAACCCAATAGAATCTCTGCTTAATTTTCTCGAGTGTCTTCGTGATTCCAAGATGACCTCCACTTGGACCATTGTGCAGCTCGCTGAGCACGTCAGGAATCCTCTTTATGGGAACAACTATCAGTTTCTTCTTGCATTGACCATCCTCACTCTCCCATACTCGATGCAAGCAACCGGATATCAATTGTAAACTGTTCCACTGTGCCCAATATGACTTCGCAATGGGACTCTCTGCTGACATATCCTCTCTGCTTGGTCTTTCGTTTCGTTCTAGCCCTTGCATAACATGTGACAGATCTGTATCTTCTAGCTGACACTTCCTTAGTTGTTCCTTGTCCCATTCATCCGTACACGTTATAGTAATTAGCCGTACATCTATAATGTCTTCTTTAGCCTCGGCCTTTGAGCAGTGTTTGCATTCCAGACTACATGGTCTTCGTGACATTGCATCAGCATTTCCATGGGTACTACCTTTTCGATGCTCAATGGAAAAGTCATAGCTTTGTAGTCGCTCGATCCACCGTGCCAATTGTCCTTCCGGATTACGGAACTGCAGAAGCCATTTCAACGCTGCGTGATCTGTCCTGGCACGGAATCGCTGGCCGTAGAGGTATTTGTGAAAATGTTTAATGCACTCTACCAATGCCAACAGCTCTCTCCGTGTAACGCAATAGTTCCTCTCTGGTTTTCCAATTGAACGGCTGTAATATGCAACTACCTTCTCTTGCCCGTCGACCAGTTGTGATAAAACTCCTCCTATAGCATATCCGCTCGCATCTGTATCTAGAATAAACGTTGCTCCTGGAATCGGGTATGCCAACATTGGGGCAGTGCACAACCGCTCTTTCAATGTTTGGAAAGCTAATTCTTGGTCCTTCTTCCATTCAAAAGCTTTATTTTTCCTTGTTAGCTCGTGGAGACTATGGGCTACGCTGGCAAAATTTGGTACAAATCGGCGGTAATATGTGCACAGCCCAAGGAAACTTCTCAATTCATGCAGATTCTGTGGTCTTGGCCAATCCTTTACTGCCTCTATCTTTTCATTCGCTGTACAGACACCTTCTGTCGTTACCTTGTGGCCCAAATAATTTACTTCCTTTTTAAACAGCGTACACTTTTTGGGACTTAACTTCAGACCAGCGCCAGCTATTCTCTGGAAAACTTCCTCCAAGTTTTTAAGATGTTCATCAAAACTCTTGCCCAATACGATGATGTCGTCCAGGTACACCAAGCATGTTTTCCAATGTAGTCCTTTCAGTACCTGGTCCATGAGTCTCTCAAAAGTAGCTGGTGCATTACAAAGTCCAAAAGGCATCACTGTAAATTGCCAAAGACCATCACCGACACTGAAGGCTGTTTTCTCTTTATCTTCCTCCTTCACCTCAACTTGCCAGTAACCGCTTTTCAAGTCCAGTGTGGAAAACCATTTCGTACCAGATAGCGAGTCCAGGGTGTCGTCAATTCTTGGCAACGGGTAGCTATCCTTTTTCGTAACGTCATTCAACTTTCGGTAGTCCACGCAAAACCTCATTTTTCCATCCTTCTTCTTTACAAGTACTACCGGTGAGCTCCATGGACTAGCTGATGGTTCGATGACGCCGCTGTAACTCATTTCTTGTATGATTTGACTCACAGCTTCCCGCTTCGCCAGTGGAACACTACGTGGAGCTTGACGGATCGGCCTCGCATCTCCAGTGTCAATTTGATGTTTCACAACATTGGTGCGGCCTGGTTTGGAACCATCCTGGTCAAATATGTTCGTGTATTTTATGAGCAGTTGTTTTGCCTTACTCTGATAGGCTTCCTCTAGCCCATGCGTCCATGCCGTGATATCATTTGAAAGATCAGTATTACTAGATGAAACGTATTCCTGGAGCTGTTCACAGTTAATAACTACTTCGGCCTCTTGACATCTTCCCAAAATAGCTCCTTTGGTCAAATTGAATGGTGACTTGAACTCATTGAGTACTCTTACCGGAATACGTCCATCTTGTTTTGTCATAGCCAGGGTTTTTCCTACAAGTATGTTCAGTGCTGATTTATTTGCTGCTTCGACAACCCACAATTTGTTTGTCCCACAATCTCCATCAACCTTTGCCCAGATGACTGCTTCTGATTTTGGTGGTATTTGCTGACTCTCTTCCACCAGCACTCGTTTACTGCTGTAGCCTCTCTCGTAGCCGAAATTAAGTGGCACATCCATGTTCTTATATCGCATCGTCTTGCTTTGCATATCGATCTTGATGCCTTGGTTGATTAAGAAGTCCACTCCAATTATGATTTCCTCACCAATACCTGCTACTATAAAATTGTGAAGTACCGTGACGTTCCCAATTGCTACTTCACATTCTACTTCTCCAATAACCTGGGTGTCCTCTCCCGTGGCTGTACGTAATCTTGCTCCAAGCAATGGTCTTATCTTCTTGTTGACTAAATCTGATCGAATGATGGAATGGGATGCACCCGTATCTACAGTCAGTAAACGTTCCTTTCCATCCACATGTCCTCCGACAGTAAGATTGCTTGACCTTCTTCCAATTTGCGGAATAGAGATTATGGGGCATTCAATTGAGGGAGCCAGCTGTCGCCCCTTGCGGCTGACTCGCTTTAGTTTAACGATTGAGTGGATTTGGGGATTTGCTCGTCTCCTTCAGCTCTGCGTTTACGACCACCCACATTGTTGGAACTATTGGAATTGCTACTGCAATGACGTGCAATGTGACCTGGGTTACCGCACTTGAAACATTTCATAACTCCGGCATTTTTTTGTTTTGATCCCTTCAGAGCTTCCAAAATTGTATCTACCCACTCCGGCCTCTCTACTTCCACACGATGAGCTTTGTATGCTGGTTTACTCAATAATGACGCCGTTTGCTGAGTCAATGCATGGGATACCGTTTCAGAAAATGTTTGCTTTGGGTTCGCGTATGTGGCTCGCTTCGTTTCGACGTCCCGTATGCCATTTATAAAGCTCTGAATCTTCACTCTTTCCGTGTATTCCACGGGTGCATCCGCATTTGCAAGATGAGCCAATCTTTCAATGTCCGAAGCAAACTCCTGCAAAGTCTCGCTAGCTTTTTGGTAGCGGTTTTGCAATTCTATTTGAAATATCTGTTTCCTGTGTTCGCTTCCGTATCGCCGTTCTACAGCAGCCATCAATGCGTCATAACTGTTCCGTTCGTACTCTGGAATAGTCTGTAAGATTTCGGCAGCTGGTCCTTTCAATGCTACGACGAGTGCGGCAACTTTATCTTCCACATTCCAGTTGTTCACTGCTGCGGTCTTCTCAAACTGTAGCTTAAAGACCTGGAAAGGAACAGAACCGTCAAAGGATGGTGTTTTTACCTTTGGATTACTCGTTGAAACTGCTGGGCGATTTAGTTGCAACTGCTCGATACGTCCTCTCAAAGCATCCACCTCGGCCTCGATTTTTTCTTCAAACTGTAAAATTTTTGTATCTTGCGCCTGCAACTTCGAGGAAATACGTTCTTCTTGCTCTTCCAGTTGAGCAGAGATCTGCGATGATATCTGTGCTGAAATTTGCGCCGACATTTCGGATATCCGTGCCTCTTGTGCTTCAATCTTCGCTGTTATACGGTTCTCCTGCGATTCCAGCTGAGATGACATCTTTGATGTTATACGTGTCTCTTGGGATTCCATCTGTGATGACAGTTGAGATGTTATTTCTGTCTTTTGCGATTCCAGTTGGGATGCCAATTGTGACGACTTTGCTGCAAATCCTCTTATTTGCAATCCTCTGCTAAGTTCGAATCACTAAACTGTTGAATAAATAACTCCAATTTGTAATAATGCAAAATGGCCTTTGTTAAAGTACTTCACAATAACAAACTGTGAAACGAATTGCTTGCTTAATAACCACACTGATTGATAGCTCAATGAAACTCTACTATTCAAAATAATACTGCTATTGCTCGCTAGATATCGTCTTAATCAAACTGCTTGACAACTCGAATCAAACTGAATTACTTCTTACTCGCCTGCTCCGCTTTTATAGTTTACGCTGCATACTTCTAGGCTCTTCGATTTCCAGAAGTTACTAGTTAGTTCGGCTACAAAATTGCCAGCCACAACTACGTGCACAAATTATTGCTCTCTCTTGTGACAACTCAGATAAGATATATGCATGTGTTTGTGCATTGCCGCTCCGCCGCTCGTATACGTACATATGTGTAGACGCACTTATTTATTCGTTTATGTAGATACATAATGATTGAATTATTTATGTGAATGTTTGTAGTTTACAGTATACATAGGCGTATACAGTATACATAGGCGTATAAGTAAATGCATCTGTGTGTGACATCTTTCGGCTGCCTTATATATGTGTATACATGATTTGATTATTGACGTAAATACTGCTTATCGTGGCCTTGGCATCGCCTTAGTGATGGTATAACTTAGTGCTGTTAATATCCGTGACAATATAATACAAGCCGTCACTCGTTATTTTTTAGGCATTTACTCGATGTAAACAGTGAGGTAGTCGCTACTTTTGTTTTATGAGGGACATTTTTGAATTGCCTTCCATTTATCCATGCGGTGTTGTCACTTTATGCAAACGTGTTTTTTGGAAAGAGAATTAAATAATTAATTAAAAACAGTCGGAAAAATAAACACAAATACCCCATGAAAATGTATAGAAGACATTTATAAACATCTCGCCCAAAAAAAATGTAGCGACTACCTCTCAGTATACATCGAGTAAATGCCAAAAAAATAACGAGTGACGCCTCTTATTGTATTTATCCTCTTTGCTTCTGCATAGACGTCAAAATTACAAATAGATTGGATCACCTGATTTGTAATTGATTATCGCTGTCTCATTCTGTATCTCTTTCTATCACCCGCTGAAGATAGCCGGCCCTATGTGCCACCATATTAAACACCCTGCCAAAACGCTTAAACGTAGCCATATTGAACATCCTGTCAGGCAATTGACGGATAAGATATCACACTTGTTTTAACCACAATGATAGAGAATTTTGCGCGGATTTCCACGTTGTATTTTTTTTGTTGGTGCAAATACAAACATAAGGGGGAATTCCACGTCAAAAGGTCAAACTATGGTTTATTAAATTTGAAATATCTCCAAAACTAGTTAACGGATATTAAAATGATTGCAACTACTCCGAAGTAGCTCATAAAAATATCTTCCAATTGATGTATATATTTTTAACCATTGAAATATCTATATGTGACCTGGACTCATGAAACGACCCTATTGTGCGAAAATACCGTTCTTCACTTTTTGAGTGATTCTTATAGGAAATTTAACGCTCTTTCCAATGAAACAAACCGTTTTCTATTTTTTCTTAGTTTTTTTCACAAATCGCATTTAAAGCCAAATCGGACCACAAATACGATTTTTTGAATTATTCCGATCCATGCGCCACCTATCGGAGTTTTTCCTTATTATTGCATTGTCATCGGGTTTGAACTATATTCCAAGTTTCAAGCTTGTAGCTTATCGGGAAGTTAATTAAATTTTAACTACAAATTTCGTTCACAAAGGCCGGCCGCTACACAGGGTCAAGCTAAGCAAAAACTTTAAACGCGTTTTTCTCGAAAACTTGTTTTCGCAAAATAGGGTCGTTTCATGATTCCAGGTCACATATATTGAAACATTGCAAAAAACCCCTCTTCTGTAAATTTTTTTAATATATTTATTTTTTTACAACAAATAGCTCTACTAACATAGTGTGCAAAGGGTCTGAGCTGCTTCCCAAAAAAAAATTTTTTCTTATAATATATAATATCTGCCTTTTAACACCTTTCTGCACAGGCGGCCTTCTGCCGCGCTTGAAAAAATTAACCCTTAGCCGATCCAACGCTGGCTACGCTACTCACAGTAATTCTTCGTTCGTTTCTTTAAAGTTTAAACTTCTTCATTTATTAATTTAATTGTCTATTTTTCTTAACATCGCGTTAACTTTACATACATACATAAATTCATATACTTTTATACTTAATAAACGACTAGAACTTGGCAATCATCAACGATAAACATTAATAATTACTTTTTATTATCTAAATATTCAATACTATTTAAATTATTAATTTGTTTAGTAATAATTCACTAAAATAAAATAGACTTAAACTTATTGGAGCATAGTCAGAGTCAAATAAAGTTAGGTTTTAAAATTATTATTATTATTTTTTTTTATTTACTCAACATGTGTTTTCACTATCCCGTTATATTCCGTTATGTTATAATCAAAACCAATTTGATTTTTAATTGGCACCACGCCAGTTCTCAAATCTCAATGTTCCTCCGTTATGCACAAAAGCTCCGTTATGCACAAAAGCTCCGTTATTCAATAATATTTAAACTCCGTTATTTCTCATAAAAAAGTTAATTTTTTAGTTTTTAATTGGCACCACGCCAGGCACAAAATCAAAAGCAATTTGGTTTTTTTTTATAAATTCACTGATTCCTGTTAGGAGTCCAAAACCACCACCCTGACTCCAGGTCAGTGAAGCATTGCATCTCCTAACTTCAATATGCCAGAAGGAAGCACAAGGCCAACCTTGAGGCCTACTTAAATTTTCAGCTCAATCAAAAAAAAAAAAAGCCCGAAAAATTGCAGTTGAGCCGAGGATGACACTGCACAACCACTCTCGACGAACTGAATAGAACGGAATGGTTTTAAAATTAGTTACAACTTTTTTTAATACTCTATAAGCTAGTATCTGACAAAAAAGCGCATTTAACTTTCAAAACTCTCTTATTTTGACTATGACTATATTGTTTAAATATTATTTGAGGGAGAAGAGGGAGAAAATTTATCTGGTAGCAAATCGGGATTCACTGGGTTACAATAGCTGTGTTTTTGTTTACATCTATATACATATATGCTTAAACTTTATATGGACTGCTAAGCGTTAAACTCTATCTACTCTTCTGAAATTGCTGCGCAGAAAATTAGTACTCCACAATTTCAAAACGCATTATACTCAGATGCAACTGAAATATGTGTCTATGTTTCAACTCTCTGTATTACCTCTACAAATGGTGTGTGTCCACTATTCACCGCAACCGATTCAGCTATAGGTTATACAATATCGCCAACATAGGTGTGTTTCTCCGCTTCTCAGTACAACATGTTATGTAGCAGTTGCCGCTAGATGGGTCTCCTCAACATTATCTAAAGGAGGATAAGGGTACCCGCAAAAGTAGACGGTAAAAAAACACGGCTAATAAAAGCTGAAGAAGGTTGGCGCGAATCGAAAGCAGGCGATTAAGAAAGTATGAAAAGTTTGCCAACAAAAATTAAGATAGAACAAAAAAAATGCGCTAAGGTCTCAGATGCACAATAAATAAATATCAGAAGTGGAATTAATAAATACTTCGAATTAAAAATTGAAGATCAAACAGACTGACTTCCTGATGCAATAAAGGAACGAGGAGAAGGCATTTGAAGAACCGGGAGTTAGGAATGACATACTGTAAGGAGATAAAAAATGTTTCAGAAATTGAACCAAATTGTAAACAAACAAAAAATTATCTTAAGGAAGTCAAGCTTCGATTCTCTGCGACTGGCTACCAACGGTTTGTCGCATTGTGCAATCATTTTATAGAAGAATACCTGAGAAAAGATGCTTGACTTCTGCAAGTATTGACCGAGTGTTGAGTATGTGAGTAAGCTCTATCTAAGGAGGAGAGATCAAGTTTTTCTATGTAATTGGGTTGCCTCAATGCTCGTTTGCTTTTCTGGCAGTGAAAATCGCTATTTCTCTTCTCCTGAACACAATACGTACTAACACATAAATATTCAAAATGTCTTGCCGCGAAAAAAGAATAAATTACGTAAATACGATTTCTTAATCACTAATTGAGTACGGTAATTTTTCCAAATAGTCTACTAAATTCCTGTATTTGATTTATGCAAGCTTTTCGCGCCAACAGAGCTTTTTTTTAGACTCTTTCTCAAGTCCCCACATGATTGAGCAGTAATGGCGTATTGGCCGTGGGATAAGATGATGGCCTTCGTGGACGCTGCCAATTTGTCAGTTCATCATTACTGCCACACGAGAGTGTGGATTCTTCGTAACGTGAATGCGTCGAAGTGCCCGAAGAACGCCGTACACCCGTGTAAGAATCTGTAATGACCTCTAGCAGCGCCTCATCGCTGTAAAGAAAATATTTAAGTTAACTTTTTTATAAATTCGCAGCAAAAACAAACCTTACCTATGATAACGATGATGTTCCAACAGATTACCCGTAGCAAAACGTAGCTTCTTTGGTGATTCAAGACTGGAAGAGCGCGTCAAGGAATTACGCGGCATACTTTTATTCTTCAACGACGAACGTATACCATAGTCAACCATTGCGGTTGCATTATATTGATGTCCACTTTGTTTGATCGTGCCTTGTATGAATTTATTTAGTGCACGCGAGCCGCGTCGCTGTGAACGTTCATAATTACGCCGATTGCGCGCATCCTCATCCTCACCCAACAGCCAGTAGGTACGCTGATCTCCTTTGCCTTTCATTGAAATCATGCCACGCTCCTGATAATGATAGCCTCCTAACTTTTCGAGTAGCTCACGACATTGCTGACTGCAGTGAATTTTAAGTGGCACTCCACTTGATTCCATACGTGATGCGGTGTTGACCGTATCACCGAATAGGCAATAACGTGGCATTTTTAAACCGACCACGCCAGCACATACCGGACCTGTGTGTATACCGATGCGTAGTAGAAGTTTATTGGTAGGTCGATGGCGTATCTTGAATTCGGATACGGCGCTAAGCAGGTGGAGAGACATTGAAGCGATTTCGGCGGCGTGCAAATCACCATTGCGGATTGGTAGGCCGGAGACCTGAAAGGAAACGAGAAAAAGAAAAGTGGAGGAAGTGGAAAGCGAGATTGAGAAAACACTAAAAACTGTTAATTGAAGTTCTCAAATTATAGAAAGGAATACAAATATCATGAAAAGGATCAAGGTAAGATCACAGTTGATCCTTATCCGCTTTTGTTGGCCTTTGATTTCAGGAGCGTGTTTATAGACACATTCCAGCCAGATAGTATCTAATCAACGTTGGAATTCGGCCTCATTCGGAAAACGGAAACACCCATGCAAAATCTCCGCCCTTTCCAAACCTATAAAAGAGGGAAGTAGGTCATGATTTACGATGGCCTATCTGGGACAAAGATAAAATCGAACCAGAATGGTCTTCGTAGTATTCGAGACAACATTTCTTTCCATGCCAGCCAATCGCGTTTAAAATTGAATCATGTGCGCCGTCGGCGAAGATCCGGTAGCGTGAAAGTAGCAGCAGTATAAGGAGAAAGAATATTCTGGGTATACAATTTACTGTAATGCCTTCTAAGCCTTGCGGAAGGACATTTGATATCTAGTTGCTGTCTCTATGCCGTTCCCGGAAGTTTTGGAGTTACTGTTGGTCTGAAAGTCATAGGCTTTTGAAGTTGAACCGATTTTGTATTGCTTAAGTCGAAATATTACATTACAAGAAGCTAAAGTGGCTTAATTGTAATGGCTAACATGGAGTCGTCAGACGCACCTCTCATTAAGAAATAAGTTTGTCTGGTGACGTTTTGCTTAATGCTCTAATCGTCAATCTGTCTCAGGTCTGGATAAGCTAAGGTCTGGTCAAGCACCTTTTACTGAAACTTAGTAAGGAATGCTTTCTGACTAAAACTTCTAAGAAGGCATCTGTTGCGGTTTGACCCTTTCCATGCGTTCTGTAATCTACTGTGCTTCCTATATCTACTCTAATTCCTTGTCTTCCATCTATTACTTACCACCATATAGGCATCTCCAATCGTTTCCACCTTATATACATCGTAATGTCCAATTATTGAATCAAAGCAAGTATACAAATCATTCAAAAAGTCCACCACTTGCAATGGCGTACTCTCCGCCGACATCGCTGTAAAACCCACAATATCACTAAAATATATCGAGACTTGCTCATAATTTTCGGGGTCCACTTTATTGCCCTTCTTCAGTTGTTCCGCTACCGGACGCGGTAGCATTTCGAGCAGTAAAGCATCAGTCTTCTTCTTTTCCTCTTGCAACTGATCGGTACGTTCATCGACCAGCGCCTCCAAATTATTTGCATATTTTTCCATCATAGCCATCATATTGTCAAATATATTTGGTTTCATACCTTTGCGTAGGGGACGCAATTTGGTACGTATTGTCTTAAAATCTGGTCGCTCCTCTGGACGTTCAGACCAACATTCATGCAAAATTTCCCGTACACAATCAAAGGAGGTTTCCAGTGGTTGTAACGGTGGGCGGTAGGGATAGAGATGATCTTGTGGCTGGAGTACTTTTTGTAGACATTGCATAGGCGTAAGTCCGGTTTCGCCGAATGGGCCATGACGCACATGAATTTCGTAGAGTACAATGCCAAAAGAATATGAATCGCCTTTTTGTGTGCCCGGTACGAGGGAGGCAGGACCTTGACGTAGTAGTTCGGGTGAACGGTAAAGTAACTCTGTGGGAGGATGATAGAGAGAAAAATTGTGGTTAGGAGTTTAATTCACTAAGCAGCTAGTACCATTTCACATACTTTAGCCATTCGTTAACCAACTTTTGAAGAAGGAGAACGCCATGCATTTTTTGAGAGCATGTGAAATGGCACTAAAAGCTCGAGAACATTTGTTTTTAGTAAAACGGCAATATGAACATCCTTTCAAGTCATACTTGTACACTTAGTTGTCATGTTTGGCTTCTCCGTTGAATTATCCTCCATGCCCTTTTTGAAAGCAAACAACCCAAAATCGGTTAGTTTAACCACCCAGCGGGAATCGATGAGACAATTGGAAGTGCATAGCGAACCATGAAATCGAATGGGCGATTCATGTAAGTAGATGACACCCTGTTGTGAGAAAGAAAAAAATTGGAAGAGTAAAAAAACAATCACTATGGCATAACATGAAAACGGTCGAGGTGCACTTGTCACAGCGGAAACCTGTAGTAATATTTGAGTTATTGAACTTACGCGTATGATGTCAGCAACCATTGAAGCAATGAACATATTGTCCAACTTAACATCCTCATTCTCGAGTATATCCTTTCAGGAAGGCATAGAGTGCGAGAAAATAAAATTGAAGTTTGCATTAAAGGTGTTGAAAATTTAAGTTCAGTGGTTATGGGAAGGAGATATAAAAGAAAAGTAATCTTTTTCAGAAATACAAAGCAAGTAAGCACGTCATTTGTCATTTTGGAAAACATTTACTTTGTGTTAGACACTGAGTGCAAGCTGATAGAAGTAGGACTTGTGAAGAAGTATCATCAAAGTGGTATTAGATAGAATTAGGGTGAAGCGACATTACAGCCGGCTCAGAAATGGAAATGGGAACTGGGGCTGAGCTGTACTCGTATAATCTACGGATCAGTCTTACAGATCCCGGGAACGATTTGGCATGACCACATGAAACCTTCTAGGCCATCCCGCCCTCCCAACCCCTAGATCCATGAAGACAAAGATAAAATCGAACGAGAATGGCCTTCGTAGTATTCGTATTCTTTCTTGCCAGCCAATCGCGTTTAAAATTGAATCATGTGCGCCGTCGCAGCAGTATAAGGAGAAAGAATATTCAGTGTATAAAATTTGCTGTAGTGGCTTCTAAGCCTTGACAGGGGACAATAAATATCTAATTGCTGTCTCTATTCCGGATTCGCCACGGGTAGGTGAGGTTGACAATTGGGTTGGAGAAGCTATAAATTACGCTAGCAATACCTTGAAAGGGTTGCGCTACACAACTCCTTAAATAAATTTGGTATTTTAGTCGACTATTAGAAAGGCATACCTGCCGCGGATATATTCTAAGCCTTCTAACCCGCTGGGGTTATCGATCTTTGTCGACAGCCAGGCTGCCATAAAGCCATTAGAATCCAACTCCATTTTTAGGATTTCGTACGGCAGTTTCGAGCCTCACTAGCATTTACAGGGCATCTCAATATTTCCCCCTACTGGGTTTCAGAGCACAAAAATATTGCAGCCGATGGTTACACTGTGAGGACAACGGACCTGCTGTGGTTGATCCGAAATGATTGTCAGACCTCAAGGTCCTGATGACTACTTAAATGATATTTGGATAAGAAAGGAACCACCTTTATCTGCAAACTAAGGAAATCTGCAGTGAGAGCACTTACAACGTCATCGCAGATCATTGAGAAATTCCATGCTCCGACGATGCGTATACCAACTAGGTCCCTCTGTGGAAGCAAACAAAATGATTGGGCATATGGGCAATCTTTAATTAAAAGTCCAAAATCTTCCACAGCTTGGAAGTTTATTGTGACGAATATTAGTGACACTAAGTGATACTCACATCACTAGTCTGATGCTAAGTAAATGAAGCCACAACAACAATAAAGCAGGCAGTCACTTGTATCTACATAAACGAATCAATCATTATGTCTACACATATGTACGTACACGCAGCGGAGAGATACGCACAAAAACATGCATATATCTTACCGAGATACTCCTAAAAGTAGGCAATCGCCTGTGGAAGTATCACTCACATAAACACGCACATGGGCTATGCGAGAAGCTATAAAAATCGTGCATCTGTAGTTATAGCTGAGAAATGTATAGCTGGTAAACAAATAGCAAATTCTAGAAATAGAAACGCCTAGAAATATGTCAACGAGGAAACCAAAGAGTATAAAAGCAGCAGCTGAGGCACGACGAATCAGTTTGATTTAAGCACGCTATATGTCGAGAAGTAGAAGTGTTATTGTGAAGTACTTTAATAAAGGCCATTTTGCATTATTGAATAGTGGAGTTATTTATTCAACAGTTTAGTGATTCGAACGTTAGTAGAAGGTTGCAAATAAGCGGAATTTCCCAAAACTCGTTACAATATCAACATGCCAAGGATCGTTTTTCATTCAAGCTTAATGTTTTTGAGTTATAAGAGCCTCTCGAAAAGGCTATTCGAAGGAGAATCAATCTTCTGCGGCTGGGCCATAGCATCTTAAGGATTTCAGATAGAACAAAAGTTTTCAAAGGTATTTCAATCTTGACTGTTAAGAGCAGGCAAAGCCGTACTAATACATCATCCGCATAGCCCACACCATCTATGTTCAGTCCTCGCTCGTTATGGAACGCAGAGCTTGCTATATCTAGTCAAAAATATGGACTTCAATGCCAGGAGCAGTAACGGAATCTACAGTTGCTGTTATTAAGAGCATTTTGATAGACCCGCACTTTTTATGTCCCGGAAATCATCCACCTACAACACTTTGTTGTCTCTGGATACTTCTACCATGTGAACCACTTCATTTATCGCACTCAAACACTCAAAACACATATTTTATTCATTGTCATGCTTATGACCGTCTCGGCTTTAGTTGATAATCCTCTTTTGAGGATTCCTCCTCATCACCCCTCTGATGCGAAATGATTCAACAATTCATTTTTCCAAAAGATGACATTTGATGACTGCATATCAAAACCACATAACTAACGATGATGATTTACCACAAGTACTCACTTACCTTCAAGCTACCTCTTGTACAATACTCCGTAATGATGCAAATATTCGGTGGATCTGTGCAGGCACCAATAAAAGCACATATATTGTCATGGCGTGTATCGCGTAACTTTGTAACGGTACATCAATATAGAACGAAAAGGCGGAAATAACAGTTTATAATTATGGTGCGGGTGCTCACGGTGATGACGATGAATTGATGGCGAGTGCATTTGATGGCATAACATAAATCCCATGGATATATTAAATGAAAAAGTTGAAAATAAGAAGAGAAAAAAATTTGGAAGATTGTTTACATTAAATGCAGTTATTTAACTGAATTTGTAAGGATAGGGCATTAACAAATCTTAGTGAATTTGTAAGGCTAAGGCATCATATAAATCTTGGTGAAGTTTGCGAAATATTGGTGAGTGACTGCAATCATTTAAAAAATTTAGAAACTTTAAGACGACTTTAGACACTAGCAAAATTGTATTATTCCGCTGATTTGTTGTTCTGCTTGAGGTAGGCGGTGTGGGCGTAATTTTTAACCGGGGCCGGGGCTAAAAAGATTTCTGGATAAGGATGGAGAAATATCTGCGCGCAGAGACAGGTAGACCGAGATACCGTGTGCTTGTCAAAAGAGCTTTTCTTGGAGTTCAGCAAAAATGAGTCTCTAACGGTGCAAAGGTAATCTATGACGGCTTCAGAATATATGCCCCATGGCGAAGAGCCGGGTTGACACCGCCAAAGCAAGGTGCATAAGAATCGATGTTGTTTGTGCTGAAGCAAATAGGCACCTCAGCATCCTGGAAAGCTCAGATAACGCTAGGAGAAGTTAGTCCTCATTGAAGAGCTCTGCATTTGTAACAGAAACTTAGACCTCAGTCTGCTTATAATGGACCTGGTAGATATGATATCAAGTTGGCTAACCCAGCGGGTTAGAGGGTTAGAATACGTGGCGAGAGCCGAGGCTCTGGCGAGCCCGAACTCCTCATGGATATAGGGAGTGGGAGGGCGGTATGGCCTAGAAGGTCGCATGTGGTCATACCAAATCGTTCCCGAGAGGATCGGGCTTGGTACCAGAACGTACCGGATCTGCATCCGGCAAAGGACCATCAACATCGATAACACTCCCCAAGGCCCACGGGGAGTGTCCTTATCGCTACAACAACAACAACATATCAAGTTCAAAGTTTCTTAACTCTTTCCCATAGCGCTCTGCTATCTACAAATTAAGAAGGTACATGTCCTTAAGAAACTCCCACTGGCACTTTTATTGTTGAAAGTTGGACTTGTAGTTCGTTCAAGCCTATCCGAAAATCCGACAACCGCTATAAAGCAAAGTTTGGCATCGACAAGCAATCGCGCCTTTCAGCGGTCCAGCCCTATGAAAACTTCTATCTGGAGCAGTTGGCTCCATAGTAGTAGGAATCTTTCGAAGACTTTAGAAGTCCAGTATGTGGTTTTTCAATAGAGACACGAACTATCATTGGACAACTCTTAAAACGTAGAAGGCTGTATTGAATCTCCTGACTTCAGAGAAATTCTCTTAATGTATGCTGCCGCTTGAGATACTTTAAGGATGTGAATGGTGAATGGGCGATGAGTAGCAAATAATCCATGAAACTTCTGTTCGACAATAATTGCGCATGAAACTCTACTTGCACCGACGACTATGAACTCTGTAGGAAAGCTAACGTGTGGAGGCTATTAATTAATTCCAGTCTCTGGAACCGTTGGCAGTATTCCTGAATAACTTTGGCTGGTAGGCCGTCACCTACACTAATTTTCTAAAACTGGGCTGTATAACGAAATCTTGGAACCTAATCAAAGGCACCTTGACTTGAGAGACCATCGGGAGCTTTCGTGTATCATCAGACTAGCCATGAATGTTTATATATGAGCCCTCGAGAATTACTGCATTGCAATATGCCTATTGTAGAGGCAGGTCAACGGAAACGGCTTAGAGCACAAAAATTTACCCTCTGTGCCTTTTTAGACATCGAAACGGTGTTAGAGAATATCATACCTTGATCATTAAAAGAGACGAGCAAAAGGTGTGTAGAGCTAAGTCACGGGGGGTGTTCTGTCTCTTTTACTCTGGGTAGTTATAGTAACCGAGTTTTGGCTGGTGGATCTAGAAGCCAGTGGCTGACAACTAGTGGCACACTCTGAAGATCTGACAAACGTGGTCAGGAAAATGTTTTGCATTTTTGGACACGGTCACAAGCTCTTCCCACCTGTCATGTCATGCGGCTTTCAGACTTCCCTCGATTGGGGAAGAGCTGCTGGGACTTACAGATAGCTTTAAAGATATTGGACTATTTTTGGACTGAATACTGTAATGGAGGTCTATGTTGCGGATTGGGCTGGGAAGTCCTCTAATGTCTTGTTCTGCTGGGAGCTCTCGCTTTTAGAAGGCAACCCGATTGTGCGCAATAGTCAGCGGCTCTCTAAACAACACCAAGCGATCTTTGATCAATCTTCGTAATATGGTCTATAAGCTTTGAGTTCGGGCCTACTGTTGTCCTTGCTTAAGCTTCATCAGTGGACTAGTTAGCTTGTTCACGAATGAGTTGGTGTTGGAAGGAAAAGTTAAAGCTGCCCGATCGCTGTAAGATTGTAAGACGTTGCCGCCAATAAGGCTTGGAGGAAGAAGGTGGCAAGCAGCCTGTCGGAACTATAAGGTTCGTCAAATGTCATCAATGTTGGTTTGAGTTCTTAATATACTGGGCCAACCCTCATATTGCAGCTGCATAGATGACCATCGAGCACCCAGAAATAAGAAAGCGCATTTTGGTCTCCGCTCAATTAGATCAACGTCGATATCCAGGATACCTAATCAGCTGTAGTCATGTTATCTTAATTGGTATGTGTACAAGGGAGCTTTCCCTAATGGGGTAACCTACAAGGAATCTGTGCTTAAATAATGATTGAGGCCGATACTACACAAGTCTGAACAAAGCACAAAAAGCTCCAGTTTAACTCTTTTATAAATACATTCCGTACTCACCAACTTTAATTCCATTTTCATTTCTCTCGTTATATCCACAGATTTTTTCCGTACTTTTTTAATTGCATACAATTGACCTTTGTACAGTCCAATAGGTGTAAAAATCGTGGTATACCGAAAATCCGCATCAGGATTCGAACTTAAACTGACCTGGCTGGTGCGTATGAGCGGATGTGTGGACTGAAAAGAAAATTAGAAAAAATATTATTGAAAACTTAGTTTTAAATGAATTCAAATCAAAAATGCATCGACTTGAAGCATTCCCCCACATTAAGTCTGTGTGAGTTCCTTGCGGTACCTTTGCCGCAAAATCACTATACCCACTCACCCTTGTTTGCTTTTGACTAGACGTTTCCTTTTCACTATCATGCATTTGTACTTCACGAAAATCAATTTTCCATAGTAAACTATCCAGTTCCTGTTCGTAACGCCAATTGCGATACAAAACCAATGAGATAATGCCAAGTAGCAGCAAAGCGCCACCTGCAATGCCCGCTGAAATTTCACCTGTGTAACCTGTGACAAAATTACATTAATAAAGCTAATTGGCATGCACATTTCGTTGAGCACTGTAGTCTGGTACTCACTGATGCATTTCTCGCCAGCAAAACCACATTTTGGCTCCGCAGCCGGACGTCCATTTGCGTTAACCCAATGAATTTTGCCAAATAAATTGAGATCCTAAATATGAATGTGGTTTGCATATTGAATTTAGTAATGAAATTTGTATTTAACTGAATCAATTACACTGTGCGACAAAGTTAACGGAATTGAAAAGCACAGAACTGTGGTATGGCAATTATGTAAGGAAGTAACTCTGGATGGTTCGACTATCGGCTGTATTCTGGGGTATTTGGAAGTAGTCTTGTCTTAATAGGCAAATATCAAGACCACGTTTGGATCTGGAGTAGATAAAACTCATATATTTACAATAGCATTACATACATTCATACATTGGTGAGCACGATAATAGCAACAAAAATTATTTTTAAAAAAATCTCATTTATTTTTATATTCAGAGTGCTTTGCACACAGAGTATATTAACTTCGATTGGATAACGGTTGGTTGTACAGGTATGAAGGAATCGAGATAGATATAGACTTCCATATATCAAAATCATCAGTGTCGAAAAAAAATTTTATTGAACCATGTCTGAACCGTCCGCCTGTCCGTCCGTCCGTCTGTCCGTTAACACGATAACTGGAGTAAATATTGAGATATCTTCACCAAATTTGCTACACGAGCTTATCTGGACCCAGAATATATTGGTATTGAAATGAGCGAAATCGGATGATAACCACGCCCACTTTTTATATATATAACATTTTGTGAAACACAAAAAACCTGATTATTTAGTAAACAATACACCTAGAATGTTGAAATTTGACTTGTGCACTGATATTGAGAGTCTTGATAAAATTAAAAAAAATTTAAAATGGGCGTGGCATCGTTAAACCTATCGTAACAAAATTCGGCAGAGAGGTCGCCTTTACTATAAGGAATGCTTTGAAGAAAAATTAACGAAATCTGTTAAGGACCACACCCACTTTTATATAAAAGATTTTTAAAAGGGTCGTGGACGAATAAAATAAGCTATATCTTTGCAAAAAAGAGCTTTATATCAATGGTATTTCATTTCCCAAATGGATTTAAAACAATAAATAGGAAAAACTTCAAATTTTAAAAAATGGGCGTGGCACCGCCCCTTTTATGACTGAGCAATTTTCTGTTTCGGGAGCCATAACTCGAAGAAAAATTAACGGATCGTAATAAAATTGGGTACACAGATTTTCCCTATAGCAGGAAATATTTCTAGAAAAAATGGACGAAATCGGTTAAAGACCATGCCCACTTTTATATAAAAGATTTTTAAAAGGGTCGTAGACGAAAATAATAAGCTATATCTTAACGAAAAAGAGCTTTGGATCAATAGAGTTTTACTTTTTAAATTGAATTATAACATTAAATTGGAAAACACTAAAATTTTTGAAAATGGGTGTGGCACCACCCCTTTTATGGGTAAGCAATTTTCTATGTTTCGGGAGCCATAACTCAAAGAAAAGAAAAATTAACGGATCGTAATAAAATTGGGTACACACATTTTCCCTATAGTAGAAAATATTTTTTTTTCTTTATTGACAACAGCATTCAGATTAATAGAGATTTTCTCAAGAAAACTTGTTTTTGTACGAGAAGATAACTTAATTGTTTTTAATAAATTTTGCCATCAATTGTTGTGAGAGTAAATTACTACAATAAAATGAGAAAAAAAAAAGAATAATAAAGGGAATAAAATGGAAGAAAAATAAAAAAGAATTAAAAAAAAATGGGCGGGATCGGTTAAACCACGGTAACTTTTATATAAAAGATTTTTAAAAGGGTCGTAGACTAGAACAATAGGCTCTAACTTATCAAAAAATAGTTTTGAATCAATGATATTTCACTTATCAAGTTTTATTGTAAGAGGAAATGGGGAGACATTTTTTTTAAACGGGTGGTGCCACGTGTTATGTAGAAAAGTAATTTATCTGAAAAGAAATGTACAATTAAATTTCACGCTGAGTATATAATGTTCGGTTACACCCTAACCTAGACACCTTTACTTGTTCCTTTTAATTTAGTAAAGTTAATTTTAAAAATAGCTTCAGTGAGTTGTATCACGAAAACTTTGCAAACCACTTTCAAAAATGCTTTCGAAAGTTTGTGAAATATTCGAAATTTTTACATTTTGCATTTTAGTAAAACAAAGTGTATGCCCCTCAAAATTTACAAATATTATCACAATTTTATATCTAAATTATGTTTTAAATTTTCTTTCATAGAAAATGTATATAATTTTTTTTATATGCAAGAAATTCTGAAACAGCAATCGAAAAAATGTTTCAAAATGCAAAAGGCATTTCGGGGCACTAAAATGTAACCAACCAGAACAAGTTCTTGAAATTCAATGGGAATTTTAAGGGTTTCAAATTTAAACAAAACTCGAAATTTTCATATAGATTTTTAAGTACTTCTTTGATTTTAACGAAAATGTTTTTGAAATTGTTTGGTTTTATGGAGATTTATTCTATTTTCATTTGTTGTAAATGAATTGTTTTAAATTGAAATTATCAAACTCCCTGAGGAAGGTATAACGCGTGGAAACGCGTAGAAGAGAAAAGGGCAAATTTAATTTTGGCTTGACATTTCCCCGCCGTAAGCCTTCAACAAGGCAAACAGTTGAGTTTAAATTTTGCCCTACAAGAAAACGATTTTCAAATTGATTTGCGAAGTTTCAATCATTCAATTTTTTTCTAAAATTTACGAAAATTATTAAAATAAATGATTCGAGGTTCGATTCGAGCTCAAGACCAGAACAATAATTTTTTTCTAATAATTATGGTTTTTTTAATTTTTCTATAATTGATAATTTGTTTTTGAGCTCGAATCGAACCTTGAATCATTTTATCAATAGGTCGATAAAACAAAAACAATTGTTATTAAAATAAATTATAAAATTTGCAATAATTTTTGTTTCCATATCTTAATGTGTTGAAAAGCGTGTTGAGAAAATATAATTTTAGTTATTAACACGATTATATTAGCTTTACTTGTATGTTTGTATATACATAATACGGCCGCCGTGGTGTGGTTGTAGCGTGCTCCGCCTACCCCACCAAAGATCCCGGGTTCAAGCCCCAGACAAAATAACGTCAACATTTTAGAAAAAGACTTTCCAATTAGCAAAATGTTTTTCTAAGTGGAGTCGCCCCTCGGCAGTAATTTGGCAAACACTCCTAGTGTATTTCTACCACGAAAAACTTCTCGAAAAATTAACTGCGTAAAACATGCAAGTTCCGTCCCGCCAATTTGTAGGAAAAATTTAGAGAAGCACGACGCAAATTGGAAGGCTATTGCGCCCTTGCATTTATTTATTTATCTTATTATAATAAAAAATGCTACTTATACGAACCGGTACCCGTATATTAAGGTGTTAGGATATGTGAGTGTAATTGTTGGGTCTTTAATAAAACAACGTACCCATGATTTATTTAAAGGTTTTTATTGTTAAAAGAAGCATCGATAAATTTCTTCCTCAGCCACTTATCACTTTCATAATGACACATCCTATTTGGGTATCCTTTTCGCTGTTGCACAGTGTAATTATAACAAAATTTATTTGTACAAATGAGGTTACATTTTTCTTTTTACTTCCTTTATATTAGGTCGGTTGAATGTTTGTCCGTTTTTCATACAAAACTTGCAATCGATTTTAAGTAACTTCTCATTGAGCTACAAACGTGAAACTTTACACATAGGTTAGAACACCGTGACAATGCATCAAATGGAAGAAAAAAACCGTTAGGTGGCGCACGGATCGAAGTAATTAGATAAGAATTTGAAAATGTTCAAAGCAACTTTTAAGTAACTTCTTGATGAGCGACATCAAATTTCAAACTTAATTCAGAGGTCGATGACAGCCGATGACACGATACAAAAAGTTTCGCTAGGGGGCGCACGGACTGAGATATTTAGAAAAATCAAATGGATTGGAGGGAATTTTGGGATTGATTTTTGGGTAAGTTCTCATTTAGCTACAAGCGTAAAACTTAACAGATAGGTTAATACAGCGAGGAAATGTAAGAAAAGGAGAAAATAAAAATAAAATAAAAAAATTTTAAGCACTTCCTTTATATAAATGGACAAAAATCAGCGAAAAAGTCTCCTTATATAAAGACATATTCTTGCTAAACTTTGATTTTTAAATTTGTACATACACTCAGAGAAAAAATCGTTCTAAAACGAACGAAACAAGTTCAAAATTAAGAACATTCGACAAAAGTCTGTTAAGTACGTTTTTTCTTAACTCGTGACCGATCGCTTGTTATACCTTTCATGAAAATGAAATGGTCACGAAACCCAAAATTGTAAGTCCTTAAAGGAAAATAGATAGACCCACCATTAAGTATACCGAAATAATCAGGTTGAAGAGCTGAGTTGATTTAGCCATGTCCGTCTGTCCGTCTGTCTGTTTGTATGCAACTAGTCCCTCAATTTTTGAGATATCTTGATAAAATTTGGTGAGCGGGTGTACTTGGGCGTCCGATTGGACATTTGTCGGAACCGGCCGGATCGGACCACTATAGCATTATCCTCCATACAACCGGTTTTTCAGAAAAAGAGGATTTTTGTAATATCTTACTCAATTTAACAGATTGAAGCTTCAAACTTCACCATATACTTTCGTATATTGCACATATTGTTGCCTGAAAAAATTGATGAGATCGGTCGTATATATAGTGTATATCCCCCACAACCTATTGTTCAGATAAGAAACTTTTCGTAATTACTGCCCTATTTTAAGAGCTAGAGGCTTCAAATTTCAACGAATGCTTACGTATAGGGCATATATTGTTGTCTGAAAAAATCATCAGAGGTATATATAGTATATATATATATTTTCGCAATTTTAGCCCAATTTTAACAGCTAGAAGCTTCACCAAACGCTTACGTATATGGCATATATTGTTGTCTGAAAAAATCATAGAGATCGGTTGTATATATAGTATATATCTCATACAACCGATTGTTCAGATAAGAAACTTTTCGCAATTTCTACCCCATTTTAACAGCTATAAGCTCCAAATTTCACCGATTGCTTACGTATATAGTATATATTGTTGTGTCAAAAAATCATAGAGATCGGTGATATATATAATATATATATGATGGTATATATAGTATATATATATAGTATATATTGTCACGAATATTAGCAAAACTAAGGAGTGCTGCCGTCTCTAAGCCGATGCTAAGCAGTGACGTGAATGCACATCAATAATTCAATCATTATGTATCTACATAAACGAAACAATAACTGCGTCTACATATATGTACCATGTACGTATACGAGCAGCGGAGAGTCAATGCACTAACACATGCATATATCTGAGATACTCCTATAAGTATGAATGAGAAAAACTATAAAATTGTGCAATTGTAGTTACAGCTGAGAAGTTTGAGAGCTACTGGACTAGTAGATTCTGGAAGCGCCTAGAAGATGTATAAAATTGTGCAATTTTAGTTATAGCTGAGAAGTTTGAGAGCTCATGGGCAATACTAGTAGATTCTAGAAAATGCGAACGAGGAAACCAAAGAGTATAAAAGGCGACAGATGTGGAGGCGCTGTAATTCAGTTTGATTTGAGCCATCATACAGTTTGGTTATTAAGCAAGCTATTCGTTGCACAGTTTGAGTGTTATTGTGAAGTACTTTAATAAAAGCCATTTTGCATTATTACAAATTGGAGTTATTTATTGAACAGTTTAGTGATTCGAACTTAGCAGAGGATTGCAAATAAGAGGATTTGCAGCAAATTCGTTACAAAATATATATATTTTTTTTTGCGATTTCGGCCCCATTTTAACAGCTAGAAGCTTCAAATTTCACCAAATGCTTACGTGTATAGCATATATTGATGTATGAAAAAATCATTGAGACCGGTGGTATACATAGTATATATCTCATACAACCGATTGTTCAGATAAGAAACTTTGCCCAATTTCTGCCCCGTTTTAACAGCTAGAAGCCTCAAATTTCACCAAATTCTTACGTATATAGCATATATTGTTGTCTGAAAAAATCATATAGATCGGTGGTATATATATTATATACTTCATATAAACTGTCATTTTTGCCCCTTTTTTACGGATAGAAGCTTCAAAATTCATCAAATTTCATCAAATAGTTACGTTTGCTTCATATATTTTTGAAATACGTGATTCGTAGTCATAGCTTTTACATGCAGACCACAAAAAACCTGAAGCTTTGCATCCTCACACAAAGTACTTACCTATTTTTTATTTTATATTTATCTTAAAAATCGTTTAGATATGTTCAAATTTCACCAAATGTTTACGTGTATAGCATATATTGTTGTCTGAAAAAATCATAGAGACCGGTTGTATATATAATCTCATACAACCGATTGTTCAGATAAGAAACTCTGCGCAATTTCTTCCCCATGTTAACAGCTAGAAGCTTCAAATTTCACCAAATGCTTACGTGTATAGTATATATTGTTGTCTGAAAAAATTATTGAGATCGGTGGTATATATAGTATATATCTCATACAACCGATTATTCAGATAAGAAACTTTGCGCAATTTCTGCCCCGTTTTAACAGCTAGAAGCTTCAAATTTCACCAAATGCTTACGTATATAGCATATATTGTTGTATGAAAAAATCTTACAGATCGGTGGTACATATATTATATACCCCATATAAACTGTATTTTTTGCCCCTTTTTTACGGCTAGAAGCTTCAAAATTCATCAAATAGTTACGTTTACGTCATATATTGTTGAAATACGTGATTCGTAGTCATAGTTTTTACACGCAGACCACAAAAAACCTGAAACTTTGCATCCTCACACAAGCTACCTACCTATTTTTTATTTTATATTTATCTTAAAAATCGTTTAGGTATGTAGATCTGTTCACTAGATATTTCTTATCTTATACATCCAATTATTCGGAGATTACGAAAGGGATAAGATAATTGTTCAGCCCCATTCATGAAAGGTATGAAGTCTTCGGCATAGCCGAAGACAGTCCCGTCCTTACTTGTTTTAAGAACAGTTAATTTTTTCAAGTAGGTACCCATCATTTATTCTTTTTTGTTAATAAATAATTTATTTGTCATTAATAAAAAATATTAATAACAAAACAAATTATTATTAAAATTCCAAAAAGGTTTGAAAAAAAACGCATAATATTCATTTTTTTATATATTTCTCGTATAGAGAAATTTTTCTTATTTGATGATGCAATCTGAATATATATTTAAAACATTTCATAACAAGGTTGAGCATTAGCTGTGCATATGTGAATGGAGTTGAATGAAAAATAAGAGTTAAAAAAAAAATAGAATATAAAAAATTGTTTTAAAAAACTTCAGAGTTTGACGGTGACCGAACTCGCGCCACACGATCACAACCGCAACATCGTAGTCGCTGGGCCACTACAACTGCTTCATACCTTGTGCCAAATGTTGTATTTCACATTGCAGTGCACACGAATTATACCGTTTCTTTTTTCTTGAACATGGTCTTAATTTAAGCTGGAGTCATTGGTGCCGTATGTCGTATCGCTGTATCCGTATCCCTAACGTAATCAGGTGTTTATCGTTACGACGGTAAACCAAAACCCAATTGGTTGGCTACGATACGGTTACGACCTTAGCGGAACCAATAATCGATTGCATTGATTCTCATAAGATTGGTCGAATCAGCTGTTATAAGGTTACAGATACGGTTACCGATAAAGCACCAATGTCTCCAGCTTTAAGAACATTGTTCTCATTAATAGAACATTTGTTCATATTTTAAGACCAGCCGTTCTCTTTTCAAGAAAATTGTTCTCAGTTCAAGAACAAGGTTGTTGTTTTGAGAACAGGTCGTTCGTTTTTCAAGAACAAAAAAGTAAGAACATGAAAAGCTTGAATTGAGTCCGGTGGTGCTGGATTTTATAACGGCGTTTTTCTCTGAGTGTAGAAATTGCAAAAATATTTATGAGAAGTAAAAATATAATGGTGGAGCGCAATTGATTGACTAATAATATCTCCTTTCCTACCAAATTTCCAATCCATGTAATGTGCGCTCCACTTTTATATTTTTACTTCTCATAAATAGTTTTGCAATTTCTATTTACAAATTTAAAAATCAAAGTTTAGCAAAGTTTTATATAAGGAGACTTTTTCGCTGATTTTTGTCCATTTATATAAAGGAAGTGCTTAAAATTTTTTTATTTTATTTTATTTTTTTTTTTATTTATTTTTTTTTTTATTTATTTTTTTTTTTTAATAGAAAACGGGATTTCGAATAATGAAGCGGAATAAGAGTTGTGTGCACTTACCTGTAGAAAACTCTTTTGGTATTTATGATATTTTTGTTAGTTTGGTATGTAAAGCATTTGTTAAAGGAGAAATGATTGAAATAAGTACTTATTAAGGAGTTAGTATAAAAATTTAGTAAGTAAATAAAATGATATAAAAATGTAATGATAAAACCCCTTTTATATCCAGTTGTACTTGTATTGTACATTTGTATTTATAATACAAATATGATTGGAAAACGGTTGATTGGTATAAAGGAATCTAGATATGGACTTCCATATATTAAAATCATCAGTATCGAAAAAAAAAGTTGATTAAGCCATGTCCGCCCTAGATATCTTCACCAAATTCGGTATACGGGCTTATCTAGACCCAGAATAGATTGGTATTGAAAATGAGCGAAATCGGGCGATAACCACGCCCACTTTTTCGATGTCGAAAATTTAGAAAAATGGAAAAAATGCGATAATTCAAAAGCGAATAGCGCTAAGTTAATGAAATTTGGTACATATGACGCAAAATATACATTCCAAAAAAAAATTTGGAATATGGGCTTTTTTTGTTACTCTTTCTAAAATACTTTTAACTAATGCCATAAGTAGCAGCTCTTAATTTCCTCGAAAAAAGTCACATTACTTACAGGTAATTTATCACTTTGTGTTTGACTAAATGTCCCCACTGGCACAAGACCGGGAACTGTCATATTTCTACTATTGTGCGCATAACCACGTGCTAATACTGTATAATTGCCAGCAGCATCACCATTCTCATCGATATAAACATGATAGCTGAAAAAAAAATTTAAAAAAAATAAAAGCAGAATTTTCCCAAAATTAATTCAATTTGACGTGAGCATATACGTAATTTATGTAAAGTGCTGTTATTAAAAAAGTTCACTGAAAAAGTGAATTCATAAGAATGTTGACTAATAAAAATTAGATGCCAAACTTTCATAATAGACGTCAATATGTATTATATGTAAAACTTTATGAGCTCATTGAATGAACATAATTTAAGTATTTAATTTGGAATGTAAAACAACGATTTACCCCTTTAGGGATGAATGTGTGTATGTGCGTGTCTTCAGGAGTGAGGTATCCACATCGCAAGAAATGATAAATTCCATTCGCTCAAGAAAAATATCGTTTGTCATGTACCAAGGCAAATTCAATACCAGGTGTTGTTATCCCAACATCTGATTCCTTCTTCTTGATTATTTTCCAAACACTGCCTTGTACTTTAATATGTCAGTTAATCGAAATCAATTAAAATTTTCTTTTGACTTGACATTCTACTGCACGGCGTTGAATTCGCTTTGCCACCACCTGGTATGGATTCGCCTTGGTCATCCACCGCTGAAAAAAACTCGTACGCTTTTCTACCTTTTTCTAAAGATTTCTTAGCAAACGTGCACAGCGGCCCCCTGTTTCGCCAATGAATCCCATGGCTCAATCTATCGTGGTTGGTAAATTTTTTAGTAAAAAATATTTTTACATCGCTTTAAGTCATTTTATTAGTAAATGCATATAATTTAGGGCATTATTTTCCAACAACACACAAGAATTAGAAGCTTTTGTGTTTTCTCTCCACTCCATTCACCTAGCATCAACACGAAGATTTGACAATCTGAACAATGGTATGCTGTTGCCGAAGAAATGAGCCATGAATGAGTATATGTCCGTCTCATTATTTCTTCACCAACGACCCTGTAGAGCCCAGTCGGTTAAATACCAGGGAAAACAGCGTCTGACTATATACTTTTTTGAATGGAATTTGCAATTATTTTTGAGGAGAAGTGTACATTTTCTCTTGTTTAGTGTATTCTCTTTCTCTTTAACTGAAGTACATCTTCAATTCGCATATGATGAATTTCATATCAAAACCGATATGCGTTGAACCCGACTCCCTTAGATTTTGACGAAATTTTGCATAGATGTACACTTTACCTATACAAGCACAACCTCATTTTTAGAAATTCCATTTCTGAAAATTGTGGACTGGGCAAGGTGTCAAAGTTGTGAAAAATGCGTAAAAAATTACGGTAATAGGTATTTTGAGCTGTGATAACTACAGAACGGCTCAACCGATTTCAAAAATCTTGGTACCATTGGAAAGGTATTCGGATCGGCTTTCGAAAATATACGCTGAAAATTTTTTTATTACACTCAAAAATAAATGTTTAAACTTGGAAAATCTTCAAAGGCGAAGCGTTTTAAAATAAAAGAAATTTTTTTAATTAATTGCATCTTTTTATATTTTGATATCATGGTGCTTTTGAGCTGTGATAACTACGGAATGGCTCAACCGATTTAAAAGATCTTAGTACCATTGGAAAGATACTCAAGTCGAATTTCGAAAACGTATACTGAAAAAATGTTTGTTAGACTAAAAAAAAAAAATTTCAAAAAAAAATTTCACTTGTAAAAAACTTCAAAGATCAAGCATTTTTTGTAATTTGAATAGATTAGAAAAAGAATCGTATTACCTAATTTTTCAGGCACCCCCAAAATATGGTCCTACCCTTGATAATTTTAAAAAAAAAAAATTTATCGATTTATTATACAATTTTGCGCACCTCATACTGTTGACTTTCGGAATGTTTGCTAACTTTGAGTGCAGATTCATCTAAAGGTATGAACCAATGGTAGCTTTGAGTTCCTGTAATAGTTTGGGCAGTTTTGTACCTTGCAAGTAGCTCTTCTTTTGTCTTGTTGTAGTCGTCAGCGTCTGCATAAGCGACTTCAATGGAGGTCTTATGAGTTTTTGAAGCCCAGCGATAAAGGTATTTCGCCGTTTGAATTAGGTTTTTATTTGCAATGCTATAATTCCGAGCGCCTCTTTTTAATGTTCCACATATACCAATTTGAGGTCAAATAACAGGTCTGAAGCATTGTTTGTTCGTTTGCTTATTATATCTCCTGAAAAATATTTACTTTTCACTGGACTTCAAGCTATGTTCGAAATTGTATGTACAAATATTATATTAAATCTAAAAAAAAAAAATAAGAAATTTAAAATTCTTTCCAGTGTAATAAATATTTTTACAGTGTACATTTTCGAATACCATTTCAATGGTACCAAGATCTTGGAAATGGGTTGAGCCATTCCGTAGTAATCACAGCTCAAAAGTACCTATTACCGTAATTTTTTACGTATTTTTCACAACTTTGACACCTTGCCACGCCCACAATATGAAATTCATCATATGTTCATTTTAACAGGCTCTCTTCTGATGAACTACTGTAAATATTTACGAAACTTTTCTTGCGTGTTATATTGGAGATATCAAGTTTTAAAAGTGGAAGCACTTGAAGGTAGAATATATGGTTAACCTTAAAATATTTGTATTTGACGTATGAATTTTTCTTACAACAGAAGTCTCACTAAGTATATTGAGTAAAAAGTCCTTCGGGAGTGTCTTTATCGCTACAACAACGGTAAAAAGTTCATACAACATTTACAACAACTAAGGCATGACGTAGCTGAATGCGTTTATAACCATTTCAACTATCGTAGGAGTGCGGGTTCGACCCCCACTCCCGGGAGAAAAGGCTTTGAAGAGATTTACAAGGTATAATCGAAACAGCTGTCGCCTTGTCCGTCCTGATGTAACGTTGTTTAAAATTTTCCCAAATTATTAAATAAATTATAAAATTAAAAATTGTTTGAAATAAATGTTTTCATACATTTAAAGCGATACGGGCAATCCCCGGTTAACTCATACTTCATACATTCAATTTGAAATGAAGCACACCCTGCAATATGTCTTCTTACTCACCCCATAGCGCTTAAGTATTTTGATCCTTTTATGGCCGTTATAATAGAGGTACCATTTTTTGGTTTACCACCAGTTTGCAAAACTTTTATTAGCGCATTTGCATACAAATGGACGGCATCATAAAGATACGCAGCCTCGGCGCTGATCTGAAAAAAAAAAACACCACAATAAGAAAAGCCTGTAAAATTAATTAAATTTTGTAATTTTTTGGCAAGAAATTATAAAATAAATTACCTACATAACTTTATAAGTAAAAATTTCATGGTTATTGCTTAGTTGTGATAATCACCTGTTTAGAGCCACCAAAATAGCCCAATGGATTAGGAAAATTGAATGGCGGCAACTCCATATATTTGTTGACCTAAGCAGCAGATGAAGGACGTGATAAACGAGATGATATTAGCTTGCGATTTTTTTAAATTTAAACTCACCTCCTTGGCAAATTTGGCAAAATTTATCGGTGCCGTTGGGAAAATGCCCACATAAGATTGAAATGCAACTTCAGCGCTTAAATCGATTTTCTCCAATAGTAAACCGCGTAAATATTTATCCGGATTGGCTGAGTCATATTGTTCTATGTCTATGCCAATAACAAAATATTCACCTTTAGCCAAAAGACCTTTGCGTTCCAGACTCACCATCAGACCGACATGCTCATAATAATGGCCAAGAATTAGGTAAACTGAGAGTGAATTCAAGAAATGTTTAAAAGTATTGTATGCGTGATTAATGATGAGTGATTAGATAAAAATATGGGTAAAATAGAGCATGTGATTATTAAAAGTTTTAGAAACTAATTTGCAAAACTGTTTCATCCTTTTCAGGAACTGCAGAGCTGAAATTTTTTTTTCCTTTTTTTTGAGCTCAAAGCATGATACAAATATAGAGAGGTTAACCCCACTTGTTTTTCTACTTCGCCACTGACACCATTTGATACCAAAAGGATTTTTTGTTTGCAATTGTACTCGTCTTTTTTTAAAATTTTTTGACGTTCAAAAAGCAGTACAGGCAAGTATTAAGGGCAACACCTGTCCAGGAAAATACAAGAACTGTATCTGCCGGAAAATATGGATCCACCCACCCCAAATATGCATCAGTTTCTTTCCCATTATTGGATCTTGAACCATTGTCACTGATGTTATATTAGACACATTTTCATTGGCCTAAAATGCTTTGTTCCAAAAGAATCATTAGAAAGCGTTTATACTGGGGGATTCAAGGGGTTGTGTAGCGCAATATATAGCTTCTCCAACCCAATTGTCAACCTCACCTTCGATCGGCGAATCCCGTTTCACTAACAGACTCTGGCGACCCCAAGCTCCTCATGGAACTTGGGGCTGGGGAGGGAGGGATGGCCTGAATGTTTAATGTGGCCATATAAATCGTCCCCGAGACGGTCGGGCTAGCACCTTAATGGCGCTGTGTTACCGGAGCGTACCGGATCTGTATCCGGCAAAGGGCCATCACATCGATAACACTCCCCAAAGCCTTCGGGGAGTAATCTTATCGCTCCAACAACAACAACTTGCCTCATTCGCATTGTGCTTAACCTTCCCTGCGATACTCCACAACGAGGACACCAATCCCTCGCAAGAAAATGCACTGACAAAGGTGATTAAACAAAGAAAAAATACTAAACTGGCCGGTCCATGAGGACCTCACATCGACTGAATAAGTCCGTAGTGTTAACAGAAGTTTGTTTTAACGAAAACTGAAAACCCTTTCAAAAATCAGGACCTATGTTATAAAATAACTGCGTTCTCTTGGCAAATACTAGAAGCTTCCTATGACTTAAGCTACTCGCTGCTTCTAGATCTTACAGCTGTACCACTCCTAATAGCTGGAGTCTTAGCCTGACAAGCGAAGGGCACGAGCACAGAACGTGCTCGATCGTTTCCTCCTCCATCTGCTATCAGATGCATCCGGCATTTTAGTTGTATCTAAATCAGTTCACACCTTTAACACCTCTGTAAATATTTATTCTTTGAATATTGATAGTTGAATAAAAATACCCCATTAAAGATGTAAAATTTCCAAAACATCATTTTTTTGAGATGAGCAATGCTTTTCCAGAAACGGATCACAAAAACACGCATATTTTACTTTAAAAATTTTAAAAAAGTAAAGTGTTAAAAAAATATATTTCAATAATAAAAACATAATTTTGGCGGGCATTGAACCTACGACTAGCCGCGCTGTAGGCGCAATGTACCACACTGCGCAATTATTAATTTTTCCACGACGTGTGAAATGCTACACTTAAGATTGGACTCGCGATGTTAAAGTCCAACAGATTTGACGAACAACTGCTCTTGCGGAAGCGTTAAAACTTAGCGAGATTTATTAAATAATTATGCATCAATTATTGGTCCACAACGGTAAGTTGCAGACCTTTCAAAAATTTGTTATAGACTCATTAGAGTGCTCCTCTCCACGGAAATCTTTAGTAAAAGGCGAAAGATTTATTCGACAACTGAAGAGAAGCCAGAGTAACCTTTTAGATTTTCACTAAAGTATTTATTATGAGAGTTTATGAACAGTTTGAGAAGTAACATCTAAAATCAAACAGAAATTAAGGCAATAAATGAAATGCTATACACGAAATGTTGAACCGGCATGTACAAACGAGGATGAATCATCACCCCAAAATGTAAAGTACAAATACGAGGGTGGGTCATTTCATTTATAACCATATGCGATTTGCCGATAGAGTTCTTCGGCGACTTCGTCATATGCTAAAGGCCGCGGCACAATAGCCGTGTTTTTTTTTACACGTAAGCGTCTATACGCTTAAACTTTATATGGACTGCTAAGCGTCAAACTTTAAATACACCTCTGAAATTGCTGCGCATAAAATGATGTAACTGAAATATGTGAATATATGTTTCACCCTCTACACTAATTCTATGTATTTTATGTGTGTCCACAATTCATCGCAACTGATTCAGCTATATGTTATACCCTATGGCCATCAGAGGGTTGTGTCTCCGCTTTTCGGTACACCCTGTGGCTGTAGCTAGGAATTTAACCACTGCCGCTAGATGGGTCTCCTAAGCATTATCTAAGCGAGAATAGGCGTTTTTTTACGCGCAATAGTAAACGTATACGCGTGTATAAAAAAACACGGCTAATGACATTTTTCATATAGATGCGTTTAACACAAGCTTATGCATTCAAATAACATCGCCACAATCAACCAAGATGCTGCGTTTGTAAATATGAAGGAACTTCAGACGTGGCAATTGAAGTTTATTACGCCTTGCACATTCACATACAAAATTTCGCGAAGCGCTTTTATAAACATTCTCCCTATACAAAAAAAAATTACTGCTAACATATTTTGCGTCGTAATCGATTGTTATATTGCAGTTTTTAATTGCGAAAATTATTAGAAAATTCACCAACCAGTGGGGAAATAATTTCACTTGCAAAGTGTGCCACCATCCTTAGCCAAATCAAATGTCAAATTCTTCTTCTTATGGTTTGCTTGGAACAAAATATGGGAGATGGCTACTTTTCAATATCAGATGGCGCCAGTGTCGCTCATTCTACCGTTCTCTAT
Organism: Eurosta solidaginis; assembly: GCF_040869045.1. Taxonomy (NCBI): domain Eukaryota; kingdom Metazoa; phylum Arthropoda; class Insecta; order Diptera; family Tephritidae; genus Eurosta; species Eurosta solidaginis. The sequence goes on from NC_090323.1 coordinate 20,374,116, forward strand.
AAAAATACGTGCAATCTACTCATAATGCATAATACTGTTTTCACACAGAAACTTAATGATCTCATTTCACCTTCTAATGAAATCGTAAATCTTTTGCTTTCACACAAAAGTAACTGCTCGATTAGTATGAAGGATGAAATGTCAAGCGAATAAAATGACAATGCTATATGACAGACAATCATGGCGGAACGATACAAGGTGGCAGCATGGTGACATACCTACATACATAAATAAGAATTCCATGCACTTTGTTTTTGTAAATTCGATGGACAAATGTCAAAATCGTACTGCGCCGGAAGTTGATGTATCAAATCAAATAAAAAAAGGTTATAATCAGCTGTTCCATGCGGCCACCTTGTATCGTTCCGCCATGCAGACAATGACATTTACTTTGACAAATGACATTTTTAAGCACTGAACACACCAAAAACTAAGAAATTGAACGCTCCCAACAGAGTTGCACTGTGCTTTTGACTTCATTAGGTATTCGATTAGCTACTAATGAAATAATTATAGATTCGAATTTTGTAGGGAAGATTGAGCTCAATAAGCATCTTAATGTAGAAAACTGCTTTTATTATTCAATAAGCCGTCTGTGTGAAAACAGTATAAGATTGTGTTAAACTCATCTATATGAAAAACTGCCTATGTGTGGGAGCTATAAGTGTATGTATACATTTGGCTCTATTCAGTTGGCTGTGTTTTTCTCGTCCGGCATGTATGTGACGTATATGACGTTCTCAGTGCATTTATATATACATAGTACAATAACGGGCGCCGAAGAACCTAAAAGTATGCAGGACTACAAATATAAAATGAAACCCTAGTATATGTCAATATACACACGAACTCTTTGCTGACTTGCAAACAAATGTATGAACATACATTAGACCGTTTCGGAAAAAAATATATATTCCTACAAAGAAATTTTCATCGATACCTTTACAAAGCCACCCAAATACCATCATGTGGCAAACTTTAGATTTCTTGACCAAAAATCACATCTTTCATATATGACGGGGTAAAAACAGGAGCATTTTTTAAGTACATACAAACTAAATGTTCTTTGATATATAGAAAAAAAGATAACTTAAATTTATCATGGAAAAAATTCTTAAGGAAAAAGGGTGCAAAATAAGTTGTTTTGCTCTTCTGTAAAATCCAAACGCTGTTGATCGATAGGTGGATTTGCAAAAGCATCGGTGATATAAGAGTATTTACTTTTCATTTATTATTCAATACTTTTAACTATACATCAACGAAAAAAATAAAACCAGATATCAAAAATATTTCATATAAAGTTTGCTACAAAATTTGCTTTTGACAGGCATGCTTAACCAACGAACCGATATAATTTCGTTACGATAATTAACGTTAATAAACGAAACAAAGTTAATTAACGTTAATTTGACGTTCCTAACGTTAATAAACGAAACGAAATGACTTTGTTTCGTTTATTAACGTTGATTATCGTAACGAAATGATATCGGTTCGTTGGTTAACCATGCCTGGTTTTTGATATTAAAAACGGCGTAATTAATATGAATATTTTCGTTCAAACTCAAGTATTGTCGGTTAAAATATTTCATTTATTTTATTATATTTTGAAAAACCAAAATAAAAGATTGTACGCTTTGAAATCACCTAATAATCAGCTACCTCAATTTAAGTTTAATAATTTTTGAGAGGACATCTAAATATAATATATCTTGAAACTTTTGTAAAAAAAATCAATTATCTTTATAACATATTTGAGCATTAATTTGCTAGTTGTTGTCTACGAAAATGTTCCTAATTACAAATACACTCGTATGGTTTGCTTATAATAACCTAGAGGCAAAGCAATCTTGGTTTTATTTGCGTTGGACTTCAACCCAGGCAAGCTCACTAGGTAATAAAATATGTGTGGTTGTTTTTGTTGTGACTTTTGGAAAATCTTTGTTATGAAATGCGTCACTTAAAATATTGCATTTCTAGTATTTTATAAACCGACTTAGATTATCTCTTCGGACCACAGATATATTCAAGGGTCCATTATTTTTTGATTCTGTAAACGCCATTTCCAGTACGCATTCAAAAATAAACATTTTTTCTGAAACGGTTTTATATATAAAATGCACGTGCACATATTTATGTATATGGGAACCGGTTTTTTGAAAAAGGCAAAAGTCCACTTTGTTAATGAAAATTTACTTACGTTTATTTTAGAAAGAAGATAGCATCATATGTTAGAAAGACCGTTGTAAATGTTTCTTTTAAAAGCGTACTTATGCAAGTTTCAAAAAAGCGGGTTAATACTTGTTTCCAAGTCAACAATTTGTAGCCCTTCATATGTATGTATGTGTATTTCTAGATATACCTACGTACCTATTAACAGCAATATGCAGGTAAAAGGCACAAAGTATAAAATTCAAGATCACGTGCTAAATTTGCGTTGGATACCAAAAATCTGAGAGTGGTAACGGCAGTTTACTAAATAAATAAATATACGCAGTCATTAAAAAAAATTAAGACCTGTACCTCCGGCCCATTTATTTATTTATTTTTTTTTTTTTTTTTGAGATCAGATTTTGATGTCGCTTCTTCTTTTTTTATCCGACAATTTTGTGGTACAAGTAACGTTTTTTTTAATTTTTTTTTTACATTTTCCCAGATTTGATTTCGATTTTTAGACGAAGAGATTATACATAATTTGTTTCCCGGACGAATAGCAGTTTCGTTATGTAAACTATGCTATGTTCCTCGCAAATTTGCACATAATTCCAATAATATCTTTTTAAGATTTAAATTAAAGTTACTCGAATCTTCAGCTAGTCCAAGATTTTATTTTCAAATACTTGTTTACTTGAACTTTTATACAAAAAATTAACTATCAAAAACTCGGACCCGTATCGTGTTATACGATCCGTGATCGAAATATATTTTTTAAATCTTAGTAGTTCTAAAATGGTGAATCCTTTTAATGAGATATGTTAACTTATGAGCATCCGTACTTATTAGATTCACGTTTTATTACAATTTTTATAAATACTTTGCCAGATTCATATAAGTAATTTGAGTGAAATTGGTTTTTCATCCGTGATCGTATAACACGATACGGGCCCTGGACGAATAATATTCAATACTGTTCAGAAATGCGAATATAAATGTCGAATACTTTTTTACGAAATCTACTCAGAATATTCTAACAACAAAAATTTAGTTAATTTCTCTCAAAACTGTTTAGAATGTGTCCCATTCGAGTTCGAATATTCAAACAGCAAAAGAAGACAAATTTTGCTTGATATCAGCAAAATATATGATTATCGATGCGAACATATGTAACATTAATTTTCATAAAAATTTCGAATATTTTTTATTCGAAATTTTACGCTATACACTCCACTTGTTATTCTGAAAAAAAAAAAATAAATAAAATAAAATAAAAAACTTTTACGGATATATATTTTAAATTGTTTTATACCGATTTCACACAGAAACTTAAAGGAATGACAATTTTGCTTAATGAAATACTGAAGTTTTCCTTTTCACACAGAGCCACTTGCTTAATTAAAAAATAGTTAAAATGGATAAAAGCCGGTTCTTCCTTAACTATAAAGACAATAGCGCATAGTTATAATCAAAATAAAATAGTTTTTATATATAGTTTCAGTTTTGATAGATAGCTCATAGAAAATTATGTAAAAAAATGCAACTAAATTTAAAACCTATTTTATTTTCACTATGCCTATGCGGCAATCAACATAAAATGCATGCGTTACTATTCATGGATGTTGCACCTAACCAACTAGGTGCATATTTTTGAAAAAAAGCCGTATTATCTTTTGTATGGAAGATTGAGTTCAATAAGGGCATTAATGTAGAAAACTGGACTAATTATTTAATTAACACTCTGTGTGAAATAGCATTAGGTGGCATTGGAAGATCTCTTGTTATATCTATAACAAAATAGGGTACATATATTTTATTTTTAAAATAGCCGTGTTTTTTAACACGCGTATATCCGTTTACACTTAAACTTTATATTGACTGCTAAGCGACAAACTATAAATACACCTCTGAAATTGCTGCGCATAAATTTTGTCCTACTAAATTTCAGATGTAACTGAAATATATGTCTTTGTTTCACCCTCTACACTAATTCTATGTATTCTATGTGTGTCCACAATTCATCGCAACTGATTCAGCTATATGTTATACTCTATGGCCATCAGAGCGTTGCGTCTCCGCTTTTCGGTACACCCCGTTGCTGTAGCTAGTTGTTTAACCACAGCCGCTAGATGGGTCTCCTAAGCATTATCTAAGCGAGGATAGGCGTTTTTTACACACGCAAATGAAACGTATACGCGCGTGTTAAAAAACACGGCTAATATTAAATATCATTATTTAAATATTAATTAGATATTATAAATATTTAAATATAAAATTTTTGCGAAAGTTTGAGACCGCGAATTTCTTTCTCGTCAATTTGCAGGAAAAACTGCAAAAAAATAGTAGCTCTTCCAAAAATTTAAAAACTTGAGCTAAAAGTATAGAGCTCTATGATTTATTCAAAACAAAAATTATTAAAATATTGCTGGCCGTTCAGAAATTATGACCAATAGAAGAAAATATATGTAATTTCACTTTAAACTTGCAAATTTTTGCAGAACATGACATATTTTAAAAACAAGGTATTGGGAAAATGCTAATATCTGATCCTCTATCAAACAAGTTATCCAACGAAAAGCTAAAATTTGAAACACAAAAAATTTGTAATTTGACATTTTTACTCTTGAAGAGTACCACCCCTAGTTGACATATTCAAACGGACAAGTATAAAAACAAAAGTTGATTCTTTCCAAAAGGTTGGCAAACGAATAAAAAAACTGGTGGTAGGTGAGCATGCACGTATGTATATATAAAGACTTATACATGCGTGTGTCTGTACGTATGCAGGTTTGTATGGTCGTGTGTATGTCGATTTGCTTTTCTTCGACTTTGCACTAATTGGTTTGAAACGTTTACAAACGTATGCTGGCAAAATGAATACACAAAATAAATATTTTGTTGTTGCTTTCGTGTGTATGGGCAGTTTTTATTTTTAGATAGCATCTGTTCATATTGTTGAGAGTTGTGAGTTGCGTGTTTGGCTGGCAAATTTTTCGCTGAAGTCGGATTTTGAAGACTGATGTCTCGTTTGACTTCTCAAACATTTTATAACTTTTGGAATTTAAATAGACCGTTTTATTCTATTGAACTTTATCGCTTCTCGGCCTATGGCTTAGATCAAAAGTGTAGTATCTGTTCTTATTAGCTTAACATCTAATAGATCCTTCATCGAAGGACAAAAAATGTTAAACTGATTTTTGGAAATAGACGGAGTGTTTTAGGGGCTTGCTCCACCTCTGTCACGGGTTCGCCTGGCATTGCAGTACCGCCAGGATCGGCCCAAATAATAAATAAATAACAAATAAAAAATGGAATTTAAAAATATCAGCAAACGTGCGAAAACTGCACAGTTTTAAAAAAATAAAGGTTTTTCTTTTCTTAAGTGGGGTGGACCGGCAGTGCCTTGTTACGTACTCTGGACAAGAAATTAGTATTGGGAACTATCGAATGAATTCAACTATCGATAGTTAGTTACTGAATGATTTTAACTATCGAACGAATTTTTTCATTCATTCATTTGATTTGTTCTTTAGCTTGCCAGAAGCCAAAAGAACAATCTCTGGATTGTTTTAGTTACCCCTCGGGGTAGCTAAAGAACAAACATATATAAGACAAAAAACGTCGTGTTCCAATGAAACGTGATCCAGATACGGCTAGAGATTTAACATGCAAATGCGCAAACAATGTGAACCATATGGATCAATTTGTTGTTGCATTTGTATGTTAAATTTCTATCCGTATCTGGATCACGCTACATTGGAACGTAACAAAAACGTTAAATATGACTAAAATGGTGTAAATTTTGCTTCAAGTAAATAATGAAAATATTCAATTTAAATGCCTTTGTTACATGTTATGCAAAGCGCATGAATGATATGCAAATGACCTTGGTTCGCAACCCACTGAGTTTTTTGGTCTCCCCAAACCTGTGGGGAGATTTTATGCCTCTACAACAACAACAACAGGAAAGAGGGTTACTTAAGATGGTTTTTTATCTGTATTATTCAAATCTGTTTCAGAGGCATTATTGATTGCCTTAACTTATACATAAGCTACTGTTTTTTTTTTTTTTTTCAAAATTCAGGTCACGTTTAATTAATATAAAAATTGCACATTAAATTTCACTTATAAAAGAAACATAAAACAAATATTTCAAGCACTTAAATACTAAAAGTCGCTATAGTTGTTCTAGCCAAAATCGGATAGTGCATGAGGGTCTATATTAAATTTTCGCCGCAGAGATGGCAACTGATTGCGTTATTAAACCCCTAAAAAAATTGATTGTAAAGTAAATAACACAAGTATGTACATCGAGTTGACATGAAAAATACCTTCAATGTTTAAATTGCTGTTCAAAAATATTATCATATCTAGTTTATCTCCTTTAAGTCGGTTTCTCCTGTCGTTAATTATTTGCCCTGCTTTCGAGAAAACTCGTTATGACGGAACCGATGTTGCGGGTATACATAAATATTTTTTCGAAAGCATATATAGTTCCGGAAATGTTGACTGGCTACGATTCCAATAGTCTAGGGGATTATTTGAGCGATCAACAAAATTTTGCCTTAGATATTGCTCCAACTGAATATTTGCATTGACATTGGGCGCGTTTTGACAAATTGTTTTTGCTTCAGCAACTCTTACATCGAGAAGGTCCCAGAGAGATACTTCGCTTTTATCGACCGATGCTTCTCTTGGGGTGTTGGTAGAAACACTTGTGTTTTGTTGCCGTATTAGGGAAGTTACTCCTTCCACTAGCCATTTTGTTGTATTATTTGCATTAATTTCATTACCGAACGCAATTTTTTTAAACCTAGGATCTAGGAATGTTGATTTGGCGCACATTTTGTCAGACTCCAACTGCCCTAATCGTATCCAAACTACCTCTAACAATCTGCTCTTCAAACTTTCTCGCTCTACAGTTTTCATTTTGCGATTTCGTACTGCGTATTGAAGACCTCTGATCAGGGGGCACTACCAGTGACATCGTGGGATAATTTTCTTCTAACAATTCGGTTGTCATAGCCTCTACGGGCTTGAAAAGATTAGTGTAGTCCAACAATGTTTCCCATTCTGATGAATTGAGGAAATCAGGAGCATTTGGTAAAGAAGTTATTATGGCAGAGAGTGGTTTTTTTTACCAAGCATATGCGCTCCATCATTATAAGGGTGGAATTCCACTGGGTAGGGACATCTTGTTTTAACCTCAGTTCAGTAACGCCCATTTGCTTTTGCATATTTTTTAATTTTTCCGTCGCTTGAGAACTATGGTTAAAGTAAGTGACTATGGCACGACACTTGGCAGTAACTTGTGGAACAGCTTTGATGGCATCAATTACACATAAATTTAATGTGTGCGCTACACATGGGTGGTGGTGCTTCTGTAGCATTTCAATTATAGTCTTTTTAATATTAGCCCCGTTATCACTTACTACAGTAACTATTTTGTCAAAAACGGACCACTCATCAAATATTAACTTCAATTCTGTAGCTATATTTTGGGAGGTATGATTTCCTAAGATTTCCTTTGTTGATAACGATACGAAAGCCATTACAGACTGTTTCTTTTTCAGCATATCAGTGCAACCTAATGCCAATACAAAAGGGATACACAAGACCAGTGCGAACTTATATTACTTTAGGCATCGAATAAAATTAAAAACTTAAACTGCGATAAGTAGTAAAATTCAAGAATGCGTCTAAAGTAAACTGACCTCAACTTCAACTTCAGTTGAAGCTTTTATCGAAAAACCGGACATAAGTGGGAGAGGTGTTATCCATTATATAGTTGAACTGTAGGAACTTTGCGCACTTAAATGGGTTTCGGGTTTGATGAAAAGTTTTACAGTCACACTTGGAAGTGATCGTAATACTTTTAAATGTGTTTCGATCTCTAAAATTCCATTGTTCTTTCCATCTGCTCTGTTGATTTGACATTGAGAGTTGGAAGTAAAACATATGACCTGTTAATATATCATACAAACTTGATCAGAAGATCTCCCATAAGCTCTTGACAGTTAATTCATTATGTATTACTAATGGTCCCAAGTTATTATTTACTAAAATATGTCAGGGGATATAATAGGAGTCGGCCTAGAACCAGAAGGTGCTAATCCAAGCGAGCCGGATTCATATATTCTAATTTACAATCCATAACAGCAACATTCTTCTTATCATAGTGGTCTAATTTTTAGGCCAAAACAAACATAGTGAGTAACAATTTTTCGTAATTGTATTTAGAAATCCATTGTTTTAGCGAAGTGTTTACATAAATAAGGTGTAATACGATAGTTTTGTTGTTCTTGCACATTTTTCGAAAGTCTTCAGTAGCGCTGCACAGGCGAAAATCCTTGTTGGATATGACGCGAATTCAAATAGTTTGTTTTAACAAAGACCTGTTTCAAATTTTTTTGGAACAAATTAAACATACTTATATGATGGAAACATCAATAATATAAACGCAATAGTTAAGCACGACCTTACTTATGGAAGCCCACGCCAAAGATACCCAAATATGAATCTCTGTAATTAAATCCGGTACCCGTCCATCGATATTCACCTACTGGCTTAGATGAAAAAATGACTAAAACTACCATATTTCACTCCTGAAAAATGCAAAAAAACCACATTTTTCGGGGACAACATTGGTGAAAAATTTTCAGATAGCCGAATGATAGAACAAAGAAGAATTTAGAGCGAGACAATTGACAATTGCACAGCAAAAATTTAAATAGAACGAACGATTCGAAGAAATAGTAATGAGCGAATCATTCATACCAAAAACTAGTAATTCGAAAAAATAGTAATGAACGAATCATTCATAACTAAAACTAGTAACTCGAAAAAATAGTAGTGAACGAATCATTCATAACTAAAACTAGTAACTCGAAAAAATAGTAGTGAACGAATCATTCATACCTAAAAGTAGTAACTCGAAAAAATAGTAGTGAACGAATCATTCATACCTAAAACTAGTAATTCGAAAAAATAGTAATGAACGAATTTCAAATGACTATCGAATGAATGAAAATTAGTGAACTATCGAATAACTCGATAGTTTTCATTCGATAGTTCCCAACACTACAAGAAATGCCTGAACATTCTTCAATTTGTTTTTTATAGCTAGCGAATGATTACATATAAAAAATTAACTTGAAAAAAAAAATTTCAATATATTATTACGAATATTAGCAAAACTAAGGAGTGCTGCCATTTCCAGGCCGATGCTAAGCAGTGACGTGAATTAACATCAATAATTCAATCATTATGTATCTACATAAACGAATCAATAATTGCGTCTACACAATGTACACATTCCGACGAGGAACATTTACATACAAGGCAGCGAGAGATGAGATGTCACACACAGATGAATTTACTTATACGCTTATGTGTATGCGGGAGACTGTAAACTACAAACTCGCATATGTACATCTGAGAAGCGCTAAAAAATAGACAATTGTAAACAAGTAGAAACTATATGAGAACTATACACACACGAATATAGTTGGTAAGTTCTGGAAATGGAAGAGCCTAGAAGTATGCAGCGTAAACTATAAAAGCGGGGCAGGCGAGTAAGAAGTAATTCAGTTTGAGTTGAGCTATCAATCAGTTTGATTAAGCACGCGATCTGGCGGCCAATAGTAGAGTTTCATTTGAGTTATCAATCAGTTTGGTTATTAAGCCAGCGAGTAGCAAAGTATAAGTGTTATTGTGAAGTACTTTAATAAAGGCCATTTTTCCATTATTCAATATTGGAGTTATTTATTCAACAGTTTAGCGATACGAACTTAGCAGAGGGTTGCAAATAAGAGGATTTGCGGCAGATTCGTTACAATTGGTGTCAGAAGAGGAATTGTTGAATAAATTCCAGAGAACAACAAGGACATGGCAAAGTTCAGTGAATTGAAGATCCAGCAAGTAAAGAAGGAGTTGGAGAGCCGTGGATTGAATACAAGCGGCGTTAAACTTGAACTTCAGGCACGGCTACGAGAGGCAATGGAAGCAGAAGCAATTGATGTGGAAGAGTATGACTTTCATCTTGATGGCGAGGAAATAACAAAAATGGAAGAAACACCGCAGACAATGGCGAACACAGACCTGAACATGATATTGGCTGCAATATCTGCTCAAACATCGACAATGTCATCACAGATGGAATCTCAAGAGACACGTATAACATCAAAGATTGAAGCACAAGAAACGCGTATGTCAGAAATGTCGACACAGATTACATCGAAGATGGAAGCACAAGAAACGCGTATGTCAGAAATGTCGACACAGATTACATCGAAGATGGAAGCACAAGAAACGCGTATATCCGAAATGTCGTCGCAAATGTCATCTCAGCTGGAATCGCAGGAGAACCGTATAACAGCGAAGATTGAAGCACAAGAGGCACGGATATCCGAAATGTCGGCTCAAATTTCAGCACAGATATCATCGCAGATCTCTGCTCAACTGGAAGAGCAAGAAGGACGTATTTCCTCGAAGTTGGAGGCGCAAGATACACAAATTTTACAGTTTGAAGAAAAAATCGAGGCCGAGGTGGATACTTTGAGAGGACGTATCGAGCAGTTGCAACTAAATCGCCCAGCAGTTTCAACTAGTAATTCAAAGGTAAAAACACCATCCTTTGACGGTTCTGTTCCTTTCCAGGTCTTTAAGCTACAGTTTGAGAAGACCGCAGCAGTGAACAACTGGAATGTGGTAGATAAAGTTGCTGCACTGTTCATGGCGTTGAAAGGGCCTGCAGCTGAGATTTTACAAACCATTCCAGAGAGTGAACGGAACTGTTATGAAGCATTGATGGGCGCTCTAGAGAGGCGATACGGAACTGAGCATAGGAGACATATATACCAAATGGAGTTGCTGAACCGCTTCCAGAGGCCTGGTGAAACATTGCAAGAGTTTGCGTCGGATATTGAAAGGCTAGCACATTTAGCGAATGCAGACGCACCCGTGGAATACACTGAAAGGGTAAAAATCCAGAGCTTCATAAATGGCATACGAGATGTGGAAACGAAGCGGGCTACATACGCAAACCCAAAGCCAACATTCGCAGAAACGGTGTCACAAGCCCTGATTCAAGAAACAGCGTCGCTTCTGTGTAAGCCAGTTTTCAAAGCACGCCGTGTGGAAGTAGAAAGGCCAGAGTGGGTAGACGCAATATTGGAGGCGCTGAAAGGATCGCAAAAGCGGAGTGAAAAAGTTATCAAATGCTTCAAATGCGGGAAGTCCAGTCACATTGCACGTCATTGCGATCTTGGCCTTAATAGTTCCAACAATGTGGGTGGGCGTAAACGCAAAGCTGGAGGAGATGAGCAAGAGCGAGTAAGAGGTAGAGAGCTAGATACGGCTATTGAATGCCCTGTGATATCTGTGTCGCAAATTGGTAGAAAATCGAGCAGTCTTACCGTCAGAGGGAATGTGGATGGCAATGAACGAATACTGACTGTAGATACGGGCGCATCTCATTCCTTGATCCGATCTGACTTGGTCAACAGGAGAGTAAAACCGTTACCTGGAGCAAAGTTCCGTACGGTTACTGGCGAGTATAACCAAGTTCAGGGAGAAGTGATATGTGAAGTATTAATTGGGAAGGTCATGGTTCTACACAAATTTGTTGTGGCGGAGATTGTTGATGAATTTATATTGGGAGTGGATTTCTTGGTTGACCATGACATCAAGATCGATATGCAGAGAAGGGTGATGCATTATGAGAACCAAGATGTGCCACTTAACTTCAGTTTGGAAAAAGGGTTCAGCAGTAAGCGAGTGCTGGTGGAGGAGATTCGACAGAGACCACGAAAGTCAAGGAAAGTAGATCGAGCAAAGGTTGATGGATCGAATGTTCCAAATAAAGCGAAATTAAAAGTACCTGCGAGGAAAAGACCGGCATCAACGAACCCTAATGGACGCACTAAAATGGCTGAAAGAATTTTTCAGAAAGAATGCAAGGATGGTTTCAAGCCAGCGCGCACTTTTGTTGGGAAACGTCGGAATGATACTGAGTATGTGAAGCCAATCCGTCAAGAACAAGCTCTACAAAGTAGTTCTTCATTGGCCAAGCAACAGAGTGCGAGAGAACGATCCAGAATAATGAGTAGTAAGATGGAACACAGGTACGACAGGGAAAATAATTCGGAAGGTTTCCGGAATGGAGATTTGGTACTGTTAAACAACCCTCACCGGCGGAAAGGTGTTCCAGCCCAATTTCGGTGCAGTTGGGAAGGCCCGTACAAAGTTGTGAAGAAGATCAGTGATACCATCTACCGCATACAAACCACTGGGAAACCACGGATTAGAAGGGTGGTACATTTGGAGATGCTAGCGGCGTTTAGATTGGGAGATTTGTCTGATCGGGACGATCAGACTTAGGTGGAGGGCAGTGTTGCGAATATTAGCAAAACTAAGGAGTGCTGCCATTTCCAGCCCGATGCTAAGCAGTGACGTGAATTCACATCAATAATTCAATCATTATGTATCTACATAAACGAATCAATAATTGCGTCTACACATATGTACACATTCCGACGAGCAACATTTACATACAAGGCAGCGAGAGATGAGATGTCACACACAGATGAATTTACTTATACGCTTATGTGTATGCGGGAGACTGTAAACTACAAACTCACATATGTACATCTGAGAAGCGCTAAAAAATAGACAATTTTAAACAAGTAGAAACTATATGAGAACTATACACACACGAATATAGTTGGTAAGTTCTGGAAATGGAAGAGCCTAGAAGTATGCAGCATAAACTATAAAAGCGGGGCAGGCGAGTAAGAAGTAATTCAGTTTGAGTTGAGCTATCAATCAGTTTGATTAAGCACGCGATCTGGCGGCCAATAGTAGAGTTTCATTTGAGTTATCAATCAGTTTGGTTATTAAGCCAGCGAGTAGAAAAGTATAAGTGTTATTGTGAAGTACTTTAATAAAGGCCATTTTTCCATTATTCAATATTGGAGTTATTTATTCAACAGTTTAGCGATACGAACTTAGCAGAGGGTTGCAAATAAGAGGATTTGCGGCAGATTCGTTACAATATGATAACATAAACATGAATAAACTAACCAAATTTTCCTAGCAAAATTCAGTCAACTTTTTCAAGCAAAATCAACAAAAAACAATTTTCCGAGTAAATCGAAACTTATGCGAAAAAATTAAAAAAAAAAATTTATTATTGAAGAAAAAAACGAAAAGCCTTTTAAAAGTAAAAATTCGGTTTTAGCTAAAAAAATTTTTTGCAGATTTTAAGCGATTTCACAACCGCGCCTTCGCACACTGCATAATTACGCGTAACGGCTTCGCCACTTTAATAGCTTCTATTTGTGTCAAATGCTATACTTAAGAGCTATGCAAAATTTTCACACATTTTGACTGAGTTGCTTTATTGGATAATTTTCAATGACCAAGCTGTTATAAGAGTCCATTACTGATACTTACGGCTGAATTCTGTAATTAACGGCTGAATTCTGTAATTCAGTCTCATCTCAAGTCTCTAAATTTGAGATTTTCCTTTAGAGACAATTTTTGTGACTTGAGATGATTTCGGTATTCAGTAAACGAAAGTCACAAACACAATTCACCATATCAACGAAATTCACCAAAATGACAATTTACTCATACATGGCGTTAGGCGGTATTGTGGCTGAGCTCGATAAGACTCCGTTCACAATTTTTATAGAAAATCCCAAAGTGTGTAGGTTCGAATCTCAGCGGCGCCACATAGAGTTCGATGTTTTTTTAAGAATTTTCAATTTTTTAATTTTTTCTATGCTTATTTTAATTTTAGGAATAAAAAAAATATATTTAAGGCGTTTTTCGCAAATAATTTTCATAATTTTTCTGAAATTTTCACGTTTGTGATCTGCCCCGGCCCAGCTCACAAATTAGTGATTGCTTTTGTGAGGCTGGAGACGCGAGACAGCTTAAAGAATGGCAAATTGTCTCAAAAGCAGGGATGCACCTTAACGTTAAGCTAATCGTTTATCAAAAAATTTCCACCGTTTCCGTTGAAACACTTCGAAATATTATCGATAAAGAAATTATCAAGATAAATTGTATCTCGTTTTTAACCGAAACGAAAAGCTTTCGTTAACGTTAAAAACGTTGATTATCGTAACGAAATGATATCGTTTCGTTGGTTAAGCATGCCTGCTCAAAAGTGATTTTCACCCCAAATAGTCTCTAATAGTGACTAGAGACGGCTTACTGAATTCAGCTATTAGTCTCATCTCAAGTCTCTAAATTTGAGATTTTCGTTTAGAGACAATTTTTGTGACTTGAGATGATTTCGGTATTCAGTAAACGAAAGTCACAAAAACAATTCACCATATCAACGAAATTCACCAAAATTACAATTTACTCATACATCATACATTGAACAAATAATATAAGTATTGCATTTTGTTAACACAACGTCATGTGGTATTTTGACTGAGCTTGCTGAGAAAGTGTTCATAATTTTTATAGAAAATCCCAAAGTGTGTAGGTTCGAATCTCAGCGGCGCCCACGCAGAGTTAGCTGTTTTTTTTAAGTATTTTCTGTTTTTTAATTTTTTCTATGCTTATTTTAATTTGAGGATTAAAAAAATATATTTAAAGCGTTTTTCGCAAATAATTTTCATATTTTTTCTGAAATTTTTACGTTTGTGATCTGCCCCGGCCCAGCTTACAAATTAGAGATTGCTTTTGTGAGGCTGGAGACGCGAGACAGCTTACAGAATGGCAAATTGTCTCAAAAGTGATTTTCACCCCAAAAAGTCTCTAATAGTGACTAGAGACGGCTTACTGAATTCAGCTGTTAGCATAGACTTGACTTGGCGTAAACTCGGTAACTTAGAGCCTCCTGCGATTTACAACCAGATTGACTGAATTTTGTGTGTGTTAGTGCAGTCGGGTGGCTTCGTGACACACGTATTTTTTGTCGGCTACACGTTGACGAAAATCAAAAATTTTTGATTTTTTCATTTGGCGCTAGCTTATTTGATAGTCGCGAGGTGTGATTGACAAAACAGCAAAAAAATAGTAGCTCTTCCAAAAATTTAAAAACTTGAGCTAAAAGTATAGAGCTCTATGATTTATTCAAAACAAAAATTGTTAAAATATTGCTGGCCGTTCAGAAATTATGACCAACAGAAGAAAATATATGTAATTTCACTTTAAACTTGCAAATTTTTGCAGAACATGACATATTTCAAAAACAAGGTATTGGGAAAATGCTAATATCTGATCCTCTATCAAACAAATTATCCAACGAAAAGCTAAAATTTGAAACACAAAAAATTTGTAATTTGACATTTTTACTCTTGAAGAGTACCACCCCTAGTTGACATATTCAAGCGGACAAGTATAAAAACAAAAGTTGATTCTTTCCAAAAGGTTGGCAAACGAATAAAAAAACTGGTGGTAGGTGAGCATGCACGTATGTATATATAAAGACTTATACATGCGTGTGTCTGTACGTATGCAGGTTTGTATGGTCGTGTGTATGTCGATTTGCTTTTCTTCGACTTTGCACTAATTGGTTTGAAACGTTTACAAACGTATGCTGGCAAAATGAATACACAAAATAAATATTTTGTTGTTGCTTTCGTGTGTATGGGCAGTTTTTATTTTTAGATAGCATCTGTTCATATTGTTGGAGTTGTGAGTTGCGTGTTTGGCTGGTAAATTTTTCGCTGAAGTCGGATTTTGAAGACTGATGTCTCATTTGACTTCTCAAACATTTTATAACTTTTGGAATTTAAATAGACCGTTTTATTCTATTGAAGTTTATCGCTTCTCGGCCTATGGCTTAGATCAAAAGTGTAGTATCTGTTCTTATTAGCTTAACATCTAATAGATCCTTCATCGAAGGACAAAAAATGTTAAACTGATTTTTGGAAATAGACGGAGTGTTTTAGGGCTTGCTCCACCTCTGTCACGGGTTGGCCTGGCATTGCAGTACCGCCAGGATCGGCCCAAATAATAAATAAATAACAAATAAAAAATGGAATTTAAAAATATCAGCAAACGTGCGAAAATTGCACAGTTTAAAAAAAAAAGTTTTTCTTAAGTGGGGTGGGACCGGCAGTGCCTTGTTACGTACACGGACAAGAAATGCCTGAACTTCTTCAATTTGTTTTTTATATCTAGCGGATGATTACATATAAAAAAATTAACTTGAAAAAAAAATTTCAATATATTGTCACGGATATTAGCATCACTAAATTATCCCATCACTAAGGCGATGCTAAGGCCATGCCATGCAGGATTTACGTTAATAATTAAATCAAGTATACACATATATAGGGCAGCCCAGAGAGATGTCACACACAGATGCATTTACTTATATGCCTATGTGCGCGCGGGAGACTGTAAACTACAAACATTCACATCAATAATTCAATCTTTATGTATCTACATAAACGAATAAATAATTGCGTCTACACATATGTACGAATACGAGCAGCGGAGTGGCAATGCACAAACACATGCATATATCTTATCTGAGTTGTCACAAGAGAGAGCAATAATTTGTGCACGTAGTTGTGGCTAGCGATTTTGTAGCCGAAACAACTAGTAAGTTCTGGAAATCGAAGAGCCTAGAAGTATGCAGCGTAAACTATAAAAGCGGGGCAAGCGAGTAAGAAGTAATTCAGTTTGATTTGAGATTTGGATTAAGCGCTATCTAGCGAGCTATAGCAGTATAGTAGAGCTTCATTTGAGCAGTCAATCAGTTTGGCTATTAAGTAAGCTATTCGTTGCAAAGTACAAGTGTTATTGTGAAGTACTTGAATAGATGCCATTTTGTATTATTACATATTGGAGTTATTTATTCAACAGTTTAGCGATACGAACTTAGCAGAGGGTTGCAAATAAGAGGATTTGCAGCAAATTCGTTACAATTGGTGTCAGAAGAGGAATTGTTGGATAAATTCTAGAGGACAACAAGGACATGGCAAAGTTCAGTGAATTGAAGATCCAGCAACTGAAGAAGGAGTTGGAGAGCCGTGGATTGAATACAAGCGGCGTTAAACTTGAACTTCAGGCACGGCTACGAGAGGCAATGGAAGCAGAAGGAATTGATGTGGAAGAGTATGTCTTTCATCTTGATGGCGAGGAGACAACGAAAATTGAAGAGACAACCGAAACATCGCAGACGGTTAGCAGCACAGACTTGAACATGATATTGGCTGCAATATCTGTACAAACATCGACAGTAGCATCAATGTCGTCGCAACTGGCATCTCAACTGGAAGCACAAGAGGCACGTATAACAGAAATGTCATCACAAATATCCACCAACATGTCATCACAACTGGAAGAACAGAAAACGTATATGTCATCACAGATGGAATCCCAAGAGACACGTATAACAGCGAAGATTGAATCACAGGAGACACGTATCTCAGAAATGTCGTCGCAAATGTCATCTCAACTGGAAGAACAGAAGACATATATGGCATCGCAACTGGAAGAACAGAAGACATATATGATATCTCAGTTGGCTCAGCAGTTGAAAGCGCAAGAGGATCGCATATCATCGCAGCTGGAGGGTTTTAGTGAACGACAAGATAAAATGGAAGCTGAGATGGATGCTTTGAAAGATCGGATTCAGCAGTTACAATTAAATCGTCCAGCAGTTTCAGCGAGTAATCCAAAGATAAAAACACCATCCTTTGACGGTTCTGTTCTTTTCCAGGTCTTTAAGCTACAGTTTGATAAGACCGCAGCAGTGAACAACTGGAATGTGGAAGATAAAGTTGCCGCACTCTTCGTAGCATTGAAAGGACCAGCTGCTGAAATCTTACAGACTATTCCAGAGTACGAACGGAACAGTTATGACGCATTGATGGCTGCTGTAGAACGGCGATACGGAAGCGAACACAGGAAACAGATATTTCAAATAGAATTGCAAAACCGCTACCAAAAAGCTAACGAGACTTTGCAGGAGTTTGCTTCGGACATTGAAAGATTGGCTCATCTTGCAAATGCGGATGCACCCGTGGAATACACGGAAAGAGTGAAGATTCAGAGCTTTATAACTGGCATACGGGACGTCGAAACGAAGCGAGCCACATACGCGAACCCAAAGCAAACATTTTCTGAAACGGTTTCCCATGCATTGACTCAGGAAACGGCGTCATTATTGAGTAAACCAGCATACAAAGCTCATCGTGTGGAAGTAGAAAGGCCGGAGCGGGTAGATACAATTTTGGAAGCTCTGAAGGGATCACAACAGAAAAATGCCGGAGTTATGAAATGTTTCAAGTGCGTAACCCAGGTCACATTGCACGTCATTGCAGTAGCAATTCCAAAAGTTCCAACAATGTGGGTGGCCGTAAACGCAGACCTGAAGGAGACGATCAAATCTCCAAATCCACTCAATCGTTAAACTAAAGCGAGTCAGCCGCAAGGGGCGACAGCTGGCTCCCTCAGTAATTGGAGAAGTAGAATGTGAAGTAGCAATTGGGAACGTCACGGTACTTCACAATTTTATAGTGGCAGGTATTGTTGATGAAATCATAATTGGAGTGGACTTCTTAATCAACCAAGGCATCAAGATCGATATGCAAAGCAAGACGATGCGATATAAGAACATGGATGTGCCACTAAATTTCGCCTACGAGAGAGGCTACAGCAGTAAACGAGTGCTGGTGGAAGAGAGTCAGCAAATACCACCAAAATCAGAAGCAGTCATCTGGGCAAAGGTAGATGGAGATTGTGGGACAAACAAATTGTGGGTTGTCGAAGCAGCAAATAAATCAGCACTGAACATACTTGTAGGAAAAACCCTGGCTATGACAAAACAAGATGGACGTATTCCGGTAAGAGTACTCAATGAGTTCAAGTCACCATTCAATTTGACCAAAGGAGCTATTTTGGGAAGATGCCAAGAGGCCGAAGTAGTTATTAACTGTGAACAGCTCCTGGAATACGTTTCATCTAGTAATACTGATCTTTCAAATGATATCACGGCATGGACGCATGGGCTAGAAGAAGCCTATCAGAGTAAGGCAAAACAACTGCTCCTAAAGTACGCGAACATATTTGACCAGGATAATTCTAAACCAGGCCGCACCAACGTTGTGAAACACCAAATTGACACTGGAGATGCGAGGCCGATCCGACAAGCACCACGTAGTGTTCCACTGGCGAAGCGGGAAGTTGTGAGTCAAATCATTCAAGAAATGAGCGACAGCGGCGTCATCGAACCATCAGCTAGTCCATGGAGCTCACCGGTAGTACTTGTAAAAAAGAAGGATGGAAAAATGAGGTTTTGCGTGGACTACCGGAAGTTGAATGACGTAACAAAAAAGGATAGCTACCCATTGCCAAGAATTGACGACACTCTGGACTCGCTATCTGGTACGAAATGGTTTTCCACGCTGGACTTGAAAAGCGGCTACTGGCAAGTGGAGGTGAAGGAGGAAGATAAAGAAAAAACAGCCTTCAGTGTCGGTGATGGTCTTTGGCAATTTACAGTGATACCTTTTGGACTTTGTAATGCACCAGCTACTTTTGAGAGACTCATGGACCAGGTTCTGAAAGGACTACATTGGAAAACATGCTTGGTGTACCTGGACGACATCATCGTATTGGGCAAGAACTTTGATGAACATCTTAAGAACTTGGAGGAAGTTTTCCAGAGAATAGCTGGCGCTGGTCTGAAGTTAAGTCCCAAAAAGTGTGCGCTGTTTAAAAAGGAAGTCAATTATTTGGGTCACAAGGTAACGACAGAGGGCATCTGCACTGCGAACGAAAAAATAGAGGCTGTAAAGGATTGGCCAAGACCACAGAACCTACATGAATTGAGAAGTGTTGTTGGGCTGTGCACATATTACCGCCGATTTGTACCAAATTTTTCCAGCGTAGCCCATAGCCTGCATGAGCTTACAAGAAAAAAAAAAGCTTTTGAATGGAAGAAGGAGCAAGAAGTGGCTTTCCAAACCTTGAAGGAGCGTTTGTGCACTGCCCCAATGTTAGCATATCCGATTCCAGGAGCAACATTTATTCTAGATACAGATGCGAGTGGATATGCTATAGGAGGCGTTTTATCACAACTGGTCGATGGACAAGAGAAAGTAGTTGCATATTACAGCCGTTCGATTGGAAAACCAGAGAGGAACTACTGTGTTACGCGGAGAGAGCTGTTGGCATTGGTAGAGTGCATTAAACATTTTCACAAATACCTCTACGGCCAGCGATTCCGTGTCAGGACAGATCACGCAGCGTTGAAATGGCTTCTGCAGTTCCGTAATCCGGAAGGACAATTGGCACGGTGGATCGAGCGACAACAAAGCTACGACTTTTCCATTGAGCATCGAAAAGGTAGTACCCATGGAAATGCTGATGCAATGTCACGAAGACCATGTAGTTTGGAATGCAAGCACTGTTCAAAAGCCGAGGCTAAAGAAGACATTATAGATGTCCGGCTAATGACTATAACATGTACAGATGAATGGGACAAGGAACAGCTAAGAAAGTGCCAGCTAGAAGATGCAGATCTGTCACGTGTTATGCAAGGGCTCGAACGAAATGAAAGACCAAACAGAGAAGAGATGTCAGCAGAGAGTCCCATTGCGAAGTCATATTGGGCACAGTGGAACAGTTTAGAATTGATATCCGGTTGCCTTCATCGAGTATGGGAGAGTGAGGATGGTAGATACAAGAATAAACTGATAGTTGTTCCCAGAAAGAGGGTTCCTGATGTGCTCAGCGAGCTGCATAATGGTCCAAGCGGAGGTCATCTTGGAATCACGAAGACGCTCGAGAAGATTAAACAGAGATGCTATTGGGTTGGTTGCCGTCAGTCGGTCACTGAGTGGATTGCGAACTGAGAGGTTTGCAGCAGAGCGAAAGGGCCCAGAACACGAAGTCATGGCCAGATGAAGCAATATAACTCAGATGCGCCATTTGAAAGGATCGCTATGGATGTCGCCGGTCCATTTCCTACTAGCAACGGCGGAAACAAATATGTACTGGTAGTTATGGATTATTTCAGCAAATGGCCAGAGGTATACCCAATCCCAAATCAAGAAGCGGAAACGGTAGCAGAAGTGTTTATAAACAATTGGGTTGCAAGGTATGTTGTACCAATGGAGTTACATTCTGACCAAGGCAGGAATTTCGAATCAGCTGTGTTCCAGGAAATGTGTAAGACATTGGGCAATCGAAAAACACGGACAACTGCATTGCATCCTCAATCCGATGGTATGGTAAAACGATTCAATAGAACATTGGAGGAGCACTTAAGGAAAGTAGTGGACAAGTACCATAAAGAATGGGATACCCGAATACCATTATTCTTGATGGCTTACCGATCAGCAGTGCATGAGACAACGGGCCAAACCCCTGCAAAAGTAATTTTTGGCAATGACCTTAGACTGCCAGCTGATTTGAAGTTTGGGATAGATGCCAATGCGGAGAGAAATGTCAGGAAATCCACTAGTGATTTGGAAGAAGATCTAAGAGAAATACATGATCTGATAAGGCAACGAACAAAGATTATGAGTGACAAGATAAAAGCCAGATATGATAAAGCAATTAATTCAGAAGGTTTTCAGGAGGGAGATTTTTTACAACCCACAACGTAAAAAAGGTTTGTCCCCGAAATTGCAGTGTAATTGGGAAGGCCCATACAAAGTTGTAAAACGGATCAACGATGTAGTGTACCGCATACAAACCATCGGTAAACCACGAACCAAAATGAAGGTGGTCCATTTGGAAAGGCTAGCAACGTTTAGATCGAGAGATTTGTCTGATCGGGACGATAATTTGCAATAATTTGTGCACGTAGTTGTGGCTGGCGATTTTGTAGCCGAAACAACTAGTAAGTTCTGGAAATCGAAGAGCCTAGAAGTATGCAGCGTAAACTATAAAAGCGGGGCAAGCGAGTAAGAAGTAATTCAGTTTGATTTGAGATTTGGATTAAGCGCTATCTAGCGAGCTATATCAGTATAGTAGAGCTTCATTTGAGCTGTCAATCAGTTTGGTTATTAAGTAAGCTATTCGTTGCAAAGTACAAGTGTTATTGTGAAGTACTTGAATAGATGCCATTTTGTATTATTACATATTGGAGTTATTTATTCAACAGTTTAGCGATACGAACTTAGCAGAGGGTTGCAAATAAGAGGATTTGCAGCAAATTCGTTACAATATGATAATTAGCTTAACATCTAATAGATCCTTCATCGAAGGACAAAAAATGTTAAACTGATTTTTGGAAATAGACGGAGTGTTTAGGGGCTTGCTCCACCTCTGTCACGGGTTAGCCTGGCATTGCAGTACCGCCAGGATCGGCCCAAATAATAAATAAATAACAAATAAAAAATGGGGTTTAAAAATATCAGCAAACGTGCGAAAACTGCAGAGTTAAAAAAAAAAAGTTGTTTTTTTCTTAAGTGGGGTGGGACCGGCAGTGCCTTGTTACGTACTCCGGACAAGAAATGCCTGAACATTCTTCAATTTGTTTTTTATAGCTAGCGGATGATTACATATAAAAAAATTAACTTGAAAAAAAAAATTTCAATATATGATAACATAAACATGAATAAACTAATCAAATTTTCCTAGCAAAATTCAGTCAACTTTTTCAAGCAAAATCGACAAAAAACAATTTTCCGAGTAAATCGAAACTTATGCGAAAAAATTAACAAAAAATTTATTATTGAAGAAAAAAACGAAAAGCCTTTTAAAAGTAAAAATTCTGTTTTAGCTAAAAAATTTTTTTGCAGATTTTAAGCGATTTCACAACCGCACCTTCGCACACTGCATAATTACGCGTAACGGCTTCGCCACTTTAATAGCTTCTATTTGTGTCAAATGCAAATCAAGAGCTATGAAATATTTTCACACATTTTGACTGAGTTGCTTTATTGGATAATTTTCAATGACCAAGCTGTTATAAGAGTCCATTACTGATACTTACGGCTGAATTCTGTAATTTACGGCTGAATTCTGTAATTCAGTCTCATCTCAAGTCTCTAATAACTTTATTCAGTAAGCCGTCTCTAGTCACTATTAGAGACTTTTTGGGGTGAAAATCACTTTTGAGACAATTTGCCATTCTGTAAGCTGTCTCGTGTCTCCAGCCTCACAAAAGCAATCACTAATTTGTGAGCTGGGCCGGGGCAGATCACAAACGTGAAAATTTCAGAAAAAGTATGAAAATTATTTGCGAAAAACGCTTTAAACATATTTTTTTTATTCCTCAAATTAAAATAAGCATAGAAAAAATAAAAAAACAGAAAATACTTAAAAAAAACTTCGAATTTAATAGTGGCGCCGCTGAGATTCGAACCTACAATCTTTAGGATTTTCTATAAAAATTGTGAACGGCGTCTTCGCGAGCTTAGCCACTATACCACACTACGTTACGTTGACAAAATGCAATGGTATATTATTTGATCAATGTATGAGTAAATTGTCATTTTGGTGAATTTCGTTGATATGGTGAATTGTTTTTGTGACTTTCGTTTACTGAATACCGAAATCATCTCAAGTCATAAAAATTGTCTCTAAAGGAAAATCTCAAATTTAGAGACTTGAGATGAGACTGAATTACAGAATTCAGCCGTAAAGTTGAGATTTTCCTTTAGAGACAATCTTTGTGACTTGAGATGATTTCGGTATTCAGTAAACGAAAGTCACAAAAACAATTCACCATATCAACGAAATTCACCAAAATGACAATTTACTCATACATTGAACAAATAATATAGCAATGCATTTTGTCAACATAACGATAGGTGGTATTGTGGCTGAGTTTGCTAAAACGCCGTTCACAATTTTTATAGAAAATCCCAAAGTGTGTCGGTTCGAATCTCAGCGGCGCCACATTAGAGTTCGATGTTTGTTAAGTATTTCCTGTTTTTTAATTTTTTCTATGCTTATTTTAATTTGAGGAATAAAAAAAATATATTTAAAGCGTTTTTCGCAAATAATTTTCATACTTTTTCTGAAAGTTTCACGTTTGTGATCTGCCCCGGCCCAGCTCACAAATTAGTGATTGCTTTTGTGAGGCTGGAGACGCGAGACAGCTTACAGAATGGCAAATTGTCTCAAAAGTGATTTTCACCCCAAATAGTCCCTAATAGTGACTAGAGACGGCTTATTGAATTCACCTGTTAGTCTCATCTCAAGTCTCTAAATTTGAGATTTTCGTTTAGAGACAATTTTTGTGACTTGAGATGATTTCGGTATTCAGTAAACGAAAGTCACAAAAACAATTCATCATATCAACGAAATTCACCAAAATTACAATTTACTCATACATTGAACAAATAATATAAGTATTGCATTTTGTTAACACGACGTCATATGGTATTGTGACTGAGCTTGCTGAGAAACCGTTCATAATTTTTATAGAAAATCCCAAAGTGTGTAGGTTCTAATCTTAGCGGCGCCACGCAGAGTTAGATGTTTTTTTTAAGTATTTTTTGTTTTTTTAATTTTTTCTATGCTTATTTTAATTTGAGGATTAAAAAAATATATTTAAAGCGTTTTTCGCAAATAATTTTCATATTTTTTCTGAAATTTTCACGTTTGTGATCTGCCCCGGCCCAGCTCACAAATTAGTGATTGCTTTTGTGAGGCTGGAGACGCGAGACAGCTTACAGAATGGCAAATTGTCTCAAAAGTGATTTTCACCCCAAATAGTCTCTAACAGTGACTAGAGACTGCTTACTGAATTCAGCTGTTAGCATAGACTTGACTTGGCGTAAACTCGGCAACTTAGAGCCTCCTGCGATTTACAACCAGATTGACTGAATTTTGTGTGTGTTAGTGCAGTCGGATGGCTTCGTGACACACGTATTTGTTGTCGGCTACACGTTGACGAAAATCAAAAATTTTTGATTTTTTCATTTGACGCTAGCTTATTTGATAGTCGTGAGGTGTGATTGACAAAACAGCAGTGTTGTATTTAGTTTGTGTCGACATTCAAAATGAACAAGTGCGCGGAAGAACAGCAATTCATATTAAAATTTTTACCAGCTTTATGGAATGTAAAGCTTTTATTATTATTTAATAAAATTTTTATACATTTTTTTATTATTTAATAAAACTGCTGTAGTTGCAAGTAAAAAAAAAAGTCATCATCCGATGACGTCATATTCACGACCGAACTCTACGGTTTCTCAATGCAAATGTTGATTGATGGCTTTTTATTTGATAGTCGCGGGGCAAGCGTCAAATACGCGACACGCACACATATAAAAATTCAGTCAATCTGGTTGTAAATCGCAGGAGGCTCATAATCAGCTGTTTTCCAGCTGTCATTTTATTGTGAAATATTTGCTACAAAAAGTGGTGCTTTTTAAACAAAGTTAATTTTGAGTACTACAATTAATTTATGAGTGTAAAAATTAAAAATAAAATAAAAACAAGTAAGGAAGGCTAAGTTCGGGTGTAATCGAACATTACATACTCAGTTGAGAGCTATGGAGACAAAATAAGGGAAAATCACCATGTAGGAAAATGAACCTCGGGTAACCCTGGAATGTGTTTGTATGACATGCGTATCAAATGTCAGGTATTAAAGAGTATTTTAAGAGGGAGTGGGCCATAGTTCTATAGGTGGACACCTTTTCGAGATATCGCCATAAAGGTGGACCAGGACTGACTCTAGAATTTGGTTGTACGATATGGGTATCAAATGCAAGGTGTTAATGAGTATTTTAAAACGGAGTGGGCCTTAGTTCTATAGGTGGACGGCTTTTCGGTATATCGTTATAAAGGTGGACCAGGGGTGACTCTAGAATGCGTTTGTACAATAAGGGTATCAAACGAAAGGTGTTAATGAGTGTTTTAAAAGGTAGTGGGCCTTAGTTCTATGGGTTGACGCCTTTTCGAGATATTGCCATAAAGGTGGACCAGGGCTGACTCTAGAATTTGTTTGTACGATATGGGTATCAAATGAAAGGTGTTAATGAGTATTTTAAAAGGGAGTAGGCCTTAGTTCTATAGGTGGACGCCTTTTCGGGATATGGTTATAAAGGTGGACCAGGGGTGACTCTAGAATTAATTTGTACGATATGGGTATTAAATGAAAGGTGTTAATGAGTATTTTACAAGAGGGTGGGCCTTAGTTCTATGGGTGGACACCTTTTCGAGATATCGCCATAAAGGTGGACCAGGGATGACTCTAGAATGCGTTTGTACAATATGGGTATCAAACGAAAGGTGTTAATGAGTATTTTAAAAGGGAGTGGGCCTTAGTTCTATAGGTGGACGCCTTTTCCAGATATCGCCATAAAGGTGGACCAGGGGTGACTTTAGAATTTTTTTACGATATGGGTATCAAATGAAAGGTGTTAACGAGTATTTTAAAAGGGAGTGTGCCTTAATTCTATAGGTGGACGCCTTTTCGGGATATCGTTATAAAGGTGGACCAGGGTTGACTCTAGAATGCGTTTATACATTATGAGTATCAAACGAAAGGTGATAATGAGTATTTTAAAAGGGAGTGGGCCTTAGTTCTATAGGTGGACGCTTTTTCGATATATCGCCATAAAGGTGGACCATGTGAGTGGGTGATTCTATAATGTGTTTGTACAATATGGGTGTCAAATTAAAGGTATTAATAAGAATTTTAAAAGGGAGTGGTGGTAGTTGTATATGTGAAGGCGTTTTCGAGATATCGACCAAAATGTGGACCAGGGTGACCCAGAACATCATCTGTCGGGTACCGCTAATTTATTTATATATGTAATACCACGAACAGTAATCCTGCCATGATTCCAAGGGCTTTTGATTTCGCCCTGCAGAACTTTTTCATTTTCTTTTACTTAATATGGTAGGTGTCACACCTATTTTACAAAGTTTTTTTCTAAAGTTATATTTTGCGTCAATAAACCAATCCAATTACCATGTTTCAACCCTTTTTTCGTATTTGGTATAGAATTATGGCACTTTTTTCATTTTTCGTAATTTTCGATATCGAAAAAGTGGGCGTGGTCATAGTCAGATTTCGGCCATTTTTTATACCAATAGAAAGTGAGTTCAGGTAATTATGTGAACTGAGTTTAGTAAAGATATATCGATTTTTGCTCAAGTTATCGTGTTAATGGCCGAGCGGAAGGACAGACGGTCGATTGTGTATAAAAACTGGGCTTGGCTTCAACCGATTTCTCCCTTTTTCACAGAAAACAGTCGCCGTCCTAGAATCTAAGCCGCTACCAAATTCCACAAGGATTGGTAAATTTTTGTTCGACTTATGGCATTAAATGTATCCTAGACAAATCAAATGAAAAAGGGCGGAGCCACGCCCATTTTGAAATTTTCTTTTATTTTTGTATTTTGTTGCACCATATCATTACTGGAGTTGAATGTTGATATAATTTACTTATATACTGTAAAGATTTACATTTTTTGTAAAAATTTCACTTTAAAAACAATTTTTTTAAAAGTGGGCGTGGTCGTTCTCCGATTTTGCAAATTTTTTTTAAGCATACATATATTAATAGGAGTAACGTTCCTGCCAAATTTCATCATGATATCTTCAACGACTGCCAAATTACAGCTTGCAAAACTTCTAAATTACCTTCTTTTAAAAGTGGGCGGTGCCACGCCCATTGTCCAAAATTTTACTTATTTTCTATTCTGCATCATAAGTTCAACGCACCTACCAAGTTTCATCACTCTATCCCTCTTTGGTAACGAATTATCGCAATTTTTCGAAATTTTCGATATCGAAAAAGAGCGCGTGGTTATAGTCCGATATCGTTCATTTTAAATAGCGATCTGATATGAGCGCCCAGGAATCTACATACCAAATTTCGTCAAGATATATCAAAATTTACTCAAGTTATCGTGTTAACGGAGAGACGGACGGACGGACGGACATGGCTTAATAAAATTTTTTTTCGATACTGATGATTTTGATATAAGGAAGTCTATATCTATCTCGATTCCTTTATACCTGTACAACCAACCGTTATCCAATCAAAGTTAATATACTCTGTGAGCTCTGCTCAACTGAGTATAATAAATGTCAATTTGTATGACAAAATGTCAAAATGAAATGTAAACAAACAAATGGCATCTCAAAATGTAAACGTCACTTAGAACTTACATAGAAAATCAAAATTCAACAGACTTGTAAAGGGCCCATTACTGATACTTAGCATAGACTTGATTTGACTTGAGAACTGTCACTTACAGTTCTGTTAAATGAACATTGTATGTTACTGATTACTCAAAATTTAGCAACACTTAACTTGACTTAGAAGTCTTTTGAATTTTGATTTTCTATGTAAGTTCTAAGTAACGTTTACAGTTTGAGATGCCATTTGTTTGTTTCCATTTCATTTTGACATTTTGTCATACAAATTGACATTTACTGATAATGATGCCAGATTGGATGCGCTAAGTGGAGTATAATCGTGGCTAAGTTGCCAAGTTTACGTCAAGTCAAGTCAAGTATATGCTAAGTATCAGTAATGGGCCCTTTACCCACGGACGTGTGTAACGTATACGTATGCCGTACGTTCACACATTTGAGCGAAATTTATGCCCGTAGTGGCAACGAAAAAAATGTTGCCTTTGAGCTGTTTGAATGAATGCTTATGGAAACATCAACTTTTTATACTCAGTTGAGCAGAGCTCACAGAGTATATTAAGTTTGATTGGATAACGGTTGGTTGTACAGGTATAAAGGAATCGAGATAGATATAGACTTCCATATATCAAAATAATCAGGATCGAAAAAAAATTTGATTGAGCCATGTCCGTCCGTCCGTTAACACGATAACTTGAGTAAATTTTGAGGTAAATTGATGAAATTTGGTGTGTAGGTTTCTGAGCACTCATCTCAGATCGCTATTTAAAATGAACGAAATCGGACCATAACCACGCCCACTTTTTCGATATCGAAAATTTCGAAAAACCGAAAAAGTGCGATAATTAATTACCAAAGAAAGCTAAAACGATGAAACTTGGTAGATGAGTTGACCTTATGACACAGAATAGAAAACTAGTAAAATTTTGGACAATGGGCGCGGCACCGCCCACTTTTAAAAGAAGGTAATTTAAAACTTTTGCAAGCTGTAATTTGGCAGTCGTTGAAGATATCATGATGAAATTTGGCAGGAACGTTACTCCTATTACTATATGTACGCTTAAAAAAATTTGCAAAATCGGAGAAGGACCACGCCCACTTTTAAAAAAAAATTTTTTTTAAAGTAAAATTTTAACAAAAAATTTAATATCTTTACAGTATATAAGTAAATTATGTCAACATTCAACTCCAATAATGATATGGTGCAACAAAATACAAAAATAAAAGAAAATTTCAAAATGGGCGTGGCTCCGCCCTTTTGTCTAGGATACTTTTAATGCCATAAGTCGAACAAAAATTTACCAATCCTTGTGAAATTTGGTAGGGGTATAGATATTATGACGTTAACTGTTTTCCGTGAAAATGGGCGAAATCGGATGAAGCCACGCCCAGTTTTTATACACAGTCATCCGTCTGTCCTTCCGCATGGCCGTTAACACGATAACTTGAGTAAATTTTGAGGTTTCTTGATGAAATTTGGTACGTAGGTTCCTGGGCACTCATCTCAGATCGCTATTTAAAATTAATGAAATCGGACCGTAACCACGCCCACTTTTTCGATATCGAAAATTACGAAAAATGAAAAAAATGCCATAATTCTATACCAAATACGAAAAGAGGGATGAAACATGGTAATTGGATTGGTTTATTGACGCGAAATATAACTTTAGAAAAAACTTTGTAAAATGGTTGTGACACCTACCAGATTAAGTAGAAGAAAATGAAAAAGTTCTGCAGGGCGAAATAAAGAACCCTTGAAATCTTGGCAGGTATTACATATATAAATAAATTAGCGGTATCCAACAGATGATGTTCTGGGTCACCCTGGTCCACATTTTGGTCGTAATCTGGAAAACGCTTTCACATATACAACTACCACCACTCCCTTTTAAAGCTCTCATTAATACCTTTAATTTGATACCAATATCGTACAAACACGTTCTAGAGTCACCCCTGGTCCACCTTTATGGCGATATCTCGAAAAAGCGTCCACCTATAGAACTAAGCCCCACGCCCTTTTAAAATAGTCATTAACACCTTTCATTTGATACCCATATCGTACAAACATATTCTAGAGTCACCCCTGGTCCACCTTTATGGCGATATCTGGAAAAGGCGACCACCTATAAAACGAGGGCCCACTCCCTTTTAACAATACTCATTAACACCTTTCATTTGATACCCATATCGTACAAACAAAGTCTAGAGTCACCCCTGGTCCACCTTTATTGCGACACCTCGAAAAGGCGTCCACCTATAGAACTAATGCCCACTCCCTTTTAAAATACTAATTAACACCTTTCGTTTGATACCCATATTATACAAACGTATTCTAGAGTCACCCCTGGTCCACCTTAATGGCAATATCTCGAAAAGGTAACAACTACCACCACTCACTTTTAAACCCCTCATTAATACCTTAAATTTGATACCCATATCGAACAAACACATTCTAGAGTCACCCCTGGTCCACCTTTATGGCGATATTTCGAGACGGCGTCCACCTATAGAACTAAGGCCCACTCCCTTTTAAAATACTCATTAACACCTTTCGTTTGATACCCATATTGTACAACAAATTCTAGGGTCACCCCTGGTCCACCTTTATGAAGATATCTCGAAACGGCGTCCACCTATGGAACTAAGGATTACTCCCTTTTAAAATTCTCATTAACACCTTTCATTTGATACCTATATCGTACAAACAAATTCTAGAGTCAACCCTGATCCACCTTTATGGCGATATCCCTAAATGGCGTCCACCTATAGAACTATGGTCCACTCCCTCACAAAATACTCTTTAATGCCTTTCATTTGATACACATGTCATACAAACACATTCCAGGGTTTCCCTCGTTTCGTTTTCCTACATGGTTATTTTCCCTTATGTTGTCACCATAGCTCTCAACTGAGTATGTAATTTTCGGTTACACCCGAACTTAACCTTCCTTACTTGTTCTATTTTAATTTTTGATGTTGTAAAAGGCTGGAATTAATATGAAATAAGTATAAATAAATAGATTACATATTTATAATCTGCACTTTTACATAATTATTTCGAATTATTTTCACAATTTTTCAAACTTTAATTAGGTGTTTTTGCATAAAAACTGCAAACGGTCAAAAATTAGGACGCAAAAGTTTACAAGGCAACTGTGTCTAGTGAGAGAGCGATCAGCTGACACGTTCTTACGGAAAAAATCAAAATTGTTTTGATTTCTACGTTCCGGGTTACGTTCGTACGTGCGTTGCACGTCGGTGGGTTTTCGTTTACATTGCACATTCATAAGATAGGTCGTGTCAGCTGACACGTTTTTTGTACGTGCGTTCGTGGGTAACTGCAGCTTTACACTTGGATACGTATCATACGTTAGCGGGGCACATGCACGGTTGCCACAATGTTTTCATTTTAATTTCGTTTATTTTTTTTTCATTTACTTAATTTTATTATTTTAATTTATTTTATTTTATTTTATTTAAACTTCTTTTGGACTTTATTTTAGTTTATTCTACATTCAATTTTGTTTTCTTTCAATTTATTTTATTTTATATAAGTTTATTTTATTTTGATTTATTTGGTTTTATTGTGATTTCATCTATTTCATTTCAATATTTTTTTCTTTTGCTTAATTTTATTTAAATATATTTTTTTTTTACTTTATTCTATTTTTTTAACTTAATTTTTTTTTTTTTGATTTATTGATTTGCTTTGTTTTATTTAGATGGCGTTTATTTTATTTTAATACATTTTTTTCTTTTACTTAGTTTTATTTATTTTGTACTCTTTGTTTTATTTGATTTTGTTTTTATTTTATTTTTTGTTTTATTTAATTTAATTTAATTTTATTCTATTAAATTAAATTAAATTAAATTTAATTTAATTTAATTTAACTTAATTAAATTTTATTTTTTTGCCTTGTTTTGTTCTGTTTTTTGTTTCATTTTATTTTGTTTATATATTTTAGATGTCTATATATTTGGCGGCCACCGTGGTGTGATGGGTAGCGTGCTCCGCCTATCACACCGTATGCCCTGGGTTCAACTCCCGGGCAAAGCAACATCAAAATTTTAGAAATAAGATTTTTCCATTAGAAGAAAATTTTTCTAAGCGGGGTCGCCCCTCGGCAGTGTTTGGCAAGCACTCCGGGTGTATTTCTGCCATGAAAAGCTCTCAGTGAAAACTCATCTGCTTTGCAGATGCCGTTCGGAGTCTGCATAAAACATGTAGGTCCCGTCCGGCCAATTTGTAGGGAAAATCAAGAGGAGCACGACGCAAATTGGAAGAGAAGCTCGGCCTTAGATCTCTTCGGAGGTTATCGCGCCTTACATTTATTTTTTATTTTATTTATTTTAGAAAATCTGTAAATACCAATCATGAACTTTTATTTATTTCCATAAAATATGTTAACTTTGCTAATAAATTCAATGATGGTACAACATTGTACCACCAGTACTATTGTGTGGTGCAACATTTGTACCAGCAGTTCTCAATGTACAATAATAATAAACAATTTTCATATTGATGGATAATCATTTATTGAAAAAAGTAAAAGTTTTACAAAAAAGTATATTACTTCCAAGAAAAAAATGTTTAAAAAGTAAACACACAATTCTTAAATTTCGAAAATTATGTATGAATCTAATTTCTTTTTGAGTATGATATTTTGCGAAGCACATCTTGCAAAGTGATATATTACATTGCTGTGAAATTTGTTTTCTTCTGGTTTGTGTTTTGCCCTGCGCACACTTTGCGCAACGTCTTCGAGTCTCAATAGGAATTGCTAAATGCAAGAATACGTTGCCCAGCTCCCTTTTTTCGTTGACATAAACGGCTTGGTGATTGGGATCCGCGTACGGCTGCCTTTAATACCTTTAATACCTGATATTAATGATCAGATGTGCTGACCCTGAACTAGGACTCATTTCTTTCCCATTTTTCGTTTGTTGGTGGTCAATTTTTTCTATTTTTCTTTAATTGTACTAACTAAAGCTTTAACCACACGTTCGCCTAAAGTTCCATCGTATTGATTTTATTCTCTTCCGTTGTATATATTGAAATCATATATGTATCCCGTCTCAGAGTCACATCGCAGCCACATTTTTATTCCACGTTTTACTGATTTGAGTGGCATATATTGTTTTAAGGATGATGTTCCTTTAAACTTTGCCATTGATTCATCTCTTCTCTGCCTAACCTTATCCTGCCGGTATTTTTGAAATGTACTTTTCAAATACTCCACAACATCGCCGATGTAATAAGTTTTACTGCAATCAGTTGGTTTCTGAGAAAATGCAAAATATAATTTTGATGCAAAAAATTTATAACGGTCACGATAATAGCATTACTTATTGGATGTTTTGACCAATAATGTTTTAAAGTCGGAAGCTTGTTATAAGACATAACGAACATAGAGCCCAGCATAATTTGTATCAGTCTTTACTATATTTGAACTTTTTTTTTGCGGTTTGAAACTCATTACTTTTACATTGTGCGATATACATGCACAGCTTCGGACTTATATTACGTCCACGGTAATCACTTATAATATGTATAGGTATTGAATTTTCTCAAAGAGATGACTATAACCTAAAGTTGCTAAATTGGATCCCACAAATTCGTTTGGTGCTATAATGCTTTCAAAATCTGATAGCTCACTATTGGACGATGAAGGAGAACCAGTTTCTTCGCCGTGCGAACCCAATTTTGGCAAATAATTATCATCATTTCCGTTTAAAAAATCAGTGCCTGTATCATCATCATCTGAATCAAGTATTTCATCAATCAGCAGCTCGGTAATTTTGTCTGAGCTGAGTTTTTTCGAGATGGTATTTCTTTATAAAAGAAAGACTAGAGAATACTTTTTTTTTGAAGAGAGGCACTTTTGGTACATACGTATATGTACCAGTATAAAATACTACTGGTACATATAAGTACCAGCTCACTCCACAAACTCAAGCAAATCCATGTAAATGTTTCACTAAATATGCTAAAGCTTGTAAATAAAATAAATATCTTCCATAAAAATAATTTGTTTGACAGTTACAACTTTTTTTTGAAGATTATTATTCAAAAACCAAACACGTGTCCGAATCTTTCACTATTTAACTCAAAACTGAGCGTACTACATAGGAGAAAATCATGATTCAATTACTAGAGGTTTGTTTTTCAATGACGGCAGAACTTTGACACTCCCAAATTGAAAAATCTGGACGGGTTGCTTTTACGAAGTAAGGAAAACGGGTAATAATTCAATCCCCTTTAGCGAAAATTGTAGTACAAAAGTACCTTTAGTAGTATATTAGTAGTGATAAAAAATTTGTAAATGGCAACAGGTTTTGGAGGAAATAATTAATTTTCTACTAAATATTTCATGAATTTATAAAGAGCTATGTTGGTTTAGAATTTTATTCAAAAATACACTATCACAATTTGTTTCAAAAACTCCCTATATGAGCATAAGTTCAATGCATTTTAACATAAGGGGGAGTTAATGAAAATCATTCTGAGGCGTTCTTCAATCTAATTCTAAAATAGGGCGTTTTTGTG
The DNA here is from genome assembly GCF_040869045.1 of Eurosta solidaginis. NCBI lineage: Eukaryota > Metazoa > Arthropoda > Insecta > Diptera > Tephritidae > Eurosta > Eurosta solidaginis. The sequence continues at coordinate 20,408,870 of NC_090323.1, forward strand.
ACAAATCATGAAATGGGAAGTTTTTGAAAAATGTTTTGAGATAGGACTATATTTAAAAGGCAGCCGACATGGTCTGCCAAAAAAAAATGTAAAAGAAAATGGCTTATTGTCTTAGAACTTTATATTCCGGTCTTGACTTTGACAGAAGAGTTCAGCTTTTATGCGGTCCTGCTATACAGGGAGTATTCACCTCTTTACTCTGAAATTTCGGAAAGCTCCTTTACGTTGAGTATTCATGGAAGTCTTCCGTTAATTTAGAATATTCGGAACACGTTCGTTTCATACTACCTCACGAAGTCCGAATATATCAAATAAGTATATACTACATAATATTCCAAATATAAACCGATTCCCCAAATTCTTAAATGGTGACGAATTTTCCGAACGTACGGAATGAATAAGTTAACATGCTCAATGAGTACATTTCGTTATGGCATCTCCGATATTTACTAATTACATTTTTACGTAAATCGATTTACTAGTCGAGTTTTTGACGTTGAACGATGAATTTTGAAGTGGTTTAGGCTTCGTCTGTTCATAGGTTTACGAAAGTGCACGATTCCTTGATGTCCGTACTTTTCAGAAAATTACCTATGTTCAGCCACACTAATAGATCATGGCATAGTTAATAAATTCATCATAAAATTAAAATAAATGTTCTAAGGAATTATGCACTTCAGTACTTATCGGGGATTTGTAAACTGATTGCTTCCTATTTCTACTACTAATATTTTTCGAAAAATTGCAAAGAAACAACACTGTTAACGGATGTCAATTCGATTTGGGAGCAAAATGGCTGCAATTGTCAAAAAATTCGTCTGTCGAGCAAACCTCTTCTGATTGAATCATGGGAGAAAATGATTTCGTTTTTATATGTACCTTTAGACAAACTAAAAAGCCTGCTTTGGTACATTTTTTATTCAGGTTGAGTGTGATTTTGAGGATTTAGTCCAATATACACATTTAGTGGTACATACGGTGTACCAACAGGTTCGAAAGTGTTAAGCCGATTTTGGTTGCCAATCTACATAGTCGATACGTCAAAAATTTCTGGCAACCCCGCTGTTTTCAAGAAGGGTAAGACAGGGGAGTTGGCGGTGCATAGTTTTAGGCGAACTTTATCTTTTTTTGAATTTTACGAAATGGAATATAAATAATAAATAAATTTAAATAATAAAAAAATAAATAAATTTAAATAATAAAAAAATAAAGAAATTTAAAAAGTAAATACATTTAAATAGTCAAAAAAAAAATTAATATATAAATAAAAATAAATAAATTTAATTGACAAATTTAGATAATAAATAAATAAATTTAATTATAAGAGATGTAACCTCCTACTAAACTTCTTACTAAATCTTAACTAGTAAAAAGGTCTGAGCTTCTCAGTTTACTCTTACTGCAATTATAAATGAATTGTGTCCACTTACTGCGTGTATTCTTATATGTGAGCTCCACAAGTTCATCAAAAGGATTTTTCATAAAACCGTGATGATAAATTGTGTTCCATGTGTGAACGTCACGTACTTTAACGCCCGCGTTGTGAAGAATATTTTGTATTGTCTCTGCAATCGGATGGTAGGGACTATGCGGATTGTCCAAAAACAAAAAAGATACCTACGAAGTAAAGCGATGAAAAAAACCCCATTAGAACATAGACCTGAAAAACTTAAAAACTTTCACGAACCTGCGTCCAATTAAATGCTAAAAGCAGGGAAACTACCGACTTGGAAATTTGTGTATCTGGTGGGCGTGTACGCGCAAATGTGGGAAAATCCTGTTTATTGGATGTGTCACGATGTGTACAATACTAAAATTGTAAATAAAGTTTCAACGAATTTATAAAACATTATTTTTTGTTAATTCAATTTACATAAGAAATCATAGGCAAATTAAAAGCAGCCGCCATGCGTCCCTCATGCACACAAGTCTCTTGTGGTCCAATATAACCGGCTACTTGTTTTGTCCACAGCGAAGCTGTTTGTCTTATACTGGACACCTCATCCCCGTACGTTTCTGCTACAATAAAGTCCAGCGAGTGACCGAACTCTCTCAGTTTGCCTGCGTTGACTTGTTGAATGGCTAATGTGATGGCGCCTGAGATGGTTATGCCTGTAAGAATAAAGTTTTGAAAATTTTTTTAATATTTCAATTATTAAAGCTTTTAAATATTGACAAATCGGAATAGTGAACAAAGGAACTCAAGTTTGAATAAAAATATAGTGAAAGTGAATGGACAGAGGTAGAGATTTATATAGTTATGGGAATAGAAGCTTGGATTAAATAGAAAACTCAGAAAGAGATAATGATTCAGAAATGTGAAATCGATAGCCACGCAAGTGGGGAAAGCTTCTTCAGGGAATGACTTGCTTGCCGTTCAAGCGGATTACTTCCGGGTGCTTGCGCCGAAATATGATCTAGCTAGCATAGAACAACCGTTTGGTGAGCTAGTGTGAAAACACGACACCATGGAAAGCGCACTACAATATAATTGTTTTGAAGGCAAGCAGTGAAATTCCAACGGCAGCGCTTAATGCACCATGAGGAGCAAGATCAAGCGACTCGCTTTACAAACGTGTGGATCAAAGCCCGTTACATCTTCTTTTTCTTTTCAATAGGTGCGGTCACTCACAAATTGTTATCGATATCCTCTAACGGAAGCCCAAAGAAACTTGCAGTTTCGACAGTTTTGCACCAGCGAGATATGGATGTTAGAGGCGTTGATTTTAGATTGCAATTGAAAAGATGGTTGGTTTCATGTGGAGACACATTACATGCGGAACATACATTGTGTATGTTGGGGTTGATTCTGGATATGTAAGAGTTTAATCTATTGCAGATGGAAGTTGTGCCAGATTGACGCGTGTCTCCCTGGCAAATCTGCTCGTCTTTAACTGTGAGATTTGAAGTTCGCCGGGCAGTTACCGGCATAGAAGTTTGACGACTCATCGCGGATGAGGATGATGCTCATCTGGTACAACCGGCTAAGCTCGTATGCACCCATTTCTGAGCGTGGTTTTTTGACAGACCTTCAGTGTGTTTCTTTTTACCAAAGACTTGTAGCGCACAAGCGGTTGGCCAGTTGCTTTATAGGTTGCTATATGCGTTTATTTGTCTTCGCATTATGTGCTGCCAGAGATGCACTTGAGGATTTTGTTACGGCTCTGAAATTTAGGTAAAAAAATGTGCAGCTGTATGGCCGCCAAAATGAAGATGCCTCTGATCTTCTTTTTGATGATAACGGGATCCCGTTTTATTTATGACACCCTCACAAAAGTTAAATGCCTACGATTTGAGGGCAGCCATCTGGATATTTGGGTCGCTTATACAGATAATTGTACCGCTTCCCTGCAGGCTGATGTTCTTGTGAATGCAAAAGCCCCATCGTCGCGATCCGGCAGAGGAAACATGGAATTAAGGGATTCCTGATAGGAGAGAGACTTCGCCGTCAAGTACCGGCCTTTACGCATCTGGACGAAAGTATTTCTTCTCTAGGCATAGAAGCGAAATTCTCCAATAAATCATTCATAAGCAAGGTTAAAAACAAATGTGCAAATGCACATACGATCGCTGCCAAAAAGTTAGACGTCGCAAGGCTGGAATTGCAATAGACTGCCAAGGATTAACATCGATAAGACTCCCCGAAACCTTCTGAGAGGCTCCATATCGCTACAAGAAGAATAACAATTTCGCGTTGTAGTTGTAAGAGAGGACATTGCTTATAGGGCAACGTTGGGATATTTAGGAAATTGCGAGAAGAGCACGTGAGCTCTATCATGAGTTGAAAATGGAAGTAATACGTCTTTTCAGAAAGAAAAAAGATGGCAGAGTGGCAGGAAAGTGTAAGAACGAAAACATCGGCAACTGGGTGTAAGTTCTGTAAGAAACATTACTCTGCTATTTCTAGTTAGAGCAGCGATAGAAGCTGATGAACCCCAGCTGAAAAACAAAAAAAATTAAGTTCGTCAAGTCACTTATCCCACCTTTCCTGCTATATGGCACAGAAGCATGGGCGGCTTTGAGATTATTTAAGACAAAAGATCACGGATCTCTACACAGTGACCATGACGAGAACGGAAGAAGATTTAACGGGGAGCTGCCCGGGCAAAAAAAATTTGTCGAGTGAACCGCAAATTGTTCCACATTTTCCCGACTTGCCTTAGGAGTAAAAGATTCTTTGTCATTTATTGCACTCACCTGGTCTCTGATAATCCAAGTTCCCAGGACTACGTTGCGAACCCGTCAAATAACCCAAAGTAAATACTTCTGCTGAGACTTCACCAATGCGATTGGATTTTATTTTTGTTGCTCTTGTTGTTGTTGATAGTAGCAATTTGTTCAAATCAAATAATGTACCATTTAAGAGTAAAAATATGAGTGAAAAAAATAATGAACGCGTTATGGATAACGGTATTGGTAACGGTAACGATAACGATAGTAAATGCGTTGCAGAGATGCAGGGGAATGTCTTCATTACGCAAAGAACAGGAATTATTTTTTGGTATGTGTGTGTAGGTTGGTATTTGGGTTACTTATTCAATTTGCTTGTAATGTTTAGTTGGTTGAACAAACACGAAGGGTGTGTGGATTGACTCTTTATATCATCCACATTTGGGTAAGAGCAAATATTTGTGTTTGAGATTGATCTCCATAATTATAAGATTTATTTCAGCTTGATTAAATAACTTTTGGTAGTGTTGTTATTGTTGTAGATGTTTGGTTTTTAGTTTTAGTAACATTTTTTGCTGTACAAAAAATTTAAAATTTTTATTTTGATCGTTTTTTAACATAATTTTTAAGTGTTTATTTTTTTAGAGTTTTTTAGTACTATTTTTGGTGCTTAATTGTACTTTTTCAAAGCTCTTGTTTAAAACAACTTTTGAAGAATTTTTAGAGCTTTATCTTAAGCACTTTTTTACTACATTTTTAAGTACATTTTTAACTACTTTTTTCAAAAACCTTCTTCACGCACTTTTTATTATTGCATTAAACACGATTTCAAGTATTATTTATTATAGATAATATTTTCTTCTTCAGCTTGATTAAGTACTTTTGGATGCAGAAAATTAATCAGTGTTGTTGTTGTAAATGATGATTGTTTTTGTAACTCCAATACAATTTCTTGTACTCCAAAAATTAAAAATTTAAATTACAAATCTTGTTTAAAACCACTTTTGAAGTAGTTTTTAAAGCTCTATCTTTAAGCACGTTTTTAATACTTTTTTAAGTACTTTTTTACTACTTTTTTCAAAAACCCTTTTTACGTACCTTTTATTATTTCATTAAAGACGATTTCAAGTATTAGTTATTATAGTTAAAATTTTTTTTTCTTCAGCTGATTAAGTACCTTTGGAAGCAGAAAGTTAATCATTTGGCAGTGTTGTTGTTGTAGCTCATATACAATTTCTTTTACTCCAAAAATTAAAAATAAAAATTACCAATCTTGTTTAAAACCACTTTTGAAGTATTTTTTAGAGCTTAATCTTTAAGCCCCTTTTCACTACTTTTTAAGTAAGTTTTTTAAACTACTTTTTTCAACAACTCTTTCCAAGTACTTTTTTTTTATTTATTATTTATTAAATGCGATTTCATGTATTCGTTATTATAGGTAATATTTTTTTCTTCAGCTTGATTAAGTACTTTTGGAAGCAGGAAGTCAATCATTTAATAGTCTTGTTGTTGTGAATCATGTTTGTTTTTGTAGCTTCAAAATAATTTCTTGTTCTCCAAAATTTAATTTAATTTTTTATTACTTTTTTAAGTACCTTTTTTTAGGTACTTATTTAGGCATTTTTAGTACTAATATGGATTTTTTCTCAAGGGTTTATTTTAAACCTATCTTTAAGTATTTTTCAGTTTACTAAAAAAATACTATTTTACTACACTTTTGAAGAAGGTAGTTTATTTTTCACGCACTTTTTATTGTTTTACGTTTGTGTGTTTTAACCACTTTTTAGCTATTTTTTCAGTAAGCACACATTTCCTTAAAGTACTTTTTAAGCTACTTTTCCAGTACCTTTTTTTAAGCATTTCCTTTCAATGTTTTCCACTTCATAAGTATTTTCTCCAAGTATCTTTTTAAGCAGCTTTAGTGCTATTTTATTTTAGAAGTTGATTACCATTTATTGAATACCTTTTTAACCAATTTTTAATACCTTTTTTGGAACTTTTTAAAGTACCTATTTAGTACTTTTTAGTACTTTTTTATATCACTTGTTTACTTAAAATTGCTTTGCTTTGCAATCTTATTTTATTTCTTTTTCTCTTCATTACTTTTATATTCATACTCATTGCATTATTCTTTTGTCATATAGAAACTTGTCTACTCCATTTCAATAACATTTTTTTACTACCTTTTTTGCATTTACACATTGTCGTTGCTAATTGGCTTTAAGCTAAGCATCTTATTAGCTTTTCCTTGTTTTCAATTTTCTTTCTTGCTTTCATTTTGCTTTGCTTATTTATTTATTTAATAACTACGTAATGCCCTTTATCCCTTGACGGCTTTTTGTAGCAAAGTACTCCCCTCAGCATTCATATATTAGTATATTGGCCATGTTGTAATTTGATTTGTGGTCTAAGTGAATGTTGTCCTTAGGTTTTTGATAGCTTCACTCAGGCTTAATAGCTCATAATGAGTGTGTTAGGTTGAGTAGTATGTGTGTTTTTCCATTTTTGTTGTTGTTATATTTGTATTTACCATCTAATTGTATCATGCATCTAATTACTCTGTTGCTGTTCACACAGTGTCCTTTCATTTAGTTATTATTCATCGCCTAAATTATTCTGGCATTTGTGTCTGCTTCAATTTCCAATATGCAATAAATGTCCTTGGCTCATATACGAATGGCGGTTTTTTCTGATTTTGGACGCTATCAAGATTAGCTGGAAAAAAGTAAAATAATTTAAGTTAAAAATACGCTTTGACTTTAAGATGCTATAAACGAGATAAAAAATTTAAAATGCTCAACAAATATAGTACTTAAAAAGTTCATGAGGGAATGGAATGAATCCAGTACATGACAAAGGGTATAACTATAAAGTTAGGCCGTTGGTATAGGCCAACGAGTATGCAGGTAATTGGTTTATCTCAATGAGGAGCTCGGAAGAGAGAGAATTTCGAAACTGTGGGCAATAGGGACGACCAAAAGCTCCATTTTGGCTACTTACCGAACCGACGCAGTCAAAGCAAATGCTCGATCTTCCAACTTTAGGACTTATAGAGTAAACGGGGATTAAAGGAGGTGCAACAGAGTAGTGTTGTATCCCTTTAATTGTTGTTATATCAACGAAAACCTCCCTAAAAATTTGGCTGGTATTTGTAACCGCGCGACGTGCTGATGCTTCGATTTGACTTTAGTGGGAAGTAAGGTAGGAAGTACGTTCATGTTGTTGTTACAGTAGTACCTAGTCCTCTAGAACGATGTTATAAAACCGGAGTCATTCCGGTATATAGAACCGGCTCTCACATAAATTTTGACGGCAGGATGATGACCCATTGTAGGTTCAGCACTAGAAGTTTTTCTGCCTGACAGTTCATTGCAGAATGTATGTATGGGTCAATTCAATTTTCTCAAAAGAGTTTCGAATGGTACAAATGCTTTAGTGACCTGGAGAAATCCTCCCTTGTTAAGGATGAAAAGGTGAGTATGGATTGACTCGGTAATTAAACCTCGTTGTTTTTCAGGCAGATGTTTTTCAGGCAGGAAAGTGTTTCCAGTACATTGGAACTTATTTCATGGACGTTCAACGGACAGTGCGTCGTCATAGCCGTAAACCAGAAAGATTTGTTTGACTCAGTCCATGACGTCCGATTTAGTTGATAGATAATTGGCAAAATATCCACGTAACAACTGCTTGTTATATCAGATCAGTCAATCTCGGACCACCTTCGATCTTACACCGTTGAGCTCAGAGCCGCTTAGTAGATCGGTTAAATGTTGAATTCTTTGAACGTAGTAGCTCTGGAAACCTTTGACTTCGAGGAGAGAAATTAATTCAACCACAGCCTCGATCTCTAAACCAGCTAGGGCTTTTTGTGATAACCCCAAAAAGATCGAATCATGCCAACCAAGCGATTCCATCATTTGGCTTACAACATTCTTCTTTCTCTTATTATTGTAGCAATAAAGATGTTCCCCGTAGATTTTGGTAAGTTTTAACGATGGTGATGGTTGTTTGCGGGATATTAATCCAATACTTTTCGGAAATTAGCATCATTAAGGTATTAGCTCCAACATCTAGGTCAGTGGATTGTAGTCTGCTCTTACGACAGACAGACCTATTTCGGGAATATTCTAGACCGTTTCACTATCGAATAGGGTGCTATCTTCTGCTGTGTTCAATGAGGCGCTCCGGTCATAAAAGAAACGACGGAAGACTAATTGGCCTGAAGTCCTTAGGAGATACGTGTCTCTGAAAACTTTGATGATGTTCCGAGACTTCGAGATGCGACCCAGGTCGGCAATTTAGGAAGAGACATTTGCTCAACCAACTCATCAGGAAAATCAGATTCTTCAGGGCTTCATTGCTGATCATAGGATCAGCGCAGCATTTCTAAAGAAATTGTTTTCGAAGATCTTGCATTCAAATACTCCCTTAATTCTGAGGCGGCATATATGCATATAGAAGAGGCAGAGAGTTTTGTGAAGCTTCTCCAGACTATGAAGACTGAAATGTTGCATTTCTGAGCGAGCTGACCAACATTGTCGTCCTCCATAATTCTATAGTTCACATTGAGGACTACCATATCATTGATATGTTTGATATATTTGTTAGTCTAAAGCAGAATAGGGACGTATTCGTATGAATGCTCTTTTCAGCGTCTTAAATCTGCAGCGCAAGTGCAATCTAGGATCTCATTTAGAGTCTCTGTAAGGCCTGATTAAGTCGTCACTGTGATTGTACCATGTTGTTCATCCAATTTATCACCGTCACTCAAATTGCATCTGGTTGTTTTTTCTCACATCGAGACACATTTTTGTAATGTTTAAAAGCCCTTTTTCACTCAATTTTCATTCCAAGTTTAAAGCATCATCAGATGCCGACTAATTTGCATGCGTTAGTTTTTGCAGCGTCATCATTTATTCTAATGCTCACTCGTCCACTTTGACTTTAGTTATTTACTTACACTTAAGCGCTGTGAAATAAGAACAAAAGGATGCTTTATCCCACAGTAAGCTAAGACTTAAGATTAATATCCAGTTCCTTTGGCTTGATGCTTTTCCGTTTATTTGCTGTAACATTGGTTGTTAGGACGATATGAAGTTGCAGTGGTTTTCAGTTATTTTTGTTTTTTGTAATTATCGCCATCTTTGTTGTATTTTCTCTTAGCGCTTGCCGCCTCTATCCATACCAACCATAATTTAATTTCATATATTTCACATTGTCTGAGCATTAGTTTCTGGTGTGTCAGAGAAGTGAAAAAGGAAGTGCAGTGGTAGGCGTGGGAGTTTGGGACGAAACGGCTCAAACCCGTTACTTTAAATTGGGTGTGATACAATTTTCATTTTCCTATTTTATGTTATTAACATATTTGATTGCTTGTCTTTTTTGTTGATTTGTTGTTGTTGTTGTAAGGTCTCAATAGGCAGGTGCTTTCAATAAAAAATCGCCCTTTATCATAAACCAGTTCTTTTAGTGGCGCTGCCGCTTGTTCTACTAGTGATGCAAATATCAGCTCTGCTGCACCTGCCAATAATAAAACTGGGTAAACGAAATCTAAAGATATATTTTTAGCCACTTCACGGTGCGACTATGATGTCTACGTCATTGTTGAGACTTGGCTTAATAATGACTTCTCTGACTCAGAATTTTTTGATCAAAGTCTGTTTCAAACTTATCGAAAAGATAGAGACCCTATCAAAACAGGGCGTCTCAGAGGCGGTGGGGTGTTAATTGCTGTAAGGCGTTCTCTTCTCTCTTCTTTTGTGCCGCTTTCTAACGATGACTCTCTTTTGGACCAGCATTGTGTCTGTATTACTGGGCCTTCTGGCAATTTATTTATCTGCGTTTCTTACATTCCGCCTTGCAGCACAGATTTGCTGTACTGTGCTCATGTTAATAATATATTTGACCTATATGAATATAATATTGATAGTAATTTTTGCGTCCTGGGGGATTTTAATCTCAGCGAGGTTGTTTGGTCGAAATGACTAGAAGATGATATCTTAACACCTACCAATGTTCATCACCCCCATTAGATTAATTTCTTAGACACCCTTTTTAGTGCCAATCTAATTCAGATTAACAGTTTCGTGAACCAGTTAGTTTGGACCTAATTTTTGTCGATGAGAACCCCATAACTCACTTGACTGAATGTGTGTTTCCTATATATAAATCAGATATGCGTCATGTAGCACTATCTTTATCTATTGAATTCTTCGACCTAGTGCCGAAAAACAATATAAATAATAATGAACGCTCCTATAACTTTATGGATGCAAATTATGAATCTTTAAACTCTCTCATATCTGAAATAGACTGGACATCTATTTTCTTTGCTAAAAATGCAACTGAATGTTTCGACGTTTTTCTGCTAAAGATGGCTGACATATTCAGTAGGAATCTCTCTCCCCTACCAGTTAAAGTTCACAAACTACCCTGGTACAATACTAGGTTGAAAAAGTTGAAAAATCAAAGAAATAAGTACTTTAAATTATACAAGGCTACCAGCGATACTGTTTTTAAAGATCAGTATACTTCTTATATGACGCAGTTCAATGTTCTTTATAAGTTTTTGTACAATAAATACGTTTCTCGAGTTGAAGATGAGTTGAAAGTTAATCCTAAATCTTTTTGGAACTATGTTCGCTCAAAGAAAGGTTGTTCTAATATACCTAACTGTGTTAAATTTAATGACATTTGCTCTAACAGTTTGGCCGATTCGGCAAATCTTTTTGCTGATTTTTTCAAATCTACGTTTGTTGTTGAGGCCGATAACTTTGATGACAGGTATCTTACTGATAGCCCCAAACCTTTAGACTTTGGGTCTTTGTCCGTGTCTGAAACCGATATTATCTTGGGGATATCCTCCTTACAGACCTCAATCAAAATGATATTGATGGTTTGTCCTCTTTTTTATTTAAGAAGTGTAGTATGTCTCTTTGTGTGCCACTGTGCCACATTTTCAATATTTCGCTATCGACTGGAGTTTTTGTTGATCGCTGGAAGCTGGCGTCTATCACTCCTATCTTCAAGTCAGGCAATAAAAATGAAGTAAAGAATTACAGGCCAATATCCAAACTGTCAACATGTTCAAAACTTTTTGAAAAGGTAGTTAAAAACAAAGTATCATTCGCTATAAATAAAATAGTCGATCCATGTCAGCATGGTTTCATTGTGGGACGTTCGACTGCTACAAACCTGGCTGTTTTCTCTCAGTTTTGTGTCTCTGCGTTTAAGGATGGCTGTCAAGTTGACACCATATATACGGATTTTTCCAAGGCTTTTGACACAGTTTCGCACAAATTACTTCTGTGGAAACTTGAAAAAATGGGCTTTCACTCAAGCTTTCTGTCGTGGCTGAAGTCCTATTTGGAAAATAGAATATATTTTGTTGAAATCGAGAGAACTAAGTCTTATGAATTCTCAGCAACTTCGGGTGTACCAAAAGGTAGCATCCTTGGTCCTATTTTGTTCTTAATGTTTATTAATGATGTTGGCTCATGCATATACTATTCAAATAATTTGCTTTATGCTGACGACTTAAAACTCTTTCGGAGAATCTCCTGTACTTCTGATGCATTGCGTCTTCAAGAAGATCTGAATGCTTTAAATAATTGGGCCTGTCAAAACAATCTGCGACTCAATATTAGTAAATGCTGTCACATGACGTATACTAAGTCTATGAATGTGGTTTCATTCGCGTACTCAATTTCAAATGTAACTCTTGCGTCAATTAATGAGTTTCGCGATTTTGGCGTAATTTTTGACTCATCTTTTACTTTTTGTAATCATGTAAACTTTCTCATACCAAAGGCTTATACCAACTTAGCTTTCTTGCGACGATATGCCAAGGATTTCAAGGACCCATATACCAGGAAAATCTTATACAATGCCTTAGTGCGTTCCAAGTTAAAGTATGCATCAGTCATCTGGAATCCCATATACTCTTCACACTCTTTAAGAATTGAAAGAATTCAGCGCAAGTTCATACGATTTGCTCTTCAGCCTCTGCACTTTGTTAATCCCCTGCCACCCTACAATGCAAGATACATGCTTATCAATGTCTTGCCACTTGAAGTTAGACGTCTTGTTCAAAACGTAATGTTTATTTTTGACATAATATCCGGTGCCATTGACTGCTTAGAACTACTTGGGCAGTTGATTTTTTTTTTTTTTTTTTTTTTTTTTAGTGTTTATTTATTTCGATGTTGATGATCTTATATACTAAAATAAACAATAGTTTTCATTTAATAATACAATTATACAATGACTCTAGACGAGTTCTCATGTACTTGGCGGGCTACATATGATATAATATAACATTTTATTAGTTGATAACACTTATGTGTAACCGCTTTAACTTAAAGCATGTATGAACCATGATTATGTTGCAAAGAAAAAACATTAAAAAACAATGCCTGATTAAATATTTTTAATAAAAGATAAAATTAAGTAAGGGAAAATTATGTCGGATGTCCGGCATGAGCAGGTGTTGTGGTTATATGTGATTTAGCCACCAGCATTGTTTTATGATGGAAGATGCTTCTAGTTTGTCTCTGGTAGAGATATATGTATTAAAACGTTTGTTTTCTGTGTTAATTGTTTTCGAGGTGATTATTTTCATATTCGCTCTTCTAAAAATGTGATAGATTATCGGTATGTGATCTTTATTTTGTATAAATAAATTCCTGTCAAGGTAAAGGAATGATTCTGGGGGTGTAAATCCATTTCTAACTGTAAGGGAAAAGTATTCTTCGCTTTCATAGAAGGGTGCACTTATCAGTGTGTTATTGTCATTGTTAAGACAGCGTACTATATGTCTCCTTGTCAAATTTATTATGTGGCAGTCAATTCTCGGTACTTTTGCTGTACTATAGACCTTCGCATTCGAAATGTATTTGGTATAATTACTATATGCTGACCTGTACAAGGAAGTACAGGATCTCAAAATTTTACGTTCAAACTTTCTCAGCCTTTCCATGTATGATGGGGATATGTTAAACCAAATCTGGCATCCATACGTAAGTATAGGTCTTAAAAGTGTTTGATACATAATGGATTTCAGCCTTTTATCCAAAAATTTTGTCGAGAACATTTTTTTATAAACATGGAACGCCTTAGTAGTTTTCGTTATTTGGTAGTTAATGTGATCGTTATAGTATAAAAATTTATCCAGATATATACCAAGGTATTTGACTCTCTCGGATTGTTTAATTATGAGATTGGATTCGTTCGAAATAATTTGGAAGTTTTTCCAATTTTTTTTAATATTTGAGTTGCATTTTTTGATAGGGGGGCGAAACAGAACAGTTTCACATTTGTTAGCGTTTACTTTGAGTTGCCAATCTATTGTATATTCTTCGACAGTATTGTATTTACTCTGGAGATTTGTGTTTATGTTAGTAATTGAACTATCTGAGTGATAAATAACAACATCATCGGCAAATGCTATTATGTTGTCTATTTTATGCAACAAATCTAGTATATAGATATTAAAAAGAATGGGGGCATTTACAGTACCTTGCTGCAGTCCATTTATTATATTAAATTCTCGTGTACTTTTTATACCATTTGCATATACCGAGAATTTTCTATTAGAGAGCATATTATAAATTAGTATTACAAGATGAAGAGGGAATTTGTATCCAATGAGTTTTGTTATGAGTCCTTTTACCCACACTTGGTCGAAAGCCTTTTCTATGTCGAGGAAGCAAGCTCCTGTGACATATTTTTTATTCCAGTTCCAGTTTATTTCGGAAACCAGAAGGCTGATGGCGTGAATTGTTGAGTGCCCATATTTAAAACCGAATTGTTTGGGACTTATTAGGTTATTATTTTCGATAATTCTATTAATGTTTATGTTTATAGCTACCTCGAAAACTTTACTAATATTTGGGAGCAAGCTGATTGGGCGAAGATTTTTGATACTGTTTTTATCTCTGTCTTTTTTAGGTATCACTATAGTTTTGGCGATTTTCCAAAGGGATGGGAAGTATGCATTGTTCAACATGTTGTTGAAAAGCGTACAATATTCTAAAATTATTTCTGTGGATAAATTTTTAAGGACGATATTTGGAATTTGATCTAAGCCTGATGAGAGTTTGCATTTCAAATTCGAAAATACATCTGAGAGGTCGTTGGGAAGAATGAAAAATCTTTCAGTTTGTTCCTCGGAAAGGTTATTTGCCCTCTTTTCGATGGTAAATGTTGTTTTGGTTTCTTCGATGCTGTCGAATAAAGTTTTTGTTTTCAAAAACTCATTGAAGCAATCTTCAACCTGTGAATGAATGAGGTTGTCGGGTTTGTTCTGTTTTGGAGAGTGGATTGATTCAAAATGAACGCCAATTATATCAACTATTTCTTTGCTATTTTTAATAATGTAATTGTTGGTTGAGGTATTTTTTTCAATAACGGTACAATCTAGTCCGGCTTCTTGTATGAGTGGGGATGAAGCAAATGGAATACAAAGATGATTGATAGTCTCTCCCTGATTTTTTATAAAAGATTTTTTAATTTTTGACATTTTAAGAGGATCGCTAGTGTTGATAAAGGATAGTTTTCGTTCAAGTTGCTTGTTTATGTGTATTTTGATGTTGTCCTGAATTAATTTCTTTATTAGCTTGAGTTTGGCTTTTTCTTGTTGTATATTGCTATAAGAGCAATGTAATTGTAGGCGATTATAATTTTTTATCAAAGTAAGTGTTTTACTTTTTTCTAAGAGCAATGATTTTAAAATTGGTATGTTGGTAAGTATGTTAGTAGTGCTATTAGATTTTATATTTGGTACATTCTTCTCTATGGCTGTTAATATTATTTTGTTAAGTTTATCTAGGTGATGGTCGATCTCAAAGTTTTTCAAGTTCCTATTGTCGGGTGTCCGCGTTTTATTTTCAAGTTCTGAAGTCAGGGTGTTTTTAAAATTTTTCCAGTTTGTTTTTTTGTAGTCCAAAATTTTTTGCTGCGAGTTGCCCAATAATGTGAATAAGCTATTGTTGTCTCTACGAGCGATAATTTCTATGGCGTTATGATCGCTATCGTAGTTAAGGCAGTTGAGACAGTTCACTGTGTCGTTGCTTTTTTGTATGTTTAGTCTATGGTCTGCAATACAGATATCTAAAAACGAATTAGATCTTAAGTATGACGGAGATACAGTGGCATATAGATTGCAGCGGTATCTCATCTCATTCGACGTAAGCCAATCTTTTAGTGATTTGCCTTTAGAATTTTCTTGGACATTACCCCAGTCCGCGTGCTTACTGTTGAGGTCTCCGGCTAGTATGTAATAATGATTCAATTGTTCAAGATTTAGAGCTTCGAAAACTGAATTGAGTTCTGTTTTAAATATGTCATTATTGTTCCCTGCCGGATAATATGCTGCTATTATGTATAATATATTATTTGGAGGCATGTGTATTTTAACAATGCAAGTTTCAAAAACTGTTAAGTTATCAATTTTACGGTTAAAAACTTTGGTAAATTTTATATTGTCTTTGATTAGGATCGCTGTTCCACCACCTCTCATACCTGCCGACCTATCTTTCCTTATTAAATTATATCCAAGAAATTTTAACTTATGTTTCGGATTTAATTTAGTTTCGTTAAGTAGTAATATATCTGGATTTCTATCTTTTATAAATTTACTTAAGTCTAATCTTCTGCATAAGTTTATGAGGGAGTTAACATTAAGAGAAATAATGTTTAAGTGAGGTTTATTAACAGTTTGTAAGGGACCACCACTCATACTGAGTCCATAATACCACATATTGCATCGACCCTTGCAGTCTGCAATTCTAGTTGTTTTTGTAGGTTTGTAATTTGATTACTTAGTGTTAAGATTGTATTTTTTAATTCTAATAGAAAAGAATTTTGCATGTTTTGGTTATTGATAGTATCAGAAGCAACTCGCTCTTCTCTCAATACATTTGCATAGCTTACATTATGGTTAGTAGATTTGTTGTAATTAATAGGGTGATTAGTTTTAGTTGTAGCTAAACTTTGTTTTTTCAATCTCATTTTCTGTTGCAGCTCTTTATAGCGTTCACAACCTCTGTATGATGCTGGGTGTCCATGTTTTTTGCATAGTACGCAGTATGGGTCTCGTTTTTCTGTTGAGTCATCTTCAGAAGAAGGGCATTCTTTGCTATTGTGTAGCCCGCTACATTTCACACACCTGGCTGGCATATTACAATTGGCAGCACTATGAAAAAAATTTTGACAATTCCTACATTGTGGGATTTCGGGTCTGCGTAGATGTTCCCATTTGATACAGTGATATAGTATGCATTTGATGGATTTTAATTCATTAACGTTGCTGTCAGCGCTTACTTGTACCATGAATATAGGAAGCGTTATCTTTCTCTCTACAGATTTCTTCGTAGTGAATTGACTTACTTTAAGTATGGTGAGATTTTCATTTTGATAGTGTTGAAGCTCATTTAAGATTTCTTCGCATTTGGTATTGCCGTTCAGGCCTTTCAACAGATAAGTTTTAGTTTTTAAGCATTTAGGTGTATACGAATAGTATTTTACCTTGGCTTTTTCAAAACATCCGCGGACTCTTTTATAATCGTCGAGATTTGTTAAATAAATCGCTATTTTATTTTGGCTATATTCTTTTATTTTAAATTGAGTTATCTTCAAACCATCTTTAATCAATTCTATTATTTGTTTAGATTCTACATCGAATGTATTAATTGGAGGAATGTTTTTGCTGTTGCTTTTGTTTTTCACATTTGTATTTGCTTTTGGTTCTTGTTTATTTGTTACACTTGCAGCTGCTGCTTCGGAAGCTGCTGCGCTTGTTGATGGGTTGTAGTTGTTGTTTATAGCATGAGCTCGTGTTTCTTCGCTATCGTTACTTAGCTTGTTGGTTTGCACATATTGTTGGAATTTTATAAATGCTTCATTACACTCTTCTAGATCTTCATCTAGTATTGCGTAGTAATTGTTTTTGGTGGTTTTTGACATCGTGTTTTCTGTCACGCTATCATTTTTTCTTTTTCTTGTCAAGTCATTATTTGATGATTCTATAATTTTATTAAACACAGAGTCAAGCGCATTGCGCTCGCACATAATTATGAACTACTATTTCTGCTAGTTTTATACTACACTTGCAACTTCTGAAACAGTGATTTAGATATTAAATAATTTGGTTTTTGTATTTTGCACAGGGCAAAAGAAGAACGCTATCCGAATACGTGTTGTTCGCTACGTAGGCACGATCAATGTCGCTAACAGAGCTCTCCGCTTTCACAGTACATTCCGCGTTGAAGTGCTGCGTTCGAATTACTTCAGTTTCGCACCTCTTTTAAGAGGTCTTGTATAATTTAATCGCCTATCCAGAAGCCTTGACCTGGACTTTGCCATGCCAAGGTCTCTGTTTAAGTCACGCATTGGGTCCTATTACTTATCTCAGTAAATCTTATTTTAAAATTGTTAAACTAGTACTAAGTTAACCTGTTATCTAGTCAGTAAAGACTTAATAAAGATATCAAATGAAATTAAATGAAACTTGTCCCTTATCAATACAAATTTACTTTTTTTAATGCGTATTCTCATAAGAAAACCCCAATAAAGCTCTGCATTTGAAATGCGTGTCATCATCATCATACGAAAACCCAAGCTTTCCATTGCGGGTTCGGTTCAAATTTTGTGCATTGAAAAAAATGATTTTCACTTAGCAAAGGACACACTAAAATATATAAATTTCTAAATTTTTTGCTCGCACCGACATGGAGATGGAGCTGTGACGGATGTTACGCTGGACAATGGTTTTGTCATAGAAACAATATGAAATTATGTGAATTTAATGGCTGCGTGAAGCAGGTACCCCGAAATACGAGTTGTTTAATACAAACTATGTGATTAGTGTGCCCACGATTAGCCCAGTACAGCCCATCCATTTTTTTCCTAGCCCACCTTGAAAAAAAAAAAATAATAAAATAAAAAATTGTTCAAAAAAAAGTTTTAAGTGGAAAACCCCTCAAAACCAAAGAGAATGCAAAAAGATTTTTTCCCTGTGGCTCGTTGGCCCTAGGTTAGTCCAGGATAGCCCATACTTGGAAAAAAAACTATCGGAAAAATTATTTTCAAGTTGTGTGAAGCCGGCACCCCGAAATGCGAATTTTTTAATTAGAACTATGTGATTCGTTTGCCCACGATTAGCCCAGGACAGCCCAACCTTTTTTTGCTAGCCCGCCCTTGAAAAAAAAAAAATTAAAAAAAATGTTAGTAAAAAAAGCTTTAAGTGGAAAATTTCTCAAAACCAGAGAGAATGCAAAATGATTATTTTTAACCTGTGGTTCGTTTGCCCAAGGGTAGCCCAGGATAGCCCACCCTTGGAAAAAAACTATCGGAAAAATAATTTTCAAGCTGTGTGAGGCCGGCACCCCGAAATGCGAATATTTTAGTAAAAACTAAGAGAAACGTTTGCCCACGATTAGCCTAGTACAGCCCTCCGTTTTTTTCGTTAGATTATCCTTTTAAAATAAAATTTTCGTAAAAGAAAAAAAATTAGGTTAGCTCAGTTTAGCCCACGTATCATTCATCATTAATTGGCGCTTAACCGCCTGTTCGATTTTAGCCGTTTGGTAACAAGTCACGCCAGCTATTTCTGTTTCGCAATAACTGACGCCAATTGGGGGCATCAAGGTAGGTCAAGTCTTCCACCAACTGCTTCTATCAAGTCAGTGCAGGTCTCCCCTTTCTCCTCTTCCAAACTGTGGTGTCTGGACTGAAATACTTTCATGGCTGGAGCGTCTTCGTCCATCCGCATAACATGATCTAAATAGTGAAGTTTTTAGGTTTTTATTCGCTTCACTATCGTCATGTCCGCGTAAAGCGCATACAGATTATTATTATACCTCCTTGGATATTCACCGTCGGCAGAACAGGACCATAAATCTTTAGTAGAACTTTTCTCTCAAACACTCTAAGAACTGTCTCATCTTCTCTTGATGATGGGCCATGAATACGAGCCATATTTCAGGACAGGTATATATGATAAGCGACTTGTAGAGCGTGGTTTTTGTTCATAGAGAGTTGACTTTACTTTTTAATGCTGTTACAAGGCGATTTTCTGAAATAGGGTGCTTTCGAAAAGGCAACCAAAATTAGGTCACATTCCACTCAGAAGTTGGTATATATGTAAATAGGTTGACGGTTCCACTCGCCAGAAATCAGTCAGCCCGATTTGGAAATTTAAATAAGCTGAAGAGTAAGGATTAATTTTTCCAAGAAATGTCGTCAGCTCTACGACCAAACAGATCTCAACGGATCAATATAAAGAAGTGAAGAGAAGGACTGGAAATATGGGCTTTCTAATCAGCTAGGTCGCAGAACAAGAGACGAAAATTAAATCACGAATTGGAAACAGTGGCTTTTTTACTATCTAAGCTTTAATACTGTAACGAATTTTGGGGAGTTCGTGATAATTATGCACCTTCTGCTAACGTTCGAATGGATGAAGTGTCGAACAAATAACTCCAATATTCAGTATTGCAAAATGGTCTTTATTTAGACTACTTTGGGAGTATCACTTCACAATTTTACTTCACAACTAATAGCGTATTTAAATCAAACTGATTACTGATTCCTCAGCTTACGCTGGTTTTATACTCTCTGTTGCCTCGTTCGCATATTTCTCCGAAGGTCTAGACTTTTCACGAACATGGTATCGCATACTTGGTTATTTAGCTATATGCGTGTGTATGTGTGAGTAACAACTTCTGCTCTTAGCTGATGACTACATATGTTTATGTGCGATAATCTCATTGCTTTAAGTTGCTGGTTATGTGTGTGAAATATTCTCGTCGCCTTTTATGTAAGTGTGGCTGCTTGCTTTAATGTGTACATGTACATAAGTGTGGCTGCTCGCTGTTTTTGTTGTTCTAATTATTTGTTAACATCATAGTGATGCTAATATTCGCCACAATACTTTAGATGTTAAAACCTCGAAAACAATATACATATGTATGTGTATTTGTACACTCACAGAAAAAAACCGTCCTAAAACGAACGAAACAAGTTCAAAATTAAGAACATTCGTTGACAAAAGACTGTTAAGTACGTTTTTTCTAAACTCGTGACCGATGGGCTTGTTTTAAGAACAGGTTTTCCAAGCACACCGTTCGTATTTTATGACCAGTTTGGTATTGATGTATAGCCTTCTGTGCTCATTTCAAGCACTACTTGGGCTTGATTTTAGATTTTTCGGTCTCAATTCAAGAACGGTTCGTGCTTGATCTTTGGTGGGAGGGGAAAGAATTTTTTTAAATAGGTACCCATTCATTTTTTATTAATAATAATTTTTTTGTCATAAATAAAAACTATAACAAAAAAATTTTTATCAAAATTCAAAAGCTTAAGGAAAAATGCATAATATGCATTTTTGATAGATTTCTCTTATTGAGAAATTATTCTTATTTGAATACGTAAACTGCATATATACTTAAAACATTTCATAACAAGTTTGAGAATTATAAGAGTTACAAAAATAGAACATAAAAAAATTCAGAGTTTGACGGTGATTGAACTTGCGCCACACGATCGCAACCGCAACATCATACCCACTGGGCCACTACAACTGCTTGGTAGCCCGTGCCGAATGTTGTACTTAACATTGTAATGCACACGAATTGTACCGTTTCTCTTTTGGTTGAACTTAATTTAAGAACATCGTACTTAATTTGAGAACATTCGTTCTCATTAATAGAACATTTGTTCATAATTTAAGACCAGTCGTTCTCTTTTCAAGAAAATGGTGTCAGTTCAAGAACAAGGTTGCTGTTTTAAGAACAGGTCGTTCGTTTTTCAAGAATAAAAAAGTAAGAACATGAAGAGCTTGAATTGAGTCCGGTGGTGCTGGATTTTAGAACGGCGTTTTTCTCTGAGTGTATGCCTGTAATGAATACATTACTTGGTTAAATTAAAACCATTCTAGAATTCAAAGAAAATTATTTTACGGAAGATTTAAATACTAAGCATTCCGACAGCTCTATGTCTGATTTAAGTCCTGTTACATTGTTTATTACTTACAAGTAACTGTTATACAAATATTTGTATATTACATACTAGATAACCATGTATATATGTATGTATGTACCCAAGAGATATAAATAAAAGAAATGTCCTTCATTATCCTTCAACATAACAAAAACACAAAATAAGAATAAACTAAAATGATATGCTAACATTTGCTTCTTCATCATGAGAATATTTAAATTTTACGAGCGCGCCAGCTTGTGCGTGATTCGATGTTACATATAAACTGTGCGCAAGAATGTGCTATAAAGTAATATGAAGAATCACGGCGCATATTGTCATTTCTAAGCGTATGAGTAGATTGTTCAACATCAACCATAAAAGAGAAGCGATTTGCTCACATCCGTCGCTTTGATAAAATTCACAGTGACTTTTTGTTGCTATTTGACTTTGGATAGTTTTATAGTTGAATGTGAGCCATCGAATAAAAATATTGTGAGGAATATTAGCAACACTAAGGGATACTATCATCCCTAAGCCAATACTAAGCAGTGACTTGTATGCACATCAACAAATCAATCATTATGTCTATACATATGTCCATACAAGCAGCGGAGAGCAAGTACAAACACATGCATATATGTGAGATACTCCCAAAAGTAGGCAATCATCTGTGGAAGTATCACTCACATATACACGCGCATGGGCTATGCGAGAAGCTATAATAATCGTACATCTGTAGTTATATCTGAGAAATTTATGGCTGGTAAACGAGTAGTAAATTCTAGAAATAGATACGCCTAGAAGTATGCGAACGAGACATTACAGGGAGTATAAAAGGAGATAAAGCTCAGAATCAGTATTGAGTTTGATTTAAGCACGCTATCTGTCGAGAAGTAGAAGTGTTATTGTGAAGTACTTTAATAAATGCCATGTCATGCAAATGTCAACTGCCTCCCAAACTGCATTGTTTATTTTCCAAAGCGTTTAGCCTGAAAGTATGTGATGCACATCGACCATAACATACTCCATTATCTTAGTTTTTTTTTTGTAAAAAACGCTCTGTCTAAGCTGATAAAATAATGAAACTATTTTGTTATAACGCGTTTTTGTAACAAAATTTTAGATAGGGTGCATTTTGAGCTGGGAGCCGATATAACTATATTTTCCGGTCAGTATGCCCTTTTTGTTATTCACGTACTACTACTTTTATTCAGTTTTCGTTCGACTGAAATGCAACACCATCTGAAAAATTCAGATAATATCGCATAGTTTTGGGCTGAATGTTTTGACAAAAAAAAGTAATGCACAATTTTAGAGATACTTCACGTTGTGGTGCTGTAGGTAAAGAACTCTTGACTGCTGGTACTGTGTACGCAAAGTTTGTGCAACTTATTAAGATACATTTTTGTGTACGAACCAAGTTTTTTCGCCTGTTTTGAAGAGTCTTGAAGCCCTAAGAAGCTCATTGTGTACTTCCAGCTAATCTTTGCAATATGACTAGAATTATATATTTTTTTCTGATCCGGGAGGTTTTTGCGAATCCTGGTACTTTTTAGAAATGCTAGTTTTTCAGATCTTGGTACTTTTTTAGAACCAGGTACTTTGTTAGAATTATGCCCATTTTGTATTTGTGCACGTTTTTAGAACTAGGTACTTATTTAGATTCGGGCACCTATATAGTAGAACTGGCTACTCTTTTAGTACTGGGGAGTTTTTCAAATCCGGTACTTTTTACAACCGGAACGCGTACGAAACCCCAACTAGTTAGGGTGGTTAGAATATACATGCGGCAGGGGTATGCATGTCATACGAGGCGACTAAAATGCCAAATTTACTCATGGGGTTGCCTGAGCAATTTATAGCTTCTCCAATCCAATTGTCAACCTCACCTATCCGTGGCGAATCTTGTTTCATTAACAGCCGACGCTCTGGCGACCCCGAACTCTTCATGCATCTAGGGGGTGGGAGGGCGGTATGGCGTAGAAGATCGTATGTGGTCATAACAAATCGTTCCCGAGATGGTCGGGCTTGGTACCGGAACGTACCGGATCTGCATCCGGCAAAGGACCATCAACTGGATAACACTCCACAAGGCCTTCGGGGAGTGTCCTAATCGCTACAACAACAACAACAATAATATCGATAACACTGCCCAGACCCTTCGAGGAGTGTATAAGCGTGTTAAAAGGGCCACGAAAGAAACATTGATATGGTATTTGGAATCAGCGAGATCTAATAAAATATCTGATGAGACTGAAAGAAATAAGAACTTCCGAAGCCTTTACTTTCCATTTATTTGCGGTCAACAGACTAGACGGACATAGAAGGAAATGAAATGACTTGAAAGCAGGCTTAGTAGAAAAAAATATTAAATAACCGATGAAGAGATAGGTATACTTATTACAAGCCAAGGTGAACATACGAGCCTTGAGAGCAGATCTAGAGGCGACAGAAAAGTAAAGAAGTTCGCAACAGTAATTTGACTATAGGCATGCATGCGGAAAAGATGGGATGCTTAAGGCCCACTTCTGGCAATGTAAAAACATGACAGTCAGAGAGAGAGTGCTAAACGTGTCTTAAATGGGATTCTTTGCAGATATGAAACGACCGTACTTTTAACTTCATCAACAACTGCCTATAGAATACATCCATTTCCCTTTTAACATGTTTAGATGAGTCTTATTGCATCATTCTGCCTACCGATCTACCTATGTTCAGTACAAACGGTCATAGTTATATTAAATTGGGATCTTACCTTGCATTGTAGTTTGTGTATCCACCCTTTGGTGATGCGGTTGGAATACAATTCTAATATTGCGGCTATGCAGAATGCTTAGCGAAGTACTGCGTACGGGCTGCGAATTGACGAAATAAAATTGAATTCCTTAGAAACTATTTGTCGATATGCTGTCTGAATAGAAGACCTTTAAGCTAGCAGGTTTTCTAGAAATTCCTACCCGGCTTTTAAATAACCTCCATTTTTCTCCGGATATCAGAAGCGCATTAGTAAATGGGGACTCGTCGTACGTACCTATCAAAAGATAAGGAAGGTGCCAAATAAAGCTGTCACATTAATTTATGAGCAGTCTCTTCCGTTAGCTCCGAAATAAGCCGTTAAATCTTTTAAAAGAAACAAAAAAAAGAATATCACTTAATCAAAGCAATAAAATAAATAGATACAATACAAAATAAGACACAAAATCGTTTACACGACCATAAAACTCCTTTTTATTGAAACAAACAACAAATGTAGAGGGGGGGGGGGGGTGGAGAGATTGAAAGCAGTGTCAGAAGATTGTCAAAAGCTATAAATTTCACATAAAAAACTCAGGGGCCAAGTAAAGCACGACACTGCGATGCAGTGCTTTAAGCGTTGCAAATATGCATTGCATAGTTCGGGAGATATTAAAAGAAAATTAAAGCGTAGAAAAAAGAAAGCGCGGGACACTGTCGACTTCCGTGAGTGGGTAATTATAAGTTTGTGTGTCTCCCTGTAAGTGTCTTGAAAATTATGCAAATTAAAATGCAGCGAGTGATTAAAGTACATTTGTGTTAAGTAGCTTGTAGAAGTTGAGAAAAAAGTAACACCAAAGTATATGCAATAGAAGCAAAAACTTTGCATATTATCAGGCGCTTACAGCTGCTTATGCTAATTCAATCAAGTTAAATGAATTAAGGCTCCATTACTGATACTTAGCATAGACTTGACTTGACTTGAGAACTGTCACTTACAGTTCTGTTAAATGAACATTGCATGTTACTGATTACTCAAAATTTGGTAACACTTAAGCCCCCATTACTGATACTTAGCATATACTTGACTTGACTTGGCGTAAACTTGGCAACTTAGCCACGATTATACTCCACTTGGCGCATAAAATCTGGCATCATAATCAGCGTTGAAATTTATTTTTAAATAAATGTCAATTTGTATGACAAAATGTCAAAATGAAATGGAAACAAACAAATGGCATCTCAAAATGTAAACGTCACTTAGAACTTACATAGAAAATTAAAATTCAACAGACTTCTAAGTCAAGTTAAGTTTTGAGTAATCAGTAACATGCAATGTTAATTTAACAGAACTGTAAGTGACAGTTCGCAAGCCAAGTCAAGTCTATGCTAATTATCAGTAATGGAGCCTTTAACTTGACTTAGAAGTCTGTTGAATTTTGATTTTCTATGTAAGTTCTATGCGCCAAGTGGAGTATAATCATGGCTAAGTTGCCAAGTTTACGCCAAGTCAAGTCAAGTCTATGCTAAGTATCAGTAATGGGGGCTTTAGTGTCAAAGAGCATAATGCGATGAAGAGAGTCCTTTTTTTGAAAAAAAAAAAAAAAAAACTTACCGAGATAGTATATAGCAGTAAATATGTACGCTTATTTTTAGTAATTATAAACTTTATTCGGTTTGCGATTTTTTTTACAAATTTGAAGCCTACTTTTAGGCACGTTAATCACTCAATAATTAATTAATGAAAATTCTAATACGGTAGTAAAATGTAGCGAACGGAAGATCGCTCGAAAAGAATTAGTTTATTTCTCGGTTCACAATTTATTAAAATGTTGTCGGCCTGTGTAATCAATTCACTTGAGGAAACACCCTGTGATGTAATTCAAACAGCACAACGTCTAGTGTAGGCCTACGTAGGCATTAGCCCACCACATGGTGACCATCATCCCGATAACCTGAAAAAGCAGTTTTGTAGGTGTGGGACATATAGTCCTAGATGTAGGAGCAGGCATCCCAAATTAAGCCACATAAACACGTCGACAAAACGAGTGAAAGAGCCAAAAGCGAGGAAATATTATAAGCACCTCGACTTCGTTACCGAAACTTTGAAAGCTTTAGTTAATTGAGCTTCTGATTATTATAATTTCGGATCCGACTGCTTGGAATCGTAGCTTTAGCGAAAGTGGATCTTTTACCATAGGAAAATAAAATTATTTAATTTTTTTGTCTCTTGTCACTTTCCGCCTCCGATTTTGGCTCCGATTCCTATCAAGCTAACTTAAATAATCTGATTGCTCCTCCGAAAAGCACACCCACGTAATATCCCTTGTCCTTGCCAAGCCCGTACACTTGACTGGTACTCTTCCAAATGTATTGGAGCAGGATTTTTGGTCCCAGGTCTAATATATCTTTCCCTTTAGATATATTTCCCTCAGATATATTTCAAAGTATATATCAAGCAATTTAAATCAGAAAACCGTGCTCCGTACCAATAATCAAGTTGCAACTTGTGTACTGTCTTTATGTTATATTAAACGCGCAATGCATAATCCTGTATTGTTTGGAGATGTTGAATAAATGTCGGAGTGTTACTGGGGTATCTGACCACAAAGGTGAATAATATAATGCTACACGGGCCAGCTGGTTCTATGTACCGCACCGGAGCGTCTAGGGATTTTTACTGATCATGGGCTGTCATTTCAGTTTAACTCCATTTAACTCCACAGCCCCATAACGAAGTTGCAGCGAAGCAGCGCGGCGGCTACAAAGCCTATCAGAGCTGAACCATTTAATGCATATTACAAAAGAAAGCCTCGTAGAAATGAGAGGAGACCCATTACAGGCCATGTAGTGCAAAGGGCAAGATCTGTTCTTTTCCTTTCTAGATAAAATAACGAGTAAATTTATGCTTGACTGTCCAGCTTTTGGTGGCCACCGTGGTGTAATGGTAGCGTGCTCCGCCTACAATACCGTATATCCTGGGTTCAAAACCCGGGCAAACCATCATCAAAATTTTAGAAATAAGGTTTTTCAATTAGAATAAAATTTTTCTAAGTGGGGTCGCCCCTCGGCAGTGTTTGGCAAGCGCTCCGGGTGCATTTATGCCATGAAAAGCTCTCAGTGAAAACTCATCTGCCTTGCATATTCCGTTTGGAGTCGGCATAAAATGTGTAGGTCCTGTCCGGCCAATTTGTAGAGAAAATCAAGAGGAGCACGAAGGAAATTAGAAGAGAAGCTCGGCCTTAGATCTCTTCGGTTACATTATTATTTTTTATTTAGTCCAGCTTTTGCCATAACCAGGCGAAAGTATCTCGGTCCCACTACGACGCCACTACTCTCTAAGTAGCTATAGCTTACGTCACCGTTTTATTATGTGGTATCACAACAGACCTTCATCCTGTCCAAGTGAGCTCCCCCTACCAGAGCAGCTATCACCTAACCTAACATAACCTAGCAAATAAAGATCTATGTGAAATAAAACTTTGTCTGCAACTAATCCCATATTTTTCATATTTTACATTTTCTTAAAGCTTTGGATCAAAAATCTTGAAATCGCTATTATTAAAATGGGCGCCTAAAAGTACGCAATATAGAGTTTGCCTATTTCTTGATAGTTTGATTTGTCGTCGCATCGTATAAACAAACAATACCGAAGCCTGTATTCTATAAGGAGCTGTTATTTTTGCATACTTTAGCATAACCGAATAAACACTGAGAACCTTCCCGAGTCTCGTTTTTTAAAATGATTACTTTGCATAACTCACTCAGAGTGCATGTACGGCGGCCTTTTGGCGACTGTGTACTAGTCTTGGAAATGTTGAAGGGATGAACCTGCTTTCGACTCGGACCTGGAGATACTAGCTTTCTTGCGCTAGTTTTCTTCACATTCAACAAGATCGCAGAATGTGCTTAGCATCTAGTTCAATAAAGGAAAGACTGCTATATGTGGGCCTACTTTCATTTTAATGCACAATATCCTCGGCAAACAGTTGCATGAAGAAGAAGAATCTGCATAAATAGGCACTGCATAAGTGCATAGCCTACTTTCAGGCTGCTATAGATAGAGCCAATAGTGCAGTGTTTGTATAGACACTTTGGCAAGAAAAGTCTAATTTTATTACATACTTACTATTTACAACTACATGGCAACAAACGGATATCATGCTACACAAACTTTTCCTTCACTTTCTAATGCCGTTATCTGCTGTTAAAGAGCCTGGAAACGCATACACACACAACACTGCAGCTGCTGCGACGATTGTCATTTATAGCATTCGATGGCTATTTTCAAACGCTAAGCACGTTAAACGTTAAAGGGCCAAGCAAAAAGTAATTTTAAAGAAAGTCAAACACAAAATAAAAATAAAAGAGAAATTAAAAAGAAGAGAAATATACTTAAAGGAAAACAAGAAAAGATTACAAAAGGATAAAATAATATTAAAGCGGGGTATGGAAAAAATGCAATAATAAAGCATGCGAGCAATGCAATAAAAGCTCAGCGTAATAATAAGTTCACTATCCATTCATCCGCTACACAATGCATTGGTCTTACATCATATATAACTGGCACCCCTTCGCTTTATTGTTGAGTACTTGAAAGAGGCAGTAACAGTGGCGTAGGTGGCGGAAAGAGGGAGCAGTTGGATGACTATCAAGATAATATGGCTTATTAGTAATATTTTACCTAAAGTGATTGAACGATTTTTTTTAGACCCGCTTGTCATATTTATTCGCCGAATAGCTCAATGACAGTACCTTGCCGAATATAAATCCGAGTCTTTCTGATGCATAGCACCAGCTTTTGTGGAAACGGGCTTTTGAGGGGTTTTATCCTAGAGACCATCTTAAGTGTGCACTTCTTGGATGGGGGAAGCTAAGTTTTTCGACACTATACGTGATTTCAGCTGAAGTTGCTCAATTCAGCTGATTATCAAATTTCCTATACATCGGCCGCCGTGGTGTGGTGGTAGCCTCGCACGTCTATAATACCGGAAAGCCATTTCGGAATAACTTTCGGATTGTTTTGCGAATCATGTCGGAGCGATTTTGCGATGGCTTTCGGAATGAATTCTGGACTATTTTAGCCGGTTCCGGACTGTGCTCAGCATCAGTTCGGGACTAGCGAAACATATAATCACTATTTTTTATCAAATAGTAGAAGCTTATGTTTGTAGTTTTCTGTTAATTTATATTTTTTGAGAGATTACTTCCTTTATGACTACAAACAATTTTTTGTAGTTCGGGACTACTTCTAGATTACGCCAGGATTCTATCGAGGCCTTTTCTGGATTATACTCGGAATCGTTTCGTGGCTATAACAAGGTTCATTCAGGACTATTTAGGGACAGTTTCGAGAATATTTTAAGGTACATTTTCGGGGCTATTTCAAGATTTTTCAAAACGTTTTCGGAACCTTTCCTGGATTGTGATCGTGATCTTCTCGGAACTGTTTCGGATCAGTTTCTTGGTTGTTTTCGTAATAAAATCGAAGAGACCGTTTCGGAATTTTTTCGGTGCAGATCCGAGTTTGTTTTCGGGATAGTTTTGGGATCATTTCGGACTGCTTCAGGACTGTCTTCGGAGCCATTTCGACGCTGGTTGGGAATCATATCGGAAGAATTGCTACGGGATATTTTTTAAGTGTTCTAAGGGCAATTAGATCCAATATTTTTAAAAGACCCAGTTATGTTTCCTTGTTTGGAGCATATATCTTTTCTTGTATGGTGCGTTGTAGTTTCGGCATATTTTTGGGACTTTTTCCAGATTATTTTCTGGACTGTCGGCGGGCAACGGATAGCTTCATCTATGAGAAAAGATATTTTTGAGTCAAATTGCTAAAAATTTAGAGAGGCAAGCTTTGAAGGAGAAGGAAAAAGGTGGAAAGGGGAGAACACGGAGGGGGGCAGAGAGAAAGATAAGAGGAGAGGCAGGGGGAAATAGTTAGAGACCGAAGAAGAGAGAGAAGGAAGAGAAGGAGCACGATTTGAGGGCGATGGGAGAGTGGGTGAGAGGAGGCAGAAGAAAATAATCGATGGGATGGGGAGGGGGAGCTGGACCGGCAGAGGGACGGAAAGAAAGAGAGCGAGAGGGTGAGGAAAAGGAGAAAGAGCATGAGAATAAGATAAAGAGGCACAAAGAGAAGGAGAAGAGAGCAATATGGAGATGAAAAAGAAGACGGAGAGTAAGGGGAAGAAGTAAAAGGGCGGGAAAAAGTCAGGAAAAGGATAGAGATATTAAGATTGACACTTGCTTAGTTGCGGGTAAACCATAGGGAGCAGAGAACAACATCTGCAAGGTCAGTTAAAAGATTTGGATATTCGCCTAAGTAATAGAAAGTTTCGGTTAGGGTCGCTATCGCATTTAGCCAGCGCTACTCTGAATCAGAAGGAGGGAAATGTTCGGGAAGTTAAACATTTAGCAGACATAAGGAGCTTAAAAGTGCTGAACTACCTCGATTTCTATATTGTCAAGTATCTGGTGTGATGCTCACTTTTTCAGAAGTCAATCAAGATGCTGAAGTCTCGATTGGAGTACTTGGATTTCCTCAAAAGTTTCATGATACGAAACTGTCAACAGCTGTGGAGCTGATATTTGCTAAAGCTGTATATTAGTACGAAGAATGAGATAAAAATTCTTATAAGCCATCCCTTCAGCAATACTTGTAAAAGATTACCATCCCTGCGAGTGAATCGTACTTTTTGAAAAGATTTCAAATAACTACCTACTCTAGGTTAGGTTAGGTTGAACGATCAAACGGAAGAACCGCAATGAGGTACCAGGACTTATGTTATAAAAAACTTCGTCCTCTTGGCAAATACTAGAAGTTTTCTAGGTCCTAGAGATCTAGCTACTCTGCTGCCCCTTATAGCTGGAGACTTGACCTGGTGAGCGCAGGACACGCACACAGAACGTACTCAACCGTTTCTTCCTGATTGTAATATCGTAGGCTTGGCACATGTTCTTAGAAATTTTGCAGCCCCGCGCTTTTTTCCACGCCTTTCCTGCTTGATGAATCATATGCAGCTCCTGTCTTCTTTTAATTTCTTTCAAATGGATTTGGACGTCTATTGTCGTTTTAGCGCGTGCTGCACCCTTCTTTGTCAACTTATCGGCCTTTTCGTTACCTTCTATCCCTTTATGTCCGGGCACCCAGTATAGATGTATGGTCCGGCCTGAGCGAAGTTTTTCTAATACTTCTTTCCATTCAGAACACTTCTTGTTGAAGTACTGTGTGAGATTATTGCCTTAATCGCCACCTGATTATCAATATATTTATTGGCGCAACTGCAGCTTAAGCGCGCTTCCTCCAGAATTTTTGCTGCTTTCTTCGCGGCTATAATTTCCGTCGGAAAGTTGCTGCAGTAATCTCGCAGCCTGTGGGACCTACTTATATCTGCATCGATGCAGTAAAAAGCAGACCCAACCCTTTCCATTAATTTTGAACCATCCGTATACACATGTATAGTATTTTCTGCCATTTCTGCACCCTGGCACCAACCCTTCGGCTCAATTGTGGCCCCAAGGTCTCTTTCGAAACTCAGGCACGGGACAATATATGCCGTTTTAGATGGCGCTATACAGCTATGGCCATATGGCCTGCACTTAAGCCTTGTTGCAGTTCCTTTTGGCCATTCGGAGGCGGGATGTGTAGAATGGCGTGCAATGCTGTTGGGGTAGTTTTTAGGGCTCCCGTTATGGTAATTATTGATACTTTGCATATCTCCTCAATTTTTTTGGTATACGAAATAACAACTTTATTTTTTTATTATATCCTATCTTGTCCTCGTCTAATCGAGTTTAGAATAAGCCGAGAGAGTGATACATTCAAATGCTCGAAGAAAATTGTATTTCTGACAAGTCAGTCACTGTTCGAGCTTTCATTGCATACTCCATCATTATTCCAGCTGATCAGTAGGCACTCTTAGGTTGCTAAAATATTTACTGGCTCCCTATAGAGTAAGCTGCAGTAGCACCGCTGTTGCCTTTTTTAGATCCCACTTTTCGTTAACTGTTATTTATCATGAGTAAAGGAATATATCGGTTTTCTCTAGCCTTTCTTCAATCTATGAGACCCCCCAAATAAATTCGCCATCAATCTTGCCCGGAGCTTCACTACACCCATATGCTGCAATGAAAACGTGCGTCTTCACGTGTTCTAGTTATGCATGAATCATATGTACATATACATGTATATGTATGTTTGGCTTTGTGTGTTTATTTAAGCGATATATACTTGCCAAGTAATTCAATGCAGCTTCATTGTTAACGCTTACTTTTTTGCTTTACAAATAAAGTCACATAAGAGTTAGCGTACTGCAGTGCGTATACGTAACATTTTGCGTCAATGCTACAAAGGAGCTGTCATTGCTTCACTACTTGTGTGATTCACTGCGTAATACGTGACATAAGAGGCTGATTGGCAAAGTGGTGAACAATTCTGTGACTTTCTCTCCATTGTTAGTTTATTTTTATACTCAGTTGAGCAGAGCTCACAGAGTATATTAACTTTGATTGGATAACGGTTGGTTGTACAGGTATAAAGGAATCGAGATAGATATAGACTTCCATATATCAAAATCATCAGTATCGAAAAAAAATTTGATTCAGCCATGTCCGTCCGTCCGTCTGTCCGTTGACACGATAACTTAAGTAAGTTTTGAGGTATCTTGATGAAATTTGGTAGGTTCCTGGGCACTCATCTCAGATTGCTATTTAAAATGAACGATATCGGACTATAACCACGCCCACTTCTTCGATATTGAAAATTTCGAAAACCCAAAAAAATGCGATAATTCATTGCCAAAGATGGATAAAGCGACGAAATTTGGTAGGGGGGTTGATCTTATGACACAGAATAGAAAATTAGTAAAATTTTGGACAATGGGCGTAGCAACGCCCACTTTTAAATGAAGGTAATTTAAAAGTTTTGCAGTCTGTAATTTGGCAGTCGTTGAAGATATAATGATGACATTTTGCAGGAACGTTACTACTATTACTATATATGTGCTAAATAAAACTTAGCAAATTCGGATGACGAACACGCCCGCTTTATAAAAAAAAAAAATTTTTAAAAGTCAAATTTTAACAAAAAATTTAATATCTTTACTGTATATAGGTAAATTATGTCAACCTCCAGTAATGATATGGTGCAACAAAATACAAAAATAAAAGAAAATTACAAAATGGGCGTGGCTTCGCCCTAGAATACTTTTAATGCCATAAGTCGAACAAAAATTTACCAACCCTTCTGAAATTTGGTAGGGGCATAGATTCTATGACGATAACTGTTTTCTGTGAAAATGGGCGAAATCGGTTGAAGCCACGCCCAGTTTTTATACACAGTGGACCGTCTGTCCTTCCGCACGATCGTCAACACGATAACTTGAGCAAAAACCGATATATCTTTACTAAACTTAGTCCACGTATTTATCTGAACGCTCTTTATCCTTGTATAAAAAATGGCCGGAATCCGACTATAACCACGCCCACTTTTTCGATTTCGAAAATTATGAAAAATGAAAAAAATGCCATAATTCTATACCAAATACGAAAAAAGGGATGGAACATGGTAATTTGATTGGTTTATTGAAGCAAAATATAACTTTAGAAAAAACTTTGTAAAATGGGTGTGACACCTACCATATTAAGTAGAAGAAAATGAAAAAGTTCTACAGGGCAAAATCAAAAGCCCTTGGAATCTTTGCAGGAATACTGTTCGTGTTATTACATATATAAATAAATTAGCGGTACCGGACAGATGATGTTCTGGGTCACCCTGGTCCACATTTTGGTGGATATCTCGAAAACGCCTTCACATATACAACTGAGGGCCACTCCCTAATTAGTGCCTTTAATTTGATACCCATATCGTACAAACATATTCTAGAGTCACCCCTGGCCCACCTTTATGTCGATATCTCGAAAAGGTGTCCATCTATATACCTATGCCCCACTCCCTTTTAAAATGCTCACTAACAGCTTTCATTTGATACCCATATCGTATAAACACATTCTAGAGTCCCCCCTGGTCCACCTTTATGGCGATAGCCCGAAATGGCGTCCACGTAAAGAACTGTGGCCTATTCTATTTTAAAATACTCTTTAATACCTTCCATTTGATACCCATGTCACACAAACACATTCCAGGGTTACCCTAGGTTTATTTTGCTAAATGGTGATTTTCCCTTATTTTGTCTCCAAAGCTCTCAGCTGAGTATGTAATGTTCGGTTACACCCGAACTTAGCCTTCCTTACTTGTTATAGTTGTACATATAAGATGTTTTTTTTTTGAGTTATTTAATGCTATTTTATTATCGTCATGCTATGACAGTCACAATGTGGGAAAATCAATTTTTAGTGATCTTCTTTTTGTATGCTTTTCATTAATTGAAAAGCGGGTTTTTTCTCAATTCCATACTTGATTGAGTGCAATCAATTGATAAATGACAATCCAATTATTTATGTTTATTTAATTTCATACGTGTTTATTGGTAAATTAGTTACGCCGACACACATACACATGCTCAATTAAGTAATTGCGAGGATTTACATATGGTTGTGTTTGTGAGGAATGGCATTTCTCAGAGAGTTCCTTGCAGCTTTCCCACTTTTACGATGTTGCTTTTTCATGTGACATTGGTTTTTGTGTGCTTTGTTAATACTAATCGCTTTAAAGTTAATAATGTTAAATAAAGTGTAATTTTATTTTAAACATTGACATTTCAATTGATGCATATAGGCGCATTCCACGATTGTGGGTGTGACATTTCTGCTTAGATTTTTATTTCTTTAACAGAAAGCCTGTTAGGAATGATAACTTCACGTAAGTCTCAAGTAGAAGATACCATACGAAGATAGAATACGATTTTGTAAATACAAAATTATATTATTCTGTAAATCTTAGGCGTTGTGACGGATGTGACAAGTAAGCGCAGCAGTTGGTTAATTTGTATTTGTCGTTTTCTTTTGATTTCAAATATAATATGGTATAGATAAAAAAATGTTTCAAAGTCAAAGTCGCTCAGCCCTTACCATACATTAATACTGGATTCCCGGTCATAAAGGGTTAGAAGGCAACAAAAATGCCGATGAGTTGGCAAAGTAGGGTGCAACACTCGCTGAATCGACGATAGACGTTCCAATCCATTTGGGAGAAATGAAAAGGAGACAGGAGCTGCATATGATTCATCAAGCAAGAAAAGTTTGGACAAAATTGCTGGGCTGGAAAATTTCTAGGATCATGTGCCAAACCTACGATATTACACTTAGGAAGAAACGGTTGAGTACGCCAGTCAAGGCTCCAGCTATAAGGGGCGGCAGAGTTGCCAGATCTCGCGGCAGCAATTAAGCTACGTCTCAGAAAACTTCTAGTATTTGCCAAGAGGACGAAATTATATTATAACATAAGGCCTGGCACCTGATTGGGGTTCTTCCGTTTGGCCGTAAAATAAATTCTGGTAACACTATGGGCACATGCAGTCAACGTGAGGTCCCTATTTGCCGGTCAGTTAAACCGAACCTAACCTTGTAACTAAGAAGATACTCTTCCTGCCGTGAGAGCTGAAATTTACAGATTATTGTGTATGTGAAAGCAAAATTCTCAAAACCAGTATTTCAAGCTAGCGCATGTGTCCAACTTTGACCTTAAGTAACTACTGAACCTATAGACTTAGACAATAGTTGTTCATCTATCAATGAAGAGTGAAGAAGCAAAAAAGAGCAACATAAATCCCTGAAGCATTGGTTTTTAGGGCAACTCTATGAAATGTTGTATAAAATGGTGTTCTAAATCGATCGATCAACCAGAAGACAAGGAAATCGTCTGCTATGCAGATTATATGGCAGTTTTAGTGGTGGTAGAAAACGTGGATTTCCAGCAGGTATTATGTAAAGATGTCGTAGGAAGAATAAAGAAATGACGACCGAATATTTGATAGGAGATAGCGATCTGTACATGAGTTAGCCTTAAGAGATAAAGATTACTAAATCAGCTCCAATGCCTACTTGAACTGTTAAGGATTGTACCTTGACACAAATTATCTTTCAACGAGTACCTTAAAGATGTGGGAGTGAAACTTTTCAAAGTTTTCAGATCCCTTATGCAAATAATGTCTAAAATTGTTGGTCCAGACAAAGCAATCAATCAGCTATTGCCCATCGTCACCAGTTTGATAATAACGAAAGGGTAGTATGGAAAGGGTAGTATGGATCCAAAGACACAAGCTTAAAAAATATATCAAATGGTGTGGGACTACTCGGTGCTTGAGCTAAACCGAAAAATCGTTCTACACCTGCTGGCAAGAAAATTGTACAACATTGGTAACGAGCGGGTATCTAATAACGGCAAGAAAAGTGGTAGAAGGAATCAAGCAAATTACGTTGTACCTACGGAATATAGCTCAGGGAAACGAACGGAAGTATGGCTTACTTATCAACCATTCCATGCAGATATTGGATGGGCTTATGATTTCAGGTAGTAGTAAGGATTTAGAGCATGGGTATTCAAAACTCAAAAGTGATTGCCTTTGCGCATACGCAATGAGAGCACAATTGTGTTATGGAATGCAGACCCCTGATTAAGAGGATGCTTTCCGAAATGAATTGAAACCGCAGAACCTGTCATGTAAGTTGCTCTGTTTTTAAGCAGGTAAGAAACTCTGGACGCTGGTGTTTTTGGGTGAAACATTCTGCATAAAATATTGCAATGCTTCTGTCAGCATAATAACATTAATAGTTATGTCAGAATTAAAGGGTGCTGCAATGCAAGTAAGAGGAACTTTCCCCCTAGTTCTGCCTCTACCTTTTTCTCTCTTTCGCCCTCTCACTCAGCCTCACCCTATTCCTCTCTGGTTCACCCTCCATTTGATATCGCTATCGCTCTCCCTCTCCACATCTTCCTCCCACTTTCTCCATCCCTTTCCAATTCCATTTCCCAAACTCTCCCTATTTCTTTCAATCTCCCGTTCCCCCTCCCTCCCTCCCTCCCCTTCTCCTTCTTCATCTTCCACTCCCTTTCCCTACCAATTTCAATTTCCTTTTCCCTCTTAATTACTACATTACTGGTTAGACTTGAAAGAGTTTCCGTGATATGAACTACACTCAAAAAAAAAAAATCGTTCTAAAACGAACAAAACAAGTTCAAAATTAAGAACATTCTTTGCCAAAAGTCTATTAAGTACGTTTTTTCATAACTCGTGACCGATGGGCTTGTTTTAAGAACGGTTTTTCCAAGCACACCGTTCGTGTTTATGACCAGTTTGGTATTGACGTGTGAACCTTCTGTGCTTATTTCAAACACTACTTGGGCTCGATTAAAGATTTTTCGTTCTCACGCTGCGATTACGATTTGTTGTCGATTTAACATTTTTCGGTCTGAATTCAAGAACGGTTGGTGCTTGACCTTTGGAAGGGAGGGTTGTGGGAAGGTAATTTTCCCAATTAGTACCCATTTATTTTTTACTAGCCTTTACCCGCGGCCCCGTCCTTTAAATATATGGGCTATTCGCGTTAGCCTGCTTATCAAGTTATCTGTTTAAAATTTTGGTTTCTGTCTAATGCATTTAATTTTTGTAATTGAGTAAGAAAAAGAACTAAATGAGCTGATAACCTGATAGGATCCCAAATGATCCCGAAATTATCCAGAAAAAGCTACGAAATGACCCCCACGCTATCGCGGACGGATCCCGAAAACCATCCAGAAATGCCCGAAAGGGTCTCCAAAAGTTACCGGAATAGTCCCAAAAAAACCCGAAATGACAACGACACGATTCTAGACGTATCCAGACAACCACACAGAAATGATCCCTGAAGGTGTTCCAAAATGATCCCGAAAAGGTTCCGAAATGACCCTGACGGGCTCCCGGGAGGATCTCAAAAACCATCCAGAAAATATCCAGGAAGGGTCCCCAAATTATCCCGACATACTCCAGAAAAAGTTCCGAAATGGCTCCGAGGGGATCCACGACGGATCGCGAAAACCATACAGAAATGATTCCGAAAGGGTCCCAAAATGATCCCGAAATAGTCCGGAAATGACCCAGATGGGATCCCGCACAGATCCAGAAATGATCCCGGAAGGGTCCAAAAACTATCCCGGAAAAGTAACAAAAAATCCCGAAATGGCTGCTACGGCATCCCTGACGGATCCAGAAATGATCTCAGAAGGGTCCCCAAATTATCCCAAAATGGCCCCAAATGACCCTGATGGATCCGGCAAACCATCAAGAAATTATGCCGGAAGGGTCCCCAAATGATCCCGAAATAAAACAGAAAAAGTCACGAAACGACCCCTAGAGGATCCCAAAATGATCCCGTATTAGTCCCGAAAAGGTCCCGAAATAACCCCGACGGGATCCCGGACAAATCCCGAAAACCATCCAGAAATGATGCCGGAAGGAATCCCAAATGATTCCGAAAAAGTCCCGCAATGATTCCGAAGGGATCCCGAACGGATACCGAAAATCATCCAGAAGTGATGCCGGAAAGGTCCTCAAATGATCACCTAATAGTCCCGAAATGACCCTTAAGGGATCCTGGACGGATCCCGTAAACCATCCAGAAATGATCCCGATATAGTCCCGAAGAAGTCCCGAAATGACCCTGACGGGATCTCGAACTCATCCCTAAATGACCCTGACGGGATCCCGGACAGATCCCGAAATCCATCCAGAAATGATCTTGGGAGGGACCCCAAATGATCCCGAAAAAGTCACGCAATGATTCCGACGGGATCCTGAACGGATACCGAAAACCATCCAGAAGTGATGCCGGAAGTTCCTCAAATGATCACCTAATAGTCCCAAAATGACCCTGACGTCATCCAGGACTGATCCCGAAATCCATCCAGAAATGATCTTGGGAAGGTCCCAAAATGATCCCGAAATAGTCTCGGAAAAGTCCAGAAATTACCCTGACGGGTTTCCAGACGAATCCTGAAAGCCATCCTTAAATGATCCCGAAAAAGTCCCGAAATGACCCTGACGGGACCCCGAAAGGATCCCGAAAACTATTCAGAAATGATGTCGGAAAGGTCCTCAAATGATCTCCTAATAGTTCCGAAAAGACCCTGACGGGATCCCGGACGGCTACCAAAATCCATCCAGAAATGATGCCGAAAGGGTTCCCAAATGATCCCGAATTAGTCGAGAAAAAGTCCCGAAATGACCCCGACTGTATCTCGGACGAACCCCGGAAACTATGCAGAAATGATGCCGGAAGGGACCCCAAATGATCCCGAAAAAGTCCCGCAATTATTCCGACGGGATCCTGAACGGATACCGAAAACCATGCAGAAGTGATGCCGGAAAGGTCCTCAAATGATCACCTAATAGTCCCAAAATGACCCTGACGACATCCCGGACAGATTCCGAAATCCATCCAGAAATGATCTTGGGAGGGTCCCAAAATGAACCCGAAATAGTTTCGGAAAAGTCCAGAAATTACCCTGACGGGATCCCGGACGATTCCTGAAAACCAATCTTAAATGTTGCCGAAAAAGTCCCGAAATGACCCTGATGGGACCCCGAAAGGATCCCGAAAACTATCCAGAAATGATGCCGGAAAGGTCCTCAAATGATCTCCTAATAGTTCCGAAAAGACCCTGACGGGATCCCGAACGGATCCCGACAACTATTCAGAAATGATACCGAAAGGGCCCGCAAATTATCCGGTATTAGTCGAGAAAAAGTCCCGAAATGACCCCGACGGGATGCCGGACGAATCCCAAAAAACATCCAGAAATGATGCCGGAAAGGTCTTCAAATGATCCCCTAATAGTCCCGAAATGACCGTGACGGGATCCCGAACGGATCCCGATAACTATCCAGAAATGATGCCGAAATGGTCCGCAAATGATCCCGTATTAGTGGAGAAAAAGTCCCGAAATGACCTCGACGGGATCCCGGACGAATCCCAAAAACCATCCAGAAATGATGCCGGTAGGTATCCCAAATGATCCCGAAATGGTCCCGAAATGACCTCGTCGGCATCCCGGACGGATCCCGAAAACCATCCAGAAATGATGCCGAAAGGGTTCCCAAGTGATCCCGTATTAGTCGCTAAAAAGTACCGAAATGACCACGACGGGAACCCGGACAGATCCCGAAAACCATCCAGAAATGATGCCGAAAGGGTTCCCAAATGATCCGGTCTTAGTCGCGAAAAGGTCCCGAAATGACACCGACGGGATCCCGGACGGATCCCGAAAACCATCCAGAAATGATGCCGGAACAGCCCTCAAACGATCCCGAAAAAGGCCCCAAATGACCCCGACGAGATCCCGAAAACCATCCAGAAATGATGCCGGAAGAGCCCCCAAATGATCCCGAAAAAGTCCCCAAATGACTCCGACGGGATCCCGGACGGATCCCGAAAACCATCCAGAAATGATTTCGGAAGATCCCCCAAATGATCCCGAAAAAGTCCCCAAATGACCCCGACGAGATCCCGGACGGATCCCGAAAACCATTCAGAAATGATGCCGGAAGAGCCCCCAAATGATCTCGAAAAAGTCCCCAAATGACCCCGACGAGGTCCTGGACGGATCCCGAAAACCATCCAGAAATGATGCCGAAAGGGTTCCCAAATGATCCCGTATTAGCCGCGCAAAAGTCCCGAAATGACACCGACGGGATCCCGGACGGATCCCGAAAACCATCCAGAAATGATGCCGGAACAGCCCTCAAACGATCCCGAAAAAGGCCCCAAATGACCCCGACGAGATCCCGAAAACCATCCAGAAATGATGCCGGAAGAGCCACCAA
The DNA here is from genome assembly GCF_040869045.1 of Eurosta solidaginis. NCBI lineage: Eukaryota > Metazoa > Arthropoda > Insecta > Diptera > Tephritidae > Eurosta > Eurosta solidaginis. Next base: position 20,449,513 of record NC_090323.1, read on the forward strand.
ATGATCCCGAAAAAGTTCCCAAATTACCCCCACGATAACCCGGACGGATCTCGAAAACCATCCAGTAATGATAAAGAGGGGTGGGGGTCCCACGACCTCTTCGAGCAATTACTTTTTAATAATTTTTACACATTATAACTTTACGTATACTGGCCTTCACCAATATCACAGACTCAAGGGGTCAAATAAGTCGAGGGCTTACAAAGTAAGCAGTGACACCCTCCGCCCCCTTCCCCCGTTTATCTCTCACTCTGGTGTAAAATCTATAAATTGTTATAACTCAATATAAATTTTCTCCTAAATCAATAGTTTTTGGTATCTGGCACATACAGATCGAAATCTAGACAATTTTGGAGGAACGATCAGTGGTCCTCTCCTTTTACCCCCGCCATCCGCCCTCCTTCAATTGTTTTTATTAGCACGCTTTTATTAACTTTACCTGTACGTTTCTATGTAACTTTTCATTCGCTCCTGCGCCTGCTGCCTTATTAACATGGTTTTATAATTAGCTTCACCTCATATGGAGACCCTTCCGGGATCATTTCTGGATGGTTTTCGGGATCGGTCCGGGATCCCGCCGGGGTAATTTCGGGACTTTTTCGGGACTATTACGGGATCATTTTGGGACCCTTCCGGGATCATTTCTGTATAGTTTTCGGGATCCGTCCGGGATCCCGTCGGGGTTATTTTGGGACACTTTCGGGACTATTCCGGAATCATTTCGGGATTATTTCGCGATCATTTGGGGACCCTTCTGGCATCATTTCTGGATGGTTTTCGGGATCCGTTCGGGATCCCGTCGGGGTACTTTCGGGATCATTTGCGTACCTTCGAGAGATAAATTCTTGATGGTTGCCGGGATCATTACGGGACTTTTTCGGGGTTATTTTGGGTCCCTTTAGGCATCATTTCTGGATGGTCTTCGGGATTCGTCCGGCATCGCGTCGGGGTCATTTCAGGACTTTCGCGACTATTACGGGATCATTTGGGGACCCTTTCGGCATCATTTCTGGATGGTTTTCGGGATCCGCCCGGGATCTCGGCGGGGTAATTTGGGGACTTTTTCGAGATCATTTGGGGCTCTTCCGGCATCATTTCTGGATGGTTTTCGGGATCCGTCCAGGATCTCGTCGGAGTCATTTGGGGGCTCTTCCGGCATCATTTCTGGAGGGTTTTCGGGATCCGTCCGGGATCCCGTCGGGGTCATTTCGGGACTTTTTCGCGACTAATAAGGGATCATTTGGGAACCCTTTCGGCATCATTTCTGGATGGTTTCGGGGATCCGTTCGGGATCTAGTCGGGGTCATTTGGGGACTTTTTCGGGATCATTTGGGGACTCTTCCGGCATCATTTATTTATTTATTTATTTATCTCGTTTTAATCTAGAAAATGTGAACATTTTCATATAGATTACAAGAAAAAAAATAAGACACACAGTTATTTAATCGTAAAAACTAAAAGTTACCTAAAAGTTTACGTACATAAGTCATTTAATATCGATTTAAACATATGTTTTGTGGAGGAAAAGTCCAGACCCACAGGATTTGATAGCATATTAAACTCTTTTAAAGCTCTTGAAATTGGAGCATTAGACGCGTAATTTGTTCTAACCGTGTCCAGCCAGAAATTATCGTGATTGCGTAGACTCCTCTGTGGGATGTTGAAACAAATTCTGGCCAGCAGAAATGGGCAGTCAATCACTCCACTTATCAAGTCAAAAACAAAGGTGAGAGACAAAATAGAACGTCTGCTGTTTAACGATTTTAGGCTTATGAGCAAACAGCGACTACTGTAAGAAGGAATCGGGTCGTTGAAATGCAACGACCGTAGGGCAAAGCGAACAAAAACTTTTTGCACACGTTCAAGCCTGGTAATGTGACAATTATAGAATGGCCTCCAGATAAAGACGGCGTATTCTAATTTAGACCGCACAAGAGAGGTGTATAGCAATTTTAATGTGTAAGGATCGGTAAAATCAGAGCTAAATCGTTTGATGAAGGCAAGTGTTGAATATGCCTTCGCTATTACGTAATTCAAATGGGTTTGAAACAGAAATTTACAATCGAATACAACACCAAGATCAGTAATTTCACTTAAAGTGGATAATCGAAGACCATCGATTTTATACCATGTGGGTAACGGACAGCGAGACTTTGAGTAGCAAACATGTGAGCACTTTTTTATATTAAGATTCAACTTATTACGTTTACACCAGTCGGCAACATTGTCTATATCAGATTGTAGCCTTACCATGTCTTCATTGCTCGTAATTGTCGAAAAAATCTTAAGATCATCAGCGTACAAAAGAAAATTTGCGTAATTGAAACAGCTGGTTATATCATTGATGAAAATTACGAAGAGAAGCGGGCCCAGTATGCTACCCTGTGGAACCCCAGAAGTCGCAATGAAAGGATCAGATGATGCCCCATCAACCGTAACCACACATTTACGAGAGGAGAGATAGGATTCAAGCCATTTTAAAAGAGTGGAATGAAACCCTAGAGCTGTCAGTTTCAATAATAAAATTGTGTGGTTCACCTTGTCAACTTGAAGGCGATTTTGAAACGCAGAAATGCAGTATTCCGAAAATACGGCGAGGTTTGAGACTGTTGAGCGACCTTTAACAAAACCGTGTTGTTGAGCGGAGATCAAGTGATTTACCGTAAAATACATTTTATTTTTAACTATAGCCTCAAATAGTTTTGAGACTGAGGATATCTTTGAAATTGGCCGATAATTCGCAATATTGTTCTTATTACCACTTTTAAACACTGGAGTGATAGAACTGACTTTCCACGCATCAATAAACACTCCTCGTTCAAGTGATTTATTGAACAGAACTAACAATGGGGAAGCAAGGGCAGAACATTTTTTTAATAGGTATGAAGACAACCCATCCACATCGGTTTTAGTAGAAATCTTCAGTTGTCGGATTCCTTCTTCTATATCAGCGAGCGTTAGGGTTAGCGATCCAAAATTTATTGGGGAATTTATGTTCGTGTAACACACCTGATCAAAGTCAGTGCCAGCTTCAAAGTTTGACTTGAAGAAATCAGCAAAGAGATTAACAGCTTCAATAGTGGAGTGCGCTTTGGTCTCATTGAGATAGACAACAGAAGGTATACTCGAACACGATTTTCTGGAATTGACATATCTCCAAAATGATTTCGAGTTTTGCTTTATATCCGATTCGAACTTACGAGTATAATTACGCTTCAAGTCCCTGTTCATGGATTTAAATTTACTTGAATAAAACAGAAATTTGTCTTTATATATAACAGATTTGGACAATTTAAACTTCTTGAAATATTTGTTTCTTAAATTCTTAACTTTTAACAATCGTTTTGTATACCAAGGTATTTTATATCTGGGTTTCTTAAGGATTGGGATATGCTTAACGCAGATCTCACCTAACTTATATTTAAAGATTTCAAAGCAGTTGGCAACATCAACGTTGGAAAATATTGAATTCCAATCAATGGCATCAACTGCAAGGTTAACCATATCGGCATCCATTCGACTGAAGCAGAAATTAGTAACTTGTTCATCATAATGAACCGAATTAAACTCATAGAATTCGACCTTTAAAACGAATGGTATATGATGAATACCAGGAGTAGATAAAGGATCAAGGCATTCAAATAAAGAAAAATGTACATTATCGTTGACAAAAATTAAGTCTAAAATGCGAGAAAGCCGATTTCGAAAACCATTTATCTGAGAAAGGCCGCAACTGGATAAGTTATCAACCAAGTAGGATTCAGATATATTATTTACGTTATTTGCATATAGCTCATTACTATCATCAATATAAGACCAAACAATATTTCCCAAATTGAAGTCACCCATGACACAGATACTATCATTATTATGACTAGATGCTACTGCTAAAATATTGTCCACATGTGCTCGGTATAGCATATCGTTGCTTGTCGGAAGTATATAAGAAGCGCATATTAAAATGTTTGAAACGCCTTTTACTGCCACGCAGAGCTGATCCAATAATGTATCATCATTCTTTAATGTCACGAGTGACGAGCGAAATTTTCGATTAACTGCTATAAGAACACCTCCGCCTCTACTGTGACCAGTTTTAATATAATCACGGTCCTTTCGAAACACATTGTATAAATTCGAATCGAAATATTCATTATCAAAGAAACTCTCGTTTAGCCACGTCTCAACGAGAACAAAAATATCATAGTGCAGGTGCGAGCTCAAGGCATAAAGCAGCTAAGATTTGGTTCTCAACCCAGAAACATTTTGATAATATATTTTTATTTTTTTGGCAGGATTGTTATTAACGGAACTGGTTATCGTTGTTGTGTTGATACACCTTCTTGGTGAAAAAAAACGAAACGGACGAATTTTCACAAATTCAGGCCATATATCTGGATTAAGCACCTTATCAAATGAACATTCCGAAACACCCAACTTGAAATTGACTTTGGTTAAGCTATCTATGGGAATGTCTTTCTTTACCAATGTATGACATATCAATAAATTGGGTTCAATTTTAGCATGACTTGAAACATACGATAATATATCAGATTCCTTAATAGTAGGCGAAAATGACGAAATATGCAGAAACTTGAAAACTGGAACTACTTTTAACTCGCTGGTATTACAATTACCAATAACAATGGGCTTACTTAATTTCCTTCGAGTACTTTTTGCTTGAATTTCCCGCTGGGTTACTTGGCGCTGGTACATTTACCGAAGCAACAGCAGATTTAGCAACAGATGCAAATGTAGGCGTAGCAGAGGCTTGCGACGCAGCATGAGGTGTCACTGCTAGCTTACGCTTAACATTTTTAGTGCCTGCAGCATTACGCACTTTAGATACGATTTTTAACCTCAATAGTTAGTGTTGAGAGAGCGGAATCTTTAGCATCAACCTGAGAGCGCAAAGAGCGAACTTCGGCAATAAGATCATCAGATTTCAGCAGTAGATTTTTGTTGTCTTCGTGCAATGCATTGACACGTAACAGAATGTGTTCATTCTCTTGCCTTACTTTACTAAGCTCATTAGCAAGAAAAGCAATTTGATGCTTCGGATTATGCACATCTTCACTGACATCAGATATATTATTTGTTTTAAGCGGCAGAGTTGACAGGGGCTGCGAACGTATAGATGAGCGCCTCTCAGCTGAGCAGGCTTTGCAGAAAAAAGGCTTTCCTGAAGTGAGCAGAAAATCCAAGTCACTCTGAAGCAAACCTACACATTCAAGGAAAAAAAAAAATCTTTACATTTCTGGATGGTTTTCGGGATCCGTCCGGGATCCCGTCGGGCTCATTTGGGGACTTTTTCGGGATTATTTGGGGATTCTTCCGGCATCATTCCTGGATGGTTTTCAGGATCCGTCCGGGATCCCGTCGGGCTCATTTGGGGACTTTTTCGGCATCATTTGGGGGCTCTTCCGGAATCATTTCTGGATGGTTTTCGGGATCCGTCCGGGATCCCGTCGGGGTAATTTCGGGACCTTTTCGCGACTAAGACGGGATCATTTGGGAACCCTTTCGGCATCATTTCTGGATGGTTTTCGGGATCCCATCAGGGTAATTTGGGGACTTTTTCGGGATCATTTGGGGGCTCTTCCGGCATCATTTCTGGATGGTTTTCGGGATCCGTCCGGGATCTCGTCGGGGTCATTTGGGGACTTTTTCGGGATCATTTGGGGGCTCTTCCGGCATCATTTCTGGATGGTTTCCGGGTTTCGTCCGGGATCTAGTCGGGGTCATTTGGGGACTTTTTCGGGATCATTTGGGGACTCTTCCGGCATCATTTCTGGATGGTTTTCGGGATCCGTCCGGGATCCCGTCGGGCTCATTTGGGGACTTTTTCGGGATCATTTGGGGCTCTTCCGGCATCATTTCTGGTTGGTTTTCGGGATCCGCCTGGGATCCCGTCGGTGTCTTTTCGGGACTTTTTCGCGTATAATACGGGATCATTTGGGAACCCTTTCGGCATCATTTCTGGATGGTGATCCGTCCGTGATCCCGTCGGGGTCATTTCGGGACTTTTTCGCGACTAATACGGGATCATTTGGGAACCCTTTCGGCATCATTTCTGGAGGGTTTTCGTTATCCGTCCGGGATACCATCAGGGTAATTTCGGGACTATTAGGGGATCATTTGTGGACATTTCCGGCATCATTTCTGGATAATTGTCAGGATCCGTCCGGGATGCCGACGAGGTCATTTCGGGACTATTTCGGGATCATTTGGGATACCTACCGGCATCATTTCTGGATGGTTTTTGGGATTCGTCCGGCATCCCGTCGGGGCATTTCGGGACTTTTTCTCGACTAATACGGGATCCCTTCGGGGCCCCTTCGGTATCATTTCTGGATAGTTTTCGGTGTTCTTTCGGGGTCCCATCAGGGTAATTTTGGAACTTTTTCGGCATCATTTAAGATTGGTTTTCAGGATTCGTCCGGGATCCCATCAGGGTAATTTCTGGACTTTTCCGAGACTATTTCGGGATCATTTTGGGACCTTCCCAAGATCATTTCTGGATGCATTTCGGGATCAGTCCGGGATGCCGACAGTGTCTTTTTGGGACTATCAGGTGATCATTTGAGGACATTTCCGGCATCATTTCTGGATAGTTTTCGGGGTCCTTTCGGGGTACCATCAGGGTCATTTCGGGACTTTTTCGGCATCATTTAAGCATGGTTTTCAGGATTCGTCCGGGATCCCGTCAGGGTAATTTGTGAACTTTTCCGAAACTATTTCGGGATCATTTTGGGCCAAGATCATTCCTGGGTGGATTTGGGGATCTGTCCGGGATCCCGTCGGGGTCAGTTAGGGATCCGTTTGAGATCCCGTCAGGGACATTTCGGGACTTCTTAGGGACTATTTCGGGATCATTTCTGGATGGTTTTCGGGATCCGTCCTGGATCCCGTCGGGGTCATTTCAGGACTTTTTCTCGACTAATACGGGATCATTTGGGGACCCTTTCGGCATCATTTCTGGATGGTTCTCGGGGTCCGTCCGGGATCCCGTCAGGGTCATGCCGGGGCTATTAGGGGATCATTTGAGGACCTTTTCGGCATCATTTCTGGATAGTTTTCGGGATCCGTCCGAGATAGCGACGGGGTCATTTCGGGATCATTTGGGGTACCTAGCGGCATCATTTCTGGATGGTTTTCGGTATCCGTCCGGGATCCAGTCGAGGTCATTTCGGTACTTTTTCGGAATCATTTGAGGTCCCTTCCTCCATCATTTCTGGATGCTTTTCGTGATCCGTCCGGGATCCCGTCGGGGTCATTTCGGGACTTTTTCGGGATCATACGGGGTCCCTTTAGGCATCATTTCTGGATTGTTTTCGGAATCCATCCGGGATCCCGTCGGGGTCATTTCGGAACTAATTCGGGATCATTTGGGGTACCTTCCGGCATCATTTCTAGATGGTTTTCGGGATCCATCCGAAATCCCGTCGGGGTTATTTCGGGACTTTTTCTCGACTAATATGGGATCATTTGGGCACCCTTTCTTCATCATTTCTGGATGGTTTTCGGGATCCGTGCGGGATCCCGCCAGGGTTATTTCGGGACTATTAGGTGATCATTTGAGGACCTTTCCGGTATCATTTTTGGATGGCTTTCGGTATCCGTTCGGGATCCCGTCGGGGCCATTTCGGGACTTTTTCGGGATCATTTGGGTTCCCTTTCTGCATCGTTTCTGGATGGTTTTCGGGATTCGTCCGGGATCCCGTCGGGGTCATTTCAGGTCTTTTACGGGATCATTTGGGGTACCTTCCGGCATCATTTCTAGATGGTTTTCTGGATCCGTCGGGGATCCCGTCGGGGTCATTTCGAGACCTTTTCGCCACTAATACGAGATCTTTTGGGGACCCTTTCGCCATCATTTCTGGATAGTTTCCTGGATCTGTCGGGGATCCCTTCAGGGTCATTTCGGGACTATTAAGGGATCATTTGAGGACCTTTCCGGCATCATTTCTGGATAGTTTTCGGGATCAGTCCGGGATCCCGTCGAGGTCATTTCGGAACTCTTTAGGTTTCATTTGGGGTGCGTTCCGCCACCATTTATGTTTGGTTTTCGAGATTCCGTCGGGGTCATTTCGGGACTTTTTCGGGATCATTTGGGGTCCCTTCTGGCATAATTTCTGGATGATTTTCGGGATCCGTACGGGATCCCGTCAGGGTCTTTTCAGGACTCTTTCGGATTATTTGGGTCCCTTCCGGCATCATTTCTGCATGGTTTGCGGGATCCGTAAGGGATCCCGTCGGTGTCATTTCGGGACTATTTCGGTATCATTTGGTTTACCTTCCGACATCATTTCTAAATGGTTTCCGGGGTCCGTCCGGAGTCCCGTTGGGGTCATTATGGGACTTTTTCTCAGCTGATACGGAATCATTTGGGACCCTTTCGGCATCATTTCTGGATGGTTTTCGGGATCCGTCCGGAATCCTGTCGGGGTCATTTCAGAACTTTTTCGGAATCATTTTGGGTACCTTCCTTCATCATTTCTAGATGGTTTTGGGGATCCGTCCGAGATCCCGTCGGGGTCATTTCGGGACTTTTTCGGGATCATTTAAGCATGGTTTTCAGGATTCGTTCGGGATCCCGTCAGGGTAATTTGTGGATTTTTTCGAAACTATTTCGGGATCATTTTGGGCCAAGATCATTCCTGGATGGATTTCGGGATCTGTCCGGGATCCCGTTGGGGTAAGTTAGGAATCCGATTGAGATCCCGTCAGTGACATTTCGGGACTTCTTCGGGACAATTTTGGGATGATTTCGGGACTTTTTCGGGGCTAATACGGGATCATTAGGGACCCTTCTGGCATCACTTCTGGATGGATTTTGGGATCTGTACGGGAACCCATCAGGGTAATTTCGAGACTTTTTCCGGACTATTTCGGGATCATTTGGAGTTTAGGCATCATTTCATTTTTCTGTATTATTTCGGGATCATTTGGGGACCCTTCCGGAATTGAGATGGTTTGACTGATCCATCAGGGTGATTTCGAGACCCTTCCGGGGTCATTTCTGGATCCGTACGGGATGCCATAGGAGTGATTTCGAGACTTTTTTGTTACTTTTTCGGGATGACTATTCGGGATGATTTTGGGACCCTTCTGGAATCATTTCTGTATGGTTTTCGCGATTTGTCGTGGTTCCCCTCGGGGTCATTTCGGAACTTTTTCTGGACTATGTCGGGATAATTTATTAACCCTTCTTGGATATTTTCTGGATGGTTTTTGAGATCCGTCCTGGAGCCCACCAGGGTCATTTCGGAACTTTTTCGGGACTATTTCGGGATCATTTTGGTACCCTCCAGGGATCATTTCTGTGTGGTTCTCTGGATAAGTCTAGAATGGTGCCGTTGTCATTTCGAGTTTTTTTGGGTCTATTCCGGGAACTTTTGAAGACCCTTTGGGGGCATTTCTGGATGGTTTTAGGAATCCGTCCGCGATAGCGTCGGGGTCATTTCTTTGCTTTTTATGGATAATTTCGGGATCATTTTGGGATCCTATAAGATTATCAGCTCATTTAGTTCTTTTTTAATCAATTACAAATATAAAATGCATTACACAGAAACAAAATTTTAGACAGCTAACTTAATAAGCAGACTAACGTGAATAACCCATATACATATTTCATTTTCTCCTTGCGGACGGGGCCGCGGGTAAAGGCTAGTAAATTATAAAGTTAAAAATTGCTTCAAATAAATGTTTTCATACATTTAAAAAAGCAATACGGGCAATCCCCGATTAAATCATACAAAAAAATATTTATAACAAAAACATTTTTATTGACATCCAAAAGTTTAAGAAAAAAATGCATTCATACATTTTTTCATACATTCCTCTTGGTGAGAAATTATTATTTTTTGAAGACGTAATCTGCATATATACTTAAAACATTTCATAACAAGTTTGAGAATTACCTACTCATATGTGAATGGAACTGAGCGAAAAATAATAGTTAAAAAAATAGAACATAAACAAATTATTTAAAAAAAATTCAGAGTTTGACGGTGATCGAACTCGCGCCACACGATCACAACCGCAACATCGTAGTCGCTGGGCCACTACAACTGCTTCATACCGTGTGCCAAATGTTGTGTTTAACATTGTGGTGCACACGAATTATACCGTTTCTTTTTTCTTGAACTTAATTTAAGAACATTGTTCTTAATTTAAGAACATTGTTCTCATTAATGGAACATTTGTTCATATTTTAAGACCAGCCGATCTCTTTTCAAGAATATTGGTGTCAGTTCGAGAACAAGGTTGTTGCTTTGAGAACAGGTCGTTCGTATTTCAAGAACGGAAAAGTAAGAAAATGAAAAGCTTGAATTGAGTCCGGTGGTGCTGGATTTTAGAACGGCGTTTTTCTCTGAGTGTAGGAGCTACTTTGAATCTCGCCTGGCTCTCCATGCTCATAGAAGTTGGCTACGAGAATAAAAATTTAAGAAACAACAATGCTATATTCACTACGAGAATAAAAATTTAAGAAACAACAATGCTATATTCAGCTGCCTTTGTTTCCTTTTAAGAGTTCTTGCTTTGATGCAAGTAACATAGATTTTAGCCTAATTTAATAAAGGGGAAATAAAACATATTGAAAGAATGATGAACCAGCAGCCCAGCAGCTTCGCCATACAAAACAGATGCGTACAAATTTTTGTTTAAAAAAAATTGTTGTTCCACTTTTTAGGTTGCAGAAATAACTTTAAGCTATGAACAAATCTTAAGCAAGCCGTGAAGGGATATTTAATATGCATTAGTAGTACGTAGAAAGAGCTTAAAGCTCTTGAATATGGATTTGTCAGCTTGTGTCTGGGAAAGGATTAAATGAAAAACTAATAACGGTAAACCGACCAGTGTCCGTTTTGGTTGACCACACACAAAAAGTGAATGACCTTTTGACGACAACACTTTGATAAGGGGTCATTACATCACGATAATAGAAAATCGCTTAAATGCAGACTATAGCATACTTTTAGGCAATATATAATCATTTATCATGATATGTTTGTATTTTGTTTTTATGTGCGACAGCTTAGGATGAAGTTAACAAAATGAGCAAGTTAAATATATATATTATTAAGTATAAGTAGTTATATGGTATGACTTTGACCCAAACGCAAAAAGAGATTTCCTGCCAGGAGAAGACGATTTTTTGCTATGGTCACCCTATAGCTTTCAAGAGGTTTGTCATTGCTAAAGCGTTTGATACATTAAAAAAATTAGTCACTTTAGGTTTAAGATTCATTATAACTTAAGTGTACATTGCCTAATTTAAAAAATCAGTTCTTCAAATACTTTTTTTCAATGCATCGCTTTTAAAAGTTACGCCTAAAATTCGGTTACATGTTGCGCACTTCGACCCAGTTCCGTTTCCACGTCACAATAAAATGTAATTAAACATTTTTGTGGCATCTTTGCATACTTTTTAGCAAGACAGTGAACAGACCCGCTAGGAATTTTTATATTAAGCATGTTGATATTGCCAATGCAGGATAAATTAGAAAAAGAACCAAATAGAAAATCTTTCCCCCGCTAATCGTAACAAAGTGTTACCCGTTCAAGGTACAACTGATTCGCTGCTATGTTGCGATCGCGCACGTTTTGTGCGCAAGCAAGTAGGAGTGGTACAGCTGTCAGATCTTTAAGCAGCAAATGACATATGTCCTAGAAAGCTTCTAGTATTTGCCAAGAGAAAGTACTTATTTTATGACATAAGTCTTGGTTTTTGGTAGAGTTTTTCCGTTTTGGTCGTTAAACAAACTTCTGGTAACACTACGGACTCATTCAGTCTATGTGAGGTGCTCATTGACCGGCCAGTTCAATCTAACCTAACATTCACTAGCGAGTCAACTCTGAATCCAATTAGCGTTAATGATCCACTATGATACTCCTGCTGTCAATCAATGTTAAAAAGCCCCCTTGGAAAACGGTTCCGTTGATCCCCAAGCCCAACAACCCTGAGCTATGGCAGGCTCTCAAAAAAGGGTTTCCCAAGAAATATCATTCCTCTTAGACAGTGACCTGAAATTTTTACATCGTTTCCTTCATATAATTTTTGTGCCATAGTATTCTGCGTGTATATTACCTTTACTATTTACTATGTTAAGTGGTTTTCTTAAAGGGCTACGTTAAGGTTTTAATTATTCTCAAGGCCAAAGAAAATGCTGCACAGAAAATGTGGAAGGGCGAGATATTACAAGTTTGTAAGACGTTGGTTAGCTCTCTAACTACTTTTGAATTGGTGCCGTAGAGCATAAAGCAGATTAATAATGTTTTCACACATGATGCACTTACTCTACTCTAAGCATCAGACCACACTCCGTTTTGGAACCGTTTTCACACAACATCTCCATCATTTCAAAACTAACTGCGGAACATTTCGGCTTTGTTTCAGGGTCGTCACTGGGTTATTGCTTAACCGTTTCTAAATATCTGTGGACTATTTCGGGTTTGTGTTGGAGATAGTTTCGTGGCTATTTTGAGATCGTGTTTATTTCCAAATTTTTTTCGGGTCCTTTTGTTGACTGTTTTGAGTGGAACTAATTCAGAATAAGTTCAGGTTGGTCCTCAGGAGGATTTCAGGACTATCGCCAAGCTATGTAAAGGGAACAGTTCGTAGTGAACCTTTAAGTTATATTTTAATCGTTTAAATTCTAAGCATATTGACCTAAATCATACGGTTTGGAATCTAAGTACCCTGCAGCGAGGCGCATTAGTTCCGAACTAGCGCAAAAATATTGTAACGAATTTTGGGAAACTCTGATTGTTTTGCACCTTCTTCTATCGTTCGAATCGCTGAACGGTCGAATACATAACTCAAATATTCAGTATAGCAACATCTGCTTTATTTACAACTTTACTGTAGTAGTACTTCACAATTAACATACTCGCGTACCTCACTTATAGCGTTTTAAATTCAAACTGATACATTATTCCTCAGCCAGCGCTGCTTTTACCCTCTGTGTTGCCTCGTTCGCATATTTCTCCCAGGGTCTAGACTTTTAACGAACATGCCTCTGGCACAGTTGTATCTCATACTAGGTTATTTAGCTATATGCGTGTGTATGTGTGAGTAACAGCTTCTGCTCTTAGCTGCTGACTACATAGGTTAGATTAGGTTGAACTGGCCGGTCCATGAGGACCTCACATAGACTGATTGAGTCCGTAGTGTTACCAGAAGTTTGTTTTAACGACCAAACTGAAAAACCCTATCAAAAACCAGGACCTATGTTATAAAATAACTCCGTACTCTTGGCAAATACTAGAAGCGTCCTAGGACTTAAGCCACTTGCTGCTTCCAGATCTGACAGCTGTATCACTCCTAATAGCTGGAGTCTTAGCCTGGCAAGTTCAGGGCACGAGCACAGAACGTGCTCGATCGTTTCCTCCTCCAACCCGCACTTCCTACATCTGCTATCATTGACCAAGCCTAATTTAAAGGCATGTGACGCCAGAAGGCAGTGCCCAGTCAGAATACCCGTCATGAGTCTACATTCCTCTCTTTTTAATGATAGAAGCAACTGTGTTAGTCTAAGGTTGTAAGACCTACACATAATCTTCGACACTTTACAGCCCCGCGCTTGAATCCACGCCTTTCACGCTTGGTCGATCATGTGCAGCTCTAGCCTTCGCTTAATCTCGCCCAATCTAATTGGGACGTCTACGGAGCAAGCTTCAAGGGATGCGTCCCTTTTAGCTAGTTCGTCCGCTTTTTCATTTCCATCTATTCCCATATGCCCTGGGACCCAATATATATGTATGCTTCTCCCTGTCCCGATTCTCTCCAGAGACTGCTTACACTCTAACACGCATTTAGATGCTGTGCTATGCGAGGTTATTGCCTTAATTGCTGCTTGACTGTCAATATAACAGTTAAAACGGTTGCAGCTTAAGCTATTCTCTTCCAGGGTTTCTACTGCTTTGGTTACGGCTAATATTTCCGCTTGGAAAACGCTACAGTAATCTGGCAGCCTGTAGTATCTGCTTATTTCCGGATCAGCGCAGTATACCGCAGACCCTACTCCTTCCACTACTTTGGAACCATCGGTGTACACATGTAACGCCTCGTCCGCCATTTTCGCACCCTTGCGCCAACCGTCCACGTCTATTGTGGTCTTAAGATCTCCCTCGAAGCGCAGATAGGGAATCAGGTAGTCTGTTCGTCTTGTGATTGATGACGCTATACTACTATGGCCATATGGTCGGCGCTCAAGCTGCCCCGAAGCACCAAGCCTGGTTGCGGTCGTTAATGATTTGTTCTTTGCTACCAGGTCTACAGGTGGAATGTGCAGAATGGCATACAGTGCAGCCGTCGGGGTTGTTTTCAGGGCTCCCGTACTGCTAAGCATCGATAGTCTGCATACCCCCTCTAATTTTTTGAGGTATGTTGTATTTTGTGTGGCTTTCCACCAAACAAGAACTCCATAGTATAGAATAGGGTTAACAATCGCTGTAAAAACCCAATGAGAAAGAGAGGGCGTTAAGCCCCACGTAAACCCCAGCATTCTTTTACATGCATAGGGTGCCGTTGAGGCCTTCTTGACTCTCTCCTCCACGTTGAGCTTCCATGACAGCTTACTGTCTAGGATGATTTCTAGATATTTTGTGCAAGGTTTCTCCTGTAAGGTCACCCCTCCTAACTTAGGCCTGGTCCAATTTGGGACCTTGTACCTCTTTGTAAATAAGACCATATCCGTCTTCTCCGCATTGACTTTCAACCCGACATTAGATGCCCAGGTATGAATATCGCGAAGCGCCCGATCCATTGAAGAACTAATCGTTAAGGCACTTTCCAGTTATGACAATTGCAACGTCATCTGCGTAAGCCGAAATTTTACGGGTCCCTCATCGAATCGCCTGAGCAGTTGGTTGATGAGCAGCGTCCACAGCAGAGGTGATAGCATCCCTCCTTGCGGCGTGCCCCTGTCCACTGATTTCGTGGCCTCGTACAATCCCACTGTGATGTAATCTTTCTGCAATTTAACATGCAGCCGAACCATCTGATTAAGGCAGGATGTACTTTAATGTAATTAAGACCATCCATAATCGCCCATTTTGCAACATTATTGAAAGCCCCGACAATGTCCAAGAAGACTCCTAGAGCATACTCCTTATATTCCATGTCTATCTATTCTGTGCTTATTACCACCCTATGCAATGCGCTGTCTACCGACTTGCCTTTGGTGTACGCATGCTGTGTTGTGGAGATCAGCTTTTCATCCACGTTGGACTTTATGTACACATCTATCAGCCTCTCAAAGGTTTTGAACAGAAATGATGTTAAGCGAATGGGTCTATAGTCTTTGGGATACACGTGACCGATCTTCCCCGCCTTTGGTAGAAAAGCTACACGAGCAGTTCACCAAGAGTGCGGTACATGATTCAGTCTTATGCACCCATCGAATATTATTTTAAGCCATTCCACGACCGCCCTACTTGAGACTTGTAGCATGGCCGGGAATATACCATCTGGGCCCGGCGATTTAAACTTAGAAAACGTCTTCACTGCCCACTCGATCTTGGTATCGGTCACCAAGCCCGGCACTACTAGCTCCGTGTTCGAAGTGTGAGTGATGTCTGCTGGCTCTTCTAAATCGTCTCCCGATGGGAAATGTGTGTCGAGAAGCACCTCAAGGGATTCCTCACTATTACGTGACAATTCCCCGTTCTCTTTCTTTATTAGTCCCTGGATTATGTTTCCCTTCGCTAGGACTTTTTTCAACCGTGCTGTTTCGCTGGAGCACTCTATGTCCGTACAGAAACTTTTCCATGAGTTTCTCTTCGCCGTGGTAATTTCACGCTTGTAGATCCTCAGTAGATCCCTGTACTCGTCCCGACACGCTTCGCTTTCCGCGGTCTTTACGAGCTTAAACATTTCTTTTACCTGTCTTTTTTGAAGACTCAGCTCATTGCTCCACCATGGCGGCTTTGCTTTTACTCTGAATCTTCTTAGAGGACAAGCTTTGTTATACGCAGTCATAAGCGTCCTTGTTAGGAATTCATTCGACTCCTCCAGTTCCTCTACATTAGCAACCTCTTTGGGTTGTCCCAGTTTTGTTTCTACATGTTTCTGGAATTTAGTCCAGTTCGTTGACCTAGGGTTTCTAAAGATTCCTCCCTTCTCTACCCTCTTTAGGGGGATGCTGAAGCTGATATACGCATGGTCGGAGAAGGATGGTCTATCAAGAACCATCCAATCATACCTTGATATATCACGCTCGGAGCTCAATGTAATATCCAGAACATTACTGGATGTTGGACCAATGTATGTAGGGACATTTCCCCTGTTGGCTATCTGCATATTGGTTTGCAGGATGTAACAAAATAGAGATTCGCCTCTCTCGTTCGTATCTGCTCCTCCCCACGCATTGTGGTGCGCATTTGCATCTGCGCCTATGTTGACTACATATGTGTATGTGAAATAATTTCAGCTTCAAGCTGCTGTTTATGTATATGTGTGCCTGCTTGGTTTAATGTGTTCATGTACTTAAGTTGGCTGCTTGCTTTATTGTTGTTGTGCATTTATTTAGTAGCAGCATAGTGAAGTATAGAACTGCTAATATTCGCCACAGTATCTCATTACGGCCCACTCACAAAATGGCAAGTTATTTTTTAGCTCTGACTTAATTTTAAAATTTGTCAAAAATGTATGAGTTTAACCCCTCATGTCAAGTTAACTCTGAGTTGAAAAGATAACTTGCGTTCTGTAAGTGGGCCTAAGAGACGACACTAGTTCTTATCCTCTCCCTTTGCAGTGCTTTCGACTAACACTGTTAACATTGTGATATGCCACGGAAATGAAATTGTCACTGTTTCCATACCTTTTGCACGGGCTTATTAAGCGGTTCAGTCGTAGCTGGCTCTGAAACCATCGCTACCTTTGAGTAAATGATCTAAACCCATATAACTCAGACTTAAGTGCTCTTAGCTCTGAGGATATCCATTGGCCCGTTCTGCATCCCATCAGCAGCAGTTCGATTAGTTTTTAATTAAATGGCAATGCACTCAACTTATTCCCATCAAATTGGCAGTCCTTGCCTTAGAAGGAAGAGGATTTGAATTGAATCCCCACATGAGATAAACATAGTTTGCAAAACTTCTGATTTCATTAACCTCATTAGGTTTAGCTAAGGTATATGAAATAGCTGAACATTTGTTGTGCCTCTGCCCCGATTTCTTTATATTGAGGCATGAAACTTTCGGGATAGTGTCGGGATTTGGAAATAATATTCAGCTACAAGTGAGTAAAGGTGCAGCGTGAAGAGTCTTTACACTTCCTTTATTTGGCGTAATACTCAGTTGGTTTAGTTAGCCAAGCATTCCACCAACATGGACTTCATAAAGTTCTTATTGGGTACCACAATTGGCCGGTTCAGTTCAATTTTTTGTTCGCTTTTGGTATTTCTTTTTTTCGGTTCTTTCGTTATTTTAAAATTAAAAACACTCAGAATTTCATACCAACAACAACCAAGTACTTAAAATTGTATGCTACGTAAATAACGCTACTTTCTTCTGGATCTTCCGCACAGAACTTCCAACTTTTCCGCAATGTAGGCAGGCAATGAAGGAATGGAGCGAAAACAATGAACTAAAACCCGAAGCGCAAGAAAAGTCATTTACAAAAAGCACGTAAAGTAATTTCGGTAAAAAGTAGACATCTTGTGGTAGTAAAATAAAAGAAACTGAGAAGCAAAGGTAAACCCTGAACAAAAACACATTTATGTACAAAGGGAATGAAATTGTTGCGAAAATCTGCAGTTTGTAATTAAGGTGAAATGTCTGCGTAAACGATGTGGAAATGTTAAATGAACAAGTGAAAAGTATTTACGAATGCAATTAAGAGCAGCAGAGGTGATGGCGAATAAATTTCTTGTTTACTTTGGCTTGGTTAGTGATGCTCACACACACATGCAATGTCGAGGAAATAGCACTTAAGTGCCTCAATTAATGTATATTGAAATGACTTTCCGTTATCTCTTGTGAAGTTTAGTTTAGACACATCTTGTTTTCGGTATTGTGCTATCTTCAGTGCCATTTTTACGTTTTTATATGTTTTTAACGTCAGAATGGTTGTAGGTTTTGAAAGTTAATAATGTCCAGGTACCTGCATGAATTTGTTTTCGTAAATATTCCAAAATATTCGGTTGGTACTTTGTTGCATATTTGTCCATATCCCCGAACATAAATAACATCTTTAAACTTAAATATTTACGAAAATTATTTTATCTCTTAAGTGGCGCCCGAGCAGGAACCGCCAACGAAAGTGTCAAATTCCCACAAAGTCATATTCTCTTGAAATTTCCATTTTTTAGTAAAATAAAATTTTTCAACTCTGCTCAGATGGCCTGTTTATTGTTTTCGGCTACCTCTAGACTTAAAAAGATTTCATTTTCTACGAAAGCAACGTCGTGTTCTTCATCTTCGTCAATATTAAGAACTCTCTGAACGGCGGTTATAGTTATGGACTATGCTTGGTCTCAAAACTTTCGCTGTGCCAACGAAATTTCTACTTCAATAGCCGAGCATTATTCCCCTCAGCCCTCTCAACACAAGAAAAACTGAGCGCATTTTGTTTACGCGGAGGTACAAGATTCCTGAATTAAGACTACCGCTGGTGCTGTCTGACAGGGTTAAGTACTTTGAGAGGACAGGGCTAGGAAAGCTTCAGTTGCCTTACACTGCTGACGAGGGAAAATTAACAAACGCTAGGGGCTCACTTCAAGTGTGGTACATTGGCTGTACGATTTGGCTGTCAAGCCGATTCCCTTTTATGGCGTTCTGGTCAAGATCACTAGACACTTCTCGCACGGTCAAAAGGTTGGAAGCAGTGCAGCGATTGGCGATGGTTGGAATAAGCTGGCCCTTCGATAAAAACCTACATCAGCACTCAAGGCGATGGTGTATCTATACCCGGTTGACATTGTAGGCAAAAAAGCCGCAACCCGGGCGGCAATATATCTTCCTGACGCAAGATATTAGCTTGTGAATTATGAGCACTCCAGCATTCTGACCGACTCCGATTTCATTTCTGGCAAGACAGACTACTACCCACCGGCTTCCGCTCCTGTTGCTACCTTTACACCTCATATACTTTCAAGGGATTAATGGAGTGGGAAATTAATATGTGACAGGAGTTTAGTGAACCTTTTCACGGATGAAACAAAGCTGGATGGGAAGATTTAAGGTTGAGCATGCTGCCATGGGCTCGGTATTAGCTAGAAATTTTGGATGCCCGATCAGTGCACCGTCTTCCAGGCGAAGTTCGCCACCATATTGTAGAATGCGGTAGATGGACGTGCTAAGCTCTGCTCTGAGAGATTATTTGACGTCACTCGCGGTGGCATCTAACTTCTTTTTTATAAAAATTGTTTAGGTGCCAGGACGTGAGGATATCCCTGTAAACTGCCCGGCGGATCTCTTAGCCCGACGAAGCAAGAGCGAATTTAACATGTCTATCTATTGCAAGCATTGGGATTCCGCTAACCACTTGTTCTCTGCTTCTGGAATCAGCATAGCAAACTATGGGCTGACAACACCCCTTGCCATTAGTCGAGGTCTTTCTGGCTCTTTGTTGACTGCAAGTGTTCGGCTTAACTTTAAAAATTCACTAAACCTCATCTATTCATGGTCATTCGAGTGTTAAGAGGTAACACATTAATTCAGTGGACAACCACAGCTGCGTTAGATGTTTGAAGGACGGCGAGTTAAAATCATCCATTCACTTAATGCTCAGCTACTTAGCCTTTGTGAGAACGAGAGGGAAATATTTTGGTAGGAGCGTTTTCAACTCTCCGGAGGAAGTTTCCAATATCGATGTATGCCTTATTCACAGCTTTATCGTTGCCACCTAGCGATTTGCTAAATAGCTTGTTTAAAGCCATATACGAAAGTACTAAGAAGATGAGTATATTTCAAACCACAGATCCAACATCATAGCTGCTCTGGTCCTTCTTTACATGTTAACGGTATTTTTCTCCATTCCATACCGGGCATATCGTTAAATCTAATCAAAATATGTAAACTTTAATAGTTATGGTCTTCTAAGTGGCGCCCGAGCAGAATCACCAATGTCAGTTTCGATTAAGGATAAAGCTATCATCACTGGAAACTTCCATTTTTGAGTCAAGTTTATATTTCCAACTCATTGCAAACAAAAGTCTTAATCACCTTAAGTCTTAATCTACCTTAGTCTCCGTATGAAAGAGTACCGGAAAACAACGCTTTGAATTTGATGGGACGAAAGGCAAGTGCTAGTTTCTTTCCGACCAAATATCCACCACCACATTTTAAACATTGTTCTCTCCGATTAGTTTCTTGCTCGATCGTTTGAGTAGACCTTTGTATTTATGAAAACATCAAGAACTGTCTTTAAAATTGACAGCTGGGTATATATTAAACTTTTTGCATTGTCTGCATGTACTCGCAGTTGTAAAACGTTGTTAAAAGAAAGGAACAAATAAAAAAATGTCGCTGCAATTGACACAAATTGTAATTTATTATTTTAGCTTACGGGGTACGTGCAGTGTCACAAATTATAAATGGCTGGCAACCACATACACACAATCATAAGTAAATATTTGTAAAAGTGAAGGTGTTAAAGCCACTTATCAGAAAAAAAGAGAGACAAAATAAAAACCAACAAAATACTTATTCACATTTGAATGGCGACAAAGCCTTTTAACATTGGCGATAATTTGCCAAATTAATCAGTCAAAGCGCAATGTTGCATTTTAATGCAGTCATGCTTCACTTCTTTGATAGCCAAAAATTGTGTGAGTGTATGTATGCCAGCTTGTTTATTTGCCAAGTTACAGCATTTCATTGCACATCAAATTCTACGAAATATTTGAATTAAAAATTTTATCGGATTAAATTTATCAAAAAAAAAAAACTGTAACATTTTCGCACTCTTTTTTGTGTTTTTTTTATGTGCCATGAATGACATATCAGTGATGTGGAAATGGCACAATAGAGGGAGTGTGTACCGAAAGCTAATTGTATTTTTTTGCATACATTTCAAACACTTCATTCGGTTGGCGTTTAATGAAGCTTAAACAGGGCAACGGTAATAAAATTAATTAAACGTATTGCATGTAGTCCATACATATTTATCTTAATCAATAGAATTGTTGGTTGGTTGTTCAAACTATTTTTGATTCATGTTTTGAAAATTAATTGTTTCGGCTTCATTTTTAAAACTACTGTCAAGTCCGTGTCTTGTGGGCGAACAACTTTTGCTGTGTTGCCCTATAGGTTTTTCCCATTCAAAACATTCTCACGCTTGATAAGTAAACAAGCCGTCCATCATGGACCTCTGATATTCACAAATCATATAAGCTCTGTGAATTGAACGTTCAAAGTAGCTCTTATCTATTATTTTGTTGCAAAGGATATAAAACCGCTTAAGTGGCGCCCGAGTAGGAACTACTTGTTAATAGCGACTTCCTTTTAATGTTTTAAATTTTGGGCCAAATTAATTTCTTCAACCCACTGTTAACAAAATTCTGCTTAGATGACCTGTTAATTGTTGACCCAAATAGTTTCCACAGGCAACAACAGGCCTCCCTCAGTTTTTTACCTTCAAGAGGAGTGCTTTCTCCTTAGCTTAAGTTCAATCTAAACGGCGGTAACCCAGTCATAATGTTAGTCTCTATAGGAATGTGTCCTGTCTAAAAAACCTTCTGTGATTCCGCGAATTTTATTGTAAAATTTTCGGGTAATACTGATATTAGCTAAACTCACTCGCAATCGGTTCTTCAGCCTCACTTTTTTCATTTTCACTAGACCGCTCTCCCAAAGTAACTATATAGTTTTTGCTTTTAAAGAGGCTTAAAACGCCCACGTCCCAGTAAATGACTGTTCTTCGCCTTCCTTTTTTAATAACTTATGTTCCTATTTGGGTCTAGATGCTTTCTATTGTATGTCGTAAAGTTTGACAACAATATTTAGAGTACGAAGCTTTAGGTTAGGTTAGTATGAACTGGCCGGTCCATGAGGACCTTACATTGACTGAATGAGTCCGTATTGTTACCAGCAGTTTATTTAACGACCAATCTGAAAAACCCTATCAAAAACCAGGACCTATGTTATAAAATAACTCCGTCCTACTTGTTGGTACGTTTATATAAAGGTAGTCTTATAAAAAACTATAATAAACAATCTAAAATATTGTGAACGGTGTTTGCCAAAAATGCTGAAAACTATAAGGCGTATAAAGAGAGAATGATTATTATTAGTTAGATAGACCTTAGACCATTACTTATCTTATCAAAAAACCAAGATAACTAGCTAGCTTATTCAGGGAAATCTTTATATTACGTTGTTTCGTCAATTATTTATTTTTAAAAGTTCAAAGAATGCAGACTTTCGGCGGGATTTTCGTAGTGATTCAGTTAGGTGAGTAGTTATGTACAAATGTATATAGATGCCTTTTAAACATTATTAAAGATATCTTTTAATAAATTTGTGACAGCTTATTTTATGTGCGTTCAGATCACAGCTGACACCTCCAACGCTTCGGATGACATCAAATATTATGTCTACAATCGTTTAAGTGCTGAACACGCATATCCAATAGAACTAAATGTAGAGTCGATTGTAAGAAGTTTCTATCAGGCATGGAAGCCAACTCTGTAAGTACAAACTTTGGCACTCGACAGCTTCGATATGATTAAATACGTTTCTTCAAACAACAGAATCTCCATACATCGCTTAGAAGGCACGCAAAAGTCACCCGAGAATCATGCTATCATCACAGCCAAACTGCAACAAGAAGACTGCAATGTTCTTGTGGTCGACTGGAGCAGAGTAGCTAATTCAAGCTCCGAAGATATACTCGCCACCAATGCTGCTGTTGCCGCATCTATTGCCGACTTTCTACTATTTCTTCATAAACATTTCGCTGTGCAGCTCTCACGTATACACCTAGTCGGGTTTAGTGAAGGTGCTCATATTGCTGGGCTTGTTGGACGTAATATATTGAAGCTTACATCTCAAAAAGTAAAACGCATTACTGGCCTGGATCCGGCTGGTGGTATTTTTACCACTTCTATGTCAGCGGGCCATTGTTTGAGCGCAGAAGCAGCAGAATTTGTGGAAATTGTACATACCAATGCTGGTAAGCTAGGTCTTCTCGCACCTATTGGACATGTGGATTATTATCCAAATGGTGGCGTACAGCAACCGGGTTGCGAAGTGGCTAATGCAGATATATGCGCGCATGAAAGAGCTTATGAGCTTGTGCCGGAAATGTGGTCTGAACGTAATGAGTTTCTCGCACAACAATGCAGCACTCTGGTTCATATAAATCGTGACAATTGTGTGTGGATTAATGTGAAAATGGGTGAAGACGCGCAAGTGCATGGTATATACTATGTTGAAACTAATGGTGGGTATCCTTATGGAAAGGGTAGTTTTGCGTATTCTTTTATGTGAAGATTGTGGAATATTATTTAAAGTTTTTAGTTATGGTAAACTAGTTGAAAAGAATAAAATGGCAATACCAAAACAAAAAACCCATTGAAGGCGATCTCTTTCTGACTGTGGTAGAAGGAAGGGGGGGGGGGGGGGGAGGGGGGGGGGCGAGAGAACGAACTTGATGAGCTCTCTTAGACGACATGCTGGTCAGAAGACCATCAATGAATTAACTTTAAAAATTTAACCTTAGAGACTCAAAAATTTGTAGAAACATAATTTACAGCAGCGAGTAGAAAAACAGCAGTGTCAACTTTTTTTATTCTAGATATTTGAAAAAATAACTTCTATGAATTACGTAACTGAAACTAGGTAAACCAATTAAAAAAAGTTTTCAAAATTTTCGAAAATTTGACGAAAATTTTGAACTTTTTATTTGCAGTTCATTGAATTTTTTTCAAGTATGCTGCTATAAGCTTTGTAACTAAAGCTATGTAAACCAATTTCGAAAACGTTTTCTAAAAATTTCGAAGATTCGAAAAAAAATTTACGAAAATTTTGAATTTTTTATTAGTTCACTGAATGGCGGCCACCGTGGTGTGATGGTAGCGTTCTCCGCCTACCACACCGAATGCCATGGGTTCACACCCGGGGCAAAGCAACATCAAAATTTTAGAAATAAGGGTTTTCAATTAGTATACAATTTTTCTAAGCGTGGTCTCCCCTCGGCAGTCTTTGGTAAACACTCCGAGTGTATTTCTGCTATGAAAAGCTCTCAGTGAAAAGTCATCTGCCTCGCAGATGCCGTTCGGAGTTGGCATAAAACAAGTTGGTCCCGTCCCGCCAATTTGTAGGAAAAATTGGAAAGGAGCACGACGTAAATTGAAAGAGAAGCTCGGCCTAAAATCTCTTCGGAGGTTATCGCGCCTTACATTTATTTTATTTATTTAGTTCACTGAATTTTTTTAAGTATGTTGCTATAAGTTTTGTAACTGAAGCTATGTATATAAATCTATTTCGAAATCGGTTTCTAAAATTTTTTGAAAATTCGAAAAAAATTTACGAAAATTTCGAACTTTTTGTTTTGTTTTTGAATTTTTTTGAGTATGCAGCTTCTTAGCCCAATCAGTTTTAGTCTAACAAAGTGTAGGTCACTCGAAATTCGCATTCATATTTTCGTCCAAAAGGTTTTAAGGTTTTTTTTTTAAATAGAAGAAAATCTAAGGCACACTTCGGAAAAAAAATCGTTAAAAATCGATGAGAATTTCGAGGGATCTATCCCTTCTACTTTATTAGACTGAAATTCATTGGGCTACAAAACTGCATTCTCAAAAAATTTCAAAAAACTTTGCTTGAAAAATTCGAAAATTGTCGCAAATTTTTGAAATTTTTAGAAAACGATTTAAAAATGGGTTTGCATAGCTTCTGTTACAAAATTCATAACAGGTTTTTCTTAAACTATCGAAAATTAAAAAGAGATACATTTAGTTGATGAAAATTATAAAAAAATTGCCACTGCTATTTTTCCGTTCGCTACTGTACTTGTCTGCATAAATTTCAAACATTAAATTCACTCAGGTATGCGTCAACTTCCAACGCATTTGATTAGATTTTGCGGTGAGATGAAATGACAATACCCAAAAAGTCACATGTGTTAAAAAAATGATTGAACGTGACTTAAATTGAAATGAAAAATTTCTATTTTTAGCGCAAAGCACATTATTTGAAAACGAAGTAGGCAAATAAGAAGCGTTTCAGCAAATACAAGCCAAAAGGAAGATATGCAAATATTTATAAACGCATTTGTCTTTTGTTGTGTTTGATTACTCATATAAGATGCGATGCAAAAGAAAAGATATATACATACATATGTACATGACGTCTTTGTAGATATGTAACATCATATGGGGAGATCATGCGATTTACTTTTCAATGATAACAGCTGTTGTTAGGCCATGGTCGCATTTGTGCGCCTGTATTACTAAGCACAGTCCACCATAATTTATTAAAGGACTATGTAGGCTTCATTAGATTTTCGGTAGAACGGAACCAAATTTGCGTTATGAAATTTATCTTTCACTAAGAATATACTAACTCCTGTATCGTAATATTTTTAAGAAGTTGACGTTTAAGATGTTTTGCGAAACTGCTTTACGGATATTGATAATGGTCGGTAACTGAATGTAATCTGATCGGATTTAATATACCAGGATAATTTTTATCTTAAACATTTGCCAAAAGTGGGCGGTGCCACGCCCTCAGGAAGGAAATTGCGTTAATTCGCTTTAACTCTGTGAGAATGTGCGCCTAATAATTTAAGTAGCACGCAGTTCGGAAAGAGAGCTAAATTAACCAACTTTTCGCAATATTTCAATTGGGGAGCGAGGGAGGAGGAAGACGTAGAGAAAACAGTGCTAGGAGAAAAGCGGAAATCTTTTAAAAATGAAGTAGGCCAATAATTCAATATAGATTACGAAAAAGTAGGCGGTCATACGCATCACTTTTGAAACTAAACTCGCAAAATTTGCGCAATTATTTCCAGAAGATGTCGAATATGGGAAGAGAGGGAGGTAAAAAGTAAGGAGAGAAATAGGCTGAAAAGGTAAGGGGAAACCTTTTAAAATAGAGGAAGCTCATAATTCGGATTGGGTTGGGTATGTGAGGCTTATAGGAAAAGTAAAATACAAATATCGAAAAGTGCTTAATAAGAATAGGATGGGTGAGGAACGGTGTACGGGAGGGGAACGGGAAAAATAATGGAAGAAGAAGGCAATATAAGGAGAGAGGACAAAGCAAATGGGATGGGGTGCGGAGAGGGAAAGGGGAAGTGCGGCATACGGATAAGAAGAGGAAGAGAGATTGGAAGACAACGGAGTAGGGGAGGAGTAGAACCGGAACGAGGGAGAGAAAAAAGATGGAAGGTGATGGCAACAAAAGGATAAGGCAAAGAGGGAATGGGGTGGGTGGGGTGGGGAGAGGGAAAAAGGCAAGTGTGGCATACGGATAGCAAGAAGAATTGGAAGATGAAGGGGAATGAACAAGAATCATTGAGTAGGAGAGATATCCGAAAGGGAGTGTGGTAAAAGGGAAAAGAGGTGAAGTGGAAGAGTGGAGGGTGAGGGTGCAATACAGGAAGCGAAAAGCTAGAGGAAGGAGATGGAATAGGAAGGATAGGTATACGGATAAGATATTGGAAGGGCAAGGGAAATGGATTGAGGGAAGAATAAAGGGGGAAAAATAATGGAAGGGGATGGCAACAAAAGGAGGCAGGGTAAAGCAAAGTTCGGTGGGGGGATGGGGAGAAGGAAAAGGGGAG
The DNA here is from genome assembly GCF_040869045.1 of Eurosta solidaginis. Lineage (NCBI taxonomy): Eukaryota > Metazoa > Arthropoda > Insecta > Diptera > Tephritidae > Eurosta > Eurosta solidaginis. The sequence continues at coordinate 20,476,247 of NC_090323.1, forward strand.
AGCGATATACGAATAGCAAGAAGATTTGGAAGATGAAGGATAATGTAAGAGAATCAATGAGTAGGAGTGAAGTCCGAAAGGGATTCTTGTTAAAGGGAATAAAGGTGAAGTGGAAGAGAGGCAGGGTGCAATGCAGGAAGCCAGAAACCAAGGTGAAGGAGATGGGACAGGTATAAAGTACGACGAAACGGAAGAGAAAAAGGGCGGGAAAGGGGAAGGGAAGGAAAAGTGAGAACGAGCGGTGGCGGGGGGATATAAAGGATACAGAAACGGAAGCAATGGAAGTGGTTATAATGGCACCGTAAAGGTTGAACAGATGCCGGAGAGAACCAGGTATGGGGTGTGGCAAGGAAAAGGAAGATAAATAAAAAGAAGAGAACGAAGAATTAGAAGAAGTAGAATAAGAAGAGTAATATAAAAAAAAGAAGAAGAAGGAGAAAAAGAGGAAGAAGAAAAAGAAGAAGCAGAATAAGAAGGAGAATAATAAAAAGAAGGATAACAAGAAAAAGAGGAAGAAGAAAAAGAAGAAGAAGGAGAAGAATCAGAATAAGTAGAAAAAGGTGAAGAGCAAGAGTAAGTTTAGGTTAGGCTAGTTGTGGCTGCCACAGGCAAGGGAGTGGGGCCAGCTTGCCCATTGTGATATGAGCGAGAGCAAAACTATATAGAAATGGATAGAAATCGGCCGATTTTAATGCATTACAATGTGTTTGTACTACAAGATGTCCACACTGAACTTGTAACTCTTAGTTAAGTCGGGACCTTAGTAAATTTCATACAAAAGCGAACCCTCTATTCAGTGGTAATTCATTCTGAGCCATATCGTGTGCTGTCTTAAGCTTGATTATTTGTGCAATTCCTTTCCTTTACTTTAATATGATAGATTTCCACTAAAGTGTCTCTAAGATTTTTCTGGAATATATAAAATTCTAAGCATCATCATTAACTATTAAAATCAATAGAGCGTTTTCGTACAAGCACATACTTACGTGAATGCATAAATATTAGGGCGGCTCGATTTAAAAATCGCTCATTGCTCTGTGAAAATCGTATTCTAGGGATCAAAATAAGAAACTTTGCCGAAGGAACCTTACCTCTAAAACGAATTCTGATGTCCCCCCCTTTGGGTCGAACTTTTGGGTAGGGGAAATTTCAATTCTACCTGCTGTGTCTTGTGGTGGCTTAAAAAAACAACACAAGCAATTTTACGATCTGCAATTGTGTCACAGTGATACCTTCATTTTTTAAAACGGTTGAATAAAAAACCCACACAACTATGTTTACGACATGCAAATGCATCACAGTGATGCCTTGGTTTTAAAAGGGGGTTGTAAAAACGCTAATTTCTAATAATTTTTTTAAATTTATTTTCTATTACTAAGTTAAATTAATTTTTTTCATTTACATGTGTTCTGACTAAATAAATTTCTAAGGAGAAAAATCAACTCCAAAAAGAAACAAGTAAGGAAGGTTAAGTTCGGGTGTAACCGAACATTACATACTCAGTTGAGAGCTATGGTGACAACACAAGGGAAAATAACCATGTAGGAAAATGAAACGAGAGAAACCCTGGAATGTGTATCAAATGAAAGGCATTAAAGAGTATTTTATGAGGGAGTGGGCCATAGTTCTATAGGTGGACGCCATTTAGGGATATAGCCATAAAGGTGGATCAGGGTTGACTCTAGAATGCGTTTCTACGATATGGGTATCAAATGAAAGGTGTCAATGAGTATTTTAAAAGGGAGTAATCCTTAGTTCCATAGGTGGACGCCGTCTTGAGATATTGCCACAAAGGTGGACCAGGGGTGACCCTAGAATTTGTTTGTACAATATGGGCATCAAACGAATGGTGTTAATGAGTATTTTAAAAGGGAGTGGGCCTTAGTTCTATAGGTGGATGCCGTTTCGAAATATCGCCATAAAGGTGGACCAGGGGTGACTCTAGAATGTGTTTGTACGATATGGGTATCAAATTAAAGGTATTAATGAGGGTTTTAAAAGGGAGTGGTGGTTGTTGTATAGGTGGTCGCCTTTTCGAGATATCGCCATAAAGGTGGACCAGGGGTGACTCTAGAATGCGTTTGTACGATATGGGTATCAAATGAAAGGTGTTAATAAGTATTTAAAAGAGATTAATCCTTAGTTCCATAGGTGAACGCCGTTTCGAGATATCGCCATAAAGGTGGACCAGGGGTGACCCTAGAATTTGTTTGTACAATATGGGTAACAAACGAAAGGTGTTAATGAGTATTTTAAAAGGGATGGGCCTTAGTTCTATAGGTGGGCGCCGTTTCGAGATATCGCCATAAAGGAGTTAATGAGTATCTTAAAAGGGAGTGGCCCTTAGTTCTATAGGTGGACGCCTTTTCGAGGTATCGCAATAAAGGTGGACCAGGGGTGACTCTAGACTTTGTTTGTACGATATGGGTTTCAAATTAAAAGTATTAATGAGGGTTTTAAAAGGGAGTGGTGGTTGTTGTATAGGTGGTCGCATTTTCGAGATATTGCCATAAAGGTGTACCAGGGGTGACCCTAGAATTTGTTTGTACAATATGGGTATCAAAAGAAACGTGTTAATGATTATTTTAAAAGGGAGTAATCCTTAGTTCCATAGGTGGACGCCGTTTCGAGATATCGCCATAAAGGTGGGTATGTAATATGGGTATCAAACAAAAGGAGTTAATGAGTATCTTAAAAGGAAGTGGCCCTTAGTTCTATAGGTGGACGCCTTTTCGAGGTATCGTAATAAAGGTAGACCAGGGGTGACTCTAGACATTGTTTGTAAGATATGGGTATCAAATGAAAGGTGTTAATGAGTATTTTTAAAAGGGAGTGGGCCTTCGTTCTATAGGTGTTCGCTTTTTCGAGATATCGCCATAAAGGTGGACCAGGGGTGACTCTAGAATGAGTTTGTACGATATGGGTATCAAATTAAAGGTATTAATGAGAGTTTTAAAAGGGAGTGGTGTGAAGGCGTTTTCCAGATATTGGCCAAAATGTGGGCCAGGGTGACCCAGAACATCATATGTTGGATACCGCTACTTTATTTATATATGTAATACCTGCCCAGATTTTAAGGGTTTTTTATTTCGCCCTGCAGAACTTTTTCATTTTCTTCTACTTAATATGATATGTGTCACAACCATTTTATAAAGTTTTTCTAAAGTTATATTTCGCGTCAATAAAACAATCCAATTACCTTACCGTGTTTCATCCTTTCTTTCGTATTTGGTAGAGAATTATGGCATTTTTTCATTTTTCGTAATTTTCGATATCGAAAAAGTGGGCGTGGTCATAGTCGGATTCGTTCATTTTTCATACCAAGATAAAGTGAGTTCAAGTAAGCATGCGAACTAAGTTCAGTAAAAATATTTCGATTTTTGCTCAAGTTATCGTGTTAAAGGCCATGCGGAAGGACAGACGGACGACTGTGTATAAAAACTGGGCGTGGCATTAACCGATTTCGCCCATTTTCACAGAAAACAGTTAACGTCATAAAATCTATGCCCCTACCAAATTTCAAAAGGATTGGTTAATTTTTGTTCGACTTATGGCGTTAAAAGTATCCTAGACAAATTAAATGAAAAAGGGCGGAGCCACGCCCATTTTGAAATTTTCTGTTATTTTTGTATTTTGTTGCACCATATCATTACTGGAGTTGAATGTTGACATAATTTACTTATATACTGTAAAGATATTAAATTTTTTGTTAAAATTTTACTTTAAAAAAATTTTTTTTTTAAAAGTGGGCGTGGTCCTTCTCCGATTTTGCTAATTTTTATTAAGCGTACATATAGTAATAGGAGTAACGTTTCTGCCAAATTTCATCATGATATCTTCACCGATTGCCAAATTACAGCTTGCAAAAGTTTTAAATTACCTTCTTTTAAAAGTGGGCGGTGCCACGCCCATTGTCCAAAATTTTACTAATTTTCTATTCTGCGTCATAAGTTCAACTCACCTACCAAGTTTCGTCGCTTTAGCTGTCTTTTGTAATGAATTATCGCACTTTTTCGGTTTTTCGAAATTTTCGATATCGAAAAAGTGGGCGTGGTTATAGTCCGATATCGTTCATTGTAAATAGCGATCTGAGATGAGTGCTCAGGAACCTACATACCAAATTTCATCAAGATTCCTCAAAATTTACTCAAGTTATCGTGTTAACAGACGGACGGACGGACGGACATGGCTCAATCAAATTTTTTTTCGATCCTGATTATTTTGATATATGGAAGTCTATATCTATCTCGATTCCTTTATATATGTACAACCAACCGTTATCCAATCAAACTTAATATACTCTGTGAGCTCTGCTCAACTGAGTATAAAAAACATACACTCAGAGAAAAACGCCGTTCTAAAATCCAGCACTACCGGACTCAATTCAAGATTTTCATGTTCTTACTTTTTTGTTCTTAAAAAATGAACGACCTGTTCTCAAAACAACAACGCTGTTCTTGAACTGACAACCATTTTCTTGAAAAGAGAACGGCTGGTCTTAAAATACGAACAAATGTTCTATTGATGAAAACAATGTTCTTAAATTAACAACAATGTTCTTAAATTAAGTTCAAGAAAAAAGAAACGGTATAATTCGTGTGCACTACAATGCTAAATACAACATTTGGCACAGGCTACAAAGCAGTTGTAGTGGCTCAGCGGCTATGATGTTGCGGTTGCGATCGTGTGACGCGAGTTCGATCGCCGTCAAATTCTGAGGTTTTTTAAACAATTTTTTTATATTCTATTTTTTAACTCTTATTTTTCGTTCACCTCCATTCACATATGCACAGCTAGTTCTCAAACTTATTATGAAATGTTTTAAATATATATTCAGATTGCATCATCAAATAAGAAAAATTTCTCGATAGGAGAAATATATGAAAAAATTCATATTATGCGTTTTTTCAAACATTTTTGGAATTTTAATAATAATTTGTTTTGTTATTAATATTTTTTATTAATGACAAATAGATTATTTATTAATAAAAAAAACAAATGATAGGTACCTACTTGAAAAGTTACGTTCCCCACTGAACTGGAAAATATTAAATCGACCACAAATTGTTCTCGAAGCGTGAGAACGCAAAATCTTAAATCAAGCCCAAGTAGTGCTTCAAATCAGCACAGAAGGTTCACACATCAATACCAAAGTGATCATAAAATACGAACGATGTGCTTGGAAAAACTGTTCTTAAAACAAGCCCATCGGTCACGAGTAAAGAAAAAACGTACTTAACAAACTTTTGTCAACGAATGTTCTTAATTTTGAACTTATTTCGTTCGTTTTAGAACGATTTTTTCTCTGAGTGTAGGCATTTCAAAGTGGGATTTTTCAAAATTTGCCCCTACGACCCAAAGGTGGGGACATCAGAATTCGTTTTAGAGGTATGGTTCCTTCGGCAAAGTTTCTTATTTTGATCCCTAGAATATGATTTTTACAGAGCAATGGGCGATTTTTTTGCCTCCCCACAAATCGACCCGGCCTAATAAATATACTGCAGTCTAGCCAATAGGGTGAAGGGTTCTTAGCAACTGCTGTAAATCTTATCCCAAACTTGTCACTGACTGATTTTTGCCATATAGGGAAAATTTTTTGCTATGGAAATGGGATACTAGAGGTAATTTTCAGATTTATGAGAGTAATACACATATCTCATATTAGTTTAAAATATACGGAAAATCGTGATAGTTTAAATGCCATGGAGCATAATGCATATGTATCCTTCTCAAATAGGATCGACCATAGACTTGAAAAGCTCAAACTTCAAATTGCAAAAACTGCATACCTCTCGGAAGTTTTTTCTATTTTGGGCACTTGGTATTTTTAAACACTTTTTATTGGTTTTTATATTTTTCACACTAGTTCGATTCTAGTCAAAAAATGCCTAGTTGCAATTTTTCTGGAAAGCGTAGTGTTTCCATACAGAGTCTAAAGTATATGTAGTCATATGTTAGTACGTATTGGAAGGAAGAAAGTTATGCGAGAGGTGTGTTAAATGGTGTCATTGCTTGTCGCGTTGTGCATCACTAAACGGTCATAAAGATTTGCGGTATGTTTGTTCTTGTTATGTTTATGTTTTTTTGTGTATCCTTTAGATGTTTTCTTTCCTCGCATACTCTGGACTTTAGTGACACAATAATGCATTTTTGCGGTGACGCAGGATTTTCTGTGATTAAAAGCAGACATACCCAAACTCCCAACCTTACGAACACTCATCTAAAAGATTTGCTCATTGTTGGTTTTGTATTTGTGTATGTACGAATATAAGTATGTCATAAATAATAAAAGGTTAATTTTAACAAAGCTGCGGTTTCATTAGAGCAAACATTCCAGAATGTTGCCTCTATCTCTGTATACAAAAAAATTCAGACGTACCTGGACCAAGACTTTACTGGTGTGTTTCTGATTGATACTAGTTCCATTTTGGTTTCAAATTGGAAATAGGCGGCAAATGATTTATATTGGAGGGCCTGTCTTCTTTCAAACCTCTGCTACGCAGAGGCGGAAAAGCGCAGGAGCATATCAACAACAGACAAAACAATCGACTAGAAACATTTCAAATCAACTACCGAGTAGCGCCAAAAATTGGTTCCAATGCTCGGTATTAAGCTTCAGGCAGATGTGTGCCTGAAACAAGGTTATAACAGGGATATTTGCGCGTCGATGTGCTACTTGACATCTTAAGAAGTGTATCTCCCCGGCTGTAAGTCTTCCGCTACAAACGCTGTTTCGATTAGGCCCCTCAAATCGGTTTCAAGTTCTAGGAAGTTCTAGTTTATCCCTGACCATTTTATTGGGAGCATTTCGGAGCAAGTAGCAATTCATTAGAGTGGTTTTAGCCGCAACACTGACTTGCACATGTCCGGTATTATAATTCACAATCTACCGTTAGGCGAATAAACTTTGAACACCCGGTGTACTATGCACAGCTTTGCAAAGAATTAATGCAAATTAATATTTCAGGATAAAGTAAACAGAAGACAAAAAGAAAATATATTGTTTACAAACAAATAACTGCCCTAATCAAGAGCCATCGAGTAACTTGTCTCCCTCCCCCTTTCATCATATTGCGTTATGCTAAATATTTCCTGACAAAATTTTCAAATTCTGTCAAGAACAGATTTTCCTATTATTACAAATAGCTTTAAGTTTTTATGCATTGGGCTTGTAAATGCTGGGAGAGAGGGAGGGATAGGGAGCAAGCACGTTAATTGATATGGAAGCGGGAGAACAGATTCTTTAACGGTAAATATTTTATGAATACTCAGAAGAGAAGTCTTCAAGCATAACAAAAATTAAGCTAAATAATACTACGCAAATTTCTCAAAAGCGAGTTTCTGCTACAGGAATTCAAGCTGTTTCTGTTTTTGTTCTTACTTTGAATCTCTAATTAAAGTGACAAAAACTTAAAGCTACAAATATGTGCTTTCATTCTAAATACAATAAAATCTAACTTATATTTTTTTTCCAATGTTAACTCTAAGCAATTGTATAATACTTTGATAACGTTGCCTTTGTCCTCCAACAGATGTCACATGGTCCTTTTTCATTATCAGCTACAACTCGGCAAATGGACGTAGAAAATTGAATTTCAATGAATGAACTATACATTTGCAGTGATTGTATAAAAAGTATAAAAGGATTCGTGTGGTAGCAGATGCCAATGATTGAGTCAACTACGAAAGGAGGGCGTATTTAATTGCATAGTTTCCGGTTGATAGTTGAAACAAGAAGTAATGGTACGCGGCCGCATGGCATACATACTTAGGCCCGGTTTTTCAGTACAAGTTCAAATCAGTTCGTCAGTTAAACTACGCTTAAAATTATTCTTCAGTTTTTCAGTCCACTTTAACTGAAGTTTCAGCTGAGCCTAAGCGGCCGATCTGGCAGAGTTAAACGCAGTTAACCTATCGGTGATTTTCGTTTGTTCGAAATGGCGTCGAACATACCCAACAAGCATTTGGGCTTGAGTACCATTAGAGCTCATGTTGATAACTAGACATACTTATAAAATCTCAAAAGTTGTTTCGAAACAGTGGCTCAACTCGAGAATAATAGCGTACTCAGCAAAAGATGGAATTTTTTATAAAGCAAAAAATGCTATTACTAAGTTGAAAGAATTTAATTCCCAACTTGTGGTTCTCTAACTGGACTCAAATGTAATATGAAATATATAATATATTATATTATAATTTAAAAAATAAATAAATGTGAGGCGCGATAACCTCCGAAGAGATTATAGGCCGAGCTTCTCTTCCAATTGACGTCGTGGTCCTTTTAATTTTTCCTACAAAATGACGGGACGGGATCCACTTGTTTTATTTCGACTCCAAGGTAGATGATTTTTCACTGAGAGCTTTTCATGGCAGAAATACACTTGCAGTGCTAGCCAATCCCTGCCGAGGGCGACCAAATTTTCTACTAATTGAAAAACCGTGTTTCTAAAACTTGGATGTGGCTTTGCCCGGGGCGTGAACCCAGGATCTGCGGTATGGTAGCGAAGCACGCTACCATCACACCACGGCTGCCGCCTATATAATTTATTTTTGATTAATTACGCTTCATTACTGCTATGAACCAGGTGTTTATTTCGCACAATAAACAGCTGTTGGTTTTGGGGGTACCACCTTGGAGATTTTTTTCAACTCCACCTCAACTCGATATGCAACGTAGGATATCAACTGTGGAAATGTGTTGAATATTCATTTGAGAACTGTAGATTTCTCAAAATCTCTCGAAATTAGGATTATAATTGGAAAATATTAATGACGTTGGAGATCAAATCGAAAATTTTTAATTTTACAAAATTTCTCAAAGGTTGGATAGTGATTGGAGTATGAAGTTGAATATCAACTCGAGAACTATCTGGTTTAAGAATAATTAAATAATGATGTTGGATATCACTTTCGGCACTAGATGCATATATATTTCGCTTTTTTTCCATGTTTGTTGGGTAAACAAAATCCAGCTGTTGCCGTATCTACAAATTATCTAGATAATAAGAAAACCAATCTTGCCGCACAAAAAACATACCCCAAAGGCTGCCTTAAATTGTGACTGAAAACTGCTCAATTTAACTGGAGTTTAAATTTGACTAGAGTTTAAGCAAACTAAGTTTAAGCTTAGCTTAACGAACTACTGAAAAACCGGGCCTTAGAAGGAAAGGAAGAGAAAGGGATTTAAATATGTAGTATCTTCTGCGGTAAGTTAATTAAAGAGGGCTGATAGTAATTACAATTTCAGAAGGGCTTACTCTTGTTGTTGTTATTGTATACTGGTTCTTTAGTTTAAGAAATTAAACATTTGCATCAAAGGCTTTTTGCTCACCTTACTTTTGAAAGATAAATAGATGGGGAAGGAAGAGGAAAAGATAAAGAGAGAGGGAAAGTAAAAGTAAAAAAAAAGTTTCAAGTAAAAGTTAAAGAAAAAGTGGAAGTAAAAGTAAAAACAAAAGTAATAGAGAGTGAGAGTAAGAGTAAATGTGAAAGTAAAAGTAAAATTAAAAGTAAAAATAAAAGTAAAATTAAGAGTTAAAGTAAAATTAAAAATAAAACTAAAAGTGGAAATAAAAGTGAAATCAAAACTGAAAGTGAAATTAAAAGTTATGTTAAAAGTGAAAGCAAACGTAAAAGTAAAACTAAAAGTAAAAGTGAAAGTAAAACTAAAAGTAAAATGAAGAGTAAAAGTTAAAGTAGAAGGAAAAGTAAAAATAAGGAGGAGAAGAAGTTTGAATCGAAGGGAAATGAAGAGGAGAAGGAGTCTGAGAATGGGCTTTTGTTGCTGGCAGCACTTTGAGCAAAGACAAAGATATTGGTCGGCCGCTTTTATAATAGGCTTCTTCGATATGATGGCCGAGCTAAATAAACATACTGGATGAAGCTGTAGGCCTTTTAAAACAACGCCCTCAGAACTTTCGCTGGTTGTCTGCTTATGTCACCAGAAAATCATATACGCAGTAATGCGGGAATACTCCATAAAGGAGAGAAAAAAAGTGTAAACAAACAGCTTCTGTTAAATACTCAGAAATCTGGGCATAATAACAGACATATTATTGAAGTGGCGCCGTCTATCAGGGTTATAAGAAGTAAACTACGCAAGCACTATGAATAAATACGGTACATACGAGTTCAGCCGCATGAAATTAATCGTTCGCACCCATGAAGAGTAGGCAAAGTCTTGCGCCGATAAATGCGCGGCGAATTCTCAGAATCCAACAAACGAAACTCGCAGTAGAGGGAAGTAGCCTTCAAAGGGAGATGCGCGCCACTCTGGCACAACTTCGATTTGGTTACTGTAATACACTATTACTTATGTAGAATCCACGCCGACAAACGTAATGGACGTCCTGCATTTAATATGTCTCCACATGACACTAAACATCTTTTCAATTGCAACGTGGAATCAATTCCTATAACACCCACATCTCTTCCAACCCTACACTCAGAGAAAAACGCCGTTCTAAAATCCAGCACTACCGGACTCAATTCAAGCTTTTCATGTTCTTACTTTTCTGTTCTTGAAAAGCGAACGACCTGTTCTCAAAACAACAACCTTGTTTTTGAACTGACAACCATTTCCTTGAAAAGAGAACGGCTGGTCTTAAAATATGAACAAATGTTCTATTAATGAGAACAATGTTCTTAAATTAAGAACAATGTTCTTAAATTAAGTTCAAGAAAAAAGAAACGGTGTAATTTGTGTGCACTACAATGTTAAATACCACATTTGGCACAAGCTACAGAGGAGTTGTAGTGGCCCAGCAGCTATGATGTTGCGGTTGCGATCGTGTGACGCGAGTTCGATCGCCGTCAAACTCTGAGGTTTTTTAAAACAATTTTTTTTATATTCTATTTTTTTAACTCTTATTTTTCGTTCAGTTCCATTCACATATGCACAAGTAATTCTCAAACTTGTTATGAAATGTTTTAAATATATATTCAGATTGCATCATCAAATAAGAAAAAATTCTCGATAAGAGAAATGTATGAAAAAATGCATATTATGAGTTTTTACAAACATTTTTGGATTTTTAATAATATTTTTTTGTTATTAATATTTTTATTAATGACAAACAATAGAGTTGTGCTTTTTCGTTCATTTCAGAGATTCGAATCTTTCGTTCTTTTTCTGATGAACGAACAAGTTGTTCTTTTTGTTCATCTGTTCTCTTTTTTCAAGCAAATTTGTTCACTGCTGCTTGCACCCGCGGAAAAAGCCAACAAGTATAGATGGGGGTGTGCATTGTTTACTATATAGTTTGGCAGCTTAAGTAGAGGTTATGTTGCGAATAGAGTGGAAGGCAGTGGACTAGGCAGTCGAATGTCATATAATGAAGGAATGGTGTTCGGAGATTTTTCAAAGTTAAAAAAAAAATGATAAAAGCTTTAATATAAATAAAACTATTGTTTTAATAACAACAAAAACGCCATATATATTCTGTATGCATAAATTTGTAAGGATTATCTCACTTTAAAATTTGAATTAAATAATCTAAAGTTTTGTTTTGAAACTGAGTCGAGAACTGTGCGTGTGAATGTGCGAATTTTCGCCGATCAGCTGTTAGTTGCGCTACTTGGTAAAATTTACAATGGGGGTGTGTATGCAGCAATGCTTTGTGTAGGTATATTTAAATGTGTTATGAATAAATAAGTTAATATATTTGTGTATTATTAACTTCAAAAAAGTTACAAATTTCGGAAGATCCAGGAAATTGAAAGAGTACAGACACAAATTGTAAAAATGAACTTTTCAAGTTTAATAAATGTAATAATTTGTCTCTTACAAAAGATGTTTTTCATAAATAGTCCATACATATATTGTTGTAGCAGGGCCACACACAAAGATGACCACACATATCTTTAGTGTAAGTGGCATCATCCAAATTCGTGCTCATTGTGAATTTCTGCGTACGTATGTATGAATTTACAATGTTCGCGAACGAGAAGAGAGAAAGAATAACATTAGATAAAATGAACTAAAAGAACAAATGAACTAAAAGAACAAATAGAACCGAAATCGAAGATTTAGTTCACTTGTTCAGTTGAGAGACCCGTTCAATTGAACAAGTTCAGAACGAAACGACCCAACTCTAACAAACAAATTATTATTAATAAAAAAATAAATAAATGGGTACCAATTGGAAAAATTTGCCCCCTCGCCTCCCCAAAGATAAAGCACAAACCGTTCTTGAATTGAGACCGAAAAATGTTAAATCAACCACAAATCGTTCTCAAAGCGTGAGAACGAAATATCTTAAATCAAGCCCAAGTAGTGCTTGAAATGAGCACAGAAGGTTCATACATCAATACCAAAGTGGTCATAAAATACGAATGGTGTGCTTGGAAAAACTGTTCTTGAAACAACCCCATCGGTCACGAGTTAAGAAAAAAGGTACTTAACAGACTTGTCAACGAATGTTCTTAATTTTGAACTTGTTTCGTTCGTTTTAGAACGATTTTTTCTCTGAGTGTATTGATAATGCAAGTTTTCATAAACTTTTGCTGGAGGATATGGGTGGAGGATATTTGCAAGTGATCGCACGTTTTGGTTGGAGCGGAGCATTGTGGGAATTGAATTTAATTCTTGTAGAAGGAAGTTGTTGAATGAGAAAGCTAAAATTTCAGTAGAATAAAGCCTGCTGGGACTTTTGGTGTTAACATAGTTATAGGGATGATGATGCCGATAATTATAATGTATATGGTGGTGATGGTGATCAAGTGAAATCGAAGCCAAACCGATGATTGCGGGCTAGCCCTAAATCGAGTTATAAGGCTTGATTTCGGTATTTGAATGAATGCAGGCGGTATTCGTGGGAAAATATTAAAATAAATTTTTAGCTATACTTTCGGGCTAACTTAAAGACAAACAAGCAGGGCAATTCCTAGACGAACTCGAAAGCGAATGCGTAGTAGAATATTTGAGTGAATTCGAGTTCGCTGCAAATTTTAAGTGAATGCGAAGCAAGTTAAGTCAAGTTCATTTCTAACTGAGTTCTACCACATGAAATCATGGGCCCTACCCCGCTGTTACCGGCGGCTGTATATAGGAGGATATCTTATCTGATGCTGTCGTCATTCAAGGCTCTGCGGCTTACTTGTGGGTAGGACATAAGTACGAAAAGTTCCCATAGCTCAGCTGCATCTCTTTGCCAATTAACTAATTAACCAGAGCGTTCCATTGAATCAAGAAAAAGTTTATTATCCTTCCTAATAACAAAGAAAAACGTTTAATGTCATAATAAGTGTTTTCGCTTGAAAGTTTAAATTTTATTACAACAACAAAGCGCCAGTTTTCTGTTCATTGATAATTTGCAAACTTTTAATCCTTTTCCTGTCAAAACACTTTACACATTTCCTTTTATTTTCTTACAAACGCGAACAATAGAAGTTTGTTGTTAATGACGCCTATTAAGATGCCATCATCCCAAATAAAAAGGAAGCGGGAATTAAATTTAATAAGTGTCACATCAGAATTGAAAGTTTCGCACATCGATGTGGGATTACATAAAGACAATGTAAAATGCATACATACATATGTATATATGTATATAAATAAGTTAATATATGTTGATGCAGCTGAGCAAAAACATTGGACAATTTGACTACAAAACATTGAAACAAAAATTTGTTATTGCCACTGTGCGTGTGTTGGTGGTGTTTTTAAGTAGCAAATTTAATGTAAATTTCTATTATGCAAAATCTGGTTGCGGAAAATGTTGCAAATGAGATGGCACACAAATTTACAGTTCACTAGATAAATTGTGCCAGGAACAAACCCACAAACAACAACATTAGGGTGGCTATAGGGTTGAGTAATGGCGCAAGTTTACATGCGTTATCTGAGTTTTGAATGAAATTGCAACATTGAGGCAGCTTGGTAGTAGCGCAATAACCAAATGCAACGTGTGATTGCCCACCCCTAACATGTGCATATTTTTGGAGGATCGTTTTCACGATCTTTAGTTAGTCACTTATCTTTACGTTATCGTTTTCTCCATGCTAACTGAAGTTTCGTGTCTCAGTTAAATGCGGGGAAAAAGTGTAAACGAAAGTCAGCTGTTAAGTTGGTTTTCGTGTATTCACAAAAGATTTTTGCATTTTGTTCTACAAATTTTTTGCAGTTATCTATTTAACTGGGAGTGGTTCGCCTTGTGTTGGTGAAAACAAAAATGTCATATAAAGCTATTTGAAGGATTGCTATCCTCCAGATAAACTCTAACCTAACTAGAGATGGTAAAAACGGTCCTTAATCAACTAGAATGTATTTATTTCACTACCATCGTACAAGAAGTAGTCTGACACATATAAGGCAAATTTTACCAGATAGCTATAGTACCCAACTTGGAAAAAAACACGTCGAAATATCTTAAGAAAATAGATTTTGTCCTGGGATAATATGTTCCACTGGGTTTCTTACAAGCCGTTGATTGGGACTGATTAGCTCATGAGTATCATTTATTCAAATATAATGACTGTTGTCCCATTTTTTTAACCAGTGGGATAATATTTCCCACTATTTCGTGGCCTTTACTATATCGTTGAATATACATATAATTCTATAAGGTCTAAAAAATCAATTTTCTAAGTAAAAAAAGAAACCAAATTTTGCTTATTTTTCAAGCCAGTTGATAAATGGCGCCCGAGCAGAAACATATTTCTGCAGGTGAGTGTGCAAAATTAAACAAAGAAAAAATACTGATACAATATAATACATTGTTGCTCTTATAATGAGCTTTCGTTTTCCATATTACTAGCACAGTTGCCATTTTTGTAAACTTTGCTCGGTTTCGTAGCAAAAACAATAAAAAAGTACGGAAATCAAGGACACCCTAATATACAAATACATAATGAGATGCTCATAAAATTATATAAGTTTAAAATTGAACGCATTTAAATTAGGTCAATAGTAATTTTTGGCAAATTTTTTGACAGCCGGTATCGGTCGGTGGGGCATGCGGGCGCTCACAAGCAGTTGACTGAAAATTTGTGAAAACTTGTAAAAATAGCCAAAATATGTAAATATTTTTGTACCTATTTACGCAGCTGGCATGCGGGTAATGCAAAAACATATGCTCGCGAAAAACTACATAGGAAGCAAAAGTATAATTTTGAAAATGTTTTAGCAAGCTACATATATGTATGTTTATGTATACAAAAAGAGTTACTCAAACAAAGTCACGCTATTTTTAACACGCTTATATTATCTTGTAAACTTTTACTTATGTAACTCTTTTATAACGAATTATAATAAAAAAAAAATTATAAAAAAATATTTTAGTTAAACGGTTTTAATGAAAACAATACTTACATGAAGTAATAATAATATTAAAAGCTATAAAATAATTAGGTAGGTCCTAGATACTAGTCATCACACTCCTCACCAATCTAGGGCGTTGATCCGACAATTAAATAAAACCGTTGGGCGCGTGAAATTTCTAAAAATGTGAGACGTAGCATAACTTTATTAAGCTTCAGTTGGTCTTTCTTATGACTATCAATATCTAATTATCGGGAAGTTACTTAAATTTCAATTACAAAATTCGTGCCAGCCAGCTAGCCTGTCAAGTCAAGCTAAAGAAACCCGTTTAATAAAAAAAAAATGGACGAAAATCAGGGAAAAATATCTCCTTATATGAAGATGTATTCTTACTAAACTTTGATTTTTAAATTTTGACATAGAAATTGCAAAAATATTTATGATTTTATACATATTTATTTATACATTCTCATTATGCACAGTACGCCATTTTCCGTCATAAGTATTTTGAACTTAATAAAAAGAGTTATAAAGCTTACATATGTAAAATTAAAAGAAACATTATTTGCCACCCGAAGTCTTTTTATGATTTCGTAAATTCTAAATGCAGAACTAACGGGTCTCCTTCTGCCATGAAGTTTAGAAATAGCATTTCCAGCGACGATCAAGAGATTGCAAACTTCTTCGCTCAATTTTTTCACTCTAATTACTCTGCTGTGGTTGATTCATCACCTACAAATTATCCGTATGAGCTCCATTCTAGTAACTCAATATATGCCCCACATTTGCTGCCTGAAGATGTTCTACTACATCTAAAGACCCTAAAAGCATCTTTCAAATACGGTCCCGATTTGATCCCAACACGTTTCTTAAAAAATGTGTGGAATACATTTACCAGCCCCTTACTGATCTGTTTAACCTCTCTTTAAAAAATGGCATTTTCCCGGCGGCTTGGAAGGAATCTTTTCTTATCCCACTCCATAAAAAAGGAAGCAAGTCGTCTATTGAAAACTATCGTGGAATAGCAAAGCTCTCCGCTTTCCCTAAGCTTTTCGAAGCAATCGTTACTAATCACCTTACATTTTCGATTTCTACATTGATAGATAGTTCTCAGCATGGCTTTTGTAGAGCCAAATCAACCACAACCAATTTGCTTGAATTTACAACTCACGTCTTTAATGGGTTTAGAAACAATCATCATACCGACGTTATATACACTGATTTCAGCAAAGCATTCGACAAAGTACGCCACTCATTACTTGTTTATAAACTCGAATTGCTTGGTTTTCAACCTGGCCTAACTCGCTGGATCTCCTCCCATCTTTGCGGTAGAACTCAAAGAGTCATTTTTAAAAACATTTGCTCGAATGTCATCGATGTTCCCTCCGGTGTGCCTCAGGGCAGCCATCTCGGTCCTATTTTGTTTTTGATCTTTATAAAAGATGTTTCCACAACTATAAAATCTTCTAAAATTTTAATGTATGCCGACGACGTAAAACTTTTTAAGTCATACGCGTCGGTTGAAGAACGTTCTGTACTCCAGGCGGATTTAAATCGTTTAGTTACTTGGTGTAATGCGAATTTTATGCCTCTCAACATAGAAAAATGTAAATCCATGTGTTTGTCACGTGGGAACATACAGCCAGCTTCCTACACAATTAATGGCCAAACTCTGGAAAGCGTTGATGTTTTTGTCGACTTGGGAGTTACAATGAATTGCAAACTTAGTTTCAACCCTCATATTAATGCCACAGTCAATAAAGCGAGAGGGGTTTTAGCATTTGTGAAAAGATGGGCAAAGATGGATCGTCACGTTACAAAAACCCTTTTTATATCATTGGTGAGGCCGATATTAGAATATGGATCGATAATTTGGAATCCGCGTTATCAAGTTCATGTGGATAGACTAGAATCAATTCAAAAACAGTTTTTACTTTTCGCCTTGAGAAATCTTCAATGGGACTCTCCGTATAATCTTCCTCCTTACACTTATCGATTAAAACTAATAAATCTTCCTACACTTGCAAGTCGTAGAGAAATGCTAGGTGTACTATTTATGGCTAGACTTTTAAATGGATCGATTTCAAGCCCATTTCTTTTGAACGAAGTAAACTTGAATCTTCCATGCCGAGTTTCAAGGCATTTTAAACCTATAATTCTTAAACAATGCAGAAGCAATTTCCAACTACACGAACCTTTTCTATGTTTGTGTGAAGATTATAACACTCACTCGAGAATAATTGATGTTTCGGACTCGCTCTTTGCCATAAAAAAGACGGTTCTATCTTCTCTTAATAATTAAAAAATTATATTTACTTTTAGTCTATTGTATTTTGTGAATATGTATTTCTCAGCTGATGAGTTTCTCTGTAGCTGAGCGGTTTTAGATCTCGGCGTTTAAGAAGCCACTGCCTCTCAAAGACTCGGCAACAAAAAAATTATAAATAACACATAAATAAGAATTAGGATACATAAAAAAAAAAAAAAAAAAATCCTATGTATGAATTAAAAAAAAACCAAAAACAGGATTAGCCTGGTTTCATCGGGCCACTTGAGGGCAGTGCGCTGCCACCACAACGTCCGAGAAAAAAAAAAAAGTAAAAATATATAGTGATTTTTCTCCATTTATATAAAGGAAGTGCTTAAAATTTTTTATTTTATTTTTATTTTCTCCTTTTCTGACATTTTCTCGGTGTCTTAACTTATCTGTTAAGTTTTACGCTTGTAGCACAATTACTTTATTAGAATTTACATAAAAATCAATCCCAAAAATTCCTCCGTTCCGTTTGATTTTTCTAAATATCACAGTCCGTGCGCCCTCTAGCGAAACTTTTTGTATTGTGTCATCGGCCTCGGAATTAAACTCTAAATTTTTTGCCTCTAGCTCATCGAGAAGTTACTTAAAACCCGATTTCAAATTTCCAAATTATTATCTAATTTTTTCGATCCGTGCGCCACCTAACGGATTTTTTTCCTCCTTTTGTTCCTTTGTCACGGTGTCTTAACCTGTCTCTGAGGTTTCATGTTTGTAGCTCAATGAGAAGTTACTTTAAAATCGTTCTCAAAACACCAAATTTCCAAATTCTTATCTAAATATTTCGATCCGTGCGCCGCCTAACGGAATTTTTTCTCCTTTTCTTGAATTTTCTCAGCGTCTTATCCTATCTGTGAAGTTTTACAGTTGTAGCTCAATGAGAACATACATAAAAATCAGTCCCAAAATTCCCTCCGTTTCTTACGATTTTTCTAAATATCTAATCCCGTGCGCCCCCTAGCGAATCTTTTTGTCATCGGCTGTCATCGACCTCTGAATCAAGTTTGAAAAATCAAGTCTGTAGCTCATCGAGAAGTTACTTAAAAGCTGGTTTGAAAATTTTCAAATTCTTATCTAATTATTTCGATCCGTGCGCCACCTAACGGATTTTTTTCCTTTTGTTGCATTGTCACGGTGTTCTAACCTATGTGTAAAGTTTCACGTTTGTATCTCAATGAGAAGTTACTTAAAAATCGATTGCAAGATTTGTATGAAAAGCCGACAAACATTCAACCGACCTAATATAAAGGAAGTAAAATAAAAAAAAAATGTTACTTATACGCACAAGTACCCGTATTTTCAGGTGGCCATTGTCTGCGTGTAATTGGTTAGTTTTCAATAAAACAAAAGGCTCATCTGAGGTGAAATTATTTGCAATATTTTTTGATAGAGGATTCAATAAGCACAACTCAGAGTTTCAGCAACCCAATTGATAACCTCACCTACGCGAGGCGAATCCTGTTACAAATATGAACGTATCATACACATTTTTAACAGGCGAGGTTCTGGCGACTCCCAAGTTCCTAATGGAACTAGGGAGTGAGGGCGGAATGGCATAGAAGTTTAAATGTGTTCACATTAAATCGTTCACGAGATCTGCCGATATGCAAGCAGATGAGTTTTCACTGAGAGCTTTTCATGGCAGAAATATACTCGGAGTGCTTGCTTAACTTTTCCGAGGGGCCTGCCTAGAAACATTTTCTTTTAATTGAAAAATTTAGATGTTGCTTTGCCCGGGGCGTGAAGCCAGAATGCTACCATCACACCACGGCGGACCCACACTTAAACCGTATGATAATTTCAATTTTACAATTTTCACACACACCGGAACTACGAGCAACGTTGCCACACTGACACACATTACAACATCCATATTTTATTACATATTTATAATACCGATTTCAATTGCTTTATGCTTTACGCTCAAATTGTTTTCATTAAGCAAATATCACAAATCTCTAATGTAATTTGTTTTAACTGCTTTGTGGCTTTTGACATTTATTGCTATTAATTTTGTTGCTGCTGCTGTGGTTATGTTAAATGAATTAATTTGTTTGTATGCCATAATCAGAATGTATTTGTATGCGACTTATGATGTTGCTTCTTCTTTGAAAAATGTAGTGAATGTTATAAATTTTCTCTTAATTCTATTTAAACAAAATTATTGAGAATGATGAAATACTTACATATTTACACTTTGTTGTTGTGTATAATTGGTTTATTTATATATTACTTCACGTATATTAAGAATTGAATTTATGAATGCATTTAATTAAGTCAATTCAGATTATTTCAGAGATTAATTTTAGAAATTCCTGGAATGATAAGAAAGTATTTTTTTGTTAAAAATATTATTTCTTAAAATACTTACTGAGGGAAAGGAGAGGAGGTAAGAAGAAGGTGAAAAACTATTTAAAAATTCAAAATTTCAAGGCAGGCCCACCTAGGCGTATGAGCAACTTTCAGAAAACTCCATAGCGCCACCACCGCGCTAAATGCCATTATTAGCAGCCAGATTGCGTTTTAAATCAAAACCCCCACCACAGAACAGTACTCGTTGCGCTAGACCTATCAAAAGCTTTTGATACGGTCAACCACGGCACGTTACTGCAAGACCTGGGAGGGCCTACCCTTCCACCAAGTCTTTAAAAGGTGGACCGCAAATTATCTGGGTGGCCGGCAGGCATCGGTGCAATTTAGAAACGCAACATCAAAACCAAGAAGAATTAAACAAGGGGTGTCAAAGGGTGGTGTCCTATCCGCACTTATGTATAACTTCTACATATCAAAGCTACCTTCGTCACCAGAAGGAGTTACTATCGTTTCCTACGCCGATGACTGCACAATAATGGCTACAGGCCCAGGCCCAGAGATCGATGAGCTTAGCAACAGAATAAACGGCTACCTCCCTGATCTCTCCAGTTTTTTCGCCTCGCGAAACCTAGCATTATCACCGGCTAAATCCTCCCCGACCTTATTTACAACATGGACGCCCCAAATGTTGACCATTCTGAACATCCAAGTCGATGGCACTAAGCTACCGACTGTCCTACACCCCAAAATCTTGGGTGTGACGTTTGATCAAGATCTAGATTTTGGTGAGCATACAGCTGCGATTGTACCGAAAATCCAGAGCCGTAATAAAATCCTCAAATCTCTTGCTGGCAGTACTTGGGGAAAAGACAAAGAAACGCTCATTACCACTTACAAAGCAATTGGGCAGCCGATTGCATGCTACGCGTCCCCTATATGGTCGCCAAGCCTAAAAACTACTCACTGGAAGACTCCACAGGCCTGCCAAAATACTGCTCTCAGAACCGCCACGGGGTGTCTTCTTATGTCCCCAGAACACCATCTACATAATGAGGCGAGAATACGGGGAGAGAAATGAGATGCTATCCAAACAGTTCCTGTTGAATACCCAGAAACCTGGGCATCCCAACATACATCTGATTGATGAGCCAACACCGCCCAGAGGCTTAAGGAGTAAACTCCGTAAGCTTTATGAGGTAATACGGCACCTGAGAACTCAGCCGTATGAAGCCAAAATACACAAGCAAGTCCTCAGTGAACTCCACAAACAGGCGTCGGACCTTTATGCCAGGAATTTCCCGGTGAATCCAGTACTCAAAGTACAACTTGCAGAAGAAGAACGCACACTTCCCAGGAAAACGTGAGTCACTCTAGCTCAACTTCGATCTGCATACTGTAACAGGTTAAACTCCTATCTATCCATAATCAACCCCGATATACAAAATGTATACCCTGCTTGCAATGTGTCCCCACATGACACCAACCATCTCTTCAGTTGTAATGTGGAACCAACCCCTCTCATTATGGTACACCCCTGTCTAAGCAGCAAAGTTTCCTTGGACTCCCATTAGAGGATATTGATGACAATTTGTGATCGGCCGCACCTATTGGATGGGGAGAAGCACTGCTACGACAACAAAAACAACAACAGCAACTTTCCACCAAGGTAAAATGTTTTGAGTTACTTCTAAGAGAGAGCTGAGCAGAAGCACCCAACAGGGGCTGTTCTTTCTCCTCTGCTTTGGATCGTGACCTGCTTTTGAAGAGGTTCTATAATCTCCTCAAATATCCTTTTCAACTCAACAGTTGTTTCCTCATACTATTTTATTATTCATAGTTTGGTAAATTGCGTAGCATACTTTGAGGAGGTAGAACTGATTTAGTAGCCAAATCTGGATGAAAACGGTTTCCGTATGCAAAAGAACATTATAGGGAATTATTGAGTTTCTCGCGATCAGAAAAATGACGTTTTAAAGACAAATATTGCTTCACGCCTAGCATAGAACATAGTAAGCGTTTTGCCTCCAGCTTTAGATACTCGAGCAGGAAGAAGTTTGCAACAACAACTGTGACTTGTAAAGCTCTTGAATCTCAACTTAAACTACATACATAAGTATTTACTTCATATAATGAGTAAGAAATATTTACAGAATTTATGGAATCTACCAGCACGGATTAGCAATTAAGATAACAAATCGCTTCGTTAAGTTTCTAAACATTGCAATCAATATGCGGCATGAGTGGAATATTAAGACATTATTGATTTCGATTAGTGAGGCATTAGAGCAGAAGCTGCTAGAATAGATTACAATGTCTGCAACATAGACTTGATATGTTTTTTGTAGGGAAGCAAGCACAATACCCTACTTAAACTTTTTTCACACACACACACTCATAAACATACCTACACATGCAAGCTATTACGAAGGATTATGGAGCGTAAAAAATCAGCAAATGTAATGCGAAAAAATATTGGAATGAGAAAAGTAGTAAAGAAAATAATAACAAAAAAAAGCTGAAAAAAAATTGCTACGAAAATGTAAATAAGCCGGTAAAACAGTAGCGATGCTGCTACAATACAACAAAAAAGAAACCCCAAGAGACGCACGAAAGCACAATGAAGCGCTGAAGCGAAAATTGTTTAGTTTGTGCACGTGTGGGTGGATGACAGCCCGCCAACGGGTCTTGCAAAAAAACGACACGAAAAAAAAAATTGAGACAAAAATGTGGAAGTTTTGTTGACATTATCTACATTTAGGATGAAAAGTAAAAAATATTAGCCAAAATAAAAATAAAAAAGTAAGGAAGGCTAAGTTCGGGTGTAACCGAACATTACATACTCAGTTGAGAGCTATGGAGACAAAATAAGGGAAAATCACCATGTAGGAAAATGAACCTCGGGTAACCCTGGAATGTGTTTGTATGACATGCGGCAGGTATTAAATAGTATTTTAAGAGGGAGTGGGCCATAGTTCTCTAGGTGGACACCTTTTCGAGATATCGCCATAAAGGTGGACCATGGGTGACTCTAGAATTTGTTTGTACGATATGAGTATCAAATGAAAGGTGTTAATGAGTATTTTAAAAGGGAGTGGGCCTTAGTTCTATAGGTGGACGCCTTTTCGGGATATCGTTATAAAGGTGGACCAGGGGTAACTCTAGAATGCGTTGTACAGTAAGGGTATCAAACGAAAGGTGTTAATGAGTATTTTAAAAGGGAGTGGGCCTTAGTTCTATGGGTGGACGCCTTATCGAGATATTGCCATAAAGGTGGACCAGGGATGACTCTAGAATGCGTTTGTACAATATGGGTATCAAACGAAAGGTGTTAATGAGTATTTAAAAGTGAGTGGGCCTTAGTTCTATAGGTGGACGCCTTTTTGAGATATCGCCATAAAGGGGGACCAGGGGTGACTCTAGAATTAATTTGTACGATATGGGTATCAAGTGAAAGGTGTTAATGAGTATTTTAAAAGGGAGTGGGCCTTAGTTCTATAGGTGGACGCCTTTTCGAGATATCGCCATAAAGGTGGACCAGGGGTGACTTTAGAATTTTTTTACGATATGAGTATCAAATGAAAGGTGTTAACGAGTATTTTAAAAGGGAGTGGGCCTTAATCCTATAGGTGGACGCCTTTTCGGGATATCGTTATAAAGGTGGACCAGGGTTGACTCTAGAATGCGTTTGTACAATATGGGTGTCAAATTAAAGGTATTAATAAGAATTTTAAAAGGGAGTGGTGGTATATGTGAAGGCGTTTTCGAGATATCGACCAAAATGTGGACCAGGGTGGCCCAGAACATCATCTGTCGGGTACCGCTAATTTATTTATATATGTAATACCACGAACAGTATTCCTGCCATGATTATAAGGGCTTTTGATTTCGCCCTGTAGAACTTTTTCATTTTCTTTTACTTAATATGGTAGGTGTCACACCTATTTTACAAAGTTTTTTTCTAAAGTTATATTTTGCGTCAATAAACCAATCCAGTTACCATGTTTCAACCCTTTTTTCGTATTTGGTTTAGAATTATGGCATTTTTTTCATTTTTCGTAATTTTTGATATCGAAAAAGTGGGCGTGGTCATAGTCAGATTTCGGCCATTTTTTATACCAATAGAAAGTGAGTTCAGGTAATTATGTGAACTGAGTTTAGTAAAGATATATCGATTTTGCTCAAGTTATCGTGGCCGAGCGGAAGGACAGACGGTCGACTGTGTATAAAAACTGGGCGTGGATTTAACCGATTTCGCCCTTCTTCACAGAAAACAGTTATCATCCTAGAATCTAAGCCGCTACCAAATTTCACAAGGATTGGTAAATTTTTGTTCGACTTATGGCATTAAATGTATCCTAGACAAATCAAATGAAAAAGGGCGGAGCCACGCCCATTTTGAAATTTTCTTTTATTTTTGTATTTTGTTGCACCATATCATTACTGGAGTTGAATGTTGACATAGTTTACTTATATACTGTAAAGATATAAAATTTTTTGTAAAAATTTCACTTAAAAAAATTTTTTTAGAAGTGGGCGTGGTCGTTCTCCGATTTTGCTAATTTTTATTAAGCATACATATAGTAATAGGAGTAACGTTCCTGCCAAATTTCATCATGATATCTTCAACGACTGCCAAAGGGACATGGCTTAATCAAATTTTTTTTCGATACTGATGATTTTGATATATGGAAGTCATATCTATCTCGATTCCTTTATACCTGTACAACCAACCGTTATCCAATCAAAGTTAATATACTCTGTGAGCTCTGCTGAACTGAGTATAAAAATAGAACGTGGCTATGGAAAGGAGGGAGGGCATATTCAGCGGAATTTGATAGTTATTGCAATGTTTATTTGATATGGAATGTCGTTTAGTCATGGCGTTGCTGTAAATGATGGCTAGCGCCTAAAAGTAGACTATTAAAAGAAATTTCATTTTTTTGTGGTTTGACCTTTGACTGAGCCGTTTATCTTTGACAATTTTCCTCGCGCTTTAATTTTATTGGCGGATGTGACCCATATATTTGCTTTTGCTTTGTTTTTGTGTTTAATGTTAAAGAAAAACAAAATACAACAATTTTCGAAAAGGAAATGTAAAAGTGAAGTGGCTCATTTGAAGACCACAAAATCGGCATCATTTGCGGTTTTTTGTTATAGGCGTAGTTAAATACGAACCAGCATACAATGGCCTATTATTCTACTTCGAGCTTAGTAATAGTTCCTAGGCAAACGAGCTAAGTTTATCGTTGTTTAACTTTGCGGTAGAATTTCTACTGCTTCCCTATAAACAACAAAACCAATATATCTTATAACTTTAAACGAGCAATTCTGGTTTGTTTGTATAGCCGAACGATCTCGGGAACGGCTCAACCGATTTAAATGAAATTTGGAGTCAGAGATAATGTATCACCCTCTAAGACTTTCTACCTAGGTGTTGCCACTCAGAATATTTCACAAGGTTGCCACCTATTCGAAATTAAAAAAAAAAATTGCATGAAATATGCCGATATGGGTATCAAACGAAAGGTATTTCACTCCGCATTACAATAGGGATATTTTTGAGTAGGGTTGCCATTTGGGGTTGCCACCTATTCGAAATTAAAAAAAATTGCATAAGATATGCCGATATGGGTATCCAACGAAAGGTATTTCACTCCGCATTACAATAGGGACATTTTTGAGTAGGGTCGTCATTTAAGGTTGCCACCTATTCGAAATTAAAAAAAAAATTGCATGAGATATGCCGATATGGGTATCAAACGAAAGGCATTTCACTCCGCATTACAATAGGGATATTTTTGAGTAGGATTGGCACCTATTCGAAATTAAACAAAAATTGCACGAGATATGCCGATATGGGTATCAAACGAAAGGTATTTCACTCCGCATTACAACAGGGAGATTTTTGAGTAGGGTTGCCATTTAAGGTTGCCACCTATTCGAAATTAAAAAAAGAAATTTTGCAAGCAGAACGGAACGTTGCCGAGGAAAGCTCGGTCGCCCAGGTACTAGATAAGTTTAAATGGCAACCATACTCAAACATATTTTTATTGAATTCATACATGAACTAAATTGGGTTGATACGCATACTCATATATTGCATTTTATTATTTCAAGCAGGTGGCAACCTTGTAAGAACATCTTAAATAGGAACACCTAAATAAGACAATCATACCAATTCTAAATATTCTCGCGGAATTTTGTTCTCGCGGATTTTTTTTTTTATTCCCGCGGAAAAATTGCTCCAATTCTGTTCTCCTTGGGAGAAGAATAATTGGGGAATAGGAATTTCGAATTTTCGAGACAGCTGTTTTGTTAATTGAAATTTCGTTGCGCATTTCTTATTTTGTTTAAAAAATTGTAAAGTTTAATTATTGTTGCCAATTTGTTTGAAATTAAGAAATAAGGTATAAACAATGCACATTATTGCATTTCATGTGGTATTTACTGAAATGAGTAATGAATTGGTGCCACAGCAACATCAACAGAGGAGCATAAGAAGAAGACCGGCGGGATAACACAAATCCGCCGGAGTTGCCTGCATTCATTCTGCAAAGCAATTTTCTGGCGGCCAAGTCGAGTTGAGTTCGCCTTTCGCCATATGCTAAGATCTATTTAAGCCTTCTTAAAAAATCCTTGCGCAATTTCTGGATGGTTGCATCAAATATGTGAAGAGCTCTTTCGTTGCTTATGATATACTTTTCGACTTAAGATAAAGAATATTGTGGTTGTTGTTGTTGTTGTATTAACAGTGAGAATATTGTGGTAGAACGTAAATACATATTTTAGCACAAATTTGTACAAATAAGTGTTCTTTCTTAAAATAACCAATTTCCTTTAACTATTTTGATGCATTCCCCTTAATTTAACTAGTGAAAGAACTCCAATGAAATGGCAGAGAATTCTCCCTCTCCCTCACATTCATAATACCTACTTTTCTCCCATAACCCGTTTCCGCTTTTTCCAACATTGTTCAGAATAGGAGGAAAGGGAGAAGTGAAAAAACTCACAAGGAATTTTTATTTAGAATACGAGGAATGGGAGAAGGGAAAAAACTCGCAAGGAATTTTCGTTTAGAATTGGGCTGAATATCTTTACTGTTTTCAAGATATTAACGCATCAGTAAATGAAAGGAAGGTTAGCGTGCAGTTTTGGGTGGCAATCCTACTTACAAATATCTCTAAAGTAGTAAGACATAAAAACTGTTTGTTTTTTATCCATCTTTGCATATCTCACTTAGTTTTGAAATTACGAATAGGCGGTAACTTTGTTAGAAAAATCCCAAGCAGCAAAATCTAAAAGAAAGTGCTAAGCCTATTACCTAAAGCTTTATCCAATTGGGGTTAGCCGCTTTCGAGTTTTTTAAGGGGTGCATGAAGGGGTATACGTATATAATAAAGTTGGGTGGCAACCCCATAATTTTTTTTAATGCGTTATAAAACACCCACCTTTTGATATACATACATATTGATACGTATTTAATTAAACTTTTGTTGAATTTCAAATAGATGGCAACTCTTGAACAGCAACAACTAAAATAAAAGAGCTTTGAATGTACGGGATTACCTAAGTAAAAAATTTCATCCAACCGAGGTAAGACGTTTTCAATAGTGTAGCGGGTTTGCAAAGAAGTATTTGTTGACCACAAACTTAGGTGGCAACCTCAACTAAAAATATTTTATTTGAAACTAGCAGACCCGGCAGACGTTGTTCTGCCCTAAATTTGGTCTATCTGCATACGTTAAGTTTATTCCGTCTAACTCTGCCCTCGCCCCTCTACTTTTTCCTAATCTTTGTATTCACACCTCCCTCCGTATTTTTCGCTTCTATCTATTCATCTATCTCCATCTTCCTCTCATTCTACCTCTTTCTCAGTCTCCTCCTTCTCTCTTTTCTCTTCTCTCCAGTTTTTCTCGTTCTTCTTCATATCTTATTGCCAGTCCCAGAGGGTGGTATGTATTTTGTTCCAGTCCCATTCCGAGTCTCAGTCCCAGTCCCACTCCGAGTCTCAGTCTCAGTCTCAGTCCCAGTCCTAGTCCTAATCCCAGTCCCAGTACCGTGCGTTTGATAGGCATATTTTTTAAACGAATTTTACGCTTGCCCTCTTCACATTTTGTGTGAAGTCTCCGAAATAATTTGAGATATTGAAATAGATCTCACATCACAATGTAGTAGTCATTTCTACCTTTCGTTTGACACCCATGTTGGAAAAACTAATTTTGGGTAACATTTGGGTCAATAACTCTGGAACCGGATAAGATATCCTGATGAAAGATGTCTTAAATTTTAGGATAGACATCTAGTATAATACTGAAGGTCTCATTTAATTCAATGGAGTAGTTTCTGCGTGTGGTGGGCATAATGGTAAAAAAACAACATTTTTGGTCACCCTGGGTCCACATTTTGGGCAATAACTCGGGAACTGGGTGAGATATCCAAAGTTATCCTAAGTTTTAAGTTAGACGTCATGTGATAGAATGGTGAAGTTTCATGCAATTCTAACCAGTAGTTTTTACGTGATGCCCGGACAATCATACGGACAGACAGACAGACAGACAAAAATTCTAAAAATTTTAGATTTGGGTTCCGTTGGTCCAATAACGGCCTCTCCTCTCAGTTTTTCTTGAATATCTTCAATGTACAGACATCAACCTGTTACAATTTTATTATATGTAGAGATATTGTGTAAAATACCTGCGCAATGACGTATTGGCAACTTTGAAAAAAAAAAACATCCTCAGTGGCAGCACCTAAATAGAAAGTTATAGAATGTAATACACTATCTATCTATCTAGCTGGTTATCGAGCGGCGGCAACGTCAGC
Organism: Eurosta solidaginis; assembly: GCF_040869045.1. NCBI lineage: Eukaryota > Metazoa > Arthropoda > Insecta > Diptera > Tephritidae > Eurosta > Eurosta solidaginis. The sequence goes on from NC_090323.1 coordinate 20,504,956, forward strand.
CCTGCACCAAAGGGAGTTGTCGTGTTGGAACAACAAGACCATAGGACACTCTAGTATACTAAAAAATTATAGTTGTCTTCCTGCTAGCAGGATTGCTGTGCGACCTCCAACTCTCCTTCAGACTATCCGACCACTGCAGTGTATTCCAGGCAGAAGTTTCAGCCATCATGAAAGCCGCAACTAGGATACGGACATACAATGTCGGCAAAAGATCTTTATTTTCAGCGACAGCCAGGCTTCCATAAAATATCTTGGCTCCCACTCGTTCAATTCTTAACTAGCAGTAAACTGTCGCCGATCTCTTCAAGAGATGGCCCAACAGAACCGTGTCCCTGGACATCGGTGGAAACTGCATTGCAGATGAACTCGCTAAGCTGGCTACAACCAGGCAGATTCCTCCCAGCCAAGAACGCTTAGGTACGCCCCTATCCACATGCAAGCTAAAATTAAAAGAACACATCCACCGTGAAGCCGACGAAAGATGTCTACAAACACCGGGGTGTCGAACATCGAAGGAAACGTGGCCCGTCACGTATACAATTTCGGTAGGGATACAATTTCCACACTTGTATGGCACTAACTGGTCATTGCCTTGTAGGTAGGCATGCAGAAAGGTTAGGAGCGTCTTATCGTCGATGCTGCAAGAGTTGTAAAGAGGATGAGGAGGCGGAAACGGTGGTTCACCTCATCTGCAACTGTCAGAGCGGAGCATGGCAGCGCTTTCTGGGTGATACATTTCTAGAGAACCTGAGCCAGGTTGTGGAGCATGACGTCAAGGACCTGGTAGCTTTTATCGGGTCCTCAAAATTGTTCCAAGAGGAAAGGTAATGGTGTATTTTCGTGGTATCAAAACAGGCCGAATATCACTGGCCTAAGTGTGCCCTCGGGCAGCCACCTCAACCTAACCTAATATACTATCCATGTCATAAATTTCATCCAAATCGGATGGGCAGCATCTACGATAGTAACGAATATATATAAAGAAAAAAATAAAGTGGGATTACGCGGTTGGTTTTGGGAATACCTTTCGAAATTGACTTAAGAGCTATCTAGTGAACTTTTTTTTTTAGAATTTTATGTACAACTACATACATCTGAATAAATGGCTTCATAAAAATTTACACACCCTAATTTAACACTTACATAGACGTTACAACATTTTCCGAGGGTAAAATATTTCCAGTCATGATTGCAGAAAAGAGACAGTCCTATTGTCTTACTTCGTCTGTTTATTTTTTTTTTTGTTAAAAAACAGATTTTTGGTATTGGCTAAAACTGCGAACAAAAGTCATAGTGTTGTCATATAAGATTACAGTAAACGATGGGAATTGCGAGCAATATTTTTGGGGAATTAAAATAGTTATGCTCACAAAAGATTTTACCAGCTCCATGTATTTTCTGATGTTATTGTTGTTGTTGTAGCAATAAAAACACTCCCCGAAGGTTTTGGGGAGTGTTATCGTTGGGCATGGTCCTTTATCGGATATAAATCCGGTATGTCCTAGTAACAAGCATTATTAAGGTGCAAGTCCGATCAACTTGAGAATAATTTAGTATGACCACATTGAACCTTTTAAGCCATCCCGCTCTCTACCCCTACGTTTATGAAGAGCTTGGGGGCCAGAGCCTCGGCTGCTAAAGAAACGGGATTCGCCACGGGTAGGTGAGGTTGACAGTTGGATTAGAGAAGCTTTAAATTGCGCTGGCAATCCCTTGAAAGGCTTGCGCTACACAGCCCCTTGAATCTTTTGGATATTTCAGCCGCCTCTTACGACAGGCAACCGATCCTGATACAATGCTATAAACGGAGGCTTATCTCTGCTCCATTGTCTGCTGTCCACATTAGTCTGCAGAGATTTTTCGTCTTAAGTGTGTCACCCTTAGGTCGAAGTCTTACAGAAAAGAAACGCGTAGTACTCAAATATAATACACCAATCGTGAGGCCGGCATAAAAGAAATCAAAGCTTCCCAAAATGTAATCTGGATCTTGCTTAACCCAAGGTAGGATACAAAAGTTGTATGGCTTATGAATTGTCTCCAGCTAAAAACCTTTGAATGTATTTGGCAGCGAGTTGCACTTGTTGAATGAATCCAGTGTTATAAGCCAGAAAAGGGTTCTTCAACTAAGAGAATTTTACATACAGAAATCACCCAATTAAAGACCAGCAACGATATTATTTGTTAGAACATTGGAGATAACTAAATTATAGCAAAAATGGCCTTACAGTTGACAGAGACTATATCACGTCAAAAGGGAAGAGCTGTCACTGCGATAGGAAGGTAAACGATTTCAGAGGCGTCTCAAAAATGACTTCCGAACTCGTGAAGAATACTTTAAGCGGAAGTCTATGAAGAGCAGAGCTTCAACTGCGATAGCAAGGTAAACATTTACAGAGGCATTTCAAAAATGAAAAGGGTCCAGACCAGTCGACTTTCTAACTCGTGGAACATATTTTAAGCGGAGCTCTATGAAGAGAAGAGCTCCAATTCCGATAGTAAGGTAAATATTTACAGAGATGTATCGAAAATGGAAAGGGTTCAGCCCAGTCGTTCTTCCGAACTCGTGAAGCATACTTTAAACGAAAACCTATGCCGTAAAATAAGCGACCAGAATGCTGCCGGATGGTACAGTTCTAACAATCAAACATAACGATATTTATGGCCGCCATAAAGGAATTCGAATCCGAAGTAATAAAAGCAACAATTCTGCTCAATATCGCGGCTCGTGACGACTCAATAACCCCTTTATTTTGTGGATCTCCTTGCACAGCAATGTTGACAGAAAAAACATGCTTGGAATGATCAGAGAAATTTATCGACAGTCAGGATACCTTGAAACCGTTAGAACTAAAAGTGTTACAAACTGAATTTCCGAGGAAGTTTCGCTTCTGATAAAGATAGGTTTCTGAGCTTGCTATGGATAAACAGGGACAATTGCGAAGTCTAACGGTCTCTTTAGCCATGTTTGCATGGAAAATGGTCGAACTTCATTCTCATATTAAAAGATAAGCAGGTTGACATCGCTATCCTGCAGGGAATCGCGCTAGTTCCAAACTATCGCGGATTATCACACTAAGAGACCGTGATATTTCTAGCTCTGCTCCTCGCAGTGCTCTCAATTGACACTTTTAACTTGATGTCCTACATATGCAATAGCAACTGCCGCTCTCAGTTGCTCATCTCAGGATGAAGAAGGAAAGAAGTCGATTCACAGCTTCAATGTCTAGAATCCAAAAAAAAAGAATTTATAACTCGTAATTTATTTTCCTTATGTAAATAATAAGTAATTTAGAGCAGATATGCTCACTCTCTTACGTTGTGGTCCCCTTTAATTCACAGAACTACAAAAGGGTCTCTTAAGATAGTTGGTGGATTATTTTTAACTATCAGCTGGAATTGCAATAATGACGTGTTCAGGAGTTTTGAAAACTGCATCAAATTCTCAATGGGACCATTAGTTTACTAGAGATCAATGACCAAAGCCAGGAGCCTTTCTGCCATTTAAATTACGAAATTGAGATTGTGAAGCACCACTCCTGCCTTTTATATTGCAACGAATTTAGGGAAATTCTGCTTATTTGAAACCTTCTGCTAACGTTCAAATCGCTAAACTGTTGAATAAATTACTCAAATATTTAGTATTGCAAACTGGTCTTTATTTAGATTACTTTGGGAGTAGTACTTCACAATTAAACTTCACAACCAATAGCGTGCTTAAAACAAAACTGATTACTGATTCCACAGTTTGCGCCGCTTTTATACTCTCTATTGCCTCGTCTGTATATTTATCCAAAGGTCTAGGCGTTTCACCTTCTAGAATCTCCTGCTTGGTACATGTATATTTGTAGTCTATGCGCTTCTCATAGTCATATGCGTGTGTATGTGTGAGCAACTACTTCGGCTGATGACCACAAGTGTGTGTGTGAGAGATCTCTTCGTTGCCTTGTACATAGGTGTTGCTAGCTTTAATGTGTATATGTATATACGAGTGGCTGCTTCATGTTTTTATTGTTGCTTGATTATTTACTAACAGCCTAGTGATGTCAACATTCGCCACAATATACTGAGATAATAAGGTCAAAACTTTTAATTTGCACTTGAATTTTCTAATGAACCATGTAATGAAAATCATTTAAGCTCACGAAAGCTCAGCAATCAAAACAATATCAAGAACTACTCAAAAAGTATAATGAAGTGTTCAAAAATTGAACGGCTATCAAACTGGCCCACACTGACCATTTATATGAACAATAACAACTATTAAATGTAACCTTTTTCCAACTTTTCCACTAGTTGCGCTCAAAACAATGAAAAGCCAAAAAATTGAAAAAGTTTTTCAATTTTCGCTACAAGCCACACGTTGTGGTAACAAAACACACACACACACACGATAGGAAAAAAGCAAAAAGTTAATACGGAAATGGTTAAATGAAGCGAAGCGTCAAAAAAAAAATTGGGTAAAACATAATCAAATGGTGCATACAGCCGCGAACACGAAAATGGCAGTGTCAATTTTTAACAAATTTCGTCACTTAAACTCTTTTTTTAATTTTAATAATTTAAGATATCTCTTGAATAATTTTATAAGTAAAACTATGCAAACCAATCTCGAAAGAAAGTTTTCGAAAAATTCGATATTTTTGAGAAAATTTACGAAAATTTCAGTTTTTTTTGGATTTTTCTGAATTTTATTTTATTTTTATTTTAAGTCAGACAAAGTACAAGTTATAGGTCTCTCAAAATTCGTATAGATTTTTGAAATTTTTTTTCCAAGAGCATAGCTTAATTTCGAACAAAAAAAACTGACAGTGGTAATTTTTAACAAATTTCGTCACTTAAATTCTTTTTTTTTACATTTTGATGATTTAAGATACAAACTCCATAAATTTTATAAATGAAGCTATGCAAATTAATATCAAAAACCTTTTCGAAAAAATTCGAAAATTCTTGAAAATTTTATAAAAATTTCGATCTTTTTTTGGATTTTCCTGAATTTTTTGAGTATGCAGTTTTGTAGCCCAATAATTTTCCGTAAACAAAGTATAAGTATAGGTCGCTCTAAATTCTTATAGATTTTTGAAAATTTTTCCCCACGGGTAATTACATTTTCTTCCATAAGAGGGGTGCATTAGACTGGGTTGGTCCCCGTACAAAAAAAAAGTTGCTTATGTCCGCCCCTAAATTTGAAGATTATGTTGACAGGCTTTCGGAAAAAATTGTCTAAATTTTTTTTGATCCTTCGAAATACAGCCGAAAAGGTTTTTCGTTGAAACTTGGTTATTTGACGTCCGATTTTTAAAATTGATATGTCATTATTTTGGCCTTGAGAAGCTTCACATTTCCGTTTAATGTCCTTTTAAGCTATGAAGTCGTTTTCACATGATTAGGTCAGCTAACAAAATTTTACCGCCCCCTTAATGTGTGTTTTTTTCCTTACCAAACGAAAGTACTTGAAAATTCAAGAAAATGTTGCTTTGAAACTATATTACTAAAATAGTAAACGAAGAAGTTATAGCACTTTCAATATTTATTGCAACTGTTATTTTACCTGATTCTTATTATATTTAGACCTGAAACTCATGATATTTTTTGAGGAAAAATTGCAGGGTTTGCATTGAATAGTTAATAAAGATATGCCAAATATCATGAATAGGGATAGGGGAAGTCAAAGTAAATAAGTGAGTCAAACCTGTTGTTAAGCTTAAGAAAACAAAGTACTATCTCCGTTTTTCGAACTTAGCCTCCAAAAAATAGATATCGGCTTACGAAGTTTGAAGTTCGAAATTCTACATTTCGAAATTTTATTTTATTTTTTTGTTAACGCGTTCAGCAAATTGAACAAGTAAAAATGTGTGCGTGGTCCGCCCTTTTCCCTTATTAGAAGGGCTGGATTCTTTTTTTGAGACAATTTTGTTAGCTTACCTAATCATGTGAAAACGACTTCATAGCTTAAAAGGACATTAAACGGAAATGTGAAGCTTCTCAAGGCCAAAATAATGACATATCAATTTTAAAAATCGGACGTCAAATAACCAAGTTACAACGAAAAAATCTTTTTGGCTGTATTTCGAAGGATAAAAAAAAATTAAAAAAAATTTTTCCGAAACCCTCTCAACATAATCTTCATATTTAGGGGCGGACATTAGCAACTTTTTTTTTCTACCCAGTCTAGGGTGCATAGTATAATTTCGAAAAAAAGCAGTGCCAATTTTTAAACAATTTTCTCACTTAAACTCCTCTTTTTTTACATTTTGATAACTAAGGGTGGGTAAAACATGTACACTCAGAGAAAAAATCGTTCTAAAACGAACGAACAAGTTTAAAATTAAGAACATTCGTTGACAAAAGTCTGTTAAGTACGTTTTTTCTTAACTCGCGACCGATGGGCTTGTTTTAAGAACAGTTTTTCCAAGCACACCGTTCGCATTTTATGACCACTTTGGTATTGATGTGTGAACCTTCTGTGCTCATTTCAAGCACTACTTGGGCTTGATTTAAGATTTTGCGTTCTCACGCTTCGAGAACAATTTGTGGTCGATTTAACATTTTTCGGTGTCAGATCAAGAACGGTTTGTGCTTGATCTTTGGGGGGAAGCTAATTGTTTCAAGTAGATACCCATCATTTATTTTTTTTATTAATAAATAATTTATTTGTCATTAATAAAAAATATTAATAACAAAATTATTATTATTGAAATTCAAAAAATATTTGAAAAAACGCATAACATGCTTTTTCATATATTTCTCCTATCGAGAAATTTTTCTTATTTGATGATGCAATCTGAATATATATTTAAAAATTTCATAACAAGTTTGAGAATTAGCTGTGCATGTGTGAATGGAGCTGAACGAAAAATAAGAGTTAAAAAAATAGAATATAAAAAAATTGTTTTAAAGAACCTCAGAGTTTGACGGCGGTCGAACTCGCGTCACACGATCGCAACCGCAACATCATAGCCGCTGGGCCACTACCACTGCTTGGTAACTTGTGCCAAATGTTGTATTTAACATTGTAGTGCACACAAATTATACCGTTTCTTTTTTCTTGAACTTAATTTAAGAACATTGTTCTTAATTTAAGAACATTGTTCTCATTAAGAGAACATTTGCTCATATTTTAAGACCAGCCGTTCTCTTTTCAAAGAAATGGTTGTCAGTTCAAGAACAAGGTTGTTGTTTTGAGAACAGGTCGTTCGTTTTTCAAGAACAGAAAAGCAAGAACATGAAAAGCTTGAATTGAGTCCGGTAGTGCTGGGTTTTAGAATGGCGTTTTTCTCTGAGTGTACATACAGGCGCGAACATAAAAATAGCAGGGTCAATTTCTAACAAATTTCGTCACTTAAATTACTCTTTTTTCGCATTTTAATAATTTAAGATATATCTTGAAGAATTTTATAAGTGAAACTATTTTTCTAAATTTTATTTTATTTTGTATGATTTTAATAATCGGGGATTGCCCATATTGCTTTTTTAAATGTATGAAAACATTTATTTGAAGCATTTTTTTTTTGATTTTTATAATTTATTTAATAATTTGGGAAAAATTTTTAAACAACGTGACATCAGGACGGATAAGGCGACAGCTGTTTCGATTATACCTTGTAAATCTCTTCAAAGCCTTTTCTCCCGGGAGAGGGAATCGAACTGGCACTCCTACGATAGTTGAAATGGTTATAAACGCATTCAGCTACGTCATGCCATGTTAAATTTAAAATTAAAAAAAAAAAAAAATTGCTTCAAATAAATGTTTTCATACATTTAAAAAAGCAATATGGGCAATCCCCGATTATTAAAATCATACAAACAGACAAAATTGGTTAATTCGTTGTAGTTCTATAAATAGAACAAAAACAGCAACAAAACCAAAGTTTCTTTGAAAACCGCCGTACCAAGCATAGCTTTAACACAAAATTGCATACGAAGTATGCAATGTGTAAAAGATTAAAATATGCAAAAAGAAGGCAATTGGGAAAAACTTTACAACAACTAAGGCATGACGTAGCTGAATGCGTTTATAACCATTTCAACTATCGTAGGAGTGCGAGTTCGACTCCCACTCTCGGGAGAAAAGGCTTTGAAGAGATTTACAAGGTATAATCGAAACAGCTGTCGCCTTGTCCGTCCTGATGTCACGTTGTTTAAAAATTTATTTTATTTTATTTTATTTTCAGTTTCAGTCTAACAAAGTACAAGTTATAAGTCTCTCAAAATTCTTATAGATATTTGAAATTTTTTTCCCAAGGGCGTTTATATTTTCTTCCATAAGAGGGGCGCATAGCTTAATTTCGAAAAAATGGTAGTGTCAACTTTTAACAAATTTTGTCACTTAAATTCCTCTTTTTTTACATTTTGTTAATTTAAGGTATATCCTCCATGAATTTTATAGCTGAAACTAGGCAAACCAATCTCAAAAACGTTTTGTAAAAAATTCCAAAAATTGGAAAAACTTTTTAAAAAATTTAGGACTTTTTTTTGGAATTTTCTGAATTTTTTCGTGTATGCCAAATCATTTCGTAGCCAATCATTTCAAGTCTTACAAAGTCACTCAAAAGTGTTACACACTTTTAAAATTTATTTTCCATAAGAGGTGCGCGTAGCTTAATTTCGAAAAAAATGGCATTGGTAATTTTCATCAAGTTTCGTCTCTTAAATTATTTATTTACAATTGTTTTTGTTTTTATCGGCCTATTGATAAATCATTCAAGGTTCGAATCGAGCTCAAGGCCAGAACAATAATTTTTTTCTAATGATAATTATTGTTATTTTTTAATTTTTCTAAATTTGAAAAAATTGTATTTTGTTTTTGGAATAGTAAGTAGAAAATCTTTCAGACAACCTGCCAGATAGATCCATTTCGAAGGGTGCTAAGCCTTCATCATGCGCTAACCATTTAGCTATACAGTTGTGGTTTGTTTGACTCATCAATAGGCCGATAAAAACAAAAACAATTGTTAATAAACCATGAGCACTTGGGAATGTCAAACAAGGTAATTGACAATAAAACAAAAATCCAGCATTATCAGTGATTTGCACCAGTTGGCGCAACGCTGAATAAATATAGTTGGTAAAAAGGAATAGGAGTAGCAAATTTGCCAGTCAAACAAACCACCGCTGTATAGCTAAATGGTTAGCGCAGCATGCCTAAAGCGTACTGATGATGAAGGCTTAGCACCCTTCGAAATGGATCTATCTGCGCAGCTATGGCAGGTTGTCTGAAAGATTTTCTACTTACTATTCCAAAAACAAAATACAATTTTTCAAATTTAGAAAAATTAAAAAATAACAATAATTATCATTAGAAAAAAATTATTGTTCTGGCCTTGAGCTCGATTCGAACCTTGAATGATTATTTATTTACATTTTGATGATTTAAGATACAAACTCCATGAATTTTATAAATGAAACTATGCAAATTAATCTCAAAAACCTTTTCGAAAAAATTCAGAAATTCGGGAAAATTTTACAAAAATTTCGAATTTTGTTTTTTTTTGGATTTTTCTGATTTTTTTCGAGTATGCAGTTTTATAAGCAAATCATTTTCAGTCTAATAAAGTACAACTAAAAGGTCTCTCAAGATTCTTATAGATTTTTGAAATTTGTTTTCCATAAGAGGTGCGCGTAGTTTAGTTTGAACAAAAAAAAAAAAAACAAGTAAGGAAGGTTAAGTTCGGGTGTAACCGAACATTACATACTCAGTTGAGAGCTATGGTGGCAACATAAGGCAAAATAACCATGTAGGAAAATGAACCGAGGGTAACCCTGGAATGTGTTTGTATGACATGTGTATCAAATGAAAGGTATTAAAGAGTATTTTAAGAGGGAGTGGGCCATAGTTCTATAGGTGGACGCCATTTAGGGATATCGCCATAAAGGTGGACCAGGGGTGACCCTAGAATATGTTTGTACGATATGGGTATCAAATTAAAGGTATTAATGAGGGTTTTAAAAGGGATTGGTGGTAGTTGTATAGGTGGTCGCCTTTTCGAGATATCGCCATAAAGGTGGACCAGGGGTGACTCTAGAATGTGTTTGTACCATATGGGTATCAAATTAATGGTATTAATGATGGTTTTAAAAGGGAGTGGTGGTAGTTGTATAGGTGGTCGCCCTTTCGAGATATCGCCAAAAAGGTGGACCAGGGGTGACTCTAGAATGTGTTTGTACCATATGGGTATCAAATTAAAGGTATTAATGAGGGTTTTAAAAGGGAGTGGTGGTAGTTGTATAGGTGGTCGCCTTTTCGAGATATCGCCATAAAGGTGGACCAGGGGTGACTCTAGAATGTGTTTGTACGATATGGGTATCAAATTAAAGGTATTAATGAGGGTTTTAAAAGGGAGTGTTGGTAGTTGTATAGGTGGTCGCCTTTTCGAGATATCGCCATAAAGGTGGACCAGGGGTGACTCTAGAATGCGTTTGTACGATATGGGTATCAAATTAAAGGTATTAATGAGGGTTTTAAAAGGGAGTGGTGGTAGTTGTATAGGTGGTCGCCTTTTCGAGATATCGCCATAAAGGTGGACCAGGGGTGATTCTAGAATGTGTTTGTACCATATGGGTATCAAATTAAAGGTATAAATGAGGGTTTTAAAAGGGAGTGGTGGTAGTTGTATAGGTGGTCGCCTTTTCGAGATATCGCCATAAAGGTGGACCAGGGGTGACTCTAGAATGTGTTTGTACGATATGGGTATCAAATTAAAGGTATTAGTGAGGGTTTTAAAAGGGAGTGTTGGTAGTTGTATAGGTGGTCGCCTTTTCGAGATATAGCCATAAAGGTGGACCAGAGGTGACTCTAGAATGTGTTTGTACAATATGGCTATCAAACGAAAGGTGTTAATGAGTATTTTAAAAGGGCGTGGGGCTTAATTCTATAGGTGGACGCCTTTTCGAGATATCGCCATAAAGGTGGACCAGGGTGACTCTAGAATGTGTTTGTACGATATGGGTATCCAACTAAAGGTATTAATGAGAGTTTTAAAAGGGAGTGGTGGTAGTTGTATAGGTGGTCGCCCTTTCGATATATTGGCATAAAGGTGAACCAGGGGTGACTCTAGAATGCGTTTGTACAATATGGGCATCAAACGAAAGGTGTTAATGAGTATTTTAAAAGGGAGTGGGCCTTAGTTCTATAGGTGGACGCCTTTTCGAGATATCGCCATAAAGGTGGACCAGGGGTGACTCTAGAATGCGTTTGTACAATATGGGTATCCAACGAAAGGTGCTAATGAGTATTTTAAAAGGGCGTGGGGCTTAGTTCAATAGGTGGACGCCTTTTCGAGATATCGCCATAAAGGTGGACCAGGGGTGACTCAAGAATGTGTTTGTACGATATGGGTATCAAATTAAAGGTATTAATGAGGGTTTTAAAAGGGAGTGGTGGTAGTTTTATAGGTGGTCGCCTTTTCGAGATATCGCCATAAAGGTGGACCAGGGGTGACTCTAGAATGTGTTTGTACGATATGGGAATCAAATTAAAGGTATTAATGAGGGTTTTAAAAGGGAGTGGTGGTAGTTGTACAGGTGGTCGCCTTTTCGAGATATCGCCATAAAGGTGGACCAGGGGTGACTCTAGAATGTGTTTGTACCATATGGGTATCAAATTAAAGGTATTAATGAGGGTTTTAAAAGGGAGTGGTGGTAGTTGTATAGGTGGTCGCCTTTTCGAGATATCGCCATAAAGGTGGACCAGGGGTGACTCTAGAATGTGTTTGTACGATATGGGTATCAAATTAAAGGTATTAGTGAGGGTTTTAAAAGGGAGTGGGGCTTAATTCTATAGGTGGACGCCTTTTCGAGATATTGGCATAAAGGTGGACCAGGGGTGACTATAGAATGCGTTTGTACAATATGGGCATCAAACGAAAGGTGTTAATGAGTATTTTAAAAGGGAGTGGACCTTAGTTCTATAGGTGGACGCCTTTTCGAGATATCGCCATAAAGGTGGACCAGGGGTGACTCTAGAATGTGTTTGTACGATATGAGTATCAAATTAAAGGTATTAATGAGGGTTTTAAAAGGGAGTGGTGGTAGTTGTATAGGTGGTCGCCTTTTCGAGATATCGCCATAAAGGGGGACCAGGGGTGACTCTAGAATGCGTTTGTACAATATGGGTATCCAACGAAAGGTGGTAAATAGTACTTTAAATGGGCGTGGGGCTTAGTTCAATAGGTGGATGCCTTTTCAAGATATCGCCATAAAGGTGGACCAGGGGTGACTCAAGAATGTGTTTGTACGATATGGGTATCAAACTAAAGGTATTAATGAGGATTTTAAAAGGGAGTAGTGGTAGTTGTATAGGTGGTCGCCTTTTCGAGATACTGGCATAAAGGTGGACCAGGGGTGACTCTAGAATGCGTTTGTACAATATGGGTATCCAACGAAAGGTGTTAGTGATTATTTTAAATGGGCGTGGGGCTTAGTTCAATAGGTGGACGCCTTTTCGAGATATCGCCATAAAGGTGGACCAGGGGTGACTCAAGAATGTGTTTGTACGATATGGGTATCAAATTAAAGGTATTAATGAGGATTTTAAAAGGGAGTAGTGGTAGTTGTATAGGTGGTCGCCTTTTCGAGATACTGGCATAAAGGTGGACCAGGGGTGACTCTAGAATGCGTTTGTACAATATGGGCATCAAACGAAAGGTGTTAATGAGTATTTTAAAAGGGAGTGGGCCTTAGTTCTATAGGTGGACGCCTTTTCGAGATATCGCCATAAAAGTGGACCAGGGGTGACTCTAGAATGTGTTTGTACGATATGGGTATCAAATCAAAGGTATTAATGAGGGTTTTAAAAGGGAGTGGTGGTAGTTGCATAGGTGGTCGCCTTTTCGAGATATTCGGGATGACTCTAGAATCTGTTTGTACGATATGGGTATCAAATGAAAGGTGTTAATGAGTATTTTAAAAGGGAGTGATCCTTAGTTCCATAGGTATACACCGTTTCGAGGTATCGCCATAAAGGTGGACCAGGGGTGACCCTAGAATTTGTTTGTACGATATGGGTATCAAATGAAAGGGATTAATGAGCATTTTAAAAGGGAGTGGACCTTAGTTCTATAGGCGAACGCCTTTTCGAGATATCGCCATAAAGGTGGACCAGAGGTGACTCTAGAAAGCGTTTGTACAATATGGGTATCAAACGAAAGGTGTTAATGAGTATTTCAAAAGGGCATGGGGCTTAGTTATATAGGTGGACGCCCTTTCGAGATATCGCCATAAAGGTGGACCAGGGGTGACTCTAGAATGTGTTTTTATACGATATCGGTATCAAATTAAAGGTATTAATGAGGGCTTTAAAAGGGAGTGGTGGTAGTTGCATAGGTGGTCGCCTTTTCGAGATATCGGCATAAAGTTGGACCAGGGGGGACTCTAGAATGCGTTTGTACAATATGGGTATCAAACGAAAGGTATTAATGAGTATTTTAAAAGGGAGTGGGCCTTAGTTCTATAGGTGGACGCCTTCTCGAGATATAGCCATAAAGGTGGACCAGGGGTGACTCTAGAATATGTTTGTACGATATGGGTATTAAATGCAAGGTGTTAATGAGTATTTTAAAAGGGCATGGGGCTTAATTCTATAGGTGGACGCCTTTTCGAGATATCGCCGTAAAGGTGGACCAGGGGTGACTTTTGGATGAGTTTGTACGATATGGGTATCAAATTAAAGTTATTAATGAGGCTTTTAAAAGGGAGTGGTGGTAGTTGTATATGTGAAGGCGTTTTCCAGATATCGACCAAAATGTGGACCAGGGTTACCCAGAACATCATCTGTTGGATACCGCTAATTTATTTATATATATAATAGCACGAACAGTATTCCTGCCAAGATTTCAAGGGTTTTTTATTTCGCCCTGCAGCACTTTTTCATTTCATTCTACTTAATATGGTAGGTGTCACACCCATTTTACAAATTTTTTTTTCAAAAGTTATATTTTGCGTCAATAAACTAATCCAAATACTATGTTTCATCCCTTTTTTCGTATTTGGTATAGAATTATGGCATTTTTTTCGTTTTTCGTAATTTCCGATATCGAAAAAGTGGGCGTGGTCATAGTCCGATTTCGGCCATTTTTGATACCAATAGAAAGTGGGTCCAGATAAGTGCGTGAACTGAGTTTAGTAAAGATATATCGATTTTTGCTCAAGTTATCGTGTTAACGGCTGAGCGGAAGGACAGACGGTCGACTGTGTATAAAAACTGGGCGGGGCTTCAACCGATTTCGCCATTTTTCACAGAAATAAGTTACCATCCCAGAATCTAAGCCCCTACCAAATTTCACAAGGATTGGTTCGACTTATGGCATTAAAAGTATCCTATACAAATTAAATGAAAAAGGGCGGAGCCACGCCAGTTTTGAAATTTTCTTTTATTTTTGCATTTTGTTGCACCATATCATTACTGGAGTTGAATGTTAACATAATTTACTTATATACTGTAAAGATATTAAATTTTTTGTAAAAATTTCACTTAAAAAAAAAATTTTTTTAAAAGTGGGCGTGGTCGTTCTCCGATTTTGCTAATTTTTATTAAGCATACATATAGTAATAGGAGTAACGTTTCTGCCAAATTTCATCATGATATCTTCAACGACTGCCAAATTACAGCTGGCAAAAAAAAAAAAAAAAAAATTACCTTCTTTTAAAAGTGGGCGGTGCCACGCCCATTGTCCAAAATTTTACAAATTTTCTATTCTGCGTCATAAATTCAACTCACCTACCAAGTTTCATCGGTTTAGTTGTCTTTGGTGATGAATTATCGCACTTTTTCGGTTTTTCAAAATTTTCGATATCGAAAAAGTGGGCGTGGTTATAGTCCGATATTGTTCATTTTAAATAGCGATCTGAGATGAGTGCTGAGGAACCTACATACCAAATTTCATCAAGATACCTCAAAATTTACTCAAGTTATCGTGTTAACGGACGGACGGACGGACGGACAGACCTGGCTCAATCAAATTTTTTTTCGATCCTGATGATTTTGATATATGGAAGTCTATATCTATCTCGATTCCTTTATACCTGTACAACCAACCGTTATCCAATCAAAGTTAATATACTCTGTGAGCTCTGCTCAACTGAGTATAAAAATGGCAGTGATAATTTTCATAAAGTTTCGTCACTTAAATTCCTCTTTCTTACATTTTGATAATTAAAGAAACTTCCTCCATGAATTTTCGAAGTGAAACTATGCATACCAATCTCAAGCAAGTTTCCGAAAAAATCGAAAATTTGGGAAAATTTTACAAAAATTTCGAATTTTTTTTTTGAGATTTTTGGACTCTAAACAGAAAGTTCGTAAAAATTTTCTTAAAATTTTCTCAATTTTTCGAAAATGTTTTTGAGATTAATATATCTGTGTTCAGTTACAAAATTCATAGAAAGTTTTTCTAAAATTATCGAAAAAAAAGAAATTAATTGACGAAATTTTGAAAAAATGTCCACTGCTATTTTAATGTCCTATACATACTCATAACGAGAGTTAATATAGATTAAGCTACGAAACCGTTTTACCAATTTGATTACAAAAGGAGCAGGAATCTCCTGTCCCGAACTTGCAGTAAAAATTTTACGAATGGATCAAAATTATGAACAACCGATTTAAATCTGGGTCTCCAGTGTTAAAATGCCACCCACGTATTTCGATTGGCATGATGGCAGTAAGCTTAAAGAATATTAAAATGAAATAAGTTACATAAAAAAATGTTTAACTTAATAACGAAAGAAAAAAAACAACAATAACATCAGCAACATGTGTAACATCAAGCAATTTGTATGCAACTGACAGTTGGCAGACGTCAACAACGTTCTTGATGTGGCTACTAAGATAAACGCAAGAGTAGAAAAAATCTTTGTCGGCATGCCTTCAGGAGGTGGTTAGATACTTTTAGACCACGCAATCCACTCCACATTTGCAAGCAAAGTTAACCTCTTGCCTCCTTCCAACTTTTAACTCAAAGTGTTGCTCTTGGCGCCAATTCAAACCACATTTGCGCTCAACGCAGTTGCATAAAATTTATTACATGCAATTTCCACACGATGATTACGCCTGAAAGTAGATTTTAAGCCAAGAGGCAGACGATGGGGTGCTTGGGTGCCTGTAAGAGCTTTAGTTGGCAGGCAGCGGATTAATGCTGACCACCCGCAATGAGTGCGCTTAGTATGTAGTAGGCGTAGCACAAAAAGCTTGTTACAACAATGGTTTTTGTTCGACAACTGAAACAGTTGCATTGTGGGCTGACTAACTCTGTGACTGCGTATGAAATAAAATACATAATTTACCACTCAACTGAGTAACTCAGAAAATCATCATACTTTCTTGTTTACTCTTTTCCTTCCCTTCTTTTCTCACACTTTCTTTTCCTCCTTTTAAGCTTTACCTAAGCTGTGAATGACATTTGGATTTATGTTGTTTGTTGATTTGCAGCTGTTTGAATGCTTACGGGTTGGGTGTTAAAGGGTTAAGCAGGATATTAAAGTTTTCTTCTTAATGGCGCATATTTGTTAGTTTTATGCAATGAGAGTGACTTTAAGTGCGTTTGTGCGTTATTGTGCTCAGGATGAGTTTAACTGCACTTAAGCTGCAGATAATGTCTGATTAATTTACTGTGTTAGTGTAATCAATTTCCTTTTGCAAAAGCTCTGACAATTTATGCTGACTTAGGTAGTTTTTCAAAAAGTGATTTACTATCGTTTAGAATGGAAATTGTGCATTTTATTTTTATGTCAGGCATGTTTCAGCTCATTTATCACTTTCGAATTGGGAGAGCCAGTTATTTCAAGCTTGCAAATGGAATTGTGATTATGAAGCTTTGAGTAAGCTTTTTATTTGGCTTTGAGGGTTCTTAAGCTTATAGAAATGAAGTAAACTGCGTAACTCAAACATCAGCATCCAACTTAAAACAGATATCCTAGTATCCAACGAGGAGAGCTTCTTTAAAATTAAAGTTAAATCAAGATACCTTATTGCATATAAAGGGTTTACGGTTCAGAAAACCTTTACATCTTCATTATTCAAACTAGAATTTTAGAATTGCGCAAAACTTTTCAGATTAGAAAATTGTAAGTTTTCACTCAAACGAAACTGTGAAAAAATCGAACATATGACCTTAAAGCTCCAAAGCTCAAATTAAAAACAAATATACAGTTGAAAAATTGCGTGCACTTTATTTGTCAAGAATTTTTGCAATGTTGTACGAATGCGTTTTTGAGATTATGTGAATAGGTGCGCTAAAGCTTTTTTTCTTCTAAAAAAAACTTGAAGCTTTATAGCAATGTTTAAATACTTTGAGATAACAATTTTTCGGGCGGAGGCCGGTGCAACAACAAGACACTTCGCAGTGAGATAAAATGCAGCTTCCTACCAAAGATATCCATATATTCCTTGGCTCTAGTTCTGTGGTTAACGCTGAAGTGCGATCATCACGTCACTCTCCAGCTTTAGTGATGGTCCCCGATTCCAAGTTACGTGAGCAAGAGCTTATCCAGCATGAAATGGGTAAAAGCTTTTCCATTTTGTTCATCTAACCCAATCGCCTTTGATTTCAACAGCACTCACGCTTTATAATAGTCTCAACTATAATCAGAGCATTTATGTATAAAAAATTCCTCAACCTTTTTCATCTCCACTCTTATAACTCATTCGAATTCCATAAGTTCATGATATACACTCATCAGCAGTGCCGCGCTAATGTCGCACCCGGTGGGCATATAGATACACAATTGATCACAATAAGATGCTTGGCTGGAAGTTCTTCGGTTTCGGGAAAATTTGCATAGAAATCTGCATAATCGTTCCAATGCTCATCAGATACTTGCCTTCTCGATGAAGGCAGTATTTACATAAGGAAGGAGGACGCGACGAATTCTCTGGGGTGTGATCATTAGCCTTCCTGTCTAGGTCGTTGGTAGTGCATTTACCACTGTGACCATACTGCTATTTAATATTCATCGCTTTAGATACGATTTTTGGGGGATCCCATGAAAAATAGAACCACTTCAGCCTCGGCAGGCTATATTTTGAGAATAAGAAAAATAATATAATAAAAATATTGTGACGAATATTAGCGACACTAAGGGATACTATCATCTCTAAGCCGATACTAAGCAGTGACTTGTATGCACATCAACATATCAATCATTATGTCTACCCATATGCCCATACATGCAGCGGAGAGAACTACACAAACACATGCATATATCTTATCTGAGATGCTCACGAAAGTAGGCAATCATTTGTAATGTATAGCTGGTAATTTTATATCTGGTACACAAATAGTAAATTCTGGAAACGCCTAGAAATATGCAAACGAGGAAACCGAAGAGTATAAAGGCAACACCAGCTGAGGCAAGGCAATCAGTTTGATTTGAACGCGCTATCAGTTGCGAAGTGAAGTTTAATTGTGAAGTATTCTAATAAAGACCATTTTGCACATTTGAATATTAAAATGAAAAATAAATGTAAGGCGCGATAACCTCCGAAGAGATCTAAGGCCGAGCTTCTCTTCCAATTTGGCTCGTGCTCCTCTTGATTTTCCCTACAAATTGGCCGGACGGGACCTACATGTTTTATGCCGACTCCGAACGGCATCTGCAAGGCAGATGAGTTTTCACTGAGAGCTTTTCATGGCAAAAATACACCCGGAGCGCTTGCCAAAATACTGCCGAGGGGCGACCCCGCTTAGAAAAATTTTCTTCTAATTGAAAAACCTTATTTCTAAAATTTTGATGTTGCTTTGCCCGGGGTGCGAACCCAGGGCATACGGTGTGGCAGGCGGAGCACGCTACCACCACACCACGGTGGCCGCCACTATTGAATATTGGAGTTATTTTATTCAACAATTTAGCGATACGAACGTTAGCAGAAGGTTGCAAATAAGAGGAATTTCAGTAAATTCGTTACAATATTTAACGATCACAGAACGCTAACGTGATCACCGAGTACAGAATAGGATATAGTATACGGTTTCGGAAATGTGGGGCCCGAAGCAAAGTTAATTTAATTTTGTCATAATCCCCTAAGGTTGTTGCCATGATATTGGAAGAGGAAAGAAAGAGTGAGATGGCTGTGGGAGTGAGATGAGAAGAATGGGAGAGGGTACGGAGTGAGAGGAATAGCAAGGGAAATTAGATGTTCGTACTTCAAATGTGCGAGCAATAAATTTGCAGGCAATGCAACGTCTACCAAATATGCTAGTTAAAAAAAAAAAAAAATTGGAACTCGAATTCAGTTTGTATAATAGTTCGTTACATTTCCCGCGTGAAGTTTGAGTGACAACCGTCCAAAAAACAGCATTTAATTACGGCCGGCTTACTGATAACGAAACGCACTCGCAAACGGGTGTTTGCGGTTTTGATGAAATACTTGCAAAATCATTAATGCGGTGACACTATTGCGTTGGACACTATTGTATATGTGTATATATGTTTGTACTTAACAGGCGCTTAAGCGGTTGCATGCCCCAATAGTTCGCTTTATGGGCGCTTCATAGTAGCCATTGTACACCTCACAAAACACTGGAACACACACACACACATATACATGCATATAAACCGTTACAAAAGCTCATTGGAATTTTTATATGCACGTCCAGGATTCAAGTAATATGAGGCGCTACTTAGCGGGCGTGCCACTGCCACTCCAGCACACTTACAGAACGATTTTTCGCACTTTAATTGCGAACCGGCATACATTTTAATTAAATTCCTACTTTTCGCAAATTGCAAATTTCAGCAACAGTTGGCCTTTATTTATAACTACATACCTACTTTACTATATAATTTACGTTTTTTATTTTCTTTCTTTTTATTTTTAGTTTCTTTGTTTATAGCTTTTGCAAATTAGGGTGTATGATATGGCACACAGGTGTGTGTTTAACACTGATAAGGAAGCAGTAAAATGTAAATATTATTTGTATAAACATACATACATACATATACATATGTAGGTAGGTTTACCTGAAATACATACATAAACAACAAAATCTACACAATAATAGCGAACATAAAATAGTGACCCCAATTTAAATGCCTTTTTTCTTTACCTTTTATGCTATCATTGTACATAACTTTCATGTGTGTGTGTATGTATGTATGTATTTATATTTCGCACATCACCATTTAATGTCCAAACCATATACATATATAACACTTCTATATCAATACCTTCCTATCTTCCTAATGTGCAAATTTTCTGTCAATCAATATTTGCTGAAACTGTGCAAATGTATGTTCTGCGCATGCGCGGGCTTTGTTAGTGTTAGTGAATTGTAGTAGCGTGTGTAAAAAAAGTATTAAAGGGGTTCAACGGGTCACTATCCCCTTTACTCAACTTCTGTATACTAATTGTTATAAAATCTCAGTTTAGTCGATTAAGCAAGGAAAAGGCCAACAAATATAATACAAGGCTTGATGTATTTATTATTTAAGCATGGGCCATACAAAGTACATTATTTACAGAAGTAGTAAAGAAAGAAACAAGGCGAAGGATTCATATTTTTGAAATGAAAAAAATTCAAATATACATGTATAAAAATATACTTATACCATATATGTAATACTCCTATATTGCTAATAGAAAATGCTCGCAATTTGTTTTGAATTCGAAATCAAAACAAGACAGCCTATAAAATTTTTGTGATTGTAGCAGCATAAGTGTGACGAAAAAAATTAAAATTTAGGTACATTCGATTATTGAATACAAAAGCAAAAACGTTTAAACAGCAATATGTCGGCACTCTGATGTTTGGGAATGTACTTAGCCTTTTGTAGCAATATAGGAGTATTACATATATGACTTATACATACATCCCAACAAGCGTTTCTTTAAACGTTTTTAAAAATAATTTCAAGTGAATTAGCTTGAACAAACGATATATAAACGTTTTCAAAATTTTACTTATTTTGAGTCTTCTAATGAAGTAAATTTTTGATGAAGTAAACAAAATATGAGTAGGTACTCGGCTGGCTGCTATTGGTGTTGAATAATATCAATTTTGTAAATTTTTTTGTGGCATACTCTTTTTCGTCCGTGCTTTCTTTCGTTTCAAAAAACAAACGAGGGTAAAGGCTCATTTACATACGTATATCTGCATACAAATCGGTAATGCTATTCTGCGGAGTTCTTATAAAACAGAAAAATATGTATAATACTAATGGAAAACAAAAGCTTATACTGTTTTCACACAGACGGCTTATTGAATAATAAAGGCAGTTTTCTACATTAGACGCTTATTGAGCTCAATCTTCCCCACAAAATTCGAATCTATAATTATTTCATTAGTGACTAATCGAATGCCTAATGAAGTCAAAAGCACAATGCAACTGTTGGTAGCGTTCAGTTTCTTAGTTGTTGGTGTGTTCAGTGCTTAAAATGTCATTTGTCAAAGTAAATGTCATTGTCTGTCATACAGCATTGTCATTTCATTCGCTTGACATTTCATCCTTCATACTAATCGAGCAGTTACTTCTGTGTGAAAGCAAAAAATTTACGATTTCATTAGAAGGTGAAATGAGATCATTAAGTTTCTGTGTGAAAACAGTATTACTTTTTCATTTGGAGAACGAAATAGCCTAATGTACAGTATTGATAGAAGCAAGACGGCTTGTTGAAATATACATATATTTAAGCCCATTTTTTACAAAAATTAAACAACAGCCTTGAGATTTTGTCTCCTTCCCTCGTTATATATCTGTACTGTAATGTTTGACAGGCTACACAGTTCAGTAGTAGCGATATAGAAGTATTACATATATGGTCCAAACCAATTAGTTTTGATGTGCTTAGAAATAGTTTTAATGTTTTGTGAGGAAAAGTTTTTGAGTCATGCATTTATACTTACATAAATAAATGAATATTTATTGTATTAAATATCAAAGAGCTTTAAAGCTTCAACCGCTTAAAATGGCAAACGATTTTTATTGTTTTTGCGAAAACTATTCTTAAAGTTATCAAGTAAAGGTATCTAAGTTCGGGTGTAACCGAACTTTATATACTCAGCGTGAGCTTCAATTGCACATTTCATTTCAGATAAATTACTTTTCTACATAACACGTGGCATCGCCCATTTAAAAAAAATTTCTCCCCATTTCCTCTTACCGTAAAACTTGATAAGTGAAATATCATTGATTCAAAACTGTTTTTTGCTAATTTATAGCTTCTTATTCTAGTATACGACCCTTTTAAACGTGTTATATATGTATCTAAGTTGCCGTGGTCTTTAACCGATCCCGTCCATTTTTTCTCAAAATATTTCCTGCTATAGGGAAAATCTGTGTACCCATTCGTTAATTTTTCTTGGAGTTATGGCTCCCGAAACATAGAAAATTGCTTAGTCATAAAGTGGTCGGTGCCATGCCCATTTTTTAAAATTTGAAGTTTTTCCTATTTATTGTTATAAATCCACTTGGGAAGTGAAATACCATTGATATAAAGCTCTTTTTTGCAAAGGTATGGCTTATTTTATTCGTCCACGACCCTTTTAAAAATCTTTTATATAAAAGTGGGCGTGGTCCTTAACCGATTTCGTTAATTTTTCTTCAAAGCATTCCTTATAGTAAAGGCAACCTCTCTGCCGAACTTTGTTACGATAGGTTTAACGATTTTTGATTTATGATTAATAATATCTGTAAAATTGATTTTATCGCAAGTGAGCGGTGCCACACCCATTTTAAACAATTTTTCCAAATTTTTATCAAGAGTCTCAATATCAGTTCTCACGTCAAATTTCAACATTCTAGGTGTATTATTTACTAAATAATCAGGTTTTTTGTGTTTTCCAAAATGTTATATATATAAAAAGTGGGCGTGGTTATCATCCGATTTCGCTCATTTTCAATACCAATCTATTCTGGGTCCAGACAAGCTCGTGTACCAAATTTGGTGAAGATATATCAATATTTACTCCAGTTGTCGTGTTAACGGATAGACAGACGGACGGACGGATGGACAGACGGCCGGACGGATGGACGGACGGACGGACATGGCTCAATACATTTTTTTTTCGATACTGATGATTTTGATATATATCTATAACGATTCCTTTATACCTGTACAACCAACCGTTATCCAATAAAAGTTATAATACCCTGTGTACAAGTACAGCTGGGTATAATAAAAAATAACTACGATATTTGCCCGCATTGCCAGAAGTCTACTGAGTAGATGTAGAGCCGACACCTGTAAACTTATAGTGGTCTGCATCGGTCCAAAGCCCAGTAAGCACACATGCGGAACATATGGATAGCTTAGCCTCCTATAGGGCCTGCGTCCAGGTCTTGCTCTGCGCTCAGATCGGTTTGCATGAATTTGATAATCATTGCCACTGTTGTGGTTGGCTCAGCGTTTTTGTTTGTCCTCATATGTGGTCACCGTGGTGTGATGGTAGCGTGCTCCGCCTACGACACCGAAGATCCTGGGTTCACGTCCCGGGCAAAGCAACATTAAAATTTTAGAAACAAGATTTTTCAATTAGAAGAACAATTTTCTATTCGGGGTCGCCCCTCGGCAGTATTTGGCAAGCACCCCGAGTGTATTTCTGCCATGAAAAGCTCTCAGTGAAAACTCATCTGCCTGGCAGATGCCGTTCACAGTTGGCACAAAACGAGTAAGTCCCGTCCCGCCAATTTGTAGGAGAAATTATAAAGGAGCACGACGCAAATTGGAAGAGAAGCTCAGCCTAAAATTTCTTTGGAGGATATCGCGCCTTACATCTATATCTCACTTCTTACGTAGAAGATTGATTTTGAAGAACCCATGTTCGCAGGAACTTACCTCATCGAAGCTTCTAGTGGTCCATGCTTAAATACCTGTGATTATTTTCGTTGCCTTTTGTCTTCTCATTCAATTGCCAAGCGGGTTTGTCGCCTTCGTCTCCATTGCTTTCTTTTTATCATAATGTCCAAAGTCATCATCATAACAATTCACAGCCTTCTCATATTTTTTATTCCTTTTCCTTTTTCCTCTGGGTTTTTTCATTCTCCAAGTTCACCCATTTTTCAGTTCTGATTTGGTTTATGTTCACTCTCTTAATTTTTATCTGCTAACGAATTTTTTTCTGTCCATTGTGGACAGTATATGGCCCTGACGGCAAAAAGGTAACTATGGCCGAATTTCAAGAAATCGATATTAATGGCATGCTACCCCACTATTTTTTAGGCATAAATCCATGCAGTAGAAACCTTTCAGTCTCACACAACTACTTCTATGCTAGTGGATCAATGCATTGGAGTCCTTAGTGATCTGTTTTGTCAGGATGGTTTCCCGGGCATCAGGGAAATGAAGATAATGAATATGAGACTACCTAGCTAAGTAAAGCGCCGCATTTAATGGTCCTTCGTCTCAGACTCGACGAGAGTGGGGGGGGGGGGGGGGGGGGGGGTGAGGGGGGTCATTTACCCCGGGCCCGGGCTTTGAGGGGCTCGGGAATCTCAAAATGCTATCCAAGCTTTTTGCTTACAGAAAATTTACAAAACACACCTTTAATCACCTTTCGTAGATAGCAATCATTTTAAATTTCAACAAATTTTAAAAATCTCTTACGTGTCTGCACCCCGCATAAGGTGTTGTTGGTTTTTGGCGTTGGCTTTGTAGCATTAAGTTGAATTCGTTTTCTGTTCCAGCAGAAAAATTCGGTATGATGCAAATTCTTATACAGCGATATACATGTATGTATGTATGTAAAAACGTTAGCGATAACAGTTTTTAAAAAAAAAAAAACCAGATATCTTTTGGGTTTTGGGGAGTGTTTTGGTTGAAAAATTGACCTTTTCGCTATTTTTTTCCGCAAGCTAGAAAATTATTTTTTTGGGTATGCGTAGTGAAACTTTTTCTTCCTAAGCCCAAATCCTATCGAAAAATCGATGGCGCGATATCGGTTAATAAATCGACCCAGCCTAATACGTATGCATGTATACGCTTAAATATACTTTGTATATACAAATGCATATAAACATGTAAAATATGGTAATTTTGATTTTGAGAATTCGTTCATTTTAGTATGGGGGCCCGTATTTTTTTTGCCCCCGGGCCCGGATTTTCTCTCGGCGGCCCTGCTTCGTCTAAGATTTGAATGTTTTCAGAGACAAAGAAATCACATAGCGTACCCAGATTTCCGAAGGGAGGAGTTCTTGTTATAGATATACGAGAAAAATTACAAAGTTCACAAATGGCGATGGTTCAAGGACATGTTTCTGAATTTCACTTCTTCAACAGCTAACTTTTCGGGAACTCAGTATTCAACTGGAAATATCCAACATTCATGCTTAATACTAGTGTAAAGGCAGATGCCTTAATCCACTCAGCCATATGAATGCCTCCCTGCTCGCTTTGCAATTGGTCTCTAAGTATTGGTTTTTTTTTTTGCTATTTATTTATACACAATTAGGTGCATTCTAATTCTATATGTTTTTTTTCTAATTGTGTGGAATACTTATAGGCGCGCTTTCGAGAGCTTTGTAACATTGGTTTTATAGCAGTGCTTTTATAACTATATTTAATATTATCATCAGTATGTAAACCCCTAAGGGGTTTTAAGGATAATTATCGATGTTGATGGTCCTTTACCGCATAAAGATCGGGTACGTTACGGTAACAAGCACCATTGAGTTAGGAGCCCGACCAACTCGGGAAAATGAGCTCATTGAAGCTTCTGGACCATTCCGCCGCCACCACCTAGTTTCATGAGGTACTCCGGGTCGCCAGAACCTTGTCTGCTAAATATGTGTATGATACATTCATATTTGTATTCTCCTCGGGTAGGTGAGGCTGACGATTCGCTTGCGTGAGCTGTGAAGCCATAAAGCTTTGTATTCTTATCAAACCGTCCTATAATTTCTTAAGGACTTTTCTTTTACATTAAAGAATTTTACCGATAAAAATGCATTACACTAACAAAAACACACAAAATTAAACGAAATTTATGTTTATAGGTCATTAACACAATTGAATTATAAACTGTATTAAATATTTATTATCACTGTTGACGAATTACTTATGTCAACAACGCGGGTGGCAAGAATAAACTAAGCCAACAATACTGAAGTAAATAAATACCTGTACGGTGAGTGATAAGCTAAACAAAAGCGGCGCTT
Organism: Eurosta solidaginis; assembly: GCF_040869045.1. NCBI lineage: Eukaryota > Metazoa > Arthropoda > Insecta > Diptera > Tephritidae > Eurosta > Eurosta solidaginis. The sequence continues at coordinate 20,531,041 of NC_090323.1, forward strand.
GGTTAACGATAATGATAACTGTGAAAGCAGGTGTTTCTACACAAAACACAATGCTATTCATCATCCTAATTATCGAACAATGTTGCCACTTAACTTTTGGTGACCTTGATGATTCATTTCAAATGGGGCACTAGGCGTGGACTGTTTTCTGTGGGTGTAACAATGTGCCCAAGTACCAACTTCTTTCAAGTGCTGGCCAGCTTCAAACTTACTATCTTACAAAATGGCATGGCATTTGTAAAGTCAGGGATGATTTTTGACCAGATAGCTGCATGAAGCTTTTAATCGAGCTCGTAAAATATAATAATGGCCAATGAGGCTCACTGAAGTTTAATTATATAGTATCCCCTCTCCATGCTTGATCGATTAAACAATAAAAGCTCTGAGCTTTGCACAAACTCTATGACATCAGTCACTCAAGGCAGCAGTCACAATGCAATTTGTACTTAATGTACTACAAAGTTTTTATTTACCAATAAACAACAATAAAAAATACAACTCAAACTCCACAAACAAAACTCCCTCATCCAAATACGCATGGTAAGTCAACCGAAAAAAATTCACGCAATTAGCGCGCTTTGATCTGTCACTGGAATGTGAGCCGGTAAATCAATATTAGTTAAACGGTTTTATTGAAAACAATACTTACATGAAGTAATAATAATACTAAAAGCTAGAAAATAGTTAGGTAGGTCCTAGGTACTAGTTATCACACTCCTCATCAATCTAGGGCGTTGTTCAGAATTAAATAAAAGCGTTGGGCGCGTGAAATTTCTAAAAATGTGAGGCGCAGCATAACCTGATTAAGGTTCAGTTGGTCTTATATATGACTATGAATAGAAATTTGACGCGTCCAACGCATTTATTTAATTGTTTGATCAACGCCATAGATTGATGAGGAGTGTGATGACTAGTACCTAGGACCTACCTAATTATTTTGTAGCTTTTAGTAATATTATTACTTCATGTAAGTATTGTTTTCAATAAAACCGTTTAACTAAACATTTTTTTTTTAATTATTTTATTTTCAAGTTTTTAGTCTTTATTTATTGCCTATTATTTCTCATTCTATTTAGTTCATTTAGTGATTCATTATTACAAGGACTCTTTCCTGACAATTTGTTACAATCTAAGTCCTCAATACATAATCCTTCCAAAGACTTCACTCGACTTTGCGCCACATATGCTTGTCCCTCCTCGAACTCCAAAATATTTTGATGTCACTTCTACCGCACTGTATGTAACATTTGTTCCAAATATGAGCCAAATCGGACATCATAGGTAGTTTTCTATTTATGTATGTATTATGTGTTCCAAATATGGACCAAATCGGGCCACAAATACGATTTTTTTTGAATATATCGATACTGGCGCCACCTAGCGGCGATTTTTTTCACAGTCCGTTTTCTATTTATGTATGTATTATGTGTTCCAAATATGAACCAAATGGGCCACCTATAGGAGTTTTTTTCTTATTATTGCATTGTCATCGGGTTCTGAACTACATTCCAAGTTGCAAGCTTGTAGCTAATCGGGAAGTTCCTTAAATTTCAGTTACAAAATTCGTGCCGGCCAGCCAGCCAGCCAGCCAGTCAGTTACTATGAAATATTTCTGAATTTCACCTCTTCATCAGCTAGCTTTTCGGGAGCTGTGTATTGAACTAGAAATCTTCAAAATTCATTCTTCATGAATGCCCCGCTGCATGCTTTGCAATTGGTCTCTTACAATATTGATAAAATAATGAGCAGCTGAAGCATTGCTTATAAATCACTGATAAAAGTCCAATGTTAGTAAGCTCTTGAAGCGCGCCTATAAATATTTCACACCTATTGGATTAAAAAACATATAGTATACTAGTTATGTACCTAATGGTGTACAAAGCAATAGCAAACGAGACCAATTGCAAAGCCTGCCTTGCATCTGCCTTTACACTATGGACAATAAGGAATTTCGGGCGTACCTCAACATGAAGTATTATGTTTGTATTCGAATCACCGCTTCCGCCCGTTGTTCATTACGGGAAATTGGGTCAATACTAAGGAACAATAATGACTATACTCAGTATTTTTTTTTTTTTTTTGCAAACAGATTAATCAGATAACGTACCTAATGGCTTCAATAGCTTTTATTTATCGATCAATTTCACATTATTATTGTATTTTGTTTACTGTACAAAGCACCTCCCATGAACACCGCAAAAATTAATTATTGCAATGCAACGACATAATCAAATAAAGGTCATCAATCAGCACCGCTTTACAGCGAAAAATGAAGAAAAAAAATCAAAAATTACTGATTGAGTGTGGTCAGTGTATTTGGGGGATAATAAAACGATATAATGAGAGGCAGATCATATCAATGAAGTTCACTTGTAAATGTTTAAGTCAGTGATGAGCGCATACTCGCATTTACAATATGACCCTGTGATAGAAAAGCTTCGCCATACACTAAAAACTTTCGAAAGCTCAACAATTAAGCAATTCGGCTGCAGGTGCTACCGAGTAACCGAGATGCTCTGAGAATTCTAAGATAACAATGCTCTCTCATACGCTAAAAATATAACACGTTTCATGGAAAATTTTCACAATTTTTTTGCATTCGGAAGTAATTTGACGCCTATTAATCTGAATTTTGTAAGAGTTGGAAGTAAAAACGCCATCAATATGTTCTTTTGCCGACCATAGGGCACCCACGGTCGACCAAAACTGTGCTTTTAGCGTTGCTTTACATTCAAACGCAATACAACGGGCGACTACGAGCTCACAAAAGGAGAGTTGTTGCACATAAACTTTGCATGATAATCAAGTTACTCATAACTTAAAAAACATATACGTCAAAAAATCAAAAGCAGACTCTGCCAATCGGTAAGAGAACTTTATTTGCATCATTGATTACAATTTGGCTTCAAGTTTTAATTGACGGTCGTGAATTTTGAACATTGTTTAATAAAATTTTATAATCTGAAAACTAAAGTGAAGATCACGATATCTTAAGTTTACAGCGGGAAACTGAAGACAAATGAGGGGTGACATCTCAGTGTTAGGGAGGGTATTGTAACGAATTTTGGGGAGTTCCTGATAATTATGGACCTTCTACTAACGTTCGAATCGCTGAACTGTCGAATAAATAACTGCAATATTCAGTATTGCAAAATCGTCTTTATTTAGACTACTTTGGGAGTAGTACTTCACAATTATACTTCACTAATAACGTGTTTAAATTAAACTGATTGATTATCGCTTGCACCGCGTTGCTTTAGTACCCTTAGTTAGCCTCGTTCGCCTATTTCTACTAAGGTTTAGACGTTTCACACACATGCCTTCTAGAACATCTGTATCTCATGCTTCGTTATTTAGCTATATATGTACATACATGTATATCTGTAGTTTATGTTTTTCTTCTAGTCATATGCGTGTGTATGTGTGAGCTGCCGGCTACATATATGTATGTGAATAATTTCTCTGCTTCAAGCTTGTACACACTTACATAAGTGTGACTGCTTGCTGTTTTTGTTGTTGTGGTTGTTTACTAAATGGTATTTCATACAAAAATCTCAGTTCACTACTTTTTGCTATACGAAATAATATACATTTTGCAACAAATTATAGTTTGAGGAACTTGTTATTGATTAAAGCAAGCTTCGATCATTCGGAGTTTAGAAAATTTTTCAAAAATATTCCAAAAATATACCCACGAACTGCGAATCTAACCAAAGTATGCACAAACTTAATGAATTCTTGAAAACCTGGCGAATATTTTTTTAAAGCTTTATGTAAAAGTTAATTTTCCAATACCGCTTGTCAAGTTCTGTTTTTAAAACGGAAAATGAACCTGAAGAGGGCACAACAGCGAAAGGGGTTAGTTATGACTTCTAAACTGAGGGTGGTGCATGCTCTTTAACTACTTTTCGCAACGGTGTTGAGAAGTTCTATAGGTAGCCCGTCGTTTCCTGGCGATATCGCTTTTCTCACTTCGTCCTTGTCGTGTAGCGGTTCGTAAATTCCGTGTTTAGTGATTGATGTATCGGCTACGCCATTTTCTTCGCTATCTAACAATGAAAAGAAGTATTCGGGGTCTATAACTCAAGCACGTTATGTACATTCGTCAGTCACCAGGCTGTCATTGTTGTTCCTGCAGAAACTTGACCTATTATTGAAATCTTCCGAACGCATTCATATGGAAATAATTAAGTATTTCAATACAATTTTATATGTACTATTTATCTTTACAAGCGATAATTATAAATAATTTATTAGTCATACGCTATTTACAATAATTATCGTACTTATTCGCACAAATGAACGCGGGAATTTTACTTTCATTGGCGTAAAAAATAAAAAAAAAAAATATTCTGATTAAAAGGCAACAATAAAGCTATAGAAAAACGAAAACAGAATGCAAAAATAAATATGCAAAATATTTACAATAATTCATGAGCATGTGTTTGTATGTCTGTTATAATAATAAATAAAGAAGGAGCGAGAGTGCGTGCCAATAACCACAAAATTGCCGATTAACCCACTGCCGATGATGATTGTGCCAAGCGCCCCTCCCAACGTTTATGAGCCCAACGAGTAGCCTTTGAATGCACACCGACTGTCAGCGGTCACAAATCCATTTACGTATGAATATTAGAGTGCTTAAGTTTTATTTGCGAATATTTTTTTTTTTTTTTTCAAATAGAGCTCGATTCTGAGTACAACAGCACTTTGATAACATTATATGAGCCATCCAAATCAGTGGTGTACAAAGCCTCGAATACAAACACAACATTTTCTGTAGTAGTATGTGTGTATAAAGAGAAAATTCGCGCATGAGATATGTATTTACTCATTGAGGTACCAGCGAAAACTGTTTGAGTGCTTGCTTTGTTGAATCTCAGTCGCTGCACTCACGCGACATGCAGGTGGAGGCCGAATAAATTTCCGACGTTCTATGAAGCTCCTGAGGGCATCTCTGGTCTAAATCTAAAGACAATTTATTCAAAACAAATTTTTTTTAAATAAATTTTAGAAAATTAATTTTCTGGTTTTCGATATTAGCGACCATCCTGCTGGTGCGACAAACAAGGATAATCTAGCTGTGTCCCTGCTCGGACACCCTTAACTGCAGTCTTTATTTCACATTTATTCTTCCATATTTTTTGTATATATTGTTATTTAAAGAAATCCCAATCGCTATTTAGGCCACCTTAACCAATTGAAACTCGAAATAAAAACTAAGATTCACTGAAGACAGAACAAATGGCTATTCGAGCGCATACCCTGTCTCATGTCCTGCGCTATCCAAGTTAAGGCTCCAGCTGTTAGGAGTGATACTGCTATCAAACCTAGAAGCAGCAAGTAGCTTAGATCCTAGAAAGCTGCTAGTATTTGTGGGAGTTATTTAATAACATTGGTCCGGTCGTTGAGCAAACTTCTTGCAACACTATGGATTCATCCACTACAATTCAACTTAACTTAACCTAGAGAAAGATATGCCTCAATATGTTAACACGTGTAGGTAGAGAGAAGAAATGAAACTGAAAGATTTTTCTCTAACTGAAAAATATTACACAAACAGGTTCTTGGCCTGTCGACGTCTAAACCATGGGCCCTTTTCCTTATTCCGCTTGTTTGCAATTTTAGAAAAGTTAAAAAAATACATAGAATTAAACCCACTAAGTCCTTATCCTAACCGAATTGGATTCATCAGAACACAATTCCATCAGACCCACACGGTCTACACGAGTTACCCACTCCACTCCACTTCTGTCTAGAGGGCATCTGGTTGGTGAAGCTAGAAACTGTGGTAGAATTTGGTGCATTTGTTTTGTTGGGGATATAACTAAAGATATCTAGAAATCTGACATGTCTATGACACTGAATTTTAGACCCCAAGTCCCAAAGACTAAATAGAGAGCGTGTTGCGGTAATTTTGCCAAAAACGTCAGCCGGGTACAGGAGTCCACAGAGAAGAATCGGTCTGAGCATAGTATTAAACAGTTTTAGGTTCTATATTTGTGTGCTATCACATATATTACCGAGGTATTTGATCCTGTCAAACTTTACACTGCCCAAATCGAAAGAGGGCTGAATCCAGTAATATTGTGCCTTCTAGTAAACGAAACAAGCTCCGCTTTAATTAGGTTGACACTACTCAATTACAGGTATTACTGGAAAAGCCTGCACAGAATTCTTACTACTACTTTACAGGCCTCTACTATCAAGTGGGTGTTTTGGATACGTTTTGACTAAGAGACCTATTGTTTGTGGAATATGTTCGTTGCGTTTTCTTGATTTTTATAAAAATTTTATGATTTTTAGGTTAAGGCAGCAATAATTGATGCCAATTGCTATGGATAAGTAAAAATATGCTTATGACTATGGCGTTATGACTATGTCAACTTTGTCAGACCCTTAAAGAGTATGCTATATATAATTTAGGGGTAGATTCCTCGGTGATATCGCTTCCAACAACTTCGTAAAGTACTCATTCAACACACCTTTGAATAGGCGTGTCGACTTAACATAGCCAAGTGTTGGTAGAGCATTCGTTGGATTCCAGCCCTTCTGTCCAAGAATATTTCTCAAATATCTCTCAATCAAATCTACATGACTATTTTAGGAAAGAACTTTTTGATAAGCATTCCTGAAGGAAAATAGTTCAAGGCACGCATCAACTTAAAACCTATTTCCGGCCTGATGTGTGAAAGTAGATCTGCGTTTTCGTTCGGTGAGTGGACCTTTAATTAAACAAGGATTGGTCGTGGTAAGAAAAAAAGAAATATAGTCTTCCGGTGGAAGAAAATCCCGATGAAAGGTTAAAGTTCCGATGGACGAACATGCAAACAGTCCATCGACCACAAGAACTCCTTCGACCAACTTATGAAGATTGATGATCCGATGGAGGACAATGGACAAAGTCCTTAGACCACAAGGATTTAGAAGTATATTATGATCCCACATTGAAAGGCTTTATTTTTCGCCACATTCCAACCTTAAAACCTCATGCAAAAAAACATCTAGGAATTATATGCCTTATTGCCCGCAAAAACATGTTTGTATCTACGAAAAAAGTACGTATTTTGTTCTCATGCATCTGTTTTATTGAGTGCATCATAAGTGGCAGTGGCTCATCTAACCGTCGTACAGACTAATTGACGTTTTGACAAGGCCAACTGTAAGTGGAAGATGCAAATATACAATCGAATTCATTATTTAAAAGAATTTGGAGCTCACTGCAAAGCAGCACACATTCTGAATGTCAATGTACAATGCTGTGTAATGATGCACTTGGTTACCCAAAAAAAAAAATGTCCACCTTATATAAGACTTATGTTGTATGATCTAGGGAGTTACAAAAAAATGAGTTACATGAAACGTTGCTCATAGTCTTAAACTTGGTGTGAAGTGTGCTACGGTGCTATCTACACCAAATATCTAAATTGATTGTAGATACTAAAAATAATACTAAAACATATTTGCGTGTTTTTTAGTTTTTTAAACTATATTTTTATTTATTTTTATACAATTTTCACACTTGGGCTTCTTTCGTTAAACAGATTGAGGCCCGGTTTTTCAGTAGTTGGTTAAGCTCAGCTTAAAATAAGTTTGCTTAAACTCTAGTCAAATTTAAACTCCAGTTAAACTACTGAGCAGTTTTTCAGTCACAGTTTAAGGCCGCCTTTGGGGTAGACTTCTTTGTACGGCAGCATTGGTTTATTTTTATCTAGATAATTTGTAGATACGTCAAAAACTAGATTTTGCTTACCCAACAAACATTTAAAAGATATTTCCGCAGCGAAATATTTATCTAGTTCCGGATATCCAACATCATTATCTAGTTATTCTTAAAACAGATAGTTCTCAAGTTGATATCCAACTTCATTCTCCAATCACTATCCAACCTTTGAGAAATTTTGTAAAATTTATAGTTCTCGAGTTGATCTCCAACGTCATTAGCATTTTCAAATTATTATCCAACCTTTGGGAGATTTTGAGAAATTTACAGTTCTAAATGAATATTCAACATGTTTATCCAGTTGATATCCTACATTGGATATCGAGTTGAGGTGAAGTTGAAAAAAAATCTCCAAGGTGGTACCACCAAAGCAAACAGCTTTATATTATCATTTTTCAACTTAAGAAATATTATTTTTCGCTTTATAAAAAATTCTCTCTTTTGCTGATTATACTATGATTCTCAAGTTGAGCCACTGTTTCGTAACAACTCTTGAGATTTTAGAGGTATGCTAGTTATCGAGCTAGTTATAGAGCTCTAATGGTGCTCAAGCCCAAATGCTTGTTGGGTATATTCGACGCCATTTCGAACGAGGGCAAATCATTGATAGGTTACCTAGAGTTTAACCCTACCAGATTGGCCGCTTAAGCTCAGCTTAAACTTCAATTAAAGTAGACTGAAAAGCTGCAGAATAAGTTTAAGGGTAGTTTAACTGACAAACTGAGTTGAACTCGTATTGAAAAACCGGGTCTGAGTGGCTGTAAATGAGGTATACATAATTACTCATTATAATCGCTTACATAATTTTTTGGTAGGCATGTACTGTGTGCGTGTGTATATGCATATTTGTCCGATTTTTTTCATATATTTTTTATTCGCGGATTTGAAGAGGGTGCTTTAAAATACATTTTAATTCTAGTATTCATTTATATTATTTATTATTTTTAAAGTTGCAGTTAAGTGTGACATATTTAAGGGTGCGCTTTAGCGCTTTATTTGAGCTGGAGATCCGGTGGAGCTAAATTTGAGCATTAGACTACAATCTTATAAGATGTTGTATGTAGTATTTACTTTCATCCCAGTTATTTTGCTTTATGAAAAGCATAGCTACATAACTTCTTGAATTTTTATTATTTTCTTAGCCCTTCATTCATTACAAAATTTTATAGCTTTTGATTTTTTGCGTATGAAATTCACTTTCAAAAAAATGTCCTCACATTCACGCCTAGCCTTAAGTGTAAGATATTGACATATGTTTTTGCAGTTATTTTTTTGTATTGTATGTACTTATTAATTTATTTAAACAATGTATGTAACCTTTTGTAAAAGAGATGCAAAACGTATGCGTGCGTTTATGTTACACGTACATATGTATGCATTTCATTTTCATAACAAGTGCTTTTTTTTCAACGTGGCTACAAAAAATTTCAGCTTATGAAAATAGGACAACAACTCACATATTAATTATACTGAGCAAAAAACGAGTCGTAAACAGATGTTTAAAGTTTAAGACTTACAAAAGTTGTCGACATATCAACTTCATTATTACGTCAGTCATTTCTTCAAAGCGATAATTGACGCCGTTTAGAAGCTCCAAGGGAGATCGCGTCATCTCCCACCTGTTTTTTTTCAACTTCAATGAAGGCGCTCTGTTGTTGTATGAACGATAAAGACAAGACACTCCCCGAAGGTTTTGGGGAGTTTTACCGATGTTGATGGTCCTTCGCCTGATATAGATCCGGTAGGTTCCGGTTACAAAGCACCATTAAGGGAACGATTAATATGACCACATTAAACCTTCTAGGCAATCCCGCCCCCGTCCCTCTAGTTCCATGAGGAACTTAGGGTCGCCAGAGCCCCGCCTGCTAAATATGTGTATGATACATTCATATTTGTAACAGAATCCCCTTCGCGTAGGTGAGGTTGATTATTGGGTTGTGGATGCTTTGAAGCTATAAAGCTTTGTATTGCGCTTATCATCCCCTTAACTCCCTCTTGCACTGGCCGGTCCGTAAGAAGCTTATACATACTAAATGTGTTCAGTGTGTTACCAGAAGTTTATTCGGCCACCAAACTGGAAAGCTTTATCACGATCCAAAACCATTGGTATAAATTAACTCCGCCCTTTTCGGAAATAACGGACGGCTTCCAAGACTCGCCCATTTGCTGCTTTTACTTACTTACTTAGTTGACGCTTAACCGTTTAAACGGTTATGCCGTCCAACAAGGCGCGCCAGTCGCTTCTTCGGTCTGCTAACTGGCGTCAATTGGTTCTTCCAGCGGAGTGGGGGCCTTCTTCTTCTTCTGCTTCCATAAACAGGGTCCGAAAAACATATTTTCTTAGCCGTATGAAAGAATTCATATAACATGGCCTGGCCACCGTAGCCGCTGCGTTTTAATTTGCTGGACTATGTTAATGCCTACGTAAAGCTCGTGCAGCTCGTCAATAAATCTTCTTCGGTACTCGCCGTCGCCAACGCGTAGAGATCCGTACATCTTCCAAAGACCTTTTCTCTCAAACCCTCCCAGAGCTGCTTCATCTGTTGTTGTAATGGTCCATGCTTCTGCACCATAACCATAGAGCACGACGGATACTTACTGCTTTTAGATCGCAAACTTGTGACACTCTATGTTGCCGGAACCTCGGGTTGTTGTTTTAGGTACTATGTAACCAGTGAAGCTTTTGGTCTTTTACTCGCTGCAGCTCATTATTAAACCATCGTTGGCATCACGAACAAGACCATAGATCTTCTGGAGTACTTGTCTTTCGAGTACAAGCGAAGGCATGCCCTCATTCGATCATATTTTGCATAGAATCAATTGCCGTTCTCACTTCGCCAAAGTCGTATGACGGAACTTTTATTACTTCACCAGGGATTTGGGTATCGGCTTTGTCATCTTCCTCACTATTTAGCTCAAGCATACCCTGTACTTTGGGTACAAGGTCATTATTATCGCCCCTGAAGGAATCGACCCCGGTCTTCTGTCATACACAGAACTTTCTTGCATTATTTATATTAGTCAACACCAGAAGCTCCTCGCTTTCACACCATTCCGTCAAATGCTTCTTTCATCTAACTAAGTTCTCCCACTGCTCAGCTACATCGTCAGGCCTTCTTCTCTTGTTGTAGCGATGACGACATTCCCCGAAAACTTTATGGAATATTATTGTTGATGGTGGTCGTTTGTCGGATATTCATCCAGTACTTACCTAAAACTAGCACAATTGCGGTATAAGCCCGATCATCTTAGCAACAATAAAACCACGCCGAACCTCCTATTCCTGTAAATTTTAGGCGCTTCTTACGACAGGCATGCCTACCGCGGAAATAGTCTAACCCTCTTAGGAGACTTCCTTAGGTCGAAGATTACTATAAGTCTATTTCTTGAGCATCTTCTCCCACTGCAAACCTTTCATACAATTTCTACCCTGCACATAAACGTGTGTATGTTTTGTATTTCACAAAGTAGTGGTACCAGTCGATACTTCGACTTCCTTGCTTGCGCACTGCTGCGAAGAAGACAGCCAATAAGCTTGCAATATCTTTCAATACTGTAACCTAGTACTGCAGATAAACGTGTATGGAGCTGCAGCGAGCTCAATAAACCTCAACCAGTAGGGAGATGTTTTATCGTAGAAGCTGAATTTACCGGTAAGATCTCAGCCTTTACATGGTGGAACCAAAGTCAAGCACAAAATCCGCACACTTGATCCTGATTTAAGTCGTATTTCTGGTAAATTCTACGCGTCCATAACCTGCTGTAGGTTTTTGTGGATCAACCGGATGCGAATGTGGAAGAAGAACAGAGAAAGGGAAAAAAAATAAAATAAATGTAAGGCGCGATACCCTCGTGCGTCGTGCTCCTCTTGATTTTCTCTACAAATTGTCCGGACTGGACCTACATGTTTTATGCCGAATCCGAACGGCATCTGCAAGGAAGATGAGTTTTAACTGAGAGCTTTTCATGACAGAAATACACCCGGAGCGCTTGCCAAACACTGCCGAGGGGCGACCCCGCTTAGAAAAAATGTCTTCTAATTGAAAAACCTTGTTTCTAAAATTTTGATGTTGCTTTGTCCGGGGTGCGAACCCAGAGCGTGCGGTGTGGTAGGCGGAGCACGCTACCATCACACCACGGCGGCCGCGAGAAAGGGAAAGGAGATAGGATAGGATAGGATAGGTTAGGTGGTAGCTGCCCTGATAAGGATAGCTCACTTGGACAACACGAAGGTCCGTTGTGATACCACATACACCAAAAATAACGGTGACTTAGATCTAGCTACTTAGAGAATCGTTGGGTAGCAACGATAAAGCTCCGAATGATACCGATCTCAACTTTGGATATATCCTCGGGAGATCCAAGTGAGTCGCGACCGAAGTACTTTCGCCTAGTTCTGGAAAAAGCTGGACAATCAAGCATAAAGTGATTTGGTAATTCCACCTCATCATCCTCCATACAGCTGCAGCAGGATGGAGTTTGCAGTATATTGAGACGTACCGCATGGATACCCATGGGACAGTGCCCTGTCAAAACCCCAATGACCATTGATAGGTCAGCCTTAGTGAACCCAATTATTTCAGAAGACCTCTTGCCATCCACTTTTGGCCAGAAAGATCTTGCTTCCCTGCAAGACGTGGTATCCGCCCAACGTTTGCTGAGCTGATTCGAGGCCCAGCTATGGAGGAGCAATCCACAGGTGGCCAGCGGGATCCCGAAATCCCTACAGCCATCTTCATCCGGTTCAGTTGTACCGATGCGGGCTAAGAGATCCGCTTGACAGTTACCCGGGATATCACTATGGCCCGGGACCCAGATAATCTTAATTGTAAAATAATTCGATGCAATCGCAAGCGAGGTCAGTCACTCACAGACCACCCTCGATCGCACTGTAGTTGAGCTCAAGGCCTTGATAGCCGCTTGGCTATCAGAGTAGATGTTAAATTCCCTAACCGTGGTAGCACTGGATAGCATTACATCCACCGCATCCTTAATCGCAGCAATTTCCGCTTGGAATACACTGCAGTGATCAGCCAACTTAAACTTGCGGCTTAAATTTAGCTCTTGACAAAAGACCCCCCACCAACCTTTTCATCCAGCTTTGACCCATCCGTGAACAAGTTAACCGGTCCCATGCCCCACATAATTCCTCTTCCCCAATCCTCTCTCTCTGGAATAACTGGGGTGAAGGTTATATAGGGAGCAGTTATCGGCATACAGTAGTCCGTTCTGTCTGGGATGAAGTCGAAACTGGTAAGAAGGCTAGAGTGTCCGCGGCCAGAAAGTCTATATCCCATATCACGAAGCCTGACCAACGACCTTGCCGCGGCCGCCTTTCCCGCAATGTCTACTGGGTATATGTTCAGCATGACGTTCAGTGCCAAGGTAGGTGTTGTTCTGAGAGCGCCACTGATACCGATCAGCGCCGTCCGTTGCACTGACACTAACATTTTGGAGGTACTCGCCGTATCCAGTGCTTTCCACCAGACCAGCACCCCATATAGCAGAATCGGTTTGACCACCATCTCATAAAGCCAGTGTACTATTCTTGGCGAGAGTCCCCATCTCTTTCCGATAGCTCCTCTGCAGCAGTACAAGGCAATGGCGGCCTTCCTGGCCCGATCTTCCACATTGGGTCTCCAGGACAGTTTCTTGTCCAAAACAATCCCCAAATATTTAACCCTATCAGAAAGTACAAACGGTACCCCTCCAATCGAGGGAGTTCTGAAATCGGCCATCTTATATCTCCTTGTGAAAAGGACCAATTCCGTTTTTCCCGGGTTGACCGCCAATCCACATGATTCAGCCCACTGTGGCTAGGTGGCCAGGTAGCCCTGCAGAACATCGCACTAGGATACGACTAGGATAGCGAGGTCATCTGCATAGGCCAATATATCAACATTCAAGTTGATATTTTAAAAAAATCTTTTATTTTGATTTTAAGTATAAAAATTTATTTTTGTTTATTTTCGAGTTTAGATATTTTCCAACTAATTAGAATTTTCTTTTTTTGAAGTTATTCAAAATGTTAAGTTAACACGAAAACTCAATTAAATGTATTTTAAAAATTAAAGTAAAGAGTACAAAGTAGTTAACACTATAGCAACCACCCGACAACCATTGGCTTCCAGCTCCACAAGAAGCTCGTTGACTACCACAACCCAGAGGATAGGAGATAGGACACCCTCATGTGGCCTGCCCCTGCACACCTTCCTCTTAATTATGGCCCCTCCCCACTCCGCTGCGACAATTCTGCTGCATAGAAGTTTGCTAATAAATTGAACCAGAGCCCCCTCGACTCCTAAACCCACCAGAGCTCTTTCGATTGCCCCCGGTAAGACATTGTTAAAAGCTCCCTCGATGTCTAGAAAGGCACCCAGAGCATACTCTTTGTGTTCTAGGGACCCCTCTATTTGCTTTACAATCGAATGGAGAGCCGTTTCCGTCGATCTGCCCTTGCAGTACGCATGCTGTGAAGCCGACAGTAACCCCCGAGGTATCCTTTCCCGTAGGTACAGGTCAATCAACCGCTCAAACGTCTTAAGAAGAAACGACGAGAGACTGATTGGCCTGAAATCCTTAGGTGATACATGAGAGCTCCTGCCGGAGATAGGAAAAAAGAGAAAAATATGTAAAGGTTCTAGTTAAACTCAATAATTGATGTTTTCCATCGGTCGATCTGAGGTGGAGTGACCCATTTAGAAAGTTAAAAATTAAAGGGATTCGAGTTCAAAAACTAATTACAAACTTATTCGTAAACAATTTCAAATGTTAAAATTAAATTTTGCAACACAATTGGATATCAAATAAGATCTGAAAATTGTAAAAACAAAAGCGAAATAAATATTTGAAAGACATACCTTTAGATAACTGGCAATTTGCAAGTCCTTTCACAACAAATGTTATTTGTACAATATTCATGTTTTATTTCATTTACACTTCACTATAATATGTGTTGTAATTTTTTTCGATTTACAGCTGTAAATTGCAAATTTGTGCTGATTTTTTGAATAAAATTTTTTTTTTTGAATTTTAGTAGGATTTTATTTAATATTCATACATATGTACATTAGGGTGGCCCTTCGTTTTATGGAGGGAAAAAAGTGTTTGGATTCTTGATCTCACCCCTAAAAATATGCGAATAGCTCAAAAACGAATATATACAAAGTTTTAGGCCAATCAAAAAAGATTTAGAGGTGGCACAAAGGGCTTGCAATCCTGAAAAATTACGAATTTTTACAATTTCGTGTTTCAGGCTTCCATATTTCTAAACCCTACGAAAATTTACTGCTTTTCCATACTGTCATAAAATCTGTATTTTCTAGTTTTCTAAAATGGCCATAATCTTCAAAATCGGTCGATCAGTAACAGAGTTACAGGGCAAAATATATATTGCTTTCGACAAACAAATATGAAAAGTAAATTAAATCTGTGCAAATGTGTTTATCAGTGAATCGTGGTATTCGGGTATAAAACGCTCAAATAAAATTTTTTAATCACAAATACATATCTCTTGAAGACAAACTTGAAGTTTATTTATATAAAAAAGTATACACGTATATTTTTTTTATAAATTTTCTTTCGAAATGCGTGATGCCACAACAAATTTAAGCCTGCACTACAACTTGTTCTTGCAACAAGCATGTCGAAAGAAATTTAAACAAAAGTATAAAGAAATGAAAATATATATTTTAAAATTGCAAACAACCTACAAAAAATTTCTTTGACGTTTTCTTATTAAAACTATATTGGTCTTGAATGAACAAATTTTGGATAAGTAGGTTTTTTTTAAATAGATAAATTGCAGCACTTTGCATTGTGATGGAAAACCACTTCCAGAAATAACAGGTCGTGAAAAGGGAAACGACTTCCAGTTGTTGTTACTTGCAGGAATGTTGAACAGTTAATAGGAGCTCCAACATTATATGCTGCAACAGGCTCGGATACGTTGTATGAACTGTTATTTGAATGGGATCTGAAGGATGATATTGTGGCCTGTTGTTTTGATACGACATCGGTTAACACAGGCGTTATAAAAGGAGCTGCAACGTTATTAGAAAAAAACTTGAGCGAAAACTTTTGTATCTACCTTCTCGTCATCATATTTAAGAAGTTCTGCTGAGAGTTATTTTCCAGTAAATACTAGTAAGGTCGTTCAGTTATTTCGGCGATTTCAAGAAAATTGCAAAAACATCGACAAAAATAGTTTTAGAGATTTGCTACAAAATAACGAATTGAAATTACTTTTAAGCGATAGCAAAGATACTATTTTAAAAACTCCACTAAGGAATAGTTGAAAAACAAAATAGTAAGAGATGACTATAGCGAATTATTGGAATTAACGTCTATATGTCTAGGAGCAAGTGATGGCATAAAGTTTCGTGTACCAAAGCAAACTCATCATACTCGTTGGATGTCTAAGGCATTGTATTGCTTAAAAATCTATTTATTTCGTGAACAGTTTAAACTAACGGAGTATGAAGAGAATTCGATAGCAAGTATATGCGCGTTTATTATATAATTCTATGTATGGTAAGCTTTGGTTTTACTGTACCAATCCTCATAGATCACCTCTTCAAGACTTATCTTTTATTAAAGAAATTTATAAATACAGAAATGTTAATAAAAAAATATCTGACATTGCAATAAAAAAGTTGTGTAACCACCTATGGTACATGTCTGAAGAATGTATTGCATTGGCATTGTTCGATGATGACGTCTCTTGAACCATGAAGAAATAGATTGTGGAAAAACTTAAGAGCATAGACAACTGCGACAAGAAAACAGAAAATTTAAAGGGGTTACACTTAAGGCCCAGTGAAATAATCAATAAATTCATAGAAAAAGAACTACACGATTTTGTAAAAGGAAATACAATTGATTTTTATGGTCGGTTTGGGATATCATCTCAATTTCTGGAGGTAGATCCACTATTCTGGGGGGATACAGAAACCTATAAAAAAGCTAAGGATACTGTTATAAATATAAAAGTAGTTAACGACAAAGCAGAACAGGGAGTAAAGCTTATGGAAGAATATAATAGAATACTTACAAATGACGAACAAGAAAAACAATATTTTTTACAAGTTGTAACTGATTACAAAAAACAATTTGAATCACATACTAATTCATCATTAATTAGATCCTAGGAAATAATATCATATTATATACTTGTCAGCTAAAGTTTCACAAGATATACTTATGTATATGTTTAAAAAATGTATTTTCAAAAAAATTTATAATAAAAAAATTTGAAACAAACTCATTTACGTATACTCATTATATACACATTCTTTAAGTAATGGCATCGTGTTTAAGACATAATTTATTTTATAACTTTATTATTATTTCACCAATTTTTCTTGTTTTAGATTTATTTGAAAGTCAAATATCTCTAGAACTTACAAATAATACGATAAATTACGTTTCGCCCATAACAAATGAAGTAGGGTTGACCAAATTTAAGAAATTGTAGAAATTCGTAATTTTTCAGGATTTCAAGCTCTTTGCGCCACCTCTAACCCTTTTTCGATTGACCTAAAAGTTTGTATATTCTAGTTTTTAGGCTATTCGCATATTTCTAGGGGATGAGATCGAGAATGGGAACACTTTGGACAATAAGGGCCACCCTAATGTACATATACATATTTGCGAGTGTAAGTGTTGGAGTAAATGAATAAATGTGCAAAATTCAAAATTTAATTCTTTTCGCTATAAAATCGCTCTTGACCAATTTCGATTTTGTTGATATGACGCTGACACACACACACTCTCACACAATTATTTATGCGCTCATTAAAGTAATAAATTAATTTCTTCTTCTTCGTAAGCACTTGCCAAAAAAAATATTTTATTGCAATCGTTTTATTATTCGCATTCACTTTCATCTGTGCCAAAAAATTGTTTAGATATTTCTGCGATATGAAAACGTGTAACAAACTTTTAATTTTTCACCTACCTAAATCAAATACAATTAAAAAAAATTAGCATATAAATCGTTTTTTTTTTGTGGTAAATAAAATGCAAAAACAAAAGCAAGTCAGTCAAAAATTTAAAAAAAAAAAACTTAAAAAAAATCTTTAAAAATTTATAAGTTCAATATGTAAGTCACGTTTTTGCCGAGACATACAAATTCGCATAATGGAAAAATCGCATGCCAGTAAAAGAATTTGATAAAAGAGACGCACGCACTATTTAGTAAGTTTATTCGAATACCCAACAAACAATTTTAATCAAGCTTACTCTAGAGACATTTGATAACTAAACAAAATTAAAAATTTGAGCCTAAATTTTAAACCCTTTATCGATTCAAGCCATTTTTAAAACATTTTTGTACTAAATTATATTTTTAAATTTAGCTAGTTAAAAGTTGAAACTATTGTTGTTATAGTTGATTTTATATTTTGACAACTGTCAATAATATTGTGGCGAATATTAGCATCACTATGCTGTTAGTAAATAATCTTAACAACAAAAACAGCAAGCAGACATACTTATGTACATGTACACATTAAAGCAAGCCGTCACACTTACATAGAAGGCGACGAAAAATATTTTACACACATAACCAGCAGCTTAATGCAAAGAGAATATCTCAAATGCACATATGTAGTCGTCAGCGGAAGTTGTTGCTCACACATACACACGCATATAGCTAAATAACCAAGTATGCGACACAACTGTTCCATGCTCGTGAAAAGTCTAAACCTTAGGAGAAAGATGGCAAACAGAGAGTATAAAAGTGGCGCAGGCTGAGGAATAACTAATCAGTTTGATTTAAATACGCTACTAGTGAAGTATAATTGTGAAGTACTATTCCCAAAGTAGACAATTTTGCAACACTGAATATTGAAGTTATTTATTCAGTTCGGCGATTCGAACGTTAGCAGAAGGTGCATAATTATCAGGAACTCCTCAAAATTCATTACAATACTCTTATTCATTTGAACAATAAATGTAAAATCTCAAAATTTGTTTTAAAACAAAACCGAAAAGTTTATGAAATCTAAAAATAGAATTTTCTAAAACTTCTAGTTTTAAAACAAAACCAAACAGTTTGAAGTTACTAACGATGCAATGTGATGCCATGGCCTCTACGCTCATCTCACAGAATTTTGAGGAACACATGTACTGACCCTGACTCATAAGTCTGGTTCACTGCTACAACAACAACAACAACAACATATGGTTTAAAATTTGATGACCGGAAAACGTGAGCTGGTTTTCGAATTGTTTTTTAACTGGTATTCGAGAAATAACATTTTCTTAAGCCTTTGAAAAACATTTTAATCTTGTTGCTAACTGGGTACTTGTTGCTAACTGGGTACTCGGTAACAATAAAAAAGCTAGTGTAAATTTAAATTACATTTAAATAAAATTAGAGATATACATACACACATATTGTTGCGAATTTTAAGGATTGTCAATAACTCTGCACTTTTTTTATCTTTCGAATCGCTGAAATTTCGATTAAATATCTCAATATTGAGTATAGCAAAATGTACTTTATATACAACACTACTATGGTAGTAGTACTTCACAATTAAATTACTCGCGTACTTTACTAATTGCGTGTTAAAATCAAACTAATGGCTTATCACTTGAACCGCGCTGTTTTTATACTCTCAGTTGGCCTCATTCACCTATTTCTCCTAGTGAGTGTAATTAAAAAAAAAAAATTGCTATTCGTCCGAAAAGTCACGTTGCTGCAAATCTGGAAGAGTTACAACTTAGATGTCCTCGAAAATATTGCCCTTGTGCAGTACTTCCATAGTTTTTTTTTGTGAAAATATCGAGTAAATCTTTAGCAACATGTTGCATCAACACGTATCAACAAAACGACGCATTCTGAAAGTTTGTTAAAAAGTGCTGGAAGGATAAATAATGGATTTTCCAAGTGTTGGTCCATCCCATAATAACGACTTTCAGAATCCCGACAATACATAATCCCGAACTTTTTAGAAATGTCGACAACATACAATCCAGACTTACAAAATTCTCATCATAACGAAATCCCAACAAAACAATATCTCGATAGTATCCCGACAACTCGAAATCCCGACAACACACAACTCAGAAAAATTTTCTAAAATTTCGTTATAACAATTTACGCCTACGCAGAAAGGTGTTCTGCCCAGAAATACTGGGGATCGCATAGCCGGTGTTGAGTCATGTAAGTGTGTTGTGCAGAGATGTCTAAAATAATAGAACAATACCGAATATGTGTTTTTTATGAATGGTCCGGATTTGGCCGTATTGGGACTGTCGGTACTGTCTGTTTCGGGATTTTGTAAGTCAGTATGATGTTGTACATCCGTTTGTATGAAATATTGCTTATTTTAAAAAGACCAATATTCCTTAGTAAGCTTAAACATTTCAGCATTCCACAAATATGGCCGAGGGACACCTTGTGACCAATTTAGCCTTTAAATGCAGATTCAAACTAGACTAGACAAGGTAGAGTATAAGTTTGTTCAGAAAACTGTATCTGCGCCATGTCACCTTTCAGAAAAATACTATAATTTCTTTGCTGCAAAATTATTTGTTGTTTTATAATAAAAAAAATATTTTGCCGTAAAGTTTTAAAACCAAAAATGTTAAAGAAAAATTAACAAAAAATAAATTTGAGTCATAAGAAAATTAAAAAAAAAATGCAATAAAAAAACTTGAGTTTATTTCAAATTTTCAAGAGTGACTAATTTGCCAGCTAAAAATATAAAATAAACATTTTTTTCTTATAACTATTTATAGATAATTAATTTTTTGATTTATTGTTAATTTTTTTTTTCTGCGAAATTGCAGTATATATGTATGTACATATGTATAGATGTGGCAGATATGAAATGCATGTAAATATTTATTAAATGTTTTTTTTCTTATTCTGGTTTCAAAAATTTTTTTCCGCACAGAAGCACGTCAACAAAGTCAAATGCAGTCAAACGGCTAGCAAACAAGCGCCCACTTTATATCGTTAAACAACAAAAAATATACATATATGAAACCAAATAAACAAATGACGACAAGTCGAACAAACAAAAACAGACAAAAATTAAAAGAACAAAATGTAAAAAAAATATAAAAAAAAAGAATAAAATAAACAAGTAAAGGTGTCCAAGTTCGGTTGTAACCGAACATTATATACTCAGCGTGAGCTTCAATTGTACATTTCATTTCAGATAAATTACTTTTCTACATAACACGTGGCACCGCCCGTTAAAAAAATGTCTCCCCATTTCCTCTTACTTGATAAGTGAAATATTATTGATTCAAAACTATTTCTTGCTAAGTTGTAGCTTATTATTCTAGTCTACATCCCTTTTAAGCTTGTTTTATATCTAATTTGCCGTGGTCTTTAACCGATCCCGTCCATTTTTACTAGAAATATTTTCTGCTATAGGGAAAATCTGTGTACCCAATTTTATTACGATCCGTTAATTTTTCTTCGAGTTATGTCTCCCGAAACATAGAAAATTGCTTAGTCATAAAAGGGGCGGTGCCACGCCCATTTTTTTAAATTTGAAGTTTTTCCTCTTTATTATTATAAATCCACTTGGGAAATGAAATACCATTGATATAAAGCTCTTTTTTGCAAATGTATAGCTTATTTTATTCATCCACTAGCCTTTTAAGAATCTTTTATATAAAAGTGGACGTGGTCCTTAACCCATTTCGTTAATTTTTCTTCAAAGCATTCCTAATAGTAAAGGTAACCTCTGCCGAATTTTGTTACGATAAGTTTAACGATTTTTGATTTATGATTAATAATATTTGTAAATTAATTTTATCACAAGTAGGCGGTGCCACGCCCATTTCAAAAAATGTTTCCAAATTTTTATCAAGAGTCTCAATATCAGTCCACGTGACAAATTTCAACATTCTAGGTGTATTATTTAAATTATACGTTTTTTTGTGTTTTCCAAAATATTATATATATAAAAGTGGGCGTGGTTATCATCCGATTTCACTAATTTTCAATACCAATCTATTATGGGTGCAGATAAGCTAGTGTGTCAAATTTGGTGAAGATATCTCAATATTTACTCAAGTTATCGTGCTAACGGGCGGACATGGCTCAATCAAATTTTTTTTCGATACTGATGATTTTGATATATGGAAGTCTATATCTATCTCGATTCCTTTATACCTGTACAACCAACCGTTATCCAATCAAAGTTAATATACTCTGTGTGCAAAGCACGCTGAGTAAAAAAATAGCCTTGTCTTGCTGTGCCAAAGCACCTGTTGAACGAGCTTGAAAAATTGCAAGAGTAAATTTGCTATGTGCATGTACAACAACAACAGTAAATAAATGCAAAAAAGTTTAGCTTTAAAGCTCATGCTAGGTTAAACAAAAAAGGTATTTTGCATTTGTAAGCATTTCTATGATCGACAAACACAACGACAAAAATTTGTTGCATTGATTACATTTGATTTTATTGCACAAACACAGAGAGCAGCACATTGGCACACTTTGAAGCAAAATATAAAAATAAAATAAAAGAAGCATAACACTGTGCTGCAACTAAAAAAACTACAACTACATCATGGGATGGCATACCCATACAAGTGATGGAAGGAAATCAGCTGATTGGTACTTTGTTATTTGATTTAACATTTCATTTTCTGCTTTCAGGGAAGGTGCTGATGAAGTTCGCTTCGGCACGAAACATAGTCTTCGCTAGTGACAGATTCTCAAAGCAACTTGATCGTATCCGCCAGAAAAATGCGATCAGCGCGTGATCGACAGCAGATATAGCCTCACTCTAAGACGGGCACTATCCCAGATCCCAATTTGCTTGCCCTGTATATTGAGAAATTTAAGATATGTTTACGTCACTGTACAATGAAAAAACCACTCACACCACCTCAATGAAGGTTTGTATAGAGAACCGCTTACGAACTAGTCAAATGGGGGTTTTTATACTCGACTCTGGCACTTCTTTTCTGAGATCAATAATCGAACTAATATTTTTAACTTGCCGCAAAAATGAGTTTGTGGAGCTTGATATGAAAGAAAATTTGATGAATTTAAAATGAAAATTTGGAGTTCTAAAAAAATTTTGAATTTCAAAGTAGAAATCCTGATATGAAAGATCTGAATTTGCAATGGAAGTTTTGCGCATAAGTTAAAAAATATTATATTTAAAGTTTATATTTTTAAATTTAAAATGGAAATTCTGAACTTGAATTAGAGCGTTCCGAAGTTGAGATAAAATTTCTGAGTTTGAAATAAAAATATTTAAATTTAAAAAAGAAATTTTGAGATGAAATGGAATTTGAAATGGAAATTTTTAATAGAAATTTTGAATAGAAATCCAGAACTTGAACAAAAGATTTCGGAACATAAGAAGAAATTTTCAAACGTTTTTAATCTGTACTGAAAATTCTGAAAATATGATGAAATTGTTGAATTTTAAATCAAAACTTTAAATTTGAATTGGATATTATGGATTTGACTTTGAGTTTTCTCAACTTGAGTAAAAAATTATTAATTTTGAATTTGAAACTATAAATTCTGAATGGAAATTCTGAACTTTTAACTACAGTTTTTGGAATTTGTGATTAAAATTTCTGAATTTCATATTTTTAACTTTTTATTCTGTAACGAAAATGGTTCGAAACTTTTGAATTTGAGATTGAAATTCTAAGTTTGACTTGCAAATTTTTTTTTCGAATGTGAGATGAAAATTTCTGAATTTTGAAATTTGTAATGGAAATTCTGAAAAAATGTTCAAAAGTTGAATTAGAAAACGAAATTCTACATATTTATTGGAAATTCTGATTTTTTTTATTATTGTCTGAGCTTAAGAAGAAAATTTCTGAATTTGAAATACGAAATTTTAAATTTGAAATATGATGAAAATGAAAATTAATAACTTGGAATCGTGATTCCAAACTTTAATTAGAAATTCTGAATTTCAATTAGGGAATTCCGAACTTTAGATACAAATTTCTGATTTCAAATAAAAATGTCTAAATTTGAAACTTAAATTCTGAAAATGCCATGGAAATTTTCAAGCTGAAATTTAATTTAATTTCAAATCGAAACTCTAAATTTGAAATGGAATTTCTGAACTTGATTTTTGGTTTCTGAAAAAGTATTTCCCCTTAGTCTTACTCCAAAGAAGAAAGTTTTTGAATTAAAATTCATTCAGTCTGTATTTACAAAAACTTTGTAGACGGTGAAGGGTTAAATTTGAAATATGATGAAAATGAAAATTAACAATTTGGAATCGAGATTATAAATTTTAATTAGAAATTCTGAATTCCAAATAAAGATTTCTGAACTTTAGATACAAACTTCTCATTTGAAATAAAAATTTCTAAGTTTGAAATTTAAATTCTGAAATTGCCATGGAAATATTCAAGTTGAAATTAAAGTGGTAAATTTTTGATGGAAATTTTGAACTAAGACTGAAGTTTTCGGAACTTGCGATGACTATTTTAAAATTTGAAATAAAATAAATTTAAAGTTGTAATAAAGGTTCTGAAAATGCGTTAAAAATATTGAAACTGAAATGGAAAGTCTAAATTTGAATGGGAAATTCTGAATTTAATCTAGAGTTTTCCGAACTAGAGATGAAAATGCATGAATTTGAAATAAAAATTTCTAAATTTGAAGTGAAAATTCCGAGAATGCGTTGAAAGTATTGCATTTGAAATCGAAATTCTCAATTTGAACTAGAAATTTGATTTATAGCTTCCTCAACTTAATATGAAAATTTCTGAATTAGGAAAAAAAATTTAAATGAATTTTTTTATTTGAAATCGAAATTCTAAATTTGAAATGGAAATTCTGAACTTAATTTTTTGTTTCTGAAAAAGTCTTTCCCTCTTAATCTTAGTCTAATGAAGAAAGTTTTCGAATTAAAATTTATTCAGTCTGTATTTAGAAAAACTTAGTAGTCGGTGAAGGGTGAACGAAATTAAAAACTTCGTCTTAACCTCAAATTTTTAAACAAAACTTGGACATTTTTTATGTGAATCGACTTTTTTAACGATTTTTTTTGAGCGGTTCCAAGTTAACAAATTCTCAGTTAACTCGTTTCAAATCAAGTCAAAATATGGAAATTCCAGTACACTGAAAAAAATTGTATGTATTTTTATGAGAAACCGACTGGATTTATATTTTCCCGACCTACCTTATGTTTATAGGTGGCATAAATAGATTCTTATTATATGTTACAATCTCCACTTTGTAGCACAGTGTAATTGACAAAAATGAGAAACACAAAATGTTGTACATACATATTTAAATTCCATTTAACTTATCGGTCCGATGCATTTATTTTGCATTTTATTTTGCATAATAGATACATTTGCAGCTATGCATGTATAGAATTTGTTGTTGCATGTACATAATTTAAATTTTTTGTTTGTAAATTTTGAATTCTTATTGCATGGAATAATTCTCATTGCCGTTTTCTTTTTATTTGCTTTTCCATTTTATTCCTTTGAATTTGTTTTCTATTCGATGATCAACCGTTAAATATTTACCGCACGACACAAAAGTCACAAAAAAACACATATAAATTAACCGTTAGAACACAACTATACCGTTATAACAACCGTTACCGACGAACGCCAAAACGCAACTGAATTCAACAACTGAAATCAAGCAAAGTGCGTCCAATAGCCAACCACTCAGCCAGTCAAGTTGCTCGTCTTTGCTTGCTTTGCCCTGCCTGTGCCTTGTCTGTTCTTGGCTCATATCAACCCGCTCAACGGCACCTCGCGATTTCAAACATACAAACAAACAAATGTGCGGGCCTACAGTGCGTATGTGAATTCAAATTGTTTGTGTTGTATGCATTGGTATGTGCATTACCAGCATGAGTTCACCACCCCCTCATACCACCTAACACCGAAAACAGTCTTTTGATAACTTCCTCTACTTACGCACGCTTTGGCGCGCTTATTAGCCGGCAAGCCAAACAGCTTAACACTCAATATGTGCCGTGCGAGACTATCGTCCTCTCACCGCCTCCCCTCCCACTCCACACATTACATTTGAGCGTATGTATTGGCATTTGTTTAGATGCGAGTTCGTTTTTGCATTGCAATTTCATTCATAAGTTTTTATGTTGTTTGAACATTTTTGTTGCTTTCTGGGCGCTTTCTTTGTGCTTGAAGAGTGAAGAACCTGATGCGCGCGCAATCATTTCGCTGTTTATTTTCTTGAGGAAGTGTTGGAAAGTAGTAGACAAAAAAGGATACGTATCTAGTTGATTTTTGACACCAAATCTATCAATCCCGAGCTACATAGAGAGATATTTGTGAACTTATCTAAGACGGTTTACTTTGTTGTCGCAGATTTCCAATCAACACTTTCAGTTACTTCTATGGATCTATGGATCTTTCTTATGGGGCGAATCCTTTGAGTCCGAAATCTCACTAAAATATGCGGTTGATAGGCCACTGTAGTCCGCACTACAAAAATGAGCAAGAGGGCGCTGAAAAGCCCAAATACTTCAAGACTCATGAATCATCCGTATTTAGTTAAAAAACGTTTAAAATACTTATGGGCGAGGAGGTTAAAAACCTCGTGCTTTCCACGGTCAAATATGCTGATCTCAAACGCCACTCAACTAAGATTGGTACCGAAGATCGTATTGTGATGGCAGGACTTAGCGTGAACTCCCCAAAAACAGAAATAGTGCTCTTTACCTACCTTCTCGCAGAGGTTAAGTGCAAAGGCTTTCTGATGATGTGATATACCTACCTAGGTTCGCTTGAGTTAGAGGCTAAGTACAGAGTTTAGGTAGAGGCTAAGTACAGAGCATAGAATCAAACTTGTATTTGGAGTTCTGCATGCATGGTATGCATATACAAGACGGGGTTCAACAGATGTTGCAGCGTAATTTGTAGCTTTTCCAACCCAACTGTCAACCACCTCTACGCATGACGAGACCGGTTAGAAATATGAAAGTTTCATATACATATTAACTAGGAGAGATTCTGCCGCCCTCACGTTTCTCACGAAAGGAATGAGTGGGACTTCCTATCGAGCAAAAATTGAGTGTCGGAAAATATCGGCCAACAACAGAAAATCCCACATTGCTCCCCAAAAAGTTGTAAGAACAGTACAACCGTATAGTTTTCCCTATATTTGTCAGCAGTACGGGCAATAACATGAATAGGTACGATACGGGATGGAATGGTCATAAAAGTTCCCAATGCTCTTCAAAAATATTACTTGAGAGAAACATTTTTTGCTGGGTAGTAGCTTCGACGTGGACATATTAAATCCTTTCAAAGATGATCGGCCTCTTACTGTAATTATGTCAGTTTCCGGAACGTGCCGGATAAAAATATATGACTTTACAATTCCTATATAACAACAAAAACCATATAGTAGACGGGTACGATAAGGAACGATTTGGACATCATGATTTTCGATTGCCGAGAGTACTTTACCAAAAGACGCGTACTGACCTCGACAACAATAGTCCGAAGGCGGCAAAGACAAATTTGATCTCTGTCCGGAGATATTTGCAGTTGAAATTGGCGATTGTCATGTGGTTGTGGTAATGTTGTTTAGCCACAACAAAAATTGTAAACAAGTGTTTTGCGCTCAAAACCGGTTTTGGACCCACCCAGGGTAATTTTTTATAAGCGCGGCCGCAGGTGCAGAAAGGTGTTCTGCGCAAATATACTTTGGATTCCACCCCCGGTTTCGCTGGGACCCGCGGGTAATTTTTCGGTTTTTCGTTAATATCTTTTGAACGAGATAAATTTTTAATTTCCGCCTTCGGATTATTAATACTGATGTCAAGACGCGTCGTTCGATATTTTTGGTAGCGTATTAGCAGTCGACCCTTCAACTAGACTATTACCCCGCTTTCTTATTCGCGATCGTGTTTCGAAAACGCGTCTTTCGCCACCCCTCTCGATATTTTT
The DNA here is from genome assembly GCF_040869045.1 of Eurosta solidaginis. Taxonomy (NCBI): domain Eukaryota; kingdom Metazoa; phylum Arthropoda; class Insecta; order Diptera; family Tephritidae; genus Eurosta; species Eurosta solidaginis. The sequence continues at coordinate 20,558,663 of NC_090323.1, forward strand.
AGACTTGTATTGTTATGGCCCGGTTTATCAGTGGTTGGTTAAGCTAAGCTTAAACTAAGCTTGCTTAAACTCTAGTCAAATTTAAACTACTGAGCAGTTTTTCAGTCACAGTTTTAAGCTGGAGACATTGGTGCTTTATCGGTAACCATATCGCTAACCTTATAACAGCTAATTCGACCAACCTTATGAGAATCAATGCAATCGATTATTGGTGCCGCTAAGGTCGTAACCGTATCGTAGCCAACCAATTGGGTTTTGGTTTACCGTCGTAACGATAAACAGCTGATTCCGTTAGCGATACGGATACAGCGATACGACATACGGCACCAATGACTCCGGCTTAACGCCGCCTTTGGGGTGTGCTGTTTTGTGCGGCGACATTAGTTTTTTTATTATCTAGATAATTTGTAGATACGGCAACAGCTGGATTTTGTTTACCCAACAAACATGGAAAAAAATTCTCCGGCGAAATATATATCTAGTTCCGGAAGTGATATCCAACATCATTATTTAATTATTCCTAAACCAGATAGTTCTCGACTTGATATCCAACTTCATTCTCTAGTCACTATCCAACCTTTGAGAAATTTTGTAAAATTAAAAGTTTTCCAGTTGATCTCCAACGTCATTCATATTTTCCAACTATTATCCTAATTTCGAGAGATTTTGAGAAATGTACAGTTCTCAAATGAATATTCAACCCATTTCTCCAGTTGATATCTTACATTATATATCGAGCTGAGGTGGAGTTGAAAAAAATCTCCAAGGAGGTAGCACCAAAACAAACAGCTGTTTATTGTGAGAAATAAACACCTGGCTGATAGCAGTAATGAAGCGTAATTAATCAAGAATATATTATATAGGCGGCCCCCGTGGTGTGATGGTAGCGTGCTCCGCCTACCACACCGAAGATCCTACATCAACATCATTGAATCTTACATTTGAGTCCAGTTAGAGAACCACAAGTTGTTAATTAAATTTTTTCAACTTAAGTAATAGCATATTTTGCTTTATAAAGATTTCTCTCTTTTTCTGAGTAAATTTCATTCTCGAGTTGAGCTACTGTTTCGAAACAACTCTTGAGATTTCAGAAGTATGCCTAGTTATCAACATGAGCTCTTTGTAATTGTACTCAAGCCCAAATGCTTGTTGGGTATATTCGACGCCATTTCGAACGAACGCAAATCACCGATAGGTTAACTAGAGTTTAAATCTGGCAGATCGGCCGCTTAAGCTTAGCTTAAACTTCAGTTAAAGTAGACTGAAAAACTGCAGAATTAGTTTAAGTGTACTTTAACTGACAAACTGAGTTGAACTTGTGTTGAGAAACTGGGCCTAAGTCTGTAAACTGAAAAATCCCTCATCAAAAAATTCTAGTAAAATAAAAACGTGTGTTCGCTTTTCAACACTGATGCAACATACAAATGCCGTAGCAAAACAAAAATAAAGCAGTTGTCAAAATCAGCTGTTTAGTTGAGCGAAACATTTCTGCAACTGATAAGAACAAAAGCAAGCTAATTTTAAATTATTCGTATATTTCTAAAATTTGTAGTTTGTGCCGAAGCATAATGCTTGCAGACGTCGACGTATTCATATCGAACTATACGTTAATCGATCCAGAAATATACCAACTATGGATTGAGGGATTTTCATGTGAGTAGCACATCACCAAAATTGGGAGCAGTTTTGCAATACAACTGTATTTGTTGTTTTCACTGTAGCAAGCGAAGCCGTTTGTTATTTGAAGCAAAAAGGTTTTGGCAGCTTATTTGGAGCACCAATCGATCTTATTGCATCGGATGTATTGGATCATTATCGCACATATTCGCTTATTGAACGTCTGCTGCATGCGCCTACTAAATTGTTGGAGCAATCCTGCTTTCAATTGGAACCACAAACGCGTGACTTAATTATTGAGAAGTAAAATAATATTAAGAACGAAAACTATATTTCACAGTTTAATTGCAAAATGTATTTTTAGGTATTACTCCATTGATGATGCAGTTGCTCGCGAAATTCTAGGCAAAAAATTATCCGCTCGTTATAGAAAAGATCTGGATGAAGTGTCCGAGAAAACTGGCGTTAAACTAAAGTCATGCAGACGCCAATTTGACAATGTTAAACGCATCTTTAAAGCGGTAGAGGAACTGCCTGGCAATATTACCAGTAATATAAAACAACTTTTTTCAGTGTCTGATGAGTTAGCCAAGTACGTTTATATTCATTTAATACTAGCTAGTAATGATAAACATAGGTAGTGTCTCATAGGTTTTTTCGGTTTGGGCGTTGAGATAACTTTTGGTATGTGAGGTCCTCATGGACCGACCGGACCAACCTAACTCAGTTATCCACATTATCTGATATGAATAATATAAGAATCTAGTAGCTTTAACAGGATGGGATCTCTTTTACTAAATTCCTGAGTGATCCGTATACATATGCGTCCTAGAACTATGTCTTTGCCAGCACTGTTGTAAGCCCTTGAGGAGTGCTTACCAGTAACAGCAACAAAAACAGAAAATAACGAGCATTAAAGCACAGAAATTCTGTATTCTGCCTTTGAATACTTTGTGTTGTTGTTGTATCGTATTAACAATACAGACACTCCCCGAAGGTTTTAGAGAGTGTTGTCGATGTTGATGGTCCTTTGCCAGATAAATTAACTCACAAATTGTCAGCAAAGTTCTCTAATGGGAGTCTAAAGAAGCTCGAAGTTACCATAGGCTAGACCTTAGAAATGCTGCTGTGCAGAACGTATGGCGTGGGTTGATTCAGGATAAGTAAGAGTTCACCTAACTACGATATCCAAAGCGAAGTTAAGCAGGACTGACTCGTGTCAACAAAGTACCTTCTGGGTGCTCCATGAAGTTATTTCCTTGTCCATAACCAGCCTATTTAATCATTGACTCTTTAATTTGGCACTTATGAAAGTGTGTTTGCTTCGTGGAATATACCGCGAAAGTGTTATGAGAGTTGAGCGGGCTCATTGACTGCTAAGGCGTGTTAAAAGGCGTGAAATTTTCCCGTTTACGCATGCCTGTGGTAAGTGGCGATTAAAATCTGAAAATTCAATATTTCGAGGAGTCAAAAAGAAAAAGTATGTTCGAGACAATTGCCGGAAATTACTACGGTACGCTTCTTTACCTTCTGGTACTGCCCCAACTTCCCATTCTTATTCCCATGTTATTTTTGTTGTAACAGTACTTTTCGCTTTTTAGTCGGCACGCTGCAGATTAAAAACTGAATCGTTTTGTTTTGTTGATTTTTCGACAGGGATCGGGAATCAGATTAAAAACGCTTACACCTGCTGAAAGATCAGCCGTAGGTCGGGGAAAACTCCAGTCATACCGTCAATCCCACAGATACAGATCGGATCTAGTGTTATGTAAAAATTTTAGCTCTAGAAAAAATCCAAGGTTTTGGGGAGTGTTATCGATGTTGATAGTCCTTTGATGGATATAAATCCGGTACGTTCGGGTAACAAACACCATTAAGGCACTAACCGCCAACCCACCGGAAATGGGGTCGCCAGAGCCTCGGCTACTAAACAAACAGGATTCGCCACTGGTAGGTGAGGATGACAATTGGGTTGGAGAAGCTATAAATTGCGCTGGCAACCTATTTAATCAGTTTGGTATTTAAGTACGACGGGCATACCTGCCGCGGGTATATTCTAAGCCTTCTAACCCGCTGGGTTATATAGAGTTTTGTGAATCCTACGTCAAAATCCGTCACCTCCGGTATTTCATTCATTCTCGGTGGTGCCTGTTAAAACCGATACCTTATACCCATAGCCGATACTAGCCATGAGTATTAAATTATCTTTTTGTAATAAAATTTCTTTTTTATTTCAGAAAATATGCCTCAATTGTTTTTCTGGCTTGCCTACGATTTGAAACCTCCAAAAAGAAATTGCAGTATTTAACATTTTCCGATTTATTTGCTTGCTCACAAGGCATTATGATCTACTGGACTTATACGTATCAACATTCGGGTCCTGAGTATTATGATACAGAAATGGATAAAGAGTTTTTGCTTGACTTGCGCGAATTGCGTTGCTTGGGTGATAAAGAAAAAGAGATTAAACAGTAAGTAAATGAAAAATACTAATTTTGCATGCAAAACTCGTTTTATTAATAATTTGAATTTTTCACTTCCTTTACAGTCTCGTTTGCTTACGTTTGAAATCTGTGTTGCTGGAACGCTCTTACTACGAGCTGGAGTCTAATTTCCGGTAGTTTTTAATAGAATTTTGTGTAATATATATATATTAATTTTAATTAACCCCAATTCGATCACTGCTCTAGCTCTTATTGGCGTTCATTTATCAATATCGCTTGCAACTTACATCGCAATCGTGAGTTGCGTGATTTATTTTTGGACTTATGTGAAAAATTGATAGAACCTTGGCGTCAAAATGGTTGGGGCAGAGAACAAGTTAATAAATTTTTATCAGCCATAACGCAGAGTGTTTTGGATTTAGAAATATCGCGGTAAGTTGAAAAAAATCGATAATCAGATGAAGGTTATAGTTTAGTTGAGGGTCCGAAAAGATTCAAACACTCTTTAATTTTTTTACAGCGATCAAGAAACACGCTGCCTATGGGATCGTTATATGCAGGTCATCAGCATTTGTCTAGACAGAATGTATCATATTTAAAGTAATCAAACCGTCGCAGTTTTTTATCGTTCTACAATTTGTTTTACCCTATGTTATTAAAAATTCTAAAGTGCAATGTACTGTATTAAAAGAAAGCAAATATTAGGTAAAGGCATTATGTTCCAAAATATTTTTGTCTTATATCGCATTGCTATAACATAAGATCTAAAATAATTTTCAAAGCAGATTTATATAGAATCCTAGACTCAATATTAGACTTCAAGAGATAAGCTCGTCGCTTTACGTTTCGCAAAACCTGTATGGTGCGAACAGAAACTAAACTATATATTGAAATCGGTTGTCCAAGTGTCTTGGGTATCTTTTACATTGCTACAAAAATTATTATTGATGTTCTAATTGTTATGGTCGCTCTCTGAAAGGCCCATGCCTTATTAGAGGCAATCGATTAAAAATCTAATTTGAGTCACCAATCAAAAATTTATTATTTATTATTATTTATTTATAAAATTTTAAAAGACTTAAAAAAAATTCACGAAATTGTTCACATTTAGACATGTATTAGATATTTATGCAATATACTTTTTAGGAAAATGTTATATTACAGTATAACAGAACATATTCAGTACACTCATAAACCCCAGCGGGTTAGGGGATCAGAATATACCCGCGGTAGGTATGCCTGTCGTAAGAGGCGACTAAAATACCAGATTCAAGGGGATGTGTAGCGCAACATTTCAGGTTGCCAGCGCAATATATAGCTTCTCCAAACCCAATTGTCAACCTCACCTATCCGCGGTGAATCCTGTTTCACTAACAGACGAGGCTCTGGCGACCCCAAGCTCCTCATGGAACTTGGGGGTAGGGAGGGAGGGAATGGCCTGAAGGTTTAATGTGGCCACATAAATCGTTCCCGAGATGGTCGGGCTAGCACCTTAATGGTGCTATGGTACCGGAGCGTACCGGATTTGTATCCGGCAAAGGACCATCACATCGATAACACTCCCCAAAGCCTTCGGGGAGCAACCTTATCGCTACAACAACAACAACAACAACAACAGTACACTCATAAATTGAAATATATTTGTATGAAATAGAATTAGGATATAAACTGGTCAGCACACAAGTATTTATAGAAACACTGTATTCTTCGCTATTATGTACTCAATATCTGTAGTCCAAGGATTCTTAAAAGCTTTCCATTCACTTTGTAATTGTATGAAGCTACTATCTTTACAACGAAAGCGGTAAACTTGTGTAGTCACCTTCTCTGGCTCTTGTATAACCATTTTATGAGACTCTGCTAAAGCGGGAATATCTTCATTATGAAAGTAATCATAAAAGCTAGTGCCAAGCATTTCTTGCGGCAAAAAACCAATAACTAAAGTGGCTCTGAAAGCATAAATTGTATTTGTCATAAAATATGCAAATACGTTGAACGAACAGTAACTCACCTCTGATCAATGAATAAAAATTTACCATCAACTGAATGTCGCGATATAAAAAGCACATGCCGTATATTCGGATGATTATCCAACGATGGTGGCACATTCGATTCTAACACATTTGGTGGTATACGTCCTATAGCCACCAAACTCGAATGATTCGTTAATTGATCCTCACTTTCACTATCTTGATCTTCATTTTTGATGGGCGTCCATGATTTCAAATAACCCGTGCATTGTATGACACGATATTTATGATCGCCACTCAACTTAGATTTACGCTTGGCTGAACTGCGTGAACTGGAAGAGGTATCTGATTCTTCTTTTATTTGATTATTATTCGTTTTGAGTTTCATGCGACAAAAGAATGAGCGACGTGCGCCTGGACAGAGGCGACACAAGCTTTGGGGTATATCTGTTTTGACGGGTAATAATGCTGTTGGAAAAAAATTAGGTTGACAGAGAATTATATGGCTTAATTACATTGAAAAAAATGCTGCTTCACACTCACTTTTTGCATCAATCAAACGTTCGCGCGGACAAGGATCCAATGATGAAAGTTGCTCCTTTACTTTGGCAACATCTTTGGGATGCAATATATCAAACCAGCTCTGTCCAAGCAAATCCATTTGTGAGCAATTCAATACTTGCGAGACAGACTCTGACACATAGAGTATGCGTCCACGATCACAATCCACAACAAAAAGGAAACCCTCAGAAGCTTGTAGTATTAACATTTTAAGTTCTTGATCAGAGAGGAAAGAGGGTTTGTAATCACCACCACTATAGGGATGTACGCTGCCACGTATGCTGCGCAAATGTTGCACTAAAAAGAGGAAAGGAGAAGGCAATGTGTATGGGATAGTTGTGAAATGAAATTCAATAAAGCTGGGATACTATCTGTTGCATGACGCATGAAGGTAACTTGTCTTATTGTAAGCTGCATATCTAACCTGTATATTTCAATACTGTGAGCTTGTCTAGCTTCCGATGCATAGCATAGCACATGGGTATCATGGATGAGAGCTCATTGATGTAGGTGTTCATTTTATCGCGCCGCCGCTTTTCGATTTCGCTGTGATTTTGCCTAGGGAAACAAAAGTGAAATGGTATTAAAATTGTGTTAAGTCAATTTATTCGAGATTGGTTTTTGGTGTCACAGTATGTGTATTATTAAGGGGTCTAAAAAGGCGGTTATAAGAGTGACAAAATTATCTCTTTTCTTGACTTAGAAGTGAGTTTCAACAATATTCTGCCAGCGAGTATAGACCTGTGAACTCAAATAAAAAAAAGAGTTAGCAAAAGGAGATTGAAGTTTTTTGTGTACAGTCCATCCTCAATTGCGGCAGTATTGCTGGGGATATCTAAAACTGTTGAGTACCTACCTGTTGTTGTTGTATTAACGCTAAAAACACACCCCAAGGGTTTTGGGGAGTATTATCGGTAATGATGGTGTTTTGCCGGATATAGATTCGGTACTTTCCGATAACAAGCACCATTAAGGTACTAGCCGGACCGTCTGGGGTATGATTAATATGACCATATTAAACTTTCTATGCCATCCCGCCCCACCCCCGCTCCATGAGGAACTTGCAGTCACCAGAGCCTCGTCTGCTAAATATGTATATGATACCACCATATTTGTAACAGGATTCCCCTCGCGTAGGTGAGGCTGACAATTGGGTCGCGGAAGCTCTGAACCTTTATATTGAGTTTATTAACCCCTTGAATCCCTGAGTACCTACCTCGAGATTATATTCATTCCAGAGTCTTCTGGATGAAGGGTGTTAAGATTCTGGGCCTATAATTTTTGAAGTTTTCGTGTATTCGCGTACCTGTGTTATTGTGAAAGTCATATTTTTCTGAAAATGGGGATTCATTAATCGGAATGAGGCAATCTGGTCATAGGGATGTCGAAGGAGCCCTCCGCTGACCCCGCTCATGTCCCATGCCCTACCTTCTAAGAATGTGGTTATACACTTTCTTCCGGCCCGCTACGAGTAAAAATGCTTTTCAAAGAATACTAACCAAAGTTGATATATTGCCCACTGTTTCATTTAGATCCTGCAAACTGGTGACGGTAGGGCGGTACTAACTCAACTTTATTGACTGCATAAGTTTGCTTACGCTTGAGAAAATTTTTATTTACTTCTCTCATGCTCCTTTGGCGAAGGGGTCGTCCTGAAATATACGCAATTGCGAGATGGATCTAGCAGTAGTCTCATAAGGAAATCAGAAATCCCCAAGTAATCCAAGTAGCGTTACTCCTCTAACGCTCACTGCTTCTCTTCTCGCTTTTCTTCTTCCTCTCCCTTTCCCTAGGCTTTGTCTTGTTATTTTCATTTCTCTTTCCCCTTTCCCTTATTATTTTATTCCCACTCCTTTCTTTCCTATTCTTTTTACCTTTGCTTCTTGCCACTTTTTGCTTTATTTTCTTTGCAATACCTTTTCTGTCCCCTTTCTTGCTGTTTGTCTTCCCTTATATCCCTTTAACTTTCCGCACCCCACTTTAATTTTGCCTACCGCCCCTCCCGGCCAACCCATTTTTTGTTTTCATTTCAATAATTTTCCCATCACCTTTTCTTTTTATCCCTCTTTCACTTTCTTTCCCCTCTTCTTCCACTCACTTTGTATTTACGCTTTGTCCTCCTCGTGTCCTCTCTCTACATTCCGACTACCTCTGTTCTTATTTCTACTTTCTCCCATCCACTCTGCTTTTTTATTTCCGGTTAATTTTCTCTTTCCTTCTGCTTTTTTCCAATTTCCCTATAATTTTCCCGTTTCATATTAACATTCTTCTTCTTTAAGATACATATACCCATTATTGCCCAAATACTCGCTTTCTATTTAAAAATAATGCTCCTTTCCTTCTTATACAATTGCTTTCCTTCCACTACCTTAAATATAAACCACCTTCCACCCCTTCCGCGTCAAGCAATATTTTTGAGTGAATGGTGCTTACTTTTACCATGGGGACGACGATATAGAAATCTGTGAGCACCCATGTGAACCCCAGCGGGTTAGGGGATCAGAATATACCCGCGGTAGGTATGTCTGTCGTAAGAGGCGACTAAAATACCAGATTCAAGGGGTTGTGTAAAGCAACCCTTCAGGTTGCCAGCGCAATATATAGCTTCTCCGAACCCAATTGTCAACCTCACCTATCCGCGGCGAATCCTGTTTCACTAACAGACGAGGCTCTGGCTACCCCAAGCTCCTCATGGAACTTGAGGGTGGGGAGGGGGGAATGGTCTAAAGGTTTAATGTGGCCACATAAATCGTTCCCGAGATGGTCGGGCTAGCACCTTAATGGTGCTGTGGTACCGGAGCGTACCGGATCTGTATCCGGCAAAGGATCATCACATCGATAACACTCCCCAAAGCCTTCGGAGAGCAACCTTATCGCTACAACAACAACAACAACAGCACCCATGTGAAAAAAACGAAATTGCAATGGTCAACCAGGCCCCTAGTCCCCATATATAGGTTGAATTGCATACTTACTTGCGATTCTCGTCTGATGTCTTCGTCGATTTGGCATCATCAAATGCATCATCCTCTGCCTCATCCATAATGTAACTGTAAGTACTTATTTCTATTGTATGTTTAGACACCACGATTGGAACTTTTTTAGCGCCACCCACTTAAGTTGAGTAGACTTATGTATATGGGTTGGGATGTTGCAGAAGACGTAGGAGGAGAATGCGTTTGGCGTTGCTCCCGACAAAGATATCACACTTATCTTTCCAATTATATAAAAATCCGTTCTCCAAGTCTTTAATTAAATTTTGAGATAATAGTTATATATGCACTAATATACTAATTTATTTATGAAAAAACCTCTCCATATGTTCCACTTATTACACACACTTGTGGCGCTTCCTTTATCGATAATTTCTGTTGCCTAATGCCGACTGATTTGATTTTATGATTTTAACTTTAATAAAACGTTTAATAAACTCTGTTGAAGCCTTCCCTCTTTTTTTTTTGTGTTTTTACTATTTACTATTTAACTTTTATTTTTTTTTATTTTCAGGAAGCCCAAAAATCGCTCCAATTGGTCTCTTCAGCAGTTCTATTAGTAATAAATTTTGCAAAGCTATGGAAAAGTGCATTTGACAGTTGGAAATCAGTTTTTTCTTTGCTCACATTTACAAAGCTCAGCGGGTGGTTGGTTTGCTTGCACTGAGCGGAGGGTGGCTGCCAGCGATTGTATATATGACATTCGTATGAAGGTATGTAAGTACTAACATATGTATATGGAATCACTCGCTTATACTTCCACCCCTCTGCTTTGTTTACTACCTTAGCAACCTACAAGATAACATTCCAACGTAAAATAAATGAAAAGCTTTTGCTTGAAGCACAGTTTGGAATAACCATTCAACATGGTGCAAGGTTCGATACACCACTAGATGAGTAACTGTTGATAAAGCTTTTGTAGGAAATTTGTGGAAAAGGCGAAACAACATAAAATAAGTAATAGAAATATTGTTGTTGTTGTTGTAGCAATGCTTCGCCCCACCTAACAGCCGCGACCGATCACAAATTGTCATCAATATCCTCTAACGGGAGTCCAAGGAAACTTGCTGTTTCAACAGGGGTGGACCATAAGGAAAGGGTTGTTGTTGTTGTTGTTGTTGTAGCAATGCTCGCCCCACCTAATAGCCGCGACCGATCACAAATTGTCATCAATATCCTCTAACGGGAGTCCAAGGAAACTTGCCGTTTCAACAGGGGTGGACCATAAGGAAAGGGGTGTTAGAGGCGTTGGTTCCACATTACAATTAAAGAGATGGTTGGTGTCATGTGGGGACACATTGCAAGCGGGGCATACATTTTGTATGTCGGGGTTGATTCTGGATAGGTAAGAGTTTAACCTGTTACAGTATCCAGAACGAAGTTGAGCATGAGTGAAACGCGTTTCCCTGGGGAGTATGCGTTCCTCTTCTGCGAGTTCTGGATATTTTTCTTCAAGTACTGGATTCACCGGGCAATTCCCGACATAAAGGTCCGACGCCTGTCTATGGAGTTCACCAAGGACCTGCTTGTGTTTTTTCGCTTCATACGGCTGGGTTCTCAGGTGCCGTATTTCCTCAAAATGCTTACGAAGATGACTCCTTAGGCCCCTAGGCGGTGCTGGTTCGTCAATCAGATGTCTGTTGGGATGCCCAGGTTTCTGGGTATTCAACAGAAACTGTTTGGTCAGCATCTCATTTCTCTCCCTGATGGGGAGTATTCTCGCCTCATTATGCAGATGGTGTTCTGGGGACATAAGAAGACAGCCCGTGGCGATTCTGAGAGCAGTATTTTGGCAGGCCTGTAGTTTCTTCAGGCGTTAGAGGCGTTGGTTCCACATTACAATTAAAGATATGGTTGGTGTCATGTGGGGACACATTGCAAGCGGGGCATACATTTTGTATGTCGGGGTTGATTCTGGATAGGTAAGAGTTTAACCTGTTACAGTATCCAGAACGAAGTTGAGCAAGAGTGACACTCATTTCCCTGGGGAGTATGCGTTCCTCTTCCGCGAGTTTTGGATACTTTTCTATGAGTACTGGATTCACCGGGCAATTCCCGGCATAAAGGTCCGACGCCTGTTTAAAGAGTTCACCAAGAACCTGCTTGTGTTTTTTCGCTTCATACGGCTGGGTTCTCAGGTGCCGTATTTCCTCAAAATGCTTACGGAGATGACTCCTTAAGACCCTATGTCTGTGGAGAAGCGCATACGCATGACAGCAAGGTTATTCAACATTTGGTACATCTGTGCCTAAGTCCCTACGGATGTGAAGTCTGACGTTGGATGTTTACAATGCTATGATAATAACAATAATATAATAACTTGAGGCGATATACCTGATCAGAGATTAAAGCCGATCTTCCCGTCCAATTTGTGGTAAGCTGCTTTATCATGCATGTATATATATGTTAGACTGGGTCGATTTATTAACCGATATCGCGCCATCGATTTTTCGAAAGGATTTCGGCTCAGGAAAGCAAAGTTCCACTACGCATACCCAAAAAAATAATTTTCGAGCCTGCGAAATTTCATTTTTTTAAAATTTTTTTCGACTTTGATTTTTAAGGTTTTTTCATGACCTACTAAAAAAATTTTAATTTGATTGTAAAGGTTTCATGTATACCCAGTCCGACCAAAAAACTGTTACGACAACGTTTTTAGCGAACATTTTTGGGTGGGGCAGGGTATACATATGAAATTTTTTTTAGTAGGTCATGAAAAAAACCTTAATCAAAGTCGAAAAAACGTAAAAAAAAAAAATGAAATTTCGCAGGCTCGCAAATTATTTTTTTGGGCATGCGTAGTGGAACTTTGTTTTCCTGAGCCCAAATCCTATCGAAAAATCGATGGCGCGATCGGTTAACTTTCGTCCATACAAATCGACCCACCCTAATGTATGTACATATATATACCGACTTATGTTAAATATACCAATTCCGAACGGCAAATGCTAAATTTATTTTTTGCCAAGAGGGCTTCTCACGGTGTAAATACACTCGGTTATCTTGCAGATCTACTGCCGATGGGCGAGCCCAGTTTATAAACATTTTCTTAAGTGTTTCGATTTTGGTCACTTGAGTCGGGGCCTTTCCGTTAGTTAGGCCAACACACTACCTTTATACCACGGAGGTCGACAGGCTTCCGGCGAATGTTTCAATACCGGGGGAAATGCTTGCAGCAAAAATTAGTAACGTCTTGTGGTTGTGAAGGCTGGTGAGGTAAATTACTCCAAAGAAAACTTGATATACATATATTTACGACCGGCAGGCTCGTAGAAACAACAGGTATGATGCGAGAATCTGCGCAGCCCCAAAACACCTGTAAAAAGGAAGAGCTTGAGCTGAGAGAAAAAGTGCTCAAAATATTGAAAAAATATTTGGCGGTAGGCAGAAGACCTGAGTTATTTCGAACTTCAGGCGAACTTAAACAGTGAATGGGGAGAGGGGCACTCATTAGCAGTGCATATCGTCAAAGGATATTATGAACCCGCAATCAATGTCTGTAAGAAAATAAACTGTCAATAGAATATGGCTTCATTTCTTCAGCTCTTTTACTGAATATATACCTGCCGTTTCCAACACACGTCCTATGCAGCATCTTTAATCTCATTTGAGCGAACGGCAGTAGTCCACCGTCAGCGATATGATTGATAGATGTCAATATTCCTGCGGAACTCCAATATCTTCGGGGACTTTTTACCGTAAGCTGGGTTATATTCTGAAGTCATAAAGTATGGTCACAGACAAATTTAGGAGTGCACATTTGTGTGTTTGTATTTCTTAGCAAGCTACATTGTGATGAAATCCGTACTACCTTGGGGCGTTGAAAAGCATCTTGCGGGCTTTGTAGCTAGTAGCTGCCAAATGGTTGGGTTCACAGATGTCTGTCTGTCCCAGGCAACATGTAAGGTGGTTTTTTTTTAAAGGAAACTGATTCCCCGTTAGTTTTATCTGATAGGGTTAAATATATCGGAATTATACTTCCTGTTTGGTTATTACTTTTGCCTGAAGCTAGGGAATGCCTTCGTTGAACTAGTTCTCATCATATGAGCAGGAACCTCTCGCCAAAGATGATACTCTTTTAAGGACCACCTGTCTGGTAGAACGTACTGTAAACGAATAGCACTATTAAAAGGATGGAATCAGTATAACCGACAGGGAGATTTTTCTTGCCAGAGGTGGATGACATACAGGAAAGCGAACTCATTGGTCTCTTGCATTACCATATGATGGGATTCAACATCCTAGATGGACAGTTAGGGCTCTACCATGTGTACTTTGTTTTTCATCACACCCTCGTACAACGTTTAGCACATATGCTAATTGAATTACTCTTGATTGGTTTAAAATAAAAAAAAAAAATGCTTCTTGAGCTCCCAGTTTATTATCCATTTTCAGAAATCAGAGAATTCAAATAAAATCTCTTCACACAAAATACTTGCACATGCAAATACGACTGCATACATAAAGATATTGTTCTAAACATTATCAAACAAAACAACAAAAACAAATCAGCTCCCCCCAATTGTGTCTTGGTTTCTAATCAGTGTCCGGACTTGAAAATTGTGATTAGTACTTAGTATATGTGTCAAGAAATATTGGCAGATTTGAGTAAAAAGTAGTAGATTTCAGTTACATACGGATCGCTCCGAAGTCGGCAAAATTTACCCTCTGTGAAGCGCTTCAAGTACGGCGTAAAAAAGGAGTACTAAAAAGCACTGCGTAGGTGTTTTAACGCAGCACTTTTTCTTTAATAAATTTTTATATTAGAAATAAGGCTGTGTGCGAGTTTGCCTAAATTGCTATCTAAATACACAAAAAACTAAATCACTGGAAACTGTCGGCAAGGCAGTGCAAAAGAAAAAATTTTGAATTTTTTTGAGCATACTTTTCAATCTAAATTGAAATGTCAAACTTGAACAAAAAAATAGAAGTAGATTTTCATTTTTATTTATTTTTGTCGACATGCGCTTATGCATGTACCGTATTGTTCAGTGGACGATGGCTGATGCTTTAGTTGGTATGCCGACTGGGCTTCCCATATAGTGTGGTGCTGTTGGCGGAGTCTCCAAATGGTTTCTGGTGGATGCTGGATTTAGAAGACTGCAAAGGGAGGATCAAGCGCGTATCACAATCGCACAATGACCAGCTATGTGGACCTAGAGTGTTAGTGAGATATAGTTCACATGTCGAGTGTAAGCAATATCATGGTGGACGTTCTTCTCCACCAGCTGATAAAAATGTGGCCAACTTCCCCGGAACCGCTGAACCTTCTTGTTTTCTATCTATCACAGGTTAATTACCTGTGATGGATCGTAGTGCTCTTTACTCTGTGCATGCATAAATATTGCAAATGGGAAAATTGTTTAATTTTTTTTATCATTTTCCTAGCATAAAAAATAATTTAGGTTGTCAATTTAACTCGTACAGTTCTGACAGGTTTTACCTAAATTATTGCAATGCTGGAAAGTTCCAGTGGAATATTAGTTTAGGTACCTAAAATTTAGGTGAACTCGTACCCAGCCTAAATAAAAAGCAATCCCATAACACTTCGTTTATAGTTATCTGTGGGTGGTTTTAGGAACGGAAAGTGCATACGAGGTTTTCATGGACTATTTGGTGGTATTCTTCTATGCTTGGTTTTCACTAGGCCACTGACCACGAACTTGCATCAGGCTCAGCAGATTAAGTGGCTTAGAATATTCCCGCGGTTGGCATGACTGTTCAATAACCCGCAAAGGACCATTATCATCGATAATACTCCACACAACCTTCAAGGAGTGCCTTTATCGCTACACGAAGAAGAAAAGGCATAACAACCTCCCTATTAGATGCCTCTATTCTGGGAATGTTTACGTAGCTTTATGCGGATTAGTCATTTTTTTAATTCCTAAATAATTTTGCAAGTGCTCTAGAAACCTTATAGACAAAGGTATTCGATTTTCAATACTGCGTGGTAGAAGTGGAAAAACGGAATTCAGGAAAAAAGGTAGTAGATATACTACTTTATTGCTACAACCCCGAACACTGTTTATAATATCTATGGCCAGCAGCACATGCGACTAGCATACAAAACTCGCCGGTAGTTAGACGAACAAAAGATAAATAAATAAATTCGTATGTAAATTTGAATGAATGAAATAAAACTCATTGGTCGAATCGTCGCATACGGCCGGATATTATATGAAAACCTATTACGTAAAACGTCTGAGATACGAACTGAATTGCGTTATTCTTATTCAAAAGCTGATTAACATAACTTAGGTATTGCTGTTGGGATCATTTCGGAACTATTAAGGAATAGTATTCGCGATAATTTGGGCTGAAGTTTTAGATCAGTTCGAGACTATTTCCTGGCAGTTTCGGGACTATCCCTAAATAATTTTGCGATTTTGTTCGATATCTTTATAAAAATGTTATTTGGAAATTGTTTTTGGGATCATTCGAGGAATATCTTCACCTGATTTTGGGATCGTTTTTTGGGCTGTATGGCGATCATTTTGGGACCAATTTGCGATTGTTTTTTGCCTATTTACGTGATGAGCGAATGTAGGTATGTCGTAACCAGAAACACGTATGCGACGATTGCACCCTGGCACTATACAGTGTATGTATGTATACACAATAGGGTGAATCTTATTTGTAGAACTGCAAAGTAAGATGCCTTATAGAAAGTTAATTTCAGTAGAAGGTCAATTCTTAATGAAGTGCGATTGGTATGCAAACTTCCCTAATATCCATATTTCCTTATGGCCAAGACTATAGCCAAGAGCTCAAATTAAAATTTAAACCCTAGTTAAATAATAGCAGTGTTTGTTTTTACATGTATATACATCTATATTTGCCGGTAAAAAACTCATCATCACTTAGATAATGCTTAAGAGATAAAGCTAACTCGGTACAAAACGGGTTGTGCTTGATAACGAAGACACGCCCCTCTGCTGATTATAGTTTATAACCTATAGCTGAATCGGTTGCGATGAATCGTGGACACTCACACTTTTCGGTACTAATTTTCTGCGCAACAATTTCATAAGTGTAAATACAGTTATGCACTTAGCAGTCCATATAAAGTTTAAGTGCTTATGTATATACGCGTAAAAAACAGCTAATTTATGGTGTTAGGAGAAGTGCTCGAAATTTCTGCCAGAAAATTCGGCAGATCACTGACAGATTGAGGATTGAGGCAAATTTCTTTAGAAACAATAACTGCGACCTGGTCACGGACAATCCTCCTCACTGCTAAATAGTGAGGTTTATTACGAAGATAACAAGCAGGGTTGTTCAAACAAATCTATTGCAAAATTTGGTCGGCCCAACGAATACCTTCATATCGCATTTTAAGTGTGCTCTGTCAGTCTTTGTCAGTCTGTCTGTGCAAACCAATTATCGCGGAATCCGACTGCTTAAATCACACACAAGCTTTAATCTAGCGTACTGTATGATAACCAGAAGTTTACTGTCGTTAATCTGATTGGGTCTTAGCGGTGTGGCTTCAGACCCTATATAAGTCTACTATCGACTAGATTTTCAGCAAGTTCTGCCTTTAATGTCCTGATAAAGAGGCGAAAAAAGGGAGTCTTGCGGCGAGCTTATGTCTTGGCAGCTGAAGGCTGTGCTGCCTAAAAGCTTTTCCTATCGAAACACGAACTTGGCATCAAAGGAAAGAAATTACTTCGATGAAGTAAGTTATGAAAAAACGCACACCCTAATGCACATATTTAAATACAAACTAAGTGAGAAATTGAGCATTAACGTTTGATAGTCTAAAACCTGAACTTTTAGCAAGCAGTTTTAGTTGAGCTATCGGTGAAGTCAGAAGAAATTCTAAACGAAAAGTTGACTTGCTACCGACGGGAACTTCTAAGCTCAAACGCGTTCATAGCATTGAAAAATAGCAAAGATATCAATAAAAGTTATTTAGCTTATGTAAATGATAAATCTGAAACATATTCATTAATTTGTGCCCTATAATTTGAAAATAAAAAGTGTAGTGTGCCGTACATACGCGCTGCAAGACAAGTGATCAACAATAAGTTTAACAGGCTATATCAAATAGTCGGCACTTCAAAGGATACTTTTGGCTGCGTAGCTCTTCAAAATGAGCGGCGTACTAATTTTTCTCATTGCCACTGTAGTTGGTTATGCGATCTATTTATTACTTAAATC
Source organism: Eurosta solidaginis (assembly GCF_040869045.1). Lineage (NCBI taxonomy): Eukaryota > Metazoa > Arthropoda > Insecta > Diptera > Tephritidae > Eurosta > Eurosta solidaginis. Next base: position 20,576,414 of record NC_090323.1, read on the forward strand.
TATGCGACGTCCAACGAATTATCCACCAGGTAAGAAAAAGGACATCGTTAGTAGAGATTCAATGAGCTTGTGGGTCGTGATTGGGATTTAGTTCTATTATTAAAGTTATAAGCTTGCTTCTAAAATTGTGAAAAGGAGAGCAGATACAGCTTTTGTAGTGAATTGATACAAACGCTCTTTGTTATGGCAAGTTGCAATGAATAGCAACGGAAGGGGACCGGCAGATATTTAAAGCTGTTTGCATATTATTTTACACCGAATTAAATTTTACTTCAGTAGGTGATCCATTTTTGCTTCCGCCCCTGGAAGATTGCAGATGGGGCATTAGATATTGAGTTCAAGCCTCATCCGTTACACGTTTATGACTTTTAGCCTTGTTTGGAAGCGTACACATCTGAAGACTAGAAGAACTGTCCAAGTACTTCTCCAATTATAAGCTTCTTCAAACCAGTGTTGTTAGTTACGACACCTATGTAAATCCACATATAGGCGCTGTCTGCACTTTTAAAAGCCAAGTCATGCCATGATAGCTCCTCGATCATATCATATGCCGTAAATTGCAGTGCTCTGCACACAACCTAAACGAATTACTAAGCTTAACTATCGACGGCCGTTATATGGCAGTAGTGTGCTTGCCTACCATACCAAAAGTCCCCAACTTATACCCAGGGACAAGTAAACTCACCAAAGAACTCTTCAGAAAAAGTTTTTCAAAATGAAATCGCTCAACGACAGTGGTTCGGCAAAGGTCCCTAGTATATTTACAACATGAAAAGTTTATAGAAAACAAGTAAGGAAGGCTAAGTTCGGGTGTAACCGAACATTACATACTCAGCTGAGAGCTATGGAGACAAAATAAGGGAAAACCACCATGTAGGAAAATGAACCTAGGGTAACCCTGGAATGTGGTTGTATGACATGTGTATCAAATGGAAAGTATTAAAGAGTATTTTAAGAGGGATTAGGCCATAGTTCTATGGGTGGACGCCATTTAGGGATATCGCCATAAAGGTGGACCAGGGCTGACTCTAGAATTTGTTTGTACGATATGGGTATCAAATTAAGGGTGTTAATGAGTATTTTAAAAGGGCGTGGGCTTAGTTCTATAGGTGGACGCCTTTTCGAGATATCGCCATAAAGGTGGACCAGGGGTGACTATAATGTGTTTGTGCGATATGGGTATCAAATTAAAGGTATTAATGAGGGTTTTAAAAGCGAGTGGCCCTTATATGTATATGTGAAGGCGTTTTCGCGATATCGACCAAAATGTGGACCAGGGTGATCCAGAAAATCATCTGTCGGGTACTGAAAATTTATTTATATATGCAATACCACGAACAGTATTCCTGCCAAGATTCCAAGGGCTGTTGATTTCGCCCTGCAGAACTTTTTCATTTTCTTCTACTTAATATGGTAGGTGTTACACCCATTTTACAAAGTTTTTTCTAAAGTTATATTTTGCGTCAACAAACCAATCAAATTACCATGTTTCATCCCTTTTTTCGTATTTGGTATAGAATTATGGCATTTTTTTAATTTTTCGTAATTTTCGATTTCGGCCATTTTTTATACCAAGATAAAGTGAGTTCAGATAAGTACGTGGACTAAGTTTAGTAAAGATATATCGGTTTTTGCTCAAGTTATCGTGTTAACGGCCGAGCGGAAACACAGACGGTGGACTGTGTATAAAAACTGATCGTGGCTTCAACCGATTTCACCCATTTTCACAGAAAACAGTTACCGTCATAGAATCTATGCCCCTACCAAATTTCTGAAGGATTGGTAAATTTTTGTTCGACTTATGGCATTAAAAGTATTCTAGACAAACTAAATAAAAATGGGCGGAGCCACGTCCATTTTGAAATTTTCTTTTATTTTTGTATTTTGTTGCACCATATCATTACTGGAGTAGAATGTTGGCATAATTTACTAAAGTAAAGATATAAAATTTTTTGTTAAAATTTGACTTTAAAAAATTTTTTTTTTAAAAAGTGGGCGTGTTCTTCATCCGACCTTGCTAATTTTTATTTAGCACATACATAGTAATAGTAGTAACGTTCCTGCCAAATTTCGTCATGATATCTTCAACGACTGCCAAATTACAGCTTGCAAAACTTTTAAATTACCTTCTTTTAAAAGTGGGCGGTGCCACGCCCATTGTCCAAAATCTTGCTAGTTTCCTATTCTGCGTCATAAGGCAACCCGCCTACCAAGTTTCATCGCTCTATCCGTCTTTGGCAATGAATTATCGCATTTTTTCGGTTTTTCGAAATTTTCGATTTCGAAAAAGTGGGCGTGGTTATAGTCCGATATCGTTCATTTTAAATAGCGATCTGAGATGAGTGCCCAGAACCTACATACCAAATTTCATCAAGATACCTCAAAATTTACTCAAGTTATCGTGTTAACGGACAGACCGACGGACGGACGGACATGGCTCAATCAAATTTTTTTTCGATACTGATGATTTTGATATATGGAAGTCTATATCTATCTCGATTCCTTTATACCGTTATCCAATCAAAGCTAATATACTCTGTGAGCTCTGCGCAACTGAGTATAAAAAGGCGGATGTTCTATTCCCGGCGCGTCCTGGGGATATTAAATGTAGATTACTCCTCTGATTTTCTTTGTGCGATACTCTCAGAAATATCAAACACACTAGTAAAGCGAGTCTTGAACGACAGTCATATTGAAATCGCAATCTACACAGACTGCTCAAAAAAATAAACGTGAGCTGAGCCTGACTAATACTCAAAGAATTTGCTGGTCAAGAAATCTAATCCATCTACCTAGCCCTGGCGGTGTCTCCAAGGCGGTGGCCATGTCTATGAGTGAGCTTGCGCCACAACGTCTTCCATTTGATGTAAGGAAATAATGTCTTCAAATGATGCTTTTTTATGAAGCCTTAAACTTACATCGTTTCATTTTCTGAGAAGAACAATGTCGCCCTGTTGGTTGTTCTCAGCTCTCTCGTGCGATTATGTGTTCCTTTCATAAAATATTCTCCACTGAATAAGAAAAGGGGTCTCATTACCTATAAATAGCGCCATTTCGCATAGCGCCAGGTGACCGAATTCAAAAGTTAGAATTTAAGAGTGTAACATGAAGGTAACATTTTTTCCAGAAAAGAAAACACTATTATACTCATCAAGTATTTCATCACAATTTAAATAGATATAATAAAAAATATCCATGCAATGCTAGCTCACTGATTACACATTTAATATGTATTATTACAAGTCGGCATGGAAAGTTGGAAGAAATTCGAGTGTGTCCGGCTAAATTATGTTATGATTCCAGGCACGCACCACCACGCCTTCTTACACCGACGATTGTCAATCATAATTAATAAAGGTACTTCAGTGAACATGTAATTATGTCTAGCTTTTCTATGAACAGGTGTAAATTGAATTAATATGTACATTAGAGTGTCTTATTCTTCATGCAAAAAAAAAAAAAAAATCGGTCCTTTTTTCGTTACGCCAAAATTGCTTTCTTTTACTGGTAAAGAAGTCGAACTAACTCTCGACATGCACTCCTTTCCACAAAAACAGGACAATTTGTATCTGAGCGCTTTGGGCAGAGTGGATCGAGGAAAAACCTACGCGTTTCGCTGCATGTTGCTGCTTCTTCAGGGATATCATGATAATTTAATAAATTTACACTTAACTGCTCGCGGCGAAGCATGACCGCATTTCTTAATGCTAGCTGACCCCAATCGGCACCAAGTCTCCCTTAAGGCGTTTTTCTTAGCTCAGTAAAGTGCTTCTTCTTTTTCTGATGCCAAAGTCGGGTGCCGTTAAGGTTCATAATTCTGATAGAGTTTATTATTTAATTGCGTTCATGATTCCACACAAGCCACTCATCTGAATACAGTTGATAAAAAATTATCATGATTGCTGTTGGTCGAGACAGGAGATTTTCTTTTTTTTAAGCGCTTCAATGTTTGTCTAAGGCTTTGTCACTTTCTTAAAGCTAGATTAAGATACAATTGCTGCCTATCATCGATAGACCTTCGGATATGAATAGCCTTGACCATTGATAAGTCCGCCGGATATCAAAGAAGTTAACACCCATGAACTTTCTACCATGCAGTCGTGGAAAGAGAACTTTTGCAGTATGTTAAGGGGCATGGGATGAACTCACAGCACTATATCACTAAACATATTTTGTTGAACTTAAGGAGAGTAACTCCGTTGTTTTTTTTTCTTCTTTAAATTGTTGGATTTGGAAGTTCTGATGGCATTAATTATATTCTAGACGGTCTTAAAGGACGCTCGAGTCGAACTCTTTGTATTGTAGAGAACCCTTCACTTGTTTTACAATGGAATTTTTCATTGATCAGGCTTTTGCAATTGTCATCCTGGCATGTCCCAAAAATCGTGTCTCTTTTGTAAAGCTCAGCCAGCGAGAGACTGCTTCCTCTGAAATCATTAGGAGGAATTGGCCACATGTAGCCCAGTGTCAGACACCTTGAGTAAATGTGGACCATCTAAGAGCTCTTTGGAGTTGAGTAGAATTCATGCCTTCCGTTTCGAAAACTTAAAATAAAGGTAGACGCCGGCAGTGTAGAGAGGTATCACCCCAACCGGTATCTCAAAAAGCAAGTGTGCATGAGAAGCTTTATTGACTGTGGGCTGCGCCCGAGTTCACTAAAACGCCTGGATAGGATAGGATAGGATAGGATAGGTTAGGTGGTAGCTGCCCTGATAAGGATAGCTCACTTGGACAACACGAAGGTCCGTTGTGATACCACATACACCAAAAATAACGGTGACCTAGATCCAGCTACTTAGAGAATCGTTGGGTAGCAACGATAAAGCTCCGAATGATACCGATCTCAACTTTGGATATATCCTCGGGAGATCCAAGTGAGTCGCGACCGAAGTACTTTCGCCTAATTCGGGCAAAAGCTGGACAATCAAGCATAAAGTGATTTGGTGATTCCACCTCATCATCCTCCATACAGCTGCAGCAGGATGGAGTTTCCAGTATATTGAGACGTACCGCATGGATACCCATGGGACAGTGCCCTGTCAAAACCCCAATGACCATTGATAGGTGAGCCTTAGTGAACCCAATTATTTCAGCAGACCTCCTGCCATCCACTTTCGGCCAGAAAGATCTTGCTACCCTGCAAGACGTGGTATCCGCCCAACGTTTGCTGAGCTGATTCGAGGCCCAGCTATGGAGGAGCAATCCACAGGTGGCCAGCGGGATCCCGAAGTCCCTACAGCCATCTTCATCCGGTTCAGTTGTACCGATGCGGGCTAAGAGATCCGCTTGACAGTTACCCGGGATATCACTATGGCCCGGGACCCAGATAATCTTAATTGTAAAATAATTCGATGCAATCGCAAGCGAGGTCAGGCACTCCCAGACCACCCTCGATCGCACTGTAGTTGAGCTGAAGGCCTTGATAGCCGATTGGCTATCAGAGTAGATGTTAAATTCCCTAACCGTGGTAGCACTGGATAGCATTCCATCCACCGCATCCTTAATCGCAGCAATTTCCGCTTGGAATACACTGCAGTGATCAGCCAACTTAAACTTGCGGCTTAAATTTAGCTCTTGACAAAATACCCCCCCCCCACCAACCTTTCCATCCAGCTTTGACCCATCCGTGAACAAGTTAACCGGTCCCATGCCCCAGATAATTCGTCTTCCCCAATCCTCTCTCTCTGGAATAACTGGGGTGAAGGTTGTATAGGGAGCTGTTATCGGCATACAGTAGTCCGTTCTGTCCGGGATGAAGTCGAAACTGGTAAGAAGGCTAGAGTGTCCGCGGTCAGAAAGTCTATATCCCATATCACGAAGCCTGACCAACGACCTTGCCGCGGCCGCCTTTCCCGCAATATCTACTGGGTATATGTTCAGCATGACGTTCAGTGCCAAGGTAGGCGTTGTTCTGAGAGCGCCACTGATACCGATCAGCGCCGTCCGTTGCACTGACACTAACATTTTGGAGGTGCTCGCCGTGTCCAGTGCTTTCCACCAGACCAGCACCCCATATAGCAGAATCGGTTTGACCACCATCTCATAAAGCCAGTGTACTATTCTTGGCGAGAGTCCCCATCTCTTTCCGATAGCTCCTCTGCAGCAGTACAAGGCAATGGCGGCCTTCCTGGCCCGATCTTCCACATTGGGTCTCCAGGACAGTTTCTTGTCCAAAACAATCCCCAAATATTTAACCCTATCAGAAAGTACCAACGGTACCCCTCCAATCGAGGGAGTTCTGAAATCGGGCACCTTATATCTTCTTGTGAAAAGGACCAATTCCGTTTTTCCCGGGTTGACCGCCAATCCACATGATTCAGCCCACCTAGCCACAGTATCCAGGTAGCCCTGAAGAACATCGCGCAGGGCGCCCAGAAATTTGCCTCTGACTAGGATAGCGAGGTCATCTGCATAGGCAACCACCCGACAACCATTGGCTTCCAGCTCCACAAGAAGCTCGTTGACTACCACAACCCAGAGGAAAGGAGATAGGACACCCCCCTGTGGCGTGCCCCTGCACACCTTCCTCTTAATTATGGCCCCTCCCCACTCCGCTGCGACAATTCTGCCGCATAGAAGTTTGCTAATAAATTCAACCAGAGCCGCCTCGACTCCTAAACCCACCAGAGCTCTTTCGATTGACCCCGGTAAGACATTGTTAAAAGCTCCCTCGATGTCTAGAAAGGCACCCAGAGCATACTCTTTGTGTTCTAGGGACCCCTCTATTTGCTTTACAATCGAATGGAGAGCCGTTTCCGTCGATCTGCCCTTGCAGTACGCATGTTGTGAAGCCGACAGTAACCCCCGAGGTATCCTTTCCCGTAGGTACAGGTCAATCAACCGCTCAAACGTCTTAAGAAGAAACGACGAGAGACTGATTGGCCTGAAATCCTTAGGTGATACATGAGAGCTTCTGCCGGCCTTCGGAATGAAAATAACCCTAACCGTGTGCCAAGACTTCGGGATATAGTTAAGCCTGAGGCAGTTAGTATATATGATGGCCAACCAGCGGCAGGAAATCCCCAAAGACCTTTGAAGCTGCGCAGGAATGATTCCATCCGGGCCCGGAGACTTATAGGGCTTGAACGACCCTATAGCCCAGGTTATCTGACTTTCCCGTATTGGAATGGCAGGCACTTCTGCATGGCCAACGACCGCCGACCATGCAGGCGAAGATCCCTGCGCAACTGGGACATCGGGAAAATGATTGTCCAGTAAAAGCCTTAGGGACTCCTCGCTACTCATCGACCAGTCCCCACCATCATCTCTCAGATACCCCAGAGGAGCGGGGTTCCTAGAGAGTATTTTTCTAAATCTCGCGGATTCATTGCAGCAAAAACGCCTGGATTGCCGAAATAATTTTTTGTGAGCCTCATAGATTGTCATATTTTCCAAACTCACAAAATCATCGGAACAAATCTAGGTTTTCGAAACCACAATTCCAGTCCGACTTTAGGTCCTTAGGTATAACAAACCTCCAAAGCACCTTTCTATTCAATTCATATTCTTTCATTCTTACTCGTTGCAGGTCCCGATTTTATGCCATGGATTGGAAATACCATAGAATTGCGAAAAGAAGCGCGCGCTTGTGGAGGACAACATTTGCTCTTCGAGAAGTGGTCAAAAAAGTACAATAGCAATATTTTAGGGCTTAAGCTGGGCAGCGATTATGTCGTTGTTGCGCTTTCCTATCCACTGGTGCACGAGATACACACAAGCGAAGTGTACGACGGGCGACCCGACAATTTCTTTCTACGTCTGCGTACAATGGGCACACGTAAAGGCATCACTTGCACTGACGGCCAATTGTGGCAAGAGCATAGAAACTTCGCAATGCGCCAAATGCGTCATGTCGGCTATGGACGTACCGAAATGGAGCAATACATTGAAAAAGAGGCGGAGACTTTACGATGCTACATTGATGCACTGTATGGGGAGCCTGTATGGCCGGGTACATTTCTAGCGCCGAGTGTGCTCAATGTATTATGGACACTAACTGCCGGCAAAGGGATAGATCGTGATGATAAGCGGCTACAGAAATTGCTACAACTGCTGGGTCGACGTGCCAAAGCGTTCGATATGTGTGGTGGCGTGCTGACACAAATACCTTGGCTGCGCTATGTGGCGCCCAATTGGACGGGCTACAATCTTATACGACAAATGAATCATGAGATGTATGCATTCTTTATGGACGCGATCAAAGAACATCGCACCAATATTACGGCGGCAAATTGCGACAGCGATCTCATCTACGCTTACTTACATGAAATGAACCAACGCAGTGCCGAAGTTGAAAATAGCACATTTAGTGAAATTCAATTGACAATGACAATTTTGGACTTTTTCATAGCTGGCTCACAAACTACCAGCAATACCACAGATTTGGCTTTAATGATGCTGTCACTACAACCCGAAGTTCAAGCGCGTGTGTATGAAGAAATCACATTGAATTCGACGAAACACAAAATAGAAGCGAATCTCTGCAATCGAGAGCATTTTCCATACACGAATGCATTCATTATGGAGGTTCAACGATATTTTAGTATTACTCCTGTAACGGGTCCCAGACGTGCTTTGTGGAATACAACTCTAGCTGGTTATTGTATACCAAAAAATACGACAATATTGATCGGTTTGCATTCGGTGCATATGGACAAAGCGCATTGGGGTGATCCAGAGTGCTTTAGGCCTGGACGTTTCCTCGACACAGAAGGACAAATTTTACGTAATGAATATTTTATGCCATTCGGGCAGGGTCGCCGTCGTTGTTTGGGTGATGCCTTAGCGCGTGCTTGTCTCTTTTCGTTTCTTACAACGATTGTTCATCACTTTCGCATAGAGTCGGATGAAGCAGCAATGCCGTCGACACGCCTACAACCCGGTATTACACTGACACCAAAACCATATAAAGTACGTTTTATAAGGCGGACTTGAGCTCACTGGAAGCTCTACGTAGAAGAAGCGGAAACATATTAATTAAAGCTTTAGAGCTTTTAGAAAATAACCTACTTAAGTTGAAAAAATCTGTGGATATTAAATTTGGCCGTTCTTGTTGAAAATGGGTTGGTGATTTGTGCGATACGGCAAGCTTTTACTTTCTGCTTTAGTTCTGCTTAGCCACTATGGTAGTTTGGCCAAGTTTAGCTTAAAACCCTAGTTATATCTGAAAAAGGTGTGATACCTGAAAAAGGTTTCAGTTAGAGTGGAGCGTCGCTGGTGTGAAATCTCAAAGTATTTACGAAAAAAATGAAATTGCAGATATGATGGCCAGGAGGAGACGTTCCGAAATGGGCATACATGAAGCGCATAGTTCTGTACGTCTATCATTGGGCGAACTCATGGAGAAAATCAAGGCAAGCACTATTAGAGCAGGAACGTGCTGGAAACGGCGGGATTTCCACACCTCAAGGGTCCATATTTGTTAGCGAAAATCCAGCTTATAGAATAAAGTAGCTTAAGCATGTAGAGTGCACTATCCAACCTTCTCGACTCAAGGTCTTTCCCTTTTCTGATGGACCCATAAGAATTGCCGCTGCCCAGGTTATCGTAAGTGTATGTGGGACTCATTAGGTTCGAAGTACTCCTGCTGATGTCAGCGTATCGTGAAGGCCACCTTTAACGGCCTTTGAAGTACTCAGTGACTCAGATTAAGTGCTCCTTCGGATGTCGTTTTCTTCATGAAAAAATAACGACCGGTCGTTTATTGTTTTCTTAGAGCTTTTGTACGGCATGACGCAATAGCCTCTATGATTGCAACACTGACACTGAACCCTAACTGGCGCCTTACTTAGCTTAGTTGTAGTTTTCACTAAAACAGAACTCAGTGCTCATTTTTACAACCGTGTTATTAATTTTTGATGGGCGTGTCCTTTTTTTTGTACAAAATTCTTTTGCAGACACAGTTCTATATGCCATTTTGGTCTGCATTTAGCCTTCAGTTCATCTTAAAAGGTATAAAGGTTGAAAGCTCTGATCATTTGGTGGAAAACCAATTTGTCTTTAAGAGACGTGAGGTCTCCGCCACCCTGCATGAATGCCTCCTTCGACCCTCCCTGATTTAGGTGCGAGTTTTGTAGCAATTTTGAAAAAAATTGCATTTGGATCTCGGTAATTTTTTTATAAAAAACTTTGAATTGTTCGTACAATATTATATTAGGTTATAGGTAATTTTTTCTTTGCTAAAGCAACGCTCACATAGCCACTATGGCAGGCGAAGCTTTCTTACTTCGGCAGCATGACGATCCGTTATTACACCACAAAAGATAACGGTAACGTGAGTTATATCTACTTTGAAAGTCGGTGGTAGAAACATCTAAGTTTATGAGGAGTATTATTCAGCAGTGATTGTCGATCTTGGCTGCGGCAATAGTCATCCGAGCGTATAGTAGATCCTTTATTTGTACGCGCATTGAACGCCTTTTAGTGCCTTATTTGTGGAAAGCAAGATGGTTGATTCGATTGCAAGCTTTTCTTACCGTGCCAGCCACTTGGCGCCCGAGCAGGACGGTGTTAATTGATTGAAAATTATCGGAGAGCTCCGTTAACTGGAAATTTTTTTGCGAATATGGCAGCAATCTCAGACTGCTTTAATGCTTATCCTTCGACTACGTCTTCCATAATCTAGAATAATGCTAGAAGAGAGTTAATTGAGTCAGGAGTGTAATAAAAGTTTATTACAAAGTGTAATATTTTTGTTTTATGCGTTTGCGAAACACTGCAACGCAAAGATGAAAATGTAAATAACAACAATAATAACAGCAGCATCATTTAATTCGTTAGTTATATTTATAAATTGTGTTTGTGTGTGTCTATGTGTTTATGATCGTTTTTCTTTTCGCTTATTGCTTGTAAGTGATTACATATAACAATTAAAACTTAAACTTTGAAATATATTTTTATTTTATTTTTTCATTTTTATCTTACATTTAAAATCACTTTTTTTAACAGGTTCACATTTTTCATTTCGTTACACGGTGTTCAACAATCTCTATTTTGAAGTAATTTAACTTTCCTTTTTGTTTTTAAATATACATATTTATTTTACATTTAAACTTATTTGTATTTATACATCTATATACTCGTATGTATGCTGCATTGAATTCAAACTTAGCTTAAAATGTTAAACATTAATAAATCGCAAAATTTTTTAGCTTTTGAACGCTCCGATGCAATACCTTAACATTGCACCATGCTCTTCATACCTACAAACAAATAAATTCTCTCTGTCTACAAATCATACAATTCGCCATATCTGTGCCATAAGCAGTTAACAGCCTAAGTCGCCTGTAAAAGTAAAGCACTTAGGCTGCTATTGCTTGTGGCTAAAGATAATGTCCTCATTCATTCATACAATTGGTAATCAGCTGCGCAAGCGCGCACGCTTCAGAAAGTTCGTGGATTTGCGCTACCAACAAACAGTGAATAAAACTAAAGCACTAATTTAAAAACTTCTTTAAATATGTAACTATAATAATTAATCGAGGTTACTCAAAAATATTTTTATTAAAAACCTTTTGAAATATCTTTCCTGAATACACATATTTCATATAAACTTGGTCTGAAATTTTTTAACATATGACAACATTGTAAAATTATGTTTATTAGCAACACTTCAGTAGAAGACCTAAGAATGCAAGCGCATTATTTATATAGAAAAATACACCCAGTTAAACCTAACCTAACCTAACACCCAAAAGTGGGCAAGATGTTTCGAAATAGTAGCTGATAGGACACAGGAATAAGTACAATAAGGTTATGTCCAAACACCAGGTGGCAACTCTAGTAAGAAATTTTAGAAATTTTCTTTAATAGAACTAGAATATATATATCAAATAATTGGTCACTTAGCAAAAACATACCTGAAGCATCACTCATACAAGGGAGGCTCGAATGGGCCCAGCCGGTACCCCTATATCACTAACGGTTAAGGCGCTTAATGCGTTTATCGGTTTATCGATAACTACTATCGACTTGTGTATATCTCTTGAACCAAAGCAAATGATAAACTTTTTATTTTTGCAGTATATAGTTACCCGGTAATCGGTAGACAAAATTGTCCTATATCTCTTTAAAAAAGAAAGGAAGATTTTTCAAAACTTTTTTTGTATTACATAGGTACCCACTTGTAGATTAATCCACAATTTGATATAAAGGTTCATCATTAACCCTTCAAGGCGAAAACGGAACTTCATCGGTACATAAATGACGCAGCACCTTATCTGCCCTATATCTCTTGAACCAGGCAAAATTTTTTAAACTCTTGTTTTGCTTTAAATAGCCACCTATTTGTTGATTAATCCACAATTTGATTCAAGCGTGCTGACTACTAACGGCTTTTTGTGTATGTCTCTTAAACCATGCAAAATTAAATAAAATTGTTTTTGCATTATGTAGCTACCTACTTGTAGACTGGGCACAACTTGTTTCAATGTTCCAACATTTACGGTTAAGGCGCTAAGTGCATTAATCGTTTTTTCGATTACTTTTGTCCATCTCTTCAACCAAGCCGATTTAAATTTTGTCTTAATAAGCAAATAGGTACACATATAATGCAGTAAAAAGTGAAGAGAATCTTGCTTGGTTGATATTGGACAATTGGACAATTAAGTGCTGGGTCATATGTGTACCGATAAATTCACATTTTTCATTGAAGGGTTAACAATAGAAATTTTTTTTTAAATTGTGGGTTAATCTACAGGTGAGTATTTATAAATTGCAAAAACAATTTATCTTTGGTTCAAGAGATATACACAAAGGGACAGTATTAATCGAAACCCCGATTAATGCACTTAGCGCCTTAATCGTTAACGGTAGAACTTTGAGTGAAGCCGTGCCTCAATCTATAAGTAAGTAGCTATGTAATGCAACAAAAAAATATTTTGAAATTTTGCTTGGTTCAAGAGATATACACAAAAATCAGTTAGTCAGCACTAATCAAGCAACCGATAAATCACACGTAAAAATTGAACCGTTATTGATGAAACCTTGAATCAAATTGTGGATTAGTCTATAATTAGATGGCTATATAATGCAATAAAAGAGTTTGGAAAATTTAGCTTGGTTCAAGAGATATAGGTCAATTAAGGTGCTGGGTCATTTGTGTACCAATAATTTCATACATTTGCCTTGAAGGGTTAATGATGGATCTTTATATCAAATTGTGGATTAGTCTATAAGTAGTTAGCTATATAATATAAAAAAAAAGTTGAAAATGGAAAAGTTCTCTGATGACAGTTCCAGGAAACCAGCTGTAAGAAGGAGAATGGACGTTAATAAGTTTATTTTTAAAAAGTTGCTTTCACCTCACAGCTGAATAGATCCTTTGTGTCATGTGGGGATAATCTGCACGGGGGACATATATACATCTAGATCGAGTTGAGGCAGAGTGACGCGCGTCTTCCTGGGAAGTGTGCCTGCTTCCTTTGCGATGCCTGAAAATGCGTGACTACTTAAAGGAAGCCCACGACTTTGTGTACAAGGCCAGCTAGAGCTAGCTCCCGTTCCTCTGGATGCTTTGGATGTGTTGTAAATAATATGAGGCCGGATGTCATCTCTGCCGGAATGCAGGATGTTGCCAGGAACTTAACTTGATCCAGTGAATTTTTTGTAAATCGGTGCTCCCTCTCTTTCGGACCTTGCAGAACGTTGCTTGTATTTCCCACAATGCAAGGCGGAATAATCAGGATTGCACTTGGCCGATATGGTGGCTTTCCCATCTAAATTAATTACAAAATCAGCGAAATTGTTGTGAACATATTTTATGTAATAAAATTAAAGAAATAAAAAAATGTATTGTTTATAATTTGTGTGTAATATTTTATTTAGTTTGGACCCCTCTGAAGAAATTGGTTTCAGAAATTTTCAACTTACTCACTTGCCGATACTACTGTTATGACGCGTGGATATGACGGTTGTGCCCAAAAAAATTCATTCCAAAGTCTTTATGCTTCCAAAACAGACGCAGAGTTTCTTTCCACACGGATAAAGGAGCACCTCTGTGAACAGAACATGAGATACGCCACGCATGAAACAGCCATGAAATGCGTTCGTGTGAATATTGGAGACAGTCAAAGTTAATCGCAGTACAATAATCCAATCTGCCTAGAGAGACCTGCGAGACTCGCGTAACTTCGTTCTAAATAGCATTTTTCTGAAGGCCCTTAGATGAAGGCTATAAAACACTGTATGTGGTTGTTTTTTTACTTGAAGATTCATCATCAAAATTATTGGAGATTCCATCTAACTTTGAACCCAGCAGTATTTAAAGAAGTGAAACAGCAGACCTCGATCAAAGTTGTAAACCCGATTTCTGAACTCGTCATAGAGATTAACAGTTTGTGTGCTAAATGGACTTATAAATGCTTCCTTCGAAAGATCCTGAATTTTACAAATATTTTGTTTAATCCCATTCCTAAGTAAGTGTTCCAAATTTTCCTAGATGGAAATTTGCAAATCTTGCATATTCTACTAGGAGCTCAGAAATTAAACGCAAGCAGCAGCGGAAACATTTGCCTTATAAAATGCTCCTAAATGTATGCAACATATTAACGACGCGCTTCCGCTCCAATGATTGTGTTTCCGCTGCACGTTGCTAATATGTAGCATACGTTTAGGGGAATTTTATAAGCAAATGTTTCCGCTGCCGCTTGCGTTTAATTCCTGAGCTCCTAGTAGAATATGCAATATTTGCCAAATTCTGGATTTTTTAAACTTCGGCTCGTCAGGGCTCCTTGTACGCATTATATACCCTACTGCAACAGTTGAATATAATCTGATCTTGCTTTGATGGAATTGGATTTTTATCTTTATTTGTATGTTTCTTTAAATATGCTGACTCTTTTTTTTTTGGTGCTGTTTTTGATTTCGTTTTATATCGCTTATTTTTGTGTTTGTCTCTTTAATTTTCTACTAGATCTCTATAAATCAAATCAGAAAAATATTCACCTTAAACTGGTAACTGTGATAAATTAGGCCACATGTCCGTAAGCACTATGCAGAAGTTCCGCATCCAAGAACTCGTGCTACTAATCTAAAAGACAACGAAAAGGGCCGCAGCATTGGCATGAACCGTCGGTAAGTTCTTATAGCGAGTTATGCCGGGTAAGCCCTCTTCTTAGAGTTCACTAGCCAATTCTTACATAATAGAAAAGTATACCCTCCCAAGGACGCGCGCGTCACTTCGATCGGAATATTGGTGTAGGTTAAACTCTTACTTAGATACTTAAGTTCAACCCCGATAAACGTAACATATTTCAGTCATATTTCTGTCTCCACGAACCATCTTTTCTATGATATTATAGAATCATCACCTCTAACACCAATGTCTTTATGCTCTAACTCTGTCGAAACTGCCAGTCTCCTTGGACTTCCGTTAGAGGATATGGGTAATAATTTGTGACTTAATATTGGATAAGGCAAAGTAGGGAGGAGGAGACACATTATTCAAATAATACAACGAATAGGACGGTTCGCTCTCAAAAAAAATTTATAGAATTTGACGCAGTTCGAAAATTTAATGGCAAGTGTTCACTTAAACGGGTACGACTAATCTAATGGAGCACGGTAAGAGCATCAGGCTACATAGGAGGTAAGTACTCCCCCCCAAGGACCCTCTTCCAACTCAACTTAGATCTGAATATTGATTGGTATACGTGAAACTCTTACTTATTACGATTCAACACCGACACGTAACGTATTTCTTTCGTATTTGTGTTTCTTTCCGCCATCCTATTGCGTGAATTGCGGACGCCCGTTTTAATAAAATACTGAACATTTCACCAGGTACTCAGAACCGAACAACAAGCTACACCGGAAACAATATTTTCTACTTTGCGCCTAAAGGTATGCTATGTTTATGTGTTTTTAGAAATAAAAATAAACAGAAGAGGGCTGTTTGAAATAAGAAACTAAATACTCACGAAGCATTCTTTTTGTTAAATTATAATTTTTTACTAAATATATGTTGGAAGTTAGCGAAAGTGAATGTCATTTCGAAATAAATACTTATAACATACTTTCAACGCACTGCCTATTTTTCCATACACACACATAAATAAAATAAAATAAATATAAATTTTTTAGTTTTCAAATATTTTTTTTTATTCATTTGTACATCTAAATTACTAACAACTTACACGCAAGCTTAAAAACTAACATAAAATAGAATGATTGAAAAAAGCCACAAAATTTGCTTAAAAAAGCTAAATTGCGTTTGTGTATATTTTATAAAAAAAAAAACATATTAAAATTAATCATAATAGTGAAAGAAAATTAAACAACAACAACAAATAGTTTTTATGAATATTTTAAATTAGAGATAAACATAAAAGCTAAGTGTAATAAAAAAAACTACTGCTTAAACCGATAAAGCCTAATTGCAAGTACATAAAGTACAAACATACATTCATACATACATACATATATATTACATTAATTTGAATTATTAATAACAATTAATATTAATAACATTATAAGACTATTTAACATTAATCATTCAATCAACAAAGGTTTTTTAGTAAAGAATTATACATGATTTTTTTTCTATATGCTATTTGGATTTATTAAGATTTCTTTTTTTTTTGCTTTTTTATGTTTTAAACTTGTGTACAGTTAATTATACTTAATTTATACAATAGTTTTCACAAAAAATCAGGTAGTTAACTTTTATTTACACTTTGATAAGCAGCAAACATTTTTGTTTAATTTTTTGTAAATTTTTCCTTTCAAGTGCTGTGTGTGCAATTTTTTTTTATTTGTGTACATCCACCGAAGAAATTTTTTAAATATAAAACTTACATTTAAATTTATTAAAAAAATTTTTTTTCGAAATATTTTTTCGCAGGTTATTTTTTTTTAAAGAAAGCGCATAGAAATCTCAAAAATATAAGAAGTTTATTATTTATGCATAGCAAGCAAATAAAACTTTTAAATCAAGTAAACTAAATATTTTATGTGATGTTTGTGTGGATATTAAATTTGAAAAAGTATATGGTTTTAAGAAATAGTTACCTAATTATTATTTTTTTTTAAATCTACAAAAAATTAGTCTAAATCCACTTGCTTTTAGTATTAAGTTGAACACATTGTGGTTATGTAATTTTAATGAGGTAAGTGCAAAAAAAAAAAAAAATATAAACTGCGTTTTAAAAGAGGCATTCCATGGCAATCCAGGCTGCCGATAAATTTCGCATCATCGGTTTCGCTGAAATCTTTACCTTTTGCTGTATATTTAAAAAAAAAATGTTTCTATGGTTTTTCTATACTTTTCAACGAATAAAATTTTTAAAGTTAAAAACACTTTTTTTTACTATTTTTTTAACATATATAATTTTTTCAAAAAATTTGTTCTATTTTCTAATTTCGTGCTTTTTGAAAAGTGTCTAGAAAGCTGTTGCAAACTTTTCACTCAGTCGTGAAATACTAATTTTAAGAAATAAGGTTTAAACAAAAACAAATTAAAACAGGAAAACAATTTTAAATATAACTCAAAAAATTAAAAAAAAAAACCAAAAATTATAAGTTATAAGTTATAATTAAGCCATCATCAAAATAAACATACAGTTTGTGCTTCGGAGAGTGTTATTAATGTACGGAAAAATTTGCCTTTACTATCCAAACTGAAGCAAAATTAAGAAAAACAGCAAAAAAATAAAATAAAAACCAAAAAAAAATTTTGGAATTTTTTTTTGCTGAACTTTAACTTAAAAAAAAATCAAAAATTGTTTATAGAAAAAAAATGGACTTATGGTAAACAATTTGCCAATATTTTTATTAGTACGGAAAAATTTGCTTTTACTATCCAAACCGAAGCAAAATTAAAAAAAAAAAACAGTAAAAAAAACCAAACAAAATTTCGGAATTTTTTTTTTGCTGAACTTTCCGGTTAAATGAGGATATGCTTTTTTTAACTTAAACAAAAAAATCAAAAATTGTGTATAAAAAAATGGACTTATGGTAAACAATTTCTCACTAGGACGAGGCTAGTCGTCCGAAATGTTTATTTATTTACCACAATGAAGTTAACTGAGAAAAAAAAAAACAGCAAATAAAAGTAGTAAAAACAAAATCACAAAAAATTCTGAAATTTTTGTGCTGAATTTTCCGAACAAAAGGACAGCCAAATATTAATTTAGTTAATAGTCAATAACACAAGATTAAAAAAAAACGAAATATTTATTATATAAAATTTTACGATTGGCTGGATTAAAAAATTAAAATAAATTTAAAAATTTTTTCAAAACATACCACAAGACGTCCAAATTTAAGTGAAATCAGTGATTAAAATCTAACAGTTGTATGAGTTAGCATGGAATGCCCCTTTTTTGTGTTAAATTAAACATCATCGGCGCATGCGCATACTGCAGCATATTTGACATTTCTAAAAGTAAATTATCAATTCGTAAACCGTTGTAATTGGCGAAATGTCAAAGCCATAAAAACATATGTACAGGAATCAATTTTGCTCAAAATTTTTGCTTTCACCTATGAAAAGGGGTTTTTAGCCCCTAATCTTGTTTATGATGTTCTCTATTCTGAGTATGCAGTTGTTGTATGCATGAATAGATCTATAACCTGAGTTATATCTCGCGTGATGCGTATGTTCCTGTCATGAAATATTCCCGAAGATTCACCAAACAAAAAAAAATCGCGCTGACAGCGTTATACTTTTTTCTTTTAATCTGCATAGTTACGTCACATTATCAAATTCATTTACAAAATATAGTATAATGACAATAGCAAGCAATATAATTGTACAATGTCATTGTTCAAAAGAATCAATTACTCGCTCGCACATTATATATGATCTCAAGAACGAGCTTGAGAGAACTTTGATAATGTGACGTCACGCAGAGTTTGGTTAGGCCATATTGAAAAAAAATAAAATTTGTGCTGCGTCTTGTATTTTGATTTTCTTGACGAAACATTTCAACTTCAGACACTTCGCACAAAATTAGTTGAAAATTTTTAAATTTATAAATTTTAATTATTATCACAAATAGGTAATGTTTTGTTTTGATGATTTAGATGTAAATGAAAACAAAATTATTTAAAAATACTTGCAATACTAAAAATAGAAGTTTAAGATTAAAAATACCAATCACCTGAACATTTATATAAATATAACCCATAGCATATTTATAACACTACTTATATGGAAATGTTTATTTAAATATTTATGTCATACCATTTTTATCAGGGATCGTTATTGTTAAAAGTTTTATGATAAAAGTCGCATGTCAATATTTATTTTTTGGATATAAGAATGGGGAAAGGAACATGGATAGGGATAGTGATGGGGATATAGAAAGGGATATGAATATCAAAGCAAAGTTAAAATAAATCGTTAAAAAAACTATGATACAAGTAAAGAGAGGTATTTAAACTTCTCTCTCTTCTCTGCCATTGCTTTGCGGATAAAACAATTGTGATATCTTATCCGTCAAATGCCTGACAGGATGTTCCATATGGCTGCTTTTACGCGTTTTGACATGGTGGCGCATAGGGCCGGCTATCTTCATGATAGAAAGAGATACAGAACGAGACTGCGATAGTCAATAAAAAATCAGGTGATCCATTCTTTTGTAATTTTGACGTCTATGCAGAAGTTATCACACTTGCCTTATCCACAATGGCCATTACCGCTATTTGACATAAACTGTGATTTTGACATTCCCTTTTGAAACAGCGCTACCATATCCTTAAAAAATAAACATCCCAAAACAATATTTTTGTTTGCAATTCTACTTGCCCCTTTAGCTCACATTTTTCGCCTATTTTTTTAACGCAACAACTGTCCGTTCGTTTTCGAATTAATATAACGATTGCTCCGAACATAACCCCACCGCAAACATGCATTAGTTTCTTTTCAACTCTTGGATGCTAAGCCATTGCTAGGACAAGCAGCTTGTCACTGATTTTAAGGCTTAGCACTATTATTTAGCTGAGTGGCCTATTCGATTGCACGTTTAAATTGCGCTGTACATGACCAGGGTGTTCCCCGCCTTGCCAAGTAATGGTACCCTGGTCGTAGCAAAGTTACTCTGGCTAAGAAGTGATTAATAAGCTTAAGTGTGGTGAGACAGATTTGCCAATTTTACTCAGAGATTCTACAAGGAGCAAAATCTGCAGTTCCTGACTGTGAGGCTAATAGATGCAGCAATTCCTATGGGCAGATATCTAAAGAAACAATGAAGTTCAGTTGATAAGACTGAGCAATATTAATACCTTGAAATATTTAAAGCGAGTTTGTTGAAACGTTCAAAGATAGGGAAAAAATTCCATTTGAGGTGAAGTCTGAGGCCGCGCTGAACCAGTCGCATAATCAAAACCGTAATATACCGATACGGTATTGAAAGTTACACCGTATATATATATATATATATAAATCGCTCCTACTAATAATAAGCGAAGAGGAGGAGTATATGGTGTAGCCAGGTCAAAAGACAAACTGCTTGGAAATTGTTTGCAAGGTGATTTTTCCGCTTAAGAGATCACAATTTAAGGAGCACTACTCTCCTCCTTAAAGGAGTATACAGATTTTGTTTTAGTTTTTGAATGAACACACTTTTTAACAGCTCTGCGATTATTTATCTTTTAAATATTGATAGTTGAATAAAAATGCCTTATAAAAAATTTAAAATTTCCAAAACAAAATTTTGTTGAGGTGGCAATGTTTATTCAGAATTCGACAAATTGTTTATCTGGCAACCATTACCGTTTATGTCAAATATGTCAAAGTGAGCCATCATCCCGTCGCAAAGATCCTGACCCAGATAAACAATTTTGCATGTTAATGCAACAACGACTTAAGCCAGATAAATCCAGACAGAAGCCTGTAGTGGAATTCATTAATTTTTAACGATGCGATTTGTCGAGATTTTATTTAACGATTTTGTTGCTTGCCTTATCGACTGTACTATTCACTAACTTAGTTTTAACGACTCGAAAAAAATGACATTTAAATTTCGTTTTAATAATAGAAAGGTGGCAGCATAGTTTAACGAAACCTGACAAATGCGGAAAGCACAAAAGGAATGCCAAAAATAAATAAATTCCATATATTAACTGCTTTTAAAAGTCATTATTGTTTATTGTGAAGTTTTTACCTATTTTAACAAAAGGTAAGTAAATGCGGTATATTCTTGTACCCCATCAAGTTGAGAAATATTATCATGAGCCAAGTATGGGTTTAGTCGGTACAGCCTTCGAAACTCCGTTGCATTTAATTGGAATGGGTTATCTACTTCTCTAAGAACGCGTCTGTCCACTGGCGATGGACTTAGTAATTCTTCATCTTGTGAAAAAACGTACGCCAAGTACTCAAATGCCATTTGATTTATAAATAAAGCAGCTTTTCGTGTTTGAAAGTATTTAGTTAAAGATTCGATTTTCTTTTTTTAACTAAAATTGCCAGAAATATTAAATTCGTGATTTTTAACTCAGCCAATTTACTTTCCGTTTATTTAACAACACAGCTGATTGTCGATAAGCAAATATCGATACAAAATATTTACTGAATAACGAAATCGTTATAGTTATCGATTCGCAAATCAAGCGATGGCAAATGTCGTTAAAAAAGTTAGTGAATTCCACTACTGGTTCAATTTGTGAGCCAGATAATTTGTTAATTTCTTATCTTTAGTTTGGCAACGCTGCCTTCAATAAACACACTTTTTCAAAAATAGATATAGCTGCTTCGTACGTGTTAAATGAACCCCAACGGCAACATCTGCCTATCACAAATGATGTGTAAAAAAATATCGCGACCTCTGCTTCTCAAGTCTGCCAATGATCCAGAGCATTCCCGTGAGAATTGAGCGTGATGCAGAGCTGGAAAACTCACTGGATGATGGCTATTGTTTTCGTGTATCATGGTTAAAACATATCTATGGAAGTGGTATTATAAATATGCGAAGGGGTATATATAGCACACACAGCACTTTCGTTTCATTAACGCTTTAAGCTTAACATTTCCTACGTATCGCTTAATATTTTTTCTGCCTTTTTTATATTTTTTTAAATATTATTTAAGTGCTTATTTTTTTGTAACATTTTTTGCTTCTTCTTCGTTTTTTTAGTTTGTTTCTAAATTAATGCATAGAATAATGCTTTTCTTTAATAATGTTTAACAATTTAAAATATATATATATATTTTTCGAACACATTGTTTGCTGTGTTGCTTCTTTGTTTTTTTTTTTTTTCTTAGAATACTTAGATTTCAATGCTATTAAATTAACATTTATATTTAAATTTACATTTATATATATATATGTAATTACTTAAGTAAAATGAATAAACACTTAATGCCTATATCAATATACATATATATACTTATTTATATATATCTACATATATCCATTTTAAAAATATATCATTTTTCTTTTTGCTCTGCCTAACAAACTGCTTATATACTTAACATACATACATACATATGTAATTAAATACATAACTTAACGTTTTTTTGCATACATACTCTACGTTTCTTACATACATTCTGCATTAAATTGCAAACGTGAATGTGAAACGAAACGTAAAATCCAAAAGTGCTACGAAGTAATTTTTTCTTTTTACTGTAAATATATATATATTTTTTTGTTTTTGTATACATATGTATGTATATATTTATGTAGCTTATCATCCCAATTTGTGTTATCCATTTATTTATATTTTTTTATTTAAATTTAATTTAAATCCTAAAAAAACCAACCCTGGATTCTTTTACGCGTCATTTGACAACAAATCAAAATCGTCTCCTGCCGCCTTTGAAGCGCTTTCGTCATTCATATATATATATATATATATATATATTTTTTTTTACAAAACGTTCCTATATATTTATATACATACACAAAAATACATATACATACTTTCAGCCCCGTTGGATTTATACTTTCCGTTTTGCATGCAGCATTTCCATGAGTAGCGTCTGTGTGGGCGCACTACCGGCGCAATGTTTCGAATACAGATGATCTTCGCCACGTGATGCCATCGCATGTATATCGGGCAGTATGCTGAGAAGTCTGCGGAATTTGTCCTGTAGGGAGAAATTTGTTTTAATATTTAATTACTTTTAAATTATTGAGGATTATGGGAAGCGAATGATGAGCTAAGAGGAATGTTGAAAATTTTCCGATATACCCATCATCTGGTAGGACATAGTTTACTGCGTCTGCTAGAAGATAACGAAGAAGCGACGTAGAAAGACTGTGCTAGCGAGTTGTGAAAAAAGAAGGAAAGAGATGGTGGATGAGAGTGAGAGAGAGATAGGGAGGAGAGAGGATTTTTTTTTTTTGAAAATGAATATACTTCTTTTTCTGACAAAACACACTTCGGATAAGACAATTCCCATCGGTATAAATACTTTTCCAGCCCTGCACATAGGCCTTTCAAGGACCCACTGGGGTGCTCTTATAGTCTCTAAATTCTTGATGTAGTAGCTACCGTAATTCGCACCACTTCATAAAGTCAATACACTTACCTATAGCCATTATTTCGAGCTTGGATATTGGCGTAAGATCTTAAAAAAATAGTCCACAGAGAGTAGATACTAACTCCCCAGCGGGTTAGGGGGTCAGAATATACCCGCGGGAGGTATGCCTGTCGTAAGAGGCGACTAAAATACCAGATTCAAGGGGCTGTGTAGCGCAACCCTTCAGGTTGCCAGCGCAATATATAGCTTCTCCAAACCCAATTGTCAACCTCACCTATCCGCGGCGAATCCTGTTTCACTAACAGACGAGGCTCTGGTGACCCCAAGCTCTTCCTGGAACTTGGGGGTGGGGAGGGAGGGATGGCCTGAAGGTTTAATGTGGCCATATAAATCGTTCCCGAGATGATCGGGCTAGCACCTTAATGGTGCTGTGTTACTGGAGCGTACCGGATCTGTATCCAGCAAAGGACCATCACATCGATAACACTCCCCAAAGCCTTCGGGGAGTAATCTTATCGCTACAACAACAACAACAGTAGATACTAACCTCGGCAAATTCTACACGCTTTCCTGCTCCTAAATATAGCTACAGCCCGACAATAATCGGAAGCTACTAGGATTGAAAGGGACGTCTCCGAGCCATTCGAAAGCAAACGCTAAATGAGGGCAAACGAAGAATTTGCTGTGATCCAAGAGAGAATCAATGCATTTGCGCCTTCGCAGGCACGTCACTGTTGCCGGGTATAAATTCGAGACAGTGAAGGACTTCGTCTATCTGAGAACCAGCACTAACAGCGAAAGCAATGTCAGCTTAGAAATAAAACGAAGACTAACTCTTGCCACCAAGTGATACTTGCGCTGGACTGAAAAGTAAAATCCGCTATCGACGAACAAAAATTACGCTTTACAAGTCGCTCTTCGTACCTGCCCTGACGTATGGCTCGAAACCATGGACGGTGTAGAGAGAAGATGATATGGCTTTTGGAGTGTTGGAGATAAAAGTTCTCCAGAAGGGAAGATCTCCACGCTCTTTCTTAAGCGCTGACCACAACATATTTGCCCTGATTATAGTACTTATGCTTGTACGGAGCTCAAAAGAGAACCTCGGTTTATCTACCAAATCTCTTTCTGGAAGGAAGTGGGCGGTCGTTCCGTTCCTAGCCACCTCATCATAAACACACGTTCCTCATCTTTAGGTACATCGACCTAATGATTTACTGCACCGCAGATTGTTTTCATTTCAGTATTATAGTCCCAGGTCCGATCCAAAGTTACCTATCAAGGTTAGAGACGTTGTGTAAAGATCCTCCCTAGCATTATTTCAATTTGAAGTAGACTTAGTACCCAATAATTCCCTTAAGGGGATGTGGGTATGAGATTGCCTGTTGGACCTTCAGACTACTTCAAAAGGCAGGACATTCGAACGCTTTAAGGGTTGGAGGAACAAACAGCGATTTCTGAGAAATAACGCGAGTTTTGAACGTGGCTTCTTAGTGATAGCGATTTATTTTCTCCTGCGATTGCGGTTCTTGATGCGTGACTGCGAAAAACACCCCCAGCGAGTTAGGGGGTCAGAATATACCCGCGGTAGGTATGCCTGTCGTAAGAGGCGACTAAAATACCAGATTCAAGGGGTTGTGTATCGCAACCCTTTCAGGTTGCCAGCGCAATATATACTTTCTCCAAACCCAATTTTCAACCTCACATATCCGTGGCTAATCCTGTTTCATTAACA
Organism: Eurosta solidaginis; assembly: GCF_040869045.1. Taxonomy (NCBI): domain Eukaryota; kingdom Metazoa; phylum Arthropoda; class Insecta; order Diptera; family Tephritidae; genus Eurosta; species Eurosta solidaginis. Next base: position 20,601,577 of record NC_090323.1, read on the forward strand.
GCCGAGACTCTGGCGACCCCGAACTCCTCATGGATCTAGGGGGTGGGAGGGCAATATGGCCAAGAAGGTCGCATGTGGTCATAACAAATCGTTCCCGAGATGGTCGGGCTTGGTACCGGAACGTACCGAATCTGCATACGGCAAAAGACCATCAACATCGATAACACTTCCCAAGGCCTTAGGGGAGTGTCTTTATGGTTACAACAACAACAAAACTGCGAAAAAGACACAAATGCCGTTACAGCAGGTCAGCCAAGGCGATTTCCTGGCATCTGTCACTGCAATTTACTGCCATCCAAGGCGAATTCAGTAGAGGTGGTGTCATCCCAACAGCTGATTGCTTCTTCTTGATAATTTTCCATACAACGCCTTGTACTACAACATGTCAGTTAATCGAAATCAATGAAAATTTTCTTTTGACTTAACATTCTTCTGCACGGCGAATTGGTTGAATTCGCTTTGCCACCACCTGGTATGGATGCGCCTTGCTGCCATCTTTAAGAAGAAATTTTGAAAATTCTTTCTCTGAAACAACAGTTAGACTTTCGCAGTAATTGGATTAAATATAACATTAACCGGGGTACCGAAGCTGGGTGGGTTAGACGTCGAGCTAGTCTAGGCGCCTAACTACAGGTGAGGCGCTGCTGGCGGGATGACGGCAGGATAAAATTGTTTTCGATATAATCGGATTAGCACCTTTAAGTTCTAACTCCGGATATATCTGTTGTAAAGCTCTACATGAAAAAAAATGTGTCAAACACTATCATGTAGAACATTGCGATGAACTCGGACAATGTCATTTTAACTTACCGTCACTGATGGATAACAGGTAAGTGTGTAATCTAGAAGCGCCGCTTGCACGTTCTCTTGGCCTTCCAAAACTGTTTTCTTGTTAACAATGCCTCGCACATCTAGAGATAAGAGTTATATATCAATAAATTGTAATATGACAATATGATTTGATATGATACTTGAGAGACCCCTAGTTGTTTTTGTTTCACTCTTACCTGGATTGAGTAGAATTAGGAATTTCATACACACATAATCGCCCATATCGAATTTCAGATCTTGTAAACGATTTTGCAACTCATTGAAGTAATCAGCCAATTGCGGTACACCGAGTAGACCGAGCCAAAGCAGATTGAATACTTGGCCGTTATTTAATTGCGTCTCATCAGGTAAACCGTTGTGTATTCGCTGATGTAAATGATCTAACACTAACATATCGGACCAGGAATGCTGCAGCAGTTTCATTTGGTCATCGACCTGTAAGAAAAGATTAAGGCAACAGTTTAGTTATATGAAGCTTGTGGTTTGCCGTCTCCAAAAGCCATAAAAATTTAAAAATAATGGGGATGAGATTTCACCCAGTATAATCTTATGTTCAATCTTTCTGGATTTCCTTTCATTGGCGAGATAAACGGAGTTTCCACTGAAAAGAGTAGTGTGATTCACTACCATCCAACTCACTCACTTCCTAGGTGTTGGACTATTGTTAGCTCTTTCTGATGCTGTGATCTTAATAAAAAGGTGGGCATCATTATTTATATGCTTATACATCTGCCTGTTGGCCCGACGCACAGTGGCGCCTTTTGAGTTTTTTCTTTGCAAAAATCATAACTTTTGAACCAATGAAGACATTTTAAAAATTTAAAAAGCGAATGAAAGCTAACTATTTTAAGTTTTATTGTGTTAAAGCTCAGAACGATACAGAGTGCTTCAAAAAAATACGTCAAAGTCGAAAATTTTTAGAAAAATGCAAAAACAAAATGTTTTTAGTAAAAAATAAAAAAAATAAAATGAGATTTGTATTATAATGACGTATTTCAGCATTAAATAAGATAAACTTATGGCTGATAAGATAGCGTGGCACTGCCCACTTATGATAAAAAGTTTGATCTTAGTAACCGCTTTACCAATTTGTACCAAACTCGATAGACGTATTGATTTCTATAAAAATTTAATACTCGTTTGAAGGTGAAATGCCTAAGCTTTAAAATAAATTTGATAAACTTAAGATAAATGCAATAACGAAAAGGATATATTTATAAATTACTAAATTAATAAATTCTTGTATTTGAAATAAAAAATTAACTTGTACATAGATATCTTATTTTTCAATAAAGTAACAAAATTGATTAGTAAATATCTTTTTCATTGTTGTGATAAGAAGTGAGAAACTTATTTTATCTTAACATAGTCATCGTCACTGAAACATATATCTAACAAAGCAACCATTTCTGAGCTATACGCATCTGTAAGATCTTTTTGTGTTCTTACATATTCATAGATGATATGACTGGATCACAAGATATAGCTAACATGTTGCAAAGGTCTTCGTTTTGTCTAACTCGTGATACTTTTGTAGCTCGATATCTTTTGTAGTCCTTGTTCTTAGATTCTTCAGCTTCTTCAGACAATTCTCCTAATGGTAAGCACTGGTACTCTATTAAATCTTTTCCATGTGCTAAAATTGTATGTACCGTTGGTGTAAGTTTCTTCTCAGGATACTTTTGATGCAGCAACTCTGTAGTTTTAGATGCATATTCTCCAAATTTGGGTCCATTAACTGGTTCATGGCAGTGTAAAATGTTTAAAACTACTCCCAATCTTTTCACAATATCTCTATCAACTCCTGTTATGCGAGCAGTCACTTCATCGTTTTCAAAAAATCTTCTTGAGGAGTTACCATCATTTGTATTTCCGTATCCATACTTTGGACAGTCAACTCTAAGGCCAATCTCTTTATAGAATGCACCCTGAATTATTTTTTTTTCTTGTTTTGTTTCTCCTTACATGTTGCATTGCCGTCGAAAATGTCTCCTTGTTGTGGTAGTGTATAAGCCAGCTTCAAAACAAATTCCATACATCTTATCCTAGCATGCAAAGGAGATATTCCATACTCATAATTTAGTTCGTCAGTTATTGAATCAACAAGATTTTCAAAGTCCTTTTGGCTCTTCTTACAAATTGCACATTTCATTGTAGATGTCGTATTTGTTATTAAGTTCAAAACTTTCCCTTAACCATTGTTAGAAGAAAATCATGCTTTATTGTAATGACATTCTCCTCTTCAATTTCAATTATTGTTGGTTCTAATTTGGCAATTTGATTTTATGTATCACTCACTGTAGCTTTTATGAGTTCCGAAGACTCCTTCTCGTATTTAAATAATATCGGGCGGCACAATATAGTTGATGACGGACGTGGATTTTTCCAATATTCTGAAGCTTCATCTTTTAGTCGTAATGGAACAATAGAAGCCATAAACATATTACTGTCTGTAATTGTTTCATCGTCTACATTTATTCTTTGTTTATATTCGCTTTGTCCTGATGATCCATCACAGGCCCACTTAGTTATCAACAATGCTAGCTCCTTTGTGCAGTGATTTCAAATTTTCTTCAGTAAAACTTTGAAGAAGTCGTGTAGACGTATGATCCATTAGGTTTTGTAGCTCAATTTCAGCTGATACTTCGGTTATTTTGGGACTTAGAGGAACTGTTTCTTTCTTGGCTTGAGTAATTTTTTTGTATCCAGGTAAAATATCGGCTTTACTTGCAATAATGACTTACGCAATATAATATATTTTTTCTTCGTTAAACCGAGATGTATAAACAGCGTCAAAGCTTCTTCGGGAGTGTATTTCCTAGGTAGCGCATTTGGTGGTGTGGGAATGCTGTTTTTGATCCTCATCAGTCGCACTGGATTTGCTACCGCAACTGCTTCTGTTATATGAGACTTCACCTTTTCTTCGTCTTTTTTATATTTAATAGCCAGTGCTTCTGAAAGATGAGTCGTGGCCATAGCTTTTGTGGTATCAGACATCTCCCTTTTCCTTGTGTAGGTAGAACCCTCTTCTATGGGTTTTGTTGGTCTCCCTCTAGTTGAATTGGTTGACGTGCTAGGCGTTTCTTCGTCCAAAAAGTTTTGTCAGCTAGCCACTTTTTATGCTTACTTAGAAATTATGAATTGTTACGATAGACGTCCTTCCAGTTTCTTTCTATCATAATGTATTGTAAACAAACTTTTTCTTTCATGCCTTCCTTTTCTTTAATGCTTGTTTCACTCGCTAATTCTCTCATAATAGCCTCAACGAAGTCCCGTCTTGACTTTGTAGATTTAAAAACCGCAAATAGTTTCAAGTTTACTAGATAGATATTAGAATTGGCTTCGAGTGTATCTGACTAAATATTAAACTGTGAACTATATTTAGAAATACTATTCACTTTATTTAAGTAAACAGAATAATTAGTTCCTTAATCTCCAAAAGACGAATGATAATGTGCATTGTATGATGGATAGCTTTATATATCTACTCAAATTATTAAAATGAATTTCAGGTATACAATTCGTAGCTAAAAAAATTTATGTTGTTAACAAGTTCCAATAACAAAAACGACCTTACGGCCGTACTGAATTATACATACCTGCTCAGGCATAACCCAAGATTGTTAACTTTATTTGATGTAAAAAGTGAAGTTGCAGCTGGACACAGGTAGACTTTATGAATTTAGGTAACTGAATATTTCATAAATAACTACTGTTAATTTGACGGAGCACATATTTTAAAATTTTTTTTTTTCCATCAAAATTTTAAAAAGGGCCTAAAAATAGGCATTTCGAAAAACAGGTATATCCGCCAACTTTTACAAAAAAAAAAAACAATTTTTTTTTGTTTCAATCCTAAATTAAATTATCTTTAATTGCTATACGAGAAAATGACAACCGGCCGCCTTATTTACTCACAAAACCATTTTAAATACAACGAAAAGGAAACAAAATTTCAAATTTTTCCCAATGTTGAAAATTGGTTAACTTTGAGCGGCTCTACCTGGTAAACTATAATTTTCTGTAAAAAAAACAGTTGTACATACTTGATCCCTGGAAAATTCTCTATTAGAAACATGTATTATATTTAGCGAACGCTTTCATAATTTTTTTGATTTTTGCCATGCTTTAACGGCAGAGACGCCACTGTGCGACGTTTGACTCTATCTAAAGAGGGATGCATTTTAAACTGCCGGTAGAAGAAGCTCTCGCCTAATTTCGGAGCTTTACAAAATCGCCGCTAAAAACAATTGATACATTGTCGCTGTGTTCGGGTTCAATAGGGATTTTTACCCCGAGAGAGAACTTAAAAATTTTAAAGTCCTCTTCTTGTGCGATGCACCACTTTCTGTATTAAGGAATTGGGGTTATTACCTTACGGTTCTAGAATTGAAATATGTCGGATCTGTCTTTGACAAAGCATTACCAACACGCTCTATTTGCTCTACACTAACAACAACAACGCAACGTCCAATATGCTAAGATGGTTTGTTTTATAGGCCGATTTCGGTATTCTATCTGTCGGATCAAAGTGTGCTGAAGTAGAACAGCTGATATGAGGAACACACGCTCTCTTTAGGCCCCGTAACTCTTGCCAGCTGCCCCACTCCATCTAATCAAAGCCGACACATAGCAGCTTTACGAGTAGTTGGCACGCAGATCAATTAGAATTAGTAAAGGTCGTTGACGATGATGATGGAGATAGCAGGTGGCGGATGCGCATGTGATATCGCCTTTTTGTTCTTGAATATGCAGACCTCTACATTTTGCTGGCTAATTTTAGTCATCAGCAAAAGTCGTGGTGTGCCATAAATCCAGATTTCATACGGGTTTCTCTCGGTAGAGCACTTATCTAAAGGTTGGCAGGAATTTCATAGTTTCAAGATCGACATCGTCTCTCTGGACAATTATGACTTGAAATCCATTCGGGTTGCATAAACGACACCGCGTCGCCGGGTCTGCAATGAATGCGAGATTATCCCTATTACGCTTCACAATGTCTCTCAGATAGACATTACATTCAACACAAGTTGGAAGAACCGATCTGACGCTAAGTTTTGTGCCTTAAATCGTTGCGATAGAATGAAGGTGGCAACACTGTTGGTAAGACGTGCAGTACGGAGGTTGTAGCTTTGCAAATATGTTACTGATTTTGAAGGAACGCTTAGACAGCGCGAATACCAGGACGATCTTAAGCGTAAAGAGTACGGAACCACGGAAGTAAAGAAGAAACTATGAGGCCAATGTATGATGGTTCTATTGTAGAGAAATGCTTTCTATTTAACCAATATTTCAGTTGGATCCTCGAGAGCTGAATGTGGGACCACAGCAGGATAATAAATTTCTTGACGATGTTACCGTAAAACACGCTTCGTGTACAAGCGCGTCTGTCAGTGAAACAATTTGTTTGACACCGCGACCTTCAGGGCCGACTCATCCCATTTATTTGCTTTAAAAAAGATTTCTTACGTAAACAGTTCCATCCAACATGAAAGAAACTAGTAGATTGATAGTCAGAAGCGACCGCTGTCATGACCGTAAATCTGCCGTCCAGTTGCACGCCATTACCCATTGCGTCACAATCCACAATTGATGGCTTTGTTACCAACAACAACAGAGAGAAAGAAGCAATAAATTGCATCATTGAAAATTTCCGTCCAAGGCCAATTTTCACTCTTACTTTCCGTAGAGAAAACTATGAAACAATTATGCTGGCTTAAAAAAAACTTTCAAGATCATGGCGCAAAGAGCGTTAAAAGTATGTGCGCTCAGTTCAAGAGAGCAAACACAACTTTTCTATGCTTTTGAGCTCACAATAAAGTATGTTGCGCTGAGACAAGCTTTAAGTGATAAATGCGCCGTTAACAACAATACCAATACCGCGCAAACATTAGAGAACTATGTGTGAGCATGATCAAACAGACAAGCTCTTGCGTTTAGCAGCACTTGCGCTTTGACGTGCGCTCAATGCGAATACTAACGCTTAGTTTACGCGTCTCAAGCTCACTACAATCGCTGACTTCATTTTATTGGCCGCGGCTGCAGCGGCGGCTTACGCGTTTGTCCATGAATGTACGACGCGCGCGCTTGCACTAATACATGTAGAGAATTTAAAATAGCATTAAAAAAACACAAACCAAAAGCGCACACATCAACATATTTATAAATTTTCATACAGTAAAACTCGCATTGACTTTTGGTCGGCCTAAAGTGAGTGTTGTTGTATTGGTAAAAACCTTTGTGCAATGTGTTGTTGCGTCATGAGCGTAAATTGACTGACGACTTTTGTACATGGGGATTTCCATAACAACTCATCCTAACGATGAATTTCAAATTATATGAGCTCGCTTAGGTTGGAAGATCTTTTAGTACTCGTAGACTCCGAAAATGGTTTTTATGATTTTTAACTTCCTTTATATTAGGTCGGTTGAAAGTTTGTCCGCTTTTCATACGAATCTTGCTATAGATTAGAACACCGTGACAATGCAACAAAAAGAAAAAAATCCGTTAGGTGGGCGCACGGATCGAAATAATTAGATAAGAATTTGAAAAATTTCAAACCTAATTCAGAGGTCGATGACAGCCAATAACACGATACAAAAAGATGCGCAAGGGATGAGATATATAGAAAAATCGTACGAACGGAGGGAATTTTGAGATTGATTTTTATGTAAATCCTCATTGAGCTACAACTGTAAAACTTCACAGATGGGATAAGAGGCCGAAAAAGTTTAAGAAAAGGCGAAAAAAATTCCGTTAGGTGGGCGCACGGATCGAAATATTTAGATAAGAATTTGGAAATTTGGTGTTTTGAGATCGATTTTAAAATAAATTCTCATTGAGCTACAAACATGAAACCTCAGAGACAGGTTCAGACACCGCGACAAAGGAACAAAAGGAGAAAAAAATTCCGTTAGTTGGCGCACGGATCGAAAATTAGATAATAATTTAGAAATTTGAAACCGGGTTTTAAGTAACTTCTCGATGAGGTAAAAATTTAGAGCTTAATTCAGAGGTCGATGACAGCCGATGGCACAATACAAAAAGTTTCGCTAGGGCGTGCACGGGCTGAGATATTTAGAAAAATCAAACGGAACGGAGGGAATTTTAATTTTTATGTAAGTTCTCATTGAGCTACAAGCGTAAAACTTAACAGATAGGTTAAGACACCGAGAAAATGTAAGAAAAGGAGAAAAAATTCCGTTAAATGGCGCACGGATCGAAATATTTAGATAAGAATTTGGAAATTTGGAGTTTTGAGATCGATTTTTAAGTAACTTCTCATTGCGCTACAAACATGAAACTTCACAGATAGGTTAAAATGCCGTGACAAAGGAACAAAAGGAGAAAAAAATTGCGTAAGGTGGCGCACGGATCGAAATAATTAGATTATAAATATTTAGATACGAATTTCGAAATTGGGAATTAAGAGATCGGTTTTTAAGTAACTTCTCGGTGAGCTAGAGACTTTAAATTTGAAACGTAATTTAGAGGCGGATGACAGTGAAAACATAATATAAAAAGTTTCGATAGCGATAGAGCGAAAAATCGTACGGAACGGGGGAATCTCACGATCAAATTTTAAGAGACTTCCCATTAAGCTGCAGCCATTGCAGCAATCCAAGCCTGGCATATATGAACAATTTTCAGGAGTTTAAGAATTAATGTAGCTTGACGTAATTCTTTAATGTGTGATCGATTTTTGCTGACCAATTTGATTTTATTAAATTCAAAATTATTATAGGCTTGTATGGTCAAATATTTGAACAGTGCAATATTAAACTTCACTTATAAACCCGACGTTTCGCCAAGCTCCTTGGCATCCTCAGGGGCTGGACATCTTTATTTAAAAACAATAACAATAACAAAGATAAATTTGTAAAAACAAGTTCTTTAATATGTACTTTATTGTATAGATACAAGTATAGTACGCATTCTGAACTCATAAAAGTATGTTTTTCACCTTGTAAATCATATGGCAGTACTCTTTTTCACCTAGCACTGAAAAGGAGAAAATAAAAATAAAATAAAAAAATTTTAAGCACTTCCTTTATATAAATGGGCAAAAATCAGCGAAAAATCTTTCCTTATATAAAGACATATTCTTGCTAAACTTTTATATTTTTACTTCTCATAAATATTTTTGCAATTCCTGTGTCAAAATTTAAAAATCAAAGTTTAGCAGGAATATGTCTTTAAATAAGCAGATATTTTTCGCAGATTTTTGTCCATTTATATAAAGGTAGTGCTTAAAATTTTTTTATTTTAAATTATTTACTTCTTGCCGAACAGAACTCATGCATTTTTTAAAATTTCAACTTTTTGAAAGTTCTTAAAGTTTTAGTGTAATTTATCTGTAGGAGAAGTTCGCATGGAATGACTCATGCATGTTTGTATGTGCTTAGCTCACTTTGTTCAGCTTTGCTTGGTAAGTAGGTCAGCAGCCAAGCAATCAGTCAGTCAGCGGGCGAGTCAAGCAACAAATAGCCGCAACAACACCAACAACAAAATGAGCAATAATACAACAATAACTTAGAAACCAAAAGCGCCAGCATGAGCAAGCAAATGAAATCGAAACTAAATTCAGGCTTAAAAATAAATTTTGTTGTAGTTGTTGCCTTTTTGAGCTTCTTTTGTATTACTCCTTTTGGTATTACCATTGTTGTTGCCTGGCGTCCCTTACAAATCGTAGCCTCGCTCCTCACCATGCCGCCAGCTTCTTCACACTGACCCGCAATATAAGTTTACATAATCGGAACAGCGCGCGCGCGTGCATAAAAAAATTAAAAATCCCAGACGCAAAAATAAAAAAGATTTGTGCACAGCAATACAATGGCTAAATTTAAGCATGGGATCTCAACAAAAAAAAAATTTACCGTGGATTATGTAGCAATGGCGCTTGAGCTTTGTATTTAAAGCGCAGCTTTTTTAAGGCAGAATTCAGAAGAGCGGCCCAACACTGCTTTTTGTTATAGGCCGAAACAAAGCGAACGACGAAGAGGTAAATTTTTTAGAAACAAACTGAGGTTGGAAGCGTCTTCTCACCAAGTTGTGCGTATGCAAGCCCTCGTAAGTATTTCTTCCTATTCCGTGGACCAGGTTGCGCGCCGAGCTATTACAAATCAAAAGCAACAATAATCCTATTAAAATAATCTCTCTTTTGATGACAATCAAGGTAAGTATTTTAAGGACTGTGGCATAGGTCCCCTAGCGGGTTAGAGGGTCAGAATATACCCGCGGTAGGTATGCCTGTCGTAAAAGGCGACTAAAATACCAGATTTAAGGGGTTGTATAGCGCAACCCTTTCAGGTTGCCAGCGCAATATATAGCTTCTCCAAACCCAATTGTCAACCTAACCTATCCGTGGCGAATCCTGTTTCATTAACAGTCGAGGCTCTGGCGACCCCGAACTCCTCATGGATCTAGGGGGTGGGAGGGCGGTGTGACCAGGAAGGTCGCATGTAGTCATAACAAATCGTTACCCAAATGATCGGGCTTGGTACCGGAACGCACCGGATCTGCATCCGGCAAAGGACCATCAACATCGATAACACTCCCCAGGCCTTCGGGGAGTGTCCTTATCGCTACAACAACAACAACAACAACTGCGGAATAGGGGCATAAACCTAGCATTTTCCCACACTCATTAGGAGTTAGCTCTTTTTTTGCAAAGGTCCTCGTCCATGCGAAGGATGGCATTGCCGCCCGAAATGTGATAGATAAGGATTGATACAGCTTTGTGACGTCTAGTAAAGTGACAATACAGGGACCAAGAGATGAGTGGTCATACTGGTGGGCTTGTGATGGAAAAAAGACGGCGCAGCTAGATTTGTCTTCGGGCAAGTGCCGCGGTACGCTAAGCAGCCGATACGATGAGGAATACTGCGCCGCCTGCGAAAGAGCATATCTCGATATAGTAGTGAGCACTATAGTGATGCGAAGAGGGACGAAAGACGCCTAGTTTAAATGAAGAAAAGTTACACTGGGAGGAACAGTGCCGGAACATTTTACAAGAGATGCGAGCAGACAAGTTGAAGGCGGGGAAAAATTCCGACAAGAAATTTAATAGTGACGTATAGACGTTGAGAGCGTGCTTAGTTGGAGGAGGAAGTTTTTTCAAGCATTGCAATGCAGCGAAGGATCTGGTATGTCTGGTAGCTCAATCAATGGCGAGGGAGTAGTACTACAAGGGTAGTGATGAGATAGTAATAGAAGCTTTCCTAGCATATCCGATGACATTCCACATGGGAGGTCGTAATTCTAGGGAGCTTGAAAAGCTGCCTAATAGCAATAAAGCAAAAAAACTATAAGTAGAAGCTTTCGTAGCATACCCGGCAAATGAGTTTCCGGATCGGTTTGAGTGCGAGTAATTTAAAAAGCCGTCTAATAGGAACTGCGCCACAAAAATTACCCCATAAAAGCCGGCGTATGACAGAAGGTTTCCAGAAAGAGACATTCTGGTCAGGATAATGGCGAGCTCGTAGCAGATGTTTACAATGTACTCAAGTTATTGCTAAGAGTCTAAGATGATAATAAGCCTGATACCTTAATCCACGACGTAAGAACACTGAGCTTGACCACGTACCTATAGCAAAGTGAGAATTGTACATATTTCCGGTGCCGGAGAACTACGCGAGGAATTTATGGAGCCCTCGCCAAAGCGTATTCCGCAATAAGAACTTAAATGCTTCCCGCTCAATCAAAAGCATAAGTGATTCTCTAAACCGTGTTGAGCGAAATAATGCAGTTCATCGTAAGCCGGCTGACTGAACCTTATCAGTGCGCTTTCAGACCAGATCTTCATGATACGTAAAATCCGTATTCTCCAGGATTAGATAATCCACACCTTCGTTACAAAAGTTGCTCAAGTTGGCATCATTGGCCAGAATTGGAAAGGGCTTCGCCGATTTAAGACTTAAGTAGGTATGTATCAGACAAAACGCTTGATTTCTTTAGATTAATGATGGAAATAGCACTTCGTGCCGTAGAGTTAAATCACTCAAGAAGAATCTGCTAATCCGATGAATTATTGGTGTATTGAAAGGCTGTCCAAATGAATACAAGTCTTTAAGTTTTCTAGCTAGCCCACGTTATGCGAAAAGACGAAAGCGCTCGGTTGGTATTAACTTCGACAACTGGTGGCGGTAGAACAGAAAAAAACAAACAGTCCACGCATTGGAGTCAGTCATAGGAAAGGGCTTGGCTTTGCTTATAATAATCTAGTTTTTGCCAAGCATTGAACTAGCGCGCTTTGATGTGAGACATACGAATTCGTATATATCTTTAAGTGCCAAATAATGAATGTACTTGGAATATATATTGGACTTCGTTTGCTGAATCGAATCCCAACCATATTTTTCTAAGGAAATATGGTCGAAGTTAATCTTGCGCAAGTCACTATCACTTTAACATATATTTTAGGTTCTTGCTTATCCTCAAATAAGTAATCATCAAATCACACTTACCTTAAGATCCTTAAAGAACACTGTATTTCTTGCCCAATCCACTTGTGAGAATAAATTCTGATCTAACACTTTGCACATTAATTCGAAGAGATCAACTTCCACTTGATTGTAGGTTTGTTTTTGTAATAACGCAAATAATTGTGTCTGCCATTCTCGATCGTCTATCGATTGCACAAAATCTCGTATCATTGGTGATACCCTGGAAAATGGGGTAAAGAGTCAATGAATATACTTGAAGAACAAAATTCATAAAATAATTTTATAAGTAGCTTACCTGAGTGGCTCGATAATGGAGTCAGCAGTGCTTGAAGGATGCGTACCAGAGTCGAAGCTTGAAAAAGTAAAAACGAAAAACGAAAAACAGAAGGTTTATGAGTTTTTGAATTGAAAATTGCATGAGAAGTATTAAAAATAGGATCTGTCGAATCAATCAATAGAGAGGTGCCGTTTTTATTAGAAATACCAATCTCAAAGCTAATGGCGTTAACAATTAATTGAGATGCTCCTTAAACCGTAAATGGTAGTCCCGTTCCGGTTAGAAAAAGCTAGTCTTTATTTAGGACTCAGCTCCGCTATGATTCCGGAGTTGTATGTGATCCAAACCTAGTTTTAGGTGGTTTCTGATATTTCTATGTTATTGCCTTATTTGGGTACGGAATATAGTAACGCTTCAACTATTTTGCATATTTTCCGTATTCCGTTTATAAAACGGTAGGTATACCTACTTTCAGCAAGAAAGAGGCAAAAGTTCAAACCGCATCCTAAGTATGACCTAAAGTTTCGCTCTACAATGCAAATCAATACCTTCCTCCAGCGTAAAATACGTCAAACCATCTTAAGGTAAGTGAATTCAAGCCTTTTTGACATTGTGCTATGTTCAGTGCCATTACAAAAAATTGTACTGAAGATGGCACAACGCAGTGTTGTCTTCAAATTTGAAAAGGGATGACAGAAAATTAAAAATAATAGTCTTCCTTACATCGCGATCTAAGATTTGGGAAAGAGCAGTAAGCACCAGCAGATTTACAGAGCTCTTGGTCTTACCATGGAGTGAGTTCCTAGATATATCAATTTAATATATTTGCTGTTTAATTGTGGAAAGGCACGTAACCAACCATCACAAACTTGAAAACTGCAATATCACAGGCTGAAGGCACAGTTCTTAAGTGTAATGACTCGCTTGCTCTTAGCGTGAAGATATAAAAATTGTTCGAAGAACGTTCTATCTCAGAACTTTTTACTAAAACGTCCTACCTTAGAATTCAGTTGACAAACCGCCCACATCAGAACATTAGTTATATCAACAGAAATTCATTCCCGAATTCAGAAAGAAAGATCTGAGATCAGAAGTTCCCTATAAGTATTTTGAGAATATTTTTAAAATGATCATCTCAATTAAAAGTTAGCCCCAGCGCGGTACCTCTCCAAATTTGTTAAACTGCTTACGATTTTGTACGTGTAAATTATCAAAATCAGCCACAGCAGCTATGTACGAATAAATGAAGATATGTTAAATGATGGCATGCAAAAATTTTGAACGAATATTTCGTTAACGAAAAGCAAAAAATTGTAAAATTAAATACCAAATTTTCGATTCGGACGCATTTTGTAGAGATCCAGTTCCAGTGTCGTGACAATTGCCACTACCACCACGGTTGAGTATATCGCTGGTGTTGTTGTTGTTATTAGCGCCACCATTACCACTACCGCCACCACTACCAGCATTACCCGTTCCACTGCCGCCATTTATTGGCGTCGTTATCACACCGCCACTCGTATTGACCTGCCCAAGCGCAATGGCAATGGGGCTAGGCGATGAATCGGGTGATTGTGTAAGTGAGGACACCTACGTTTAAGGAAAAAGGAAAGATAGATAACAAAGCAATTGAAAGTTCATGGCAACACAAATGGGCACCATGCATTAAGTAGCAATGGGCACTAAATTTTACTCTCATAGCTTATTTAGTAATTCAAAATTAAAAACAAAAATTCATCACGCGCTTTTGTCCGACTTCCTGAGCTTACCCTGCAAAAATCGCGAGTACTCCATACATGCATGTATGGAGTACTCGCTATGGACCAACCGAGTACTCCAAAATTAACCACACTTCAGAAAAGATATGGTCCAATTAACATTGCGATGTCCTAGGACTCGACCATATACTCCAGCTCCGCATTACATCAGAGTAATCCATGGAGTACCCACAGTCCAATAAACATCGTGTAGTGATTACAATCGTTAAAAACGAGCAATGATCGGCTTACAATGTGTTCGTGTAGAAACATGAGTTGGTCCATTGCTGCATTACAGTGGAGTATAATGGTAAGTACGCCAGTGGACTAAATGATCTAAAGATTTTTGCAGGGTAATTGCAATTTGAAATTTGCTTTTCTTAATTTTTATTTTTAGTGCCAACTTGTATTTACTGCATTGTGCGCATCTATGTACGCAATTTAGTAGTGCTTTGTAATTGGTCTCTTTACTAACTAATCTTACCTGAGGTATTTGAATTTCTTGTTTAATATTCATATTTGGATATGCTTGTTGGTAGCCTGGTGAGAGTGGTGACGACTTCATTTCCACCGAACCAATTGAGGTGCGCAGCGCTTGCAAGGCGAGTTGTCGCTGACGCATCACTTGCAGTTTTCGCGCTCGATCACGTTTGTACATGGGCCCGAATTTGTTGCGTCCACCGCGCATTCGGTCCGCTCTCACGGCTGGAAAAAATTGAAGTGAATAAGAAGTTTTAAAAATGTGAAGACTTAGAGCTTTCTAACAACTAACTTAAAACACATTTAGTCTAAGTAGACTTCCGAAGCAATGGAAATGGCTCACCCATCGTCAACTGTTGTATTATATAGGCTTAAAGGTATGCAATATTTTTTAAGCTAAGCAGAATTTTAGATTTTGGACAATATTTTCCCTTAAAGCTTAACATTTAAGGTCGTAAACTCTATATGCAGGTTTCGGAACGTAAAATGGTTCAGTGAATTAAGCTCCAGTAAGGCTTGAGACTACATAACTTGAACGCGCCTAAAATTGGGCACATAACATTTATTTTCAAACCAGTGGGGAGTTAAAAATCATTGAAAATTATGGCTTTCAGTGATATCGCCACTTGTAAAAAGGGAATGACAGTCTAGCGCTTGGTAAGCTGACCCTATCCCAGAGCATACTTCAACTGACTAACAAAATTTCAAAGTCTACACTGCGCGATACATTCTATTCGCGTATAACCGCCCTGGTGAAAAGATCAGTGTGACATATGATTTTAATCATTTACATGGCAACATGTGTCGCCAATAATAATATATGGCTTTCCGAGCCCCTGAGGGCAGAGCCTGGGAGGCAGAGCCAAGACAACATAGCTCAGAACGCGCAGTCTATTTAAGCTTTTTCACACTTTGTCACCTCTCCATAAATTTCTTGAGGCGAACCTCGCCAAAACTTCCTATCAAAAATCAGCGAGGTGGAAAGGAAGCTGGAACTCCTCTTCCCACCGAACAGGCTGCTCTGACCATAACACCACTTTTTCCAGCGGTAAAAATAGATGGTCATGTAGGGCCAAAACGCCTGCTTTAGTTTGAAATCCCAGATTTTGGTAACTATTCCTCTAAGAAATTGCATGCGCCTAAAATTATGCAAAATAAAATAAATGCAAGACGCATCCAGTCAGTTATGCTATTTTTTGGCGAAATTTGCTATTTTTAAGACGCTTATTTTAGCTTCGCTTGTATGTATGCTTTTTTGTAACTCTCTAGGCTAGGCGCGCAAGGGAGTTAGGAGGAGTTAGACCCATCTAGCGGTAATTATTGAAGACCCGCGGCAGTGGTTAAATAACACGCTGCAAAACGAGTTGTGCTTAATATCGGAGACACGGACCTCTGTGCTACGGTGCTATCAACATCAAATATCTAAGTAGATTGTAGATAGTACAACGGCACCATTTTTGCGTGTGTTTTTTTTTTTAATTTTTTTAAACTATATTTATATTATTATTTTATTTTTTGTGTTTGATTTCTTGTTGTCATGGTAAAAAAAAATATATGATACAAATAGCACATTTCATAGCATTTGCTTGAAACCATTAATGATTATTGAGCCTTAAAGTATGCATTTTGAGAATATTTTATAAAATACCTTATATCAGAATTTGTTTCAATAACGCCCTAATTTCAAATAAGGTTGGGCCTCCAATTTCAGAAAATTTTTCATAATTGCCCAGCTAGTATCAAAAGTATTGAATTTCAGCTCAGATAGGACATTCTTGAAACAAATTCTGAGGTAGGGCGTTCTTCAACCGAATTATGAGATAGGGTGTCTTTGAAGCAAATTCTGAAATAGGGCGTTGTTGAAAGTGATATACCACTCAGCAGTCGATATGCAAAATCTTGGATTATATAGCACTCAAGACAGCAACTTCTAAACAAAGAAAATTTTTATGCGCCCAAAAGTCTGTAAAATGGAATATTTACGTTTCATAGGCTTGGAATTTTGCACAGATCGGCTTTCATTATTTGACATTTAAAATATATAGATGAGTCTTAAATGTAGAGTAAATCAAAAATGCTTCAAGCCTGTACTGAGTTATGTGCCTGAAAGTATTCAATACTCAGTGTTGAATTTTCTTATACATTACGGGTTTTTGGAGTGAATATATATAGATCTTTCCGTAGTACTTGGAATACTTAGAAATACCGTAAGGTTACCAGTTAGTTATGTATAAACAGTTTAGTAAGCGCCAAAAATTATGTAAGTTACAATTGAGGTTAGCAACTTCTGTATCAAGACAATGTTTGTTATGCGTCCCAAGGAGTGATGGAGAATTTTTCACAAACCGATCTGATTTTAAACATTTAAAACTTAAAACTGAAAAGTAGGCTAAATCATTGAAGTCAGTAAAAAAAAGATATATATCTGAAAGTATGCAAAGTCCCCATATTTTTGTTAAATTTTCCAAAATAGTTTGATTTATAGTTATTGATCCTGGATGTTAGTTTTAATAACGCGTTAAAAAAGAGGTATCAATTCAAGTGTACTATGCGCCTGAAAGTAGGCAACAATTACTGTTGCGCGTAACTGGAAATACTTATTCTAAATATTTTGAAATTTGTGGTAATTAAAGCTGGTATTTAGCAGAGGTCTGCTTTGAGTACTAATAAAATTAGTGCACTTAGTCATGATCCAAAAAAATGTGTCTAAATGTGTATATAGTCAAGTACAGACAAATACTATGAGTGACTAGCACATAAAATAGAAAATACATACGAGTGCCCGCAACACATATATGACATTGTTGAGTATAAGCTGAAATCATAGTCGCTTTAACTCAGTAGCATGTTGGTTTTGTGTGTAATACACTGTATACTTCGTTTATTATCGGTTTTTCTTTAGCGCTGTATTCAGTTTAGTTTCGTGTATATCGTTGTGTTGCTGGCGTCAGAAGACTGATATGACTATATTCATTTTATTTTATTGTTAGTCATACTGATTCAAATTAGTGTTTTCGTATAACACAGCTGACTTTCTTGCTCAATAAGACAATTGAGTACTGAACTGCTTCGTGGCTTATGAGCGGTTATTCATTTTACGAACCATGACTATGTCAATGTGTTTTAGTGGATATAAGTGCTTGATATTCTATGTTTGTGTATGCACTAATACTAATTTTTTGGTCAGTCCACTAATAACCTTAAACCATGAATAATTGCAGCTCACTGGTATTTAGCAATAAAAAAATATATTGCGCCTGAAAGTATGTTAAGTTTCAATACATGCTTCCGTGAATATGATTCATTACAAAATGCACACAGTGTTTCAATATTTATTTTATAACAATATAAGTAGTTATAACAAGTAGATAGATGCAATTCCATATGCGCTTTTAATGAACATATTTTCACTTTACTCAATGTAGATATATATGCGCTGTCCTCTTTTTTTTCATAAAATAAGGACAAGAGTAATGTAACTGAAATATAAACAGGCGTCCAGCTGCTGCTGCTGTGGCATAAGCAGGGCGTTTAGTAACGCGCTGACACCATTCCATGATGCAAACGTGATTGCAGTCTTGAAATCTGCACTTAGCAGATAGCACCCACTAAGAACTGGGTTTCGTATATATGTGTAAATATTTGTTTAAATATGTATGTATGTTTGTATGCAAAAGAAAAAATCGTTATTGAAAAACGAGCTTTTTTTATTTCGTCTCATGTTAAGTTGTTGATCGTTTTTGCTTTATGTGATATTTGTTTTTGTATTTCATTATTCGTTCGTAAATGTATTTTTTTTTTTTGATTCACTCAAACAAGAAACTGTAATTTAGGTCAAGCATATTGTTTACAAATATTCAACGTACATGTATACGCTCAGCGCGCGCGCACATTTACACGCATGCCGCATACATTGAAAAAAAAAAACATCATTGAAATCGAAAACGAAACAGAAACATTGAAAGAATAATGTAATTGCAATAAAAGCAAAAAAAAAAAAGCCGAATATGTATGCGTGAGCAAGCAAGTGCTGAGCGTTTTCAGCTACGCGCCTTCGACACAGCAGTCGACGTCACTGTGCGCGACGCTGCCGGCTTCAAAAAAATATATAGGCGCTGCCAATGAAAATAAGAGCGCGCGTGACTTGTAGCAAAGCTTTTCTAATGGCGCCCGCTCTAATGAAAATAATCAAAACTAATAGTTTACATTTTCAGCTGATGGATGAAGCAATATTCCATTTACGTGTTTGTATACGCGCGCTCTCATTTTTACATACTATCTCAACGACCGCTCTCTAAAGCTCAGTTATCACGTTTGTGATTAAAAAGCTGATGGTAAGCAGAGCGCTTCTTCTTCTTTCAATAGCAGCGCGCTATAGCAAATACCATCATTGGTGAGCGCGCGCTGAGTAATAAACGATGAGCGCGCTGAGCGCTAACAGCAATCAAAATCGTTCGCTAACTAAAACCATAGCGTGTTGCTGTGTAGCGTCGTCGTGTTTTCGATTTGGTGTGGAGTAGGTCAAGGACAGTATGGAAACTGGGACACACGAACACTTACCTACACACTATGACTTAAAAGCGCATGCTAATATATATAAAGATATTAATATATGTACGACCAACTAAGCAATATCTAATGCCGCAACGTCGTCTCATCGCACCAACGCGCGCGCACCGCACCACAAAATAGTAGCATGAGCGCAACGAAGACGAAAGTGTTTGGAAAGCATTTGTTCGGTATGAGAAGCTTAACGCGCTGCACTCGCCGCGCTTGGTTGAATATGAGGTGCAGCAACGACTATTAGCTAATACCAACTATAACTACAACAACTTACACTATCACTTTCAGTATGACAACATTTGTACATTGTACCACATGACTAAATACCCACATACTTTCATTGGCATATGTTGTTCGTTGTTTGTCATTCGCAATTCGTTATTTGACATTCGGCATACGCGCGCCGCACATCATCTATATTTTGCATGCTTACATCGGATAATCCAATTTGAATTGTGCCGCCAATTTTTGTACACAAAAATAAAGCGAAGTGAATTCTGACTGATGCTAGAGTCGTGGAGTTAAAGAGGGCGGGGGTTGGTGTTGTTTGGCGGTGGTTGCTTGAGGGTGTTTATTCTCCCATTAGATATTATGTGTATTCGCAGTAGCTATGCATATATACTTCTTCTACTTCGTGTCATATAGGTCATGGTATACCGGTTAAAAATCTGTTCTTTTTTTATGACCGCATACTTAATTGGGCCACACTGCCACTATGTATTCGCTGAGTGGGAGTTTTATTTCTATTTTAAATTTGAATGAGGATTGCCGGTGCGTGAAGGTACAAGCTAAATATTATGAAGTTAGCTGAGATGGCAGCTGCAGTAGTTATGATTTATTTACTTATTTAGAGCACTTCGATTAGTTGCTTGGACAGACAGGGTTAGCTTGGTGCGACTCTTATAAAAACCGACATCTGACTCAAAAAAAAAGAAACATTCAGGGCAAAGTCTATAGTGTGAGACTTCTGATATTGGTAATCTGTATCAGGCTTCGTGAGTGCTGACAAGCTGTCCATTGGCATCTGTTTACCAAAACTTAAAGATGCATATTATACGATGTGGGTAATTGTAAATTTTAGGTTGGTCGCTACAACTATTCCTTATTCTGTCTAAGATACTTCAATGAAGTTTGCATAGGCTTGCGAACTATACTCCCTGAAGAAGATGCGAAAACGTTGAAACGCGTGTTTAAGGTTTTCCTTATTTAACCTGTATACAAATTTATAGTTTGGTGAGGTTATTTGGACTGGCTGATGTCACAAGACAGGCGAAGCTCACATGACGGCATACAAATTAGTAGTTTAGTCTTATAAAGGAGCGGTGATGACAGCTTCATTAACTTAGGGAATAGCTGCGCTGGCATAATATAATTCCACCGAATATGACCTTGGATAAGTCCTCCAGCGATTCGAGTTAGCTGAGTCCACGGAACTTTCGTAGCATAGTTAAGTATGAAGTGTTTAGATAGTTTTAAGTCGTCATCTTTAATGCGACTTCAGCAAAATAGTTTATCGCGTATGTTGGACTCTGGTTCGGTTCCAAAATATTAATTCGGGTCAAATGAAGGAAAAATAATTTCACAAGGTGGCGCAGGGATCGTTTTATTTAAAAGAGCCGTCCGATTTCGGGATCTTCAAGTTTAAGAATTCAACTTTTAAATATTTAGCTTCCCGATGACCTAAAAATCTCAAAATTTTGCATAAACTGAAGCAACGAAGACTGGCGTCAGGGGTTCCTCGACTACCTCCGGCGGTGCTCCTATTAAGCTCAGGGCATTAAATTCCGCGCTAATCACGAAAACGTTTAAAGCTCTAGATATAGCTGCCTATTAAAAGAGCTACTCTACGCACATGGTTCTGGCCTAAGTGTATTACCTGTGTGTTGGTGGAGTAATTGTACAGAAACCTAAGGACTTCAAACTTCTGAAAGATTTTACAAAATAAGAATTAGTTATGGCGTTATAGCTTCTAAGTAAGCCGGGCCCAGGTAGTCTTTCATTCAAATAAATTAATGGAAGCAACTTAAAACAACAAACAAACAAACAAACAATATATGACATACCGAGTGGTATTTCCACGGACTCAACCATATACATCTAGATTAGGATAACCTATTACCAGATATTAGATCTACAGATAAGAGCTACGCATCGCTGAGTACTGCCGCTACAAAAAAACTCATTCAAAATATACTGACCTACCTCAATTTTAGCGCTCCTACTAAAGAATTGACACGATTTTATGGTATCAGCTTTCGAAAGCAATAAATCATACAAATACAAAAGGAGCATGATGTAGAAATGTAAGAGGTGAGGCGATTACGCACCCCATGTAGATTATCACTTGAATTATTACGAATAAATAAATTATTGATAAAAGGATGATTCAAACTTAACAGCTATCAATATATGAATGCCCGTATGTGGCTGTAATCTAAATAACAAATCAATGAGCTAATTAGGTCAATGAAAGCTTTATATTAGAAAATGATTTTTATATTTCATCCAGTGAACGTGGTCGAGTATCTTAAGCTAAGTGGCCTTTTGCAAAATTTTCAAAGCATTTTTGAGTAACTTGGACCCTCATTTCAAATCTTGACCATGCTATTATCACAAGGTGTAGAGCAGTAAACACCTTTGAAAAAGATGTCCCTACTACTTTACTCTCAAAGTACACTCAAATTATACGAATGCATCTGAGAGTTCCTCGAAAACTTATTTTTGAACATTTTGTCTTGGGCCAGAAGCAGTTAACTCAAAATAATTTCTCACAAGAGCCAGTGCAGGTATTTATCCACGAATTAACCGGTAATCACAATCTTTGGAAGGAGGAGAGCTTAAGCAGCTTGCTGAGGAGAAGTATTTCGTAATTCCTCTCGAGAATAAACGAAACTACTGTCGTATGCTGTTGTTATTGATATTATTATAAACTTTAACAAACGCGCCGTGAGTTCTGCCTTCTCCGGATTATATAAAGCGACAAAAAAGAGGGTCTAGCGGAAAATGAGGATAAAACAGAGAACTTTCTGTCATCCAAGAAAGCCTGGGAGCCGGCATTAACAGCGCAATGAATATTAGCTTAGAAACTAAACCGAGAACAACTCTTGCTAAAATGTTCTCCTATGGACTGAGTGGGCAATTAAAAAGTAAAGTGCTCTCCCGACGAACAAAATTCAAGCTCGACAAGTAGATCGTCCTATCTATCCTTCTTGGAATCATGGACGGTGTCGGGAGAAGATGAGATGACTCTAGCAGTGTTCGAAAGAAGTTATGGTCCTGTCCATGATGCCAACGGAGAGATGCGATGATGAACTGCATGAGCTTTACGCAGATATGAAGATAGTGCAGCGAATGACCGAAGATGCTCCGGCTAAGAAAGTGCTCCAGTCAACACTGCAGTTTACCAACAAAGGACGGGCGCAACTCGACTGAGTTGGGAAATGCAGGTGGAGGAAGAATTTACCTCGATCTTAGTTCCCCTTTCTTCCTCTTTATGTCGCTGTTTTCTCTTTTTTCAGACGTGGGTACGGTTGCTGTTCTTGATGTGTTTGGTTTACGTGCACTCACTGGTTATTATTTTCATGTGTTATCTTTATGATGTGAATACGGTTTCTCTGGATTGTTATATTTACTGCTTGCCCACTGAACTTATTTTAACGACATTGTAGCGGACAGTCAGAACAGCTTTGTGATTTTTGTTCGTCGAGAGAGGAATTTACTTTACAATTACCTACTCAGTCCAAGGTAGCACTCGTGTCAACAAGATTTATTATCCGTTTTATTCCTATGCTGGCGAAGTCCTTCACAGACTCGAATATATATATCCCTCAATAGTGATGTTGCTGCTAAGGCACGAATGTGCCGATTATTTCTGGGAATGCAGCGAGTACTTCGTCTTGCCCACATTTACAGCAAAACTCACTTTTTGTTCTGCGTCTTTATCTAAAGAAATCGCACGAAAGAGAGTCGCCTTGTTCGAAGCCTCCTTTGGTCACGAAAGGCCCGTGAATGTCTTTCTAATTCTTATAGGGCTGGTTCTGTTTCTCAAAGTCACATCAAAATTTTAGAAACAAGTTTTTTCAATTAGAAGAAAATTTTTCTAAGCGGGGTCGCCCCTCGACAGTGTTTGGCAAGCACTCCGAGTGTATTTCTGCCATGAAAAGCCTTGCAGATGCCGTTCGGAGTCGGCATAAAACAACTAGGTCCCGTCCCGCCAATTTGTAGGAAAAATTAAAAGGCGCACGACGCAAATTGGAAGAGAAACTCGGCGTTAAATCTCTCCGGAGGCTATAACGTCTTTCATTTATTTTAAGAAATCTCCAAGAAATACTCCTTAGCTTAATAGAATGAAATAAAGCAAAACATAACGATTCAATTCCATCCCTGACTAAATTCATACTCAATATTAACCGGATAACGAAAAATGTCAAATAAAATATTTTGCAAGAAGTTTTGCATTCCTCTCCTATTGGCCACTTGTGTAGACATATAATTTTAATTATAATTTTTTTCGTGAAAAAAAAATCAGCAGACAAAAACTAAATACGTCTTATGGATATGAGCAAAAATGTTCAACAAAAGCGCTATATAAAATTTACGTAAATATCTATCTGCAAATCTTGTTGTTTTTTTTTTTTTGTACAGCCGGAACGATGGAACGGAAGGCAAAAGTACAAAAAAGTGAATTAAAAATGAACGACGAAGAAAAAAAAAATTTAATAATATAATAAATTGAGACAAAAAAAGTTCTCTACATGTTGCATTGATTATACACATACATGTGCATCAAAATCTGGGTCATGAGCGTAAGAGATGGCGCTATAGGCCAAGTGCGCATACGCGGAAACGGGATGGAGGTACCTACATGTAATGAGTTTAGTTGGTTGGTATGGGGTATACAACTATTATTAATGTGAACACTTAAATACACACACATACAAGTGTAAATATATATCTTTATGACATACAAACATTTTAACATTTATACATAGCAATATTTATGAAAATTTTGTATATGCGCGCAGTCTTATAGATGCGACCGCGACCACGGCACTGAGCCAACCGTTTATTATTATGATGTTGAGGGAGCAAGCAAGCGAACGAGCGCGCTAACTAAAAAATGTGGCGGCATTTTCGGTTTCTATAGCTAAGTCAGAGCGCTGAGTAGCAGCGCTAATTCGCAATGCAAATGCAACTCTGTGTTTAGAAGCAGCAGCAGTTGCTAACTAGTTTGCAACATACACCGCTTTGAGTTGATGCCTTAACGCTGCCGCTTTTTCGACAGGCAGACAATGTGGGCTATGCGAATTTGTTTCTGTTTTTGTTGGAAAATATAAATACTAATAAAAAATTTAAACAAAAATGAAAACGAAAACTAACAAGAACATTTTTCTTCTTCTTCCTTTTAAGCTCACATTTTTTTTTTTGCATTAATGCTGTAATGTAGCGCCGCTGCAGCTAAGTTTCATTTACAAAACGCATTGAAACCGAAACTTGTTGGTGAAGCTAACGAATTGTCGCGCGCGCTTAGAGGCAAGCTCAAATTGTACAAAAATAGCTCAAATCGTTCGATCTCGAAAAGAAAAAAAACCAATTGAGACAAAAATGCGCAAATGAGTAGCCGCAATGTTATTAGCGCGGTGCATATTGAATGTAAACTAAAATACCACAAACTACCTACATATGTTATTTATACATATGTACATTATTATGTATATACATTAGAGCGGGTCAAATTTTTTTCCATCAGGAGTATAGCAAAAACGTAATCTACAGATGATTCTAAGAAAAATTTCTGAAGACACCATAGCTCTAAGTCCGATTTCGAGTCCCCCACTTTTACAAAATAGATATTTTGCCATATGAATGTAGGGTTTGGCCAAAACATCTTCATAGCTTCTGATAGAATTATAGGAAAAATATCATATTGGGCTTACTACTTTAAAGGTATTTTACGTATATTTCAGAATCTGTATTATTCATCCATTTTAAATTTAAATACAAAAGGCTGTAAGAAAAGAAATGTTCCATAGAAATTTGTTAAAAATGTTAATATAGTAGTTAAAAGTTCATTTTAGGCTAATTTCTCATAATTTAAGCCTGATATCTCTACTAACATTCAAAAACACTATAGATATTAATACAGATTCTGAAATGTACGTAAAATACCTTTAAAGTTGTAAGCACAATATGATATTTTTCCTATAATTCTATCAGAAGCTATGAAGATGTTTTGGCCAAACCCTACATTCATATGGCAAAATATCTATTTTGCAAAAGGGGGTACTCGAAATCGGACTTAGAGCTATGGTGTCTTCACCAATTTTTCTTACAATCATCTGTAGATTACTTTTTTGCTTGACTCCTGAATACTGAAAAAATACATCCATATAATCTGACCCGCTCTAATATCCATATATGTATGTATGTAAGTAAATATGTTTATTTACTTGCAAATATGTATTATTAGTGTAAATAAGTGAGGGACATAAATTGAGTGACAAGTTCAAATGTTATTATAGCCTTATGATTATTCGAAAAATGTCTGCTACGCTAAGACATTAATACATATTAAATCAGGGTTAGAGTTGCGTGAGTTGTTGGAAGACAAACTAATTAACAGTTTATTTATTTTTAGCTGTAAAGAAAAAATTCAATATAGCACGCAATATGACAGCTGACAAGATAATCGGGTGAGGGTGTAGTAATTGGTATGCTTAAAGTGAATTCTTCTCTCCCTCTCCATCTTTAGATAACTTATGGATATCATACTACTATCACAGCGGTTATTTGTTTGTCTTCATTATTTCTACTTCTATCTTGTTTCTTGCCAACTGATTTTCACAGCGCTGCGACATCTGTTGCAGAACCGATGTTATAGCAGCGGCGCCTAAACGTTGCCGATGAAGTAATTTAACAGTTGCCGAAATGGATCTATTCAACGAGCTTTGGCAGTTATGTAAAATTTGTTCTTTCTTCTATTCTAATTTAAAATTTTTTCATTTAAGGAAAAAACGTATCATAATAATAATAAGATAATATAATTATTGTAAGGCCTTGAGCTCGATTCGAACCCGCTATCTTACAAATAAGTAGGCCGATATAACATCAAAAAATTATTACAATTTTTTTTTGTATTTTACAATGTTTTTTTTTTATTATTTTTTAATAATTTACTGATTTGTCTCTTTATTTTAGATTTAAATTTTCTATTGTTTGGTTTTTTTTTTTAATTTTCAAATTGTTTTTTTGTCTGAGCCCGATGCGAACCCGCGATTTTACAATTCATAAAATTATTACTAACTTTTTTTTTTAATTTTACAATGTCATTTTTGTTGTTATTTTTAATAATTTCCTTTTCTGTTTCTTTATTTTAGACTTAAGTTTTCTATTGTTTTTATTTTATTTTCAAATTGTTTATTTTTTCTGTGTATTTACTTAATTTTTTTATTGTATTAATTTAATTGTAAAATTTCACTTTTATTGGTATTTGTTAATTACTTGATTGTGTGTTTCTTTATCTTTCATTTTAATTTTCTTTTGTTTGTCTTTAATTTTATTTTTAGGAATTAAGCGGGGATTGCCTTTATTGCTTTTAAATGTAAGGAAACATTTATTTGGAGCAATTTAAAATTTTTTAAAAATATTGATTATTCAATAAATAAATTTTTATTTTTATTATTAATTTTTATTTATCATACTTTTTTATTTTTTTATTTTTAAATATTTTTTTTTGTATATTTTTTTTAGAATTTGTTTTTACTATTTGACAGTTTTAATAAAACAATTCTTGTCAATGTGTAAAAGCACTTTTTTAATTTCCGTTTTCATATTTTTTTTAATTAAGTTTATTTGGAGTTGTTGTTTTTACCAAATTTTATTTAATCGAATTTTTTTTTTTGTTTTTTTGGTCATGGTTAAAAGTCTTGTTTACATTTAAATTTTCGAATTTGTTAATAAATTTTGGTTTTTGAAAATGAAAATAATAATTACTAACTACAAGATCATATTACCGATTACCAATCTATTAGTTACTAAACATAACCAAAATAAAGACAACAGACTACCTGATTCCCTATCTGCGCTTCGAGGGCGATCTTAAGGCCACAATAGAGGTGGACGGTTGGCGCAAGGGTGCTCAAATGACGGACGAGGCGATACATGTGTACACAGATGGTTCCAAAGTAGTTGAAGCAGTAGGGTCTGCGGTATACTGTGCTGATCCGGAAATAAACATATCCTACAGGCTGCCGGATTACTGTAGCGTTTTCCAAGCGGAAATAGTAGCCGTAACCAAAGCGGTAGAAACCCTGGAAGAGAATAGCTTAAGCTGCAACCGTGTTAACTTCTATATTGACAGTCAAGCAGCAACTGAGGCAATAATCTCGCATAGCACAGCATCTAAATGCGTGTTAGAGTGTAAACAGTCACTGGAGAGAATCGAGACAGGGAGACGCATACATCTATATTGGGTTCCATGGCATATGGGAATAGATGGGAATGAGAAAGTGGATGAACTAGCTAAAAAGGGCGCATCCTTTGAAGCCTGCCCCGTAGGCGTTCCAATTAGACTGGACGAGATTAAGCGAAGGCGAGAGGTGCACATGATCGACCAAGCAGGAAAGGCGTGGGTTTTGATAGGGTTTTTCAGTTTGGTCGTTAAAACAAACTTCTGGTAACACAACGGACTTATTCAGTCTATGTGAGGTCTTCATGGACCGGCCAGTTCAACCTAACCTAACCTAACCAAAATAAAATTTGTCTGGTATGTACACCAGAAGGTGCGTTACGGATTAATATGAAATTTTATGTATAACAAGTGTGACCTATTTTGAAAAAAAAAAAAAAAAACAATTAAAATCATCGTGACCACTAATATCATATTGAAAGCAAAAGTAAAATGACTGTGACACAATTCCGTTATACGACTTACAAAATGCAACAAAACAAAACGCTGAAGGGTGTAATACAAAATCAGAACAAAAAAAACCAAGAACACATCTACGTTCGTTGATTGTCAGTTGTTTGCACCAATAACAATTGAAATAAAATATACGCCTTGGTAAATGCAATAATGCAGCAGGCTGTGTACAATTTATACTTTGCATAAAAAGTGGAGAGCAAAAACAAGAAACCTAAAATGAAAATAAAACAAAAACAAAATCGATTCGTCGCCCTATGTCACACGCAATTAAGGAACAATACTTCAAAATTTTGTTCTTATAAAAAAACTAAAAAAAGTGAGTCCTGCAGTAAAGTAAGTATATGCTTTTGTTTAAATTTATAAACAAGCCCAAATGTACCAACAAACACTAAAAGCTATTCAGACGAAATCTGTTAAGACGCTAACAATATCAGAGTAATGACAGCATACGAATCGCAGTCTAAATAATTCATAAAAAATGCGTAAATACCCTGCAGGAAAAAAACGTGACATTCTCAAAAATTTACTCATTAAAAAAGTGATTGGAAATATAGTGTTTTGAAACAACCTCAGCATGAAAGTCACTCAATTAAAGGTGAACACATTGAATGAAATTCAAGGAAGAGGGAATGCGCATGCATATCAACTCATGTGGAGCTAAGTGCTAACTTTGTCCATGCGTAACAGATTAACGCACTTCGATAAAATTTTGAAGAGTATGTAGTTGTATCGCAAGTTCTTGGGCCACTGCGGTCCTAGATTTCGGGATGACCTCAGGCACACTTCGGGATTATTTTAAGCATAATTTCGAAACTATTTCAATGTAATTTCGAGGAAATTTCAGGATCGCTTCTGGATTTTTTGCGCAATCATTTCTTTACTATTTCGAGAACAATTTAAGGGTCACTTCGCAATTATCTTATGACTGTTATAGGACCACTTAAGGATTTTTTTCTAAATCATTTCGTTAAAACTTTAGTACTCTTTCTAGACTTTTTTGGGGGTAATATTATGTATTATTATAGGTAAAGATGCCCTGAAGTGATCCTGATACTGTCCGGAAACGATTTTGAAATAGTCTCAAAACAATCCAGAAGTTGTTCCGGAATAATTTATAAAATAATGCTGAAGTGATTCAGAAATTGATTTAAATTGGTCCAAAAATATTCTCGAAATGATTCCAGAAATAGCCCCGGAATGATCTTTTGGCAGTCTTCAAACGGTTTCGAAAGTGTATCTAAATGATCCTAAAATAGTCGAGAAGTGATAAAGGCATTGTTTAAAATTGGTCCCGCATTAGTTTCAAAATGATTCCGAAAATAATCCCCAATTGATCCAATAATAGTCCTAAAATGATTTCGAAGTGGTCTAAAAATGTTTCTAAAATAATCTTAAGTGATGCTTTAATTGTTCCAAATCGGTCCCGTAATAGTCTTATTATTCAGAAGTGAACCTCAAAAACGCCCCAAAATCGCATCTAAATAGTTACGAAATAATTTTCAAAATAGTTCTGTAGTGTTCCCGAAGGCATACTAAAAATTTTACGGAACCGTCCCTAAGTAGTCATAACCCAGCAAACACAGTTTCTAACGTTAGAGAAATATTGTAGTTTTACAATAGAATTCTAATGTAGTTCTCTAATACATTTCGAATCGAAAACTAGGTTAGAGAACTAGGTTAGAATTCGACTATGAAACGATTCGAATAACACTAAAAATGCGATGTTATGATTATTGTCACAGTTATCGATTATTTGCACAACATGATCAGTCATCCTTAGTGTTATACAAACCAAATAAAAATAGTGAAAAGATGTGCGGAAATATTATTAGCTGCGAAATAAGTTTTTTTTTTATTTATAATAATAAATACTAGTTAGTGAAAATTAATCAAAAACAGTTAAAAAGAGAAAGCGAGCAGATTATTGAAGTGCTATTTGGTTGGCATGAAGAAAACGCTTCCTCATCCATACCTCAAACCAATGCCGAGCTCAATCCTGAGGAAATAAGTGGAAACGAAATTTTCAACACAATAACTAGTACTGAAAACTGTAAAAAATACGATAGGATTTTGAACTATTTTTATTTTATTATAATTTGTAAGTATTTGATATAATGAAACAATGAAAATTTCGCTGATTTTCAATAACTGAACTTAATTGCACATCACTTCAAAATTCTCATTAGAATCCTATTAGCAATTGACGTTAGAATATGATTAGAATTCTAACCCTTTTCTCGATATCGAGAACGAAGTCCCCTTTTTGTTGAGAATGCTATAATTCGCGACAGTTTCGCAAATCGTTCTCTAACCTTCTACCTTAGAGAAATACGTT
The DNA here is from genome assembly GCF_040869045.1 of Eurosta solidaginis. NCBI lineage: Eukaryota > Metazoa > Arthropoda > Insecta > Diptera > Tephritidae > Eurosta > Eurosta solidaginis. The sequence goes on from NC_090323.1 coordinate 20,632,187, forward strand.
AGAATCCCATTCGTCTTCTAATCGTTTTCTAATCTAAATGTTTGTTGGGAAAATGTTCAAAGAAAATACGATACATTGCTAAAAGCAACAGCAAAATACTTTATAAACTGAGTCGCTCCTCAGCAGTGGTTTAGAAATAACTTCAAATGTATTTCTGCCACGAAAAGCTGCTAATCGAAAAATTATATGCATTGGGGATGCAATTTGGAATGGGAATGTAAGTCCCATGCAGTGAAATTGTCAAAAAATCAAAAAGTAGCTCGTCGAAATTTTAAATAAAAGCTCGGCCTTTATCTCCTCGGAGCTATGTCGCGCCTTGTAATTTTTTTTTCAGTTGCTTGCAAGGAAAAAAGGAAGACTTTCAACCAGTTATTCTCGCTTTATTAACCGCTCTTAATTATAGTACCATTTCCGACAGGGCACTTACGTACATCTTACACAATTCAAAATAAGAAAAAAATATTGAGTATACGCAGTGGTGTATGTGAATGTGAAGGGCCCGCTTGCTAGACGCGAAGAAATCGAAAAATGACTTTCAAATATTCAAGATATTGCACAGAAACTAAATTTGATAAATATACATATATTTCAATATGTATACATATAAATACAATTGAATTTATATTATATATATATATATATATATATATATATATATATGCATGTATGTAGTTGGCATGCCGTGGCGGCGTCTTACTGATGAAGTGAATAATTTATTGAAAATGTATGAACGACGAGCGCGTAACGAAGTTGAAAAAAAAAATACAAAAAAAGTATAACTTCCTCTTAATATACACATAAAGACTCACATACATGCACACATATGTATATACATAAGTATAAAAAATCGAATAATTAACCATCAGCTACAGTAAAGCGGCGCCGGCAGCAGCGCGTATCCTCACGTCGCCGTTTACAGACAGATTTCCCCACTTCTTTTGTTTTGCTTCTTTTCTAGTATAACTTGGGATAGGTCAGGCGCTTTGTTGTGTCTTCCGCGTGACCGTCACATATATGTTTACACATACAAAACTCCATAATAACACCCACCTACCCGTGCGCCACGCATTTATCTACAAACATCAGCACGGCGCTGCTTACACAGTTCTCAGGAGCCACACACGTTTTTTGTCAATTTGTTTGCCTGTCTTATATCTTCAAAATATATTCTTTAACTCCCTCTCTTTGTTTTGGACTTTTTTCTTTTTCGCGCTCTGCCTCTCTTGTTCTACTTTGTTCCGTGCTCCTACTGCCATCGGCATTTATTCGTCGCTTGGTCGTTCGTTGTCAACGCGTTTGGTGTTTTTTTTTAATTTTTTTCTTTCCCTTATGTAGCGCATATTTCGAAATACTCATATATTTTTTGTGTTTTTCCAAATAAAATATCTCTTATAAATTTATATTAATTTATTTTATTGCTTTGTTTGTCTTTTTAGCTGGTATATTTATCTTAACACAATGCCCAAAATATTGCGGAAGGCAGCACGAAATGCGTAAAAGTTTAATCGATTCGTACACGCAAGGGGACTTTCATTGTTTTTACTGTTTCTTCGTTGATATTTTCATATTTACATAGAACATAATCAGGAAGGGCAAAATATGTTTCTTAAAATGAATTCTCAGGCACATACATACATATGTATATTTTGATGTTTGTAGTTTTTCAGCCCGATTCTAAACGAAAATTCCGTACGAGTTTTTTCCCTTCTCCCATTCCTCGTATTCTAAATAAAAATTCCTTGTGAGTTTTTTCACTTCTCCCTTTCCTCCTATTCTGAACAATGTTCGAAAAAGAGGAAACCGGTTATGGGAGAAAAGTAGTTATTATGAATGTGAGGGAGAGGGAGATTTCTTTGCCATTTCATAGGAGTTTTTTCACTAGTTAAATTAAAGGGAATGCATCAAAATAAATAAATAAAAATAAAAAAGGAAATTGGTTATTTTAAGAAAGAACACTTATTTGTACAAATTTGTGCTAAGATATGTATTTACATTCTACCACAATTTTCTCACTGTTAATACAACAACAACAACAACCACTATTCCTTATTTTAAGTCGAAAAGTATATCATAAGCAACGGAAGAGCTCTTTGTATATTTGATGCAGCCATCCAGAAATTGCGCAAGGATTTTTTAGGAAGGCTTAAGTATATTTTGGCATATGGCGAAAAGCGAACTTAACTCGACGTGGCCGCCAGAAAATTGCTTTGCAGAATGAAAGCAGGCAACTCCGGCGGATTTGTGTTATCCCGCCGTCTTCTTCTTATGCTCCTCTGTTGATGTTGCTGTGGCACCAATTCATTACTCATTTCAGCGAATATCACATGAAATGCAATAATGTGCATTGTTTATACCTTATTTCTTAATTTCAAACAAATTCGCAACAATAATTAAACTTTTCAATTATTTAAACAAAATAAGAAATGCGCAATGAAATTTCAAATGACAAAACAGCTGACTTCGAAAATTCGAAATTCCTATTCCCCAATTTTTCTTCTCCCTAGGAGAAAAGAATTGGAGGAATTTTTCCGCGGGAATAAAAAAATCCGCGAGAACAAAATTCCGCGAGAATATTTAGAATTGGTCTGAATATGAATTTCTGATACTCAACTGAATTTTGTTTAAATGTTGAAATACTTTCTTAGAAAAGAGCATATCGTTAGCTTAATGTGAAAATGTGCTAAGTCACTTTTTACGAATTTTACAGGAAATGAAAAAAATTAATAATTTTTGACATAACCTTTTTTTTCAAAACTGTGAATGATAATACCTTAGTTGAAGTACTTTTGAGTGTAGAAGCTTTGAAAAAGATAAACAAAAAGTATGTATGCTAACCCAGGAGCTATTTTGTGACTTGTATCGTAAGTTCTTGACTATTTTGTGACAATTTCCGTACTCAAAACAAATTTTTTCTCCTGGCTTAGCACTTTTTACTCAATATGTTTCCCCATCACTCCTCCCCTTTAATGATTGAAATATAACACTAAAACTATATATTAAAAAAAAAAAAAATTATATTTATTTGTCAAACTATTTCTAACGGTTCTGATCTGGATTTTTTTGCCGGATGGTGCGCAGACAATAATTTATTTTTAAATTCAAACAAATTCTGTGTTGTGCCTTATTCCAAAAAGACAACTGCCACATACTTTATCTACAAACTAAATGCTCAGTCTCTTAATCATTGTCAAGACAGTTAAGACTTGGGTGTAATTTTTGACACCAAACTCTCTTTTTTTAGTCACATTGACTTGGTTGTTTCAAAATTTGTTGCAATGGTTGGGTTCAGTAGACGTAACACCAGTGACTTTAAGGACCCTATGACACTTTATATATCCTTGGTCAGAAGTGAGCTTGAATATTGCTGAATAATATGGTATCCTTTCTATGAATCTAACTCCTATAAATCTGGGAAAGTTCAAAAAATTTTTACAAAAATTGCTTCACTGGCCAGCCGGCCTCCCACATATACCAGCAGGCACAAATTGCTTGGTCTTCAGGCTTTGCATGACAGAAGAACAGCATGAGTGGGATGCTTGCCAATAATGTTATAAACTTTAGCACGAATTGCTCTGATTTATCTAATTTGTTCATTCCATATATGCCACTGCGTGCACTTCGGCATAATAGATTACACAAGCCGACAGAATTTCAGACCCAGAAACCGGACTATATATTTTCGAAGGATTTTGATGCGATAAATTGAAATCTGGCCTCAAAATTGCTGCATTAGCTCTGGTTTTCGAGATATCCTAACCTAAAAGGGCAAAAAACTCAGTTTTTGCCCATATTTGAGGTTATGTAGCCTTGCAGATGTTTCTTTCACCAAAATAATAGGCTGGCATCTTTAAGTAGAAGTCTTCTTCTTTCAGGGTTAAGTGGGTTAGGCTGCTTGCGGTATGATAGGGGTGATTTCTAGAGGTTAGGGCTGTGTGTGACTTGGTACCCGAGGGTTAGATCGTGTAGGGGTGTGGTGCGTTAGCACACTTATGGTATGAGAAAAAATTTTAAGAAAATTAAGACCCAATTCAAGAAAATTAGTAATCGACTATATTATGTCTATGTTATCTCAATCGATTTTCAGGTGTAGGAAAATTTAGAAACATGAAAAGTTTAAAATGCGATATCTCAGCGAAAAAAAGTGAGCAAGCTCAACGCCATTTGAAAGAAGAAGACTCGTATTTAAAGATACCATCCTTTAATATTGGCGAAAGAAAACATCTATAGGGGTACATAACCTCAAATATGGGGAAAAACGGTGTTTTTTGCACTTTTAAGTTAGGATATCTCGAAAACCAGAGCTGATAGAACAATTCTGAAGCCAGATTTGGATTCAGCGCATCATAAACCTACGGAAACATATAGTCTGATTTCTGGGTCTGACTGTTGGTTAAATTTTGTCGGCCTGTGTTATTTATCGAAATAACTCATAAAACGAATTATGCTATGAATGAACCTATAACTAGGACTGTATATCTAACAAATCGATTCAGTAGTGTTATTAATTTTAATAACAGCTTATATAAGTTTAAGCTTGACTTGTTTTCTATTTTTAACTAGTCTGTAAAAAAGCATGTAGTTATCGACATGTAAGAATCGAAGTAGATTATGGTCAGCGCAAAGAATTTATCAAACACCAAAGGCATGTCTCAATTGGGTGAATAAAATTTCAAGGGGTTGTGTTACAACCCTCTCAAGGGGTTGCCAGCGCAATATATAGCTTCTCCAAACCAATTGTCAACCTCACCTAACCGTGGCGAATCCTGTTTCATTGACAGCCGAGGCTCTGGCGACCCCAAGTTTCTCATGGAACTAGGGTGTAGCGAGGGCGTGACGGCCTAGAAGGTTTAATATGGTCATATAAATCGTTTCCGAGATGGTGGGGCTAGTTAGTACCTTAATAGTGCTTTGTTACCGGAACGTACCGGATCTATATCCGGCAAAGGCCCATCAACATTGGAAACACTCTCCAAAGCCTTTGGGGAGTGTCTTCATCGTGAATACAACAACAACAACTAAGCATGTACTTTTGGACTGAATGAATTAAATAAATAAATAAAATGCGCGTACAAAGAAATTACTAGTAATTCTGATTGATATTATTGACAGGTTGACTTAGCACATTTTTTTTAACAGCTGACGACTTAGCACATTTACACATTATTGCCCACAGCATGTAAAAATTAAAAATTAAAATATTTTTTTTTTTGTGATCGATGTATTTTGAATTCAGTTTTAAAACTGTATTAAAAGAAAATTAAAAAAAAAAAGTTACTTAGCACATTTTCACATTAAGCTAACGATATATGTTTTTTTACAAGGTGATTTTCGAATTAAAAAACAAAAAAAAAGATTTTTTTTTAATTCAAAAGATTATTTTAGACATGTCTGGTCTGAGTATTAATAATTAATGTAAAATAAAAGACAAAAATTAAAAAAAAAAAATAAAACATTGTTTTTCAAAAATTTTAAAAAATTCGCACTAAATTTTCTTGACGAAAGGAGAGCTTTGTTTTTAACTCGGATTTTTTTTTTAATTTTACAAAACATTTCTTAAAATCTTCAATATTTCTTCTAGATATGTATACTTTGAATGTTTCCTTTACGCCGATAAAAAAAAATTTTTTTTTCAAATATGTATTCTAAAAAATTCGCATTAGATTTTCTGGACGAATGAGGGCTGCCTTCTTTTAGCTCGGTTTTTTTTTAGTGTTTCAGAACATTTTTTAAAATCGTCAATATTTTTTCTAGATATGTATACCTTGAATGTTTCCTTTTACGCGAAAAAAAAAGTTTTTTTACTTTAAAAAGTTAAAAAAAGAAAATTTTATAAAAAATTTTGTTTAAAAAGGCCAAAACTTTTCATACTGAATTTTTGGACGAATAGCGGCATTCTCCTTTTTGAATCAGAACAATATTTATTTTTTTTAAAGTTTTTAAAACATCTGTCTTTATTTAATAAGTTTTGCTTCACTAGTTTTGATTGGCATGATTTTTTCAATAACTTTGGTTTGCTTTTAAAAACTGTTTACATTGTATTTTTTCAATTCATGATCATTGTAGATTCATATTTCTTTTTTTTAATAATTTTTTAATTTTTATTAAAAAATTATCTGATTTATGTTTTAATATAGCAATTAAATTAAATTTTCACATTGAAAACAAATTTTGTTTTTGTTATTGATATTAGAGAAAAATTGTAAGTTTACAAACGGCGATGGTTACTAGTAACCAAAACCAATCAATAACAAAAACCATTATATAAAGCAATATGAGCAAAGCTCGCTAATTAAATTTTGTTTTTATTTGTATTTAATAATATATTATATATAAAATTAAAATTTTTTAAGAAACCTTTTTTTACTTTATTTTAATTACATTTACATTTTTTTCTTAAGTTTTTGTGCATTTGTGATTTGATATTTTTAAATTTGAAAGTTTTTTCATTTCATAACATTGGGCTTTGTTTTTGCTTTACTTTTATTATATTTAAATATTATTTTCAGTTTTTGATATTTGTGATTTGTAACACATTATTAATGAAAATTTTGTTTGATATGCTATTAATATTGTTATTGCGAAAGCAAATTTTAATTTAATAATTTTTTTCAGAACAATTTTTATGTTAAAAATCAATTTTTTCATCTGAAAAAATATTTTTCTTACTTTACAAAAATATTTTTTATTTTTTTGTCATTTTACATAAAATATATTATGATTTTTTTTAATATTTGTTTTTGATATTTAAAATTTATAATTGAGTTTTTCATGCAACTTTGGTTTTAAATTTTTTTATGCTTATTACTTAAAAAAGAAATGTGTTTATTGTTTTTTGAAAAGAAAATTTTATCTTAAGTAAATAATTTTGGTATTTAAGAAATTTGTTTTCATATGTGTTTTAATTAGCGAGCTTTGCTCATATTGCTTTATACAATGGTTTTTGTAATTGATTTTAGAGAAAAACATATAAACAATATAAACAAAAAGGCAACTCTTAGAGACCAATTGTACAGCGAACAACAGGACATTCACATGGCTTAGCAGCTAAAAGGCTTGCACTGATATGAATGTTGGAGATTCGAGTTCAACCCTCAGCTCCCGAAAAGCTAGCTGATGAAGAAGTGAAATTCAGAAACATGTCCTAGTAACCATCGCCGTTTGTAAACTTACAATTTTTCTCTAATATCAATTACGAAATTTGTTTTCTTACGTTACATTAATTATGCTTAGAAATTTTTTTGAAAGATTCTCACATTTTTTATTTGTAAAAGTTTTATTTATTTAACGTAATATTTTTGGTTTTTATTTCAAATATTTTTTTTATAAAATGACGATTAAATCAAAGATCATAAATTAAAAACTAAATAAAACTTTTGTGAATTTTTTTCAAGATGTTCTTTTCAAATTTATTTTCTAGATTTTTTATTTTTGTATAGTATGTTAAGTACAGATATACAAATTTTATGTTTTTGGAAGTGTTTTAGTTACAATTTTGTTTTTAATTTAAGCAAATCATATAAATATACTTATTTTTTTCTAATTTAGTAATATTTGTAATTATTTTAAAATATTCAGATTGTTAATTCATTTATTTTAATGCTGTTCTTTTTTTTTAATTATTTTAATATATTCGTTATTTTAAAAATAAATTTTTTTAATCGTTTTTCTATTTTTATTTTATTTTACGATTTTTTTAGCTTAAGATTCTTATTTATATTATTAAATAAATAAATACATTTTTCAGGTTATCAAGTGTTATTTTCTGCTGCTTTTAATTCTTTAAAATTGTTTTAGTATCTTTATTTTTTTTTATTATTTTTCTAATATATTTGTTTAGTTTTACATTGATATTAGGATTTAAGAATTCTGTAGAAACGGCGTTTTGTTATTCCTTTTAACGAATTTTGAGCTATTAATTTTTCGCTTTTTATTTCATTTATGATTTTTGTTGAATTTTTTGTTACTTTAGTCAGTTTTTTTTTTTTTGATAAGCTGTTTTCATTATTTTTTAAATTTTATTATTTAGATTTCTGTTTAAATGATTTTCTGAAAGAATTTATTTGTTCAATTTAACGCATTTTCAGATTTTCAAAGTTCTATTGATCATCTTTTTCAGTATTTTTTATTATTTTAATTTATATATATTGTGGCATCTTAATAAAATTTAGTACCAAACAGTTGTAAATCAAATGCGACCCTGTTGCAATATTAGATTAAATAATTAATTTAAGTTAAGTGGCATCCCTGGTGTAGCAGAAAAGAAATATGAAAAGGAGAACCGAAAAAAGAGTGAGTCGTTATTTAGCTTTGGAAAGAAATACAAGCGTCTTACAATATATATATATATTTTTGTCATTTAGTCTATGTGAGGTCCTCATGGATTGGCCAGTTCGACCTAACCTAACTTTGTACGCTTTTTCTAAAACAAAAATGTTAAAAGTTTCTGTAAGATTAATGTATATGCCCTACACAAATATTTTGTGTAAACAAAATTTGTTTATATAGCATATTAATATAAAAGTTGATATTAAAAACATATTCAAGGTTGCAGAAAAATAAATTGAAAATTCAGCAAAAAATTTCCGAAATTTTTTGAATATTTTTTTAAATTTAATCAATTATGTGAAAATTACGAAAAAAAAAGTTTTTCCTCACGAATAGCTACTTTGATATTAAAAATATTAACTAAAAAGTTAGAGGTCCGTTAATAAACAATAAAACCATATAAACTATTTTTAATATGCTGAAGACTTTGACTGATCGTTTTTTGTAACATTTTAATTAAACTTTTTTTTTTATTTTAATTATTTTCTATATTTATGATAGAAATATTCCACGAAACTCGAAAAAAATGTTTGTTAATATTTTAAATCTTTTGTGTAATAAAAAATTTTGAGCCTTTTTTAAATATATTATTTTTTCTAACCTTTTTATGTTATTGAAATTTCTTGCCAATTAGTTCACCCTTGTTAAAGTATGCTTATATTGTTTTAATTATCATTTATTTTATTTAAAATTTTTGCTAAATTTCCGTTAAAGTCTTAGTAAAGCTCTTTTCCACTTTTTCTTTCATTTCGTTTCACACATTTTCACGGTTACTGCCAAATGTTGCATGCCTCATATAAATTTATTACTTTCATGTCCTGTTATTGTTACTATCGAGCACACAAATCGATAAGCAAATCTACGTTGATACACATACATATGTTTCTTTGTATTAACCATTTACATATGTATGTATGATTGCTGGTGTATCTAAAAGTAAGCGAAGCTCCTTAAAGCTATCTCGCTAGACTCCACCCTATAGCTTACACCCTCTACTTATATTAAAATTACTAACAGCCAAACTAAAACGTGGCTTTATATACCATTTTATGTACTTATGTATGTATATGTGTGTATGTATGTACATATGTGTGCACTCAATTTCTTCTTGTTAATCTAGCAAAACGTTTCTGGTGCACCAAACAATTTTGTACATACCCAGCGGACCAAGTTTGATTAATTTGCGAGGCTTCGCAAAATGCTCAGAATTGTGCTCATATGTAAGTAAAAGACGATAGAAACTTTATTTTTATCGCCAAAAACCTGTAAACAAGCTCCTACGCGAACAAAGAGCGATAGAAAATTTATTTACCGCATATCACTCGCTTAATGTTTGCAGGAATTCTCGCAAGTGAGCAAAGAACGATGCTCTTTGTGGCGCAAAACACCTTCTTATGAGCTTTACAACATGTGTTTTGTGACAAAAACCAAAATGCAGACAAAATAACGGTTCATAATTTCGTATATAGCGTTATTTCTTCTATCGATGCGCAGCGCAAATAAGAAATAAAACAATTTTTTAGTTCTATGATATCCGTGAAAGTGAATACTTGAGAGCTGTGTTTGAAAAATTATTTAATAATTATTATACGCACATAAATACTGTGCAAAGTAAGTATAAACGCCTCAAGTGCGCTTCATGTATTTAATATAGGGAAACACAACTGTAAACGGAACAACTGAAAAATTCGCGCATCCTATTTCTTGTGATCATTTTGCAATATCCTCTTTATTACTTATATAATATTGTTTCCGACTCAGGAAAAAGATTTTTTCAGTATCTAATTTGAGTCGAAAATGTATCAAACGAAATATTTTATCCGACTACGCAGAAGTATCAAAAAAAGCCTATAAAAAATATTGCTTAATATTCGCTAGCTTTATTTGTTGCGACTATCGTAAACAATACTTTTACTGCCACAAACTGAACGACGATGAATCATATTGCTATCGTTTTCAGTTGCGTTTGCGAGAGTTTTATCCGGTTAAATATCGCAAATCGTTCAAATGGGGTATCATTTGTGAGCATTTGGTCTGCTGGGTAATTGTCTCCTCTTCCTTACAATTCTTTATATATACGTGCATATGTATGTGTAGTTAAGGTTTCGGTACTGCATTTAGGCGTACACACGCGTGTTCTTAACTCAAAATATCGATTTTAATTTTCCCAACTATTTAGGCGCCTACGAAACTGCCTAATAAATATTGTAAGAGCGCTAAATCATCTAAATTGCCATGATAGTATAAAATTGAGTATGAAGAGATTTATACACAATTGAGATTGAGCTTCGTTTTGGATAGAAGGGGATTTGTAATAAAATCAAGTCTTTTTCGAAATTTGAAAAAGTAACGCGGGAGAGCCGGAAAGTTTGGAAAACTACTATATAGAGGAATCGATTCGTTATTAGCCAGACAGTTAGATTAGAAATGAGCGCATTCGAAACCATATACAGTATCAGTACACTAACTCAGTTAGAACCATTGCTGGGGAGTGCTGGGGCATCTGCTTTGGAGGTATGAGAGAAAGCCATCTAGAACTGCCCTACTGTCTGAGAAAACGAATTTATTTTCGCACTTCTGCTTGAAACACGCTCTAGTGGTCCAGACTTTACATTGGGGGACTTTTATCGAAGCCATTCCGAAGTAATTTCAGCCCTCTTTGGACAGATTTAGGCAATTAATTTAAAATCAGTAAACCAGAATAGTTCCGTAATTTTTCCAGATCACTTCGGTCAATTAAGAATTGTTGCAGTCTTATTTTGGAGTTATCCAATTCGGGCACATTTATAAAAATGCGTTTTTAAACTTGTTTGATGTTTGCTTTTACGGGACTTAAACCAGGGACCTTTGATGTTTTATGCGACCACGCTTCCATCACACCACGGCGGCTGCCGGTCGGCATAATCATACATAAAAGAAACTTCCGAATTGGTCCCGAAACGAAAAAAATTTTATTTACGAAAACAGTTTGAGCTTTGCAGAAGCTTAAGATTGAAAAAATTAACTAGATTTCGAAAACTGATACAATTTTGAAAATATTTCGATCCTTAAGTGAGACTCGAAATTCCAATATAATTTGTTTGTAAAGCTAATTACAAATTTAAATAAAAAGCGCGCTTCGAAAATATATTGAACATCGCAAAAATGGGCATTCAAAATTTATTTTAGTAGTAAAAAGTATCAAAGGGTTTCATTATTTAGGAAGTAATTAGAATTTCGAAGGTCAGGTACTTAATTTCTGAATACGGTTTAAATAAGTAAGTAATGGAATTCAGCTGTTCTTCTTCGGAGAAAATAAACTATTGCAATACTAATAACTTTCGAACATAGTTTTAATTACCAAACTAATTGGAAAAAAAGGTTTAAGTTTCGAAAATGGTGTGGTTTTCGAAACAATATGAAATATTGGTTTTAATATGGGTAAGAACTTTTTTTAAATAAAAAATTCAACGTCGCACGAACTGAATTTAGAGATAAATTCGAAATTAAAAAATATATAGTATTTTCAGTTTAATTAGGGCTTCTAAAACAATTAGTTTCGAATATTGCTTTGATTTCGAAAAAAACTGCACTTTGGGACAAATTCGAATTTCGAAAAAAGCTCGTCTTGTGAGTTTAATTAGATTCCAAAACAGCTACTTTGAAAATTGCTTCGATTTTGACAAAGATTTCAACTTCGTAAATACGAAATCGAATTTCGAAAAAGTTCGAGTTTAGAAAATAAGAGCTAATATTAATTTTATATGTGGATTGCTTAGATATCAAAAAATATATAGTATATTAAATATACATAGTATTCAAAATCAAATTCTCACTTACCTTCCAATTTCATGCCAACTTCCAAACATTTCTGGAATCTACAATACGGGCAACGCTTACGCTGCGTTTTGTCGATGTGACACGAACGCTCGGCGACGCACGTATACACTTTCTTATTTTGAACGGTGCGTTTGAAGAAACCTTTGCACGATTCACATGTCAGCAAACCATAATGATAACCGCTCACTTTATCACCACAAACAGGACATAACTCCTCGAAGAGATGCTTGAAATCAATACCACCCTCACCCGATTGGCCGGGGGCAGCGCTTGTACCACCTGCCGTAATACCCATATGAGCGCTTGATGTGGCGGGTGGTAGGAGTGTCATATAACCGCCAGCAGCATTTGGATTGCCGCCATTAAGAAGCACAACATTGGTGGCACTGCTACTAGCACTACTGCCGCCGCCCGCAGAACCACCACCACCGCCACCGCCTACACTTTGATGCGAATGCGATGACGTATTATCTTGATAACCTGTTGGAAATACGTATTGCGAATCAAAATTATATATATACGAATATGAAAAGTTGGGATTGTTGGCAATATTCTGTTGTTGTTGTTGCTGTTGCTGCTGCAATTGTGGTTGTTGTGTTAGATAGTGTTGTTGTTGATGATGCTGTTGTTGTTGCTGCTGCTGTTGATGATGTTGCTGTTGTTGCTGCTGCTGCTGATGGTGATGATGCGCGCTACTTTGTGCGCCTCCATCACCGCCATTCGTGGAAGCATTAGCGCTGGAGGCGCTTAAATGTAGCGCATAAGCGCTATAATCTGTATCGGCATCATTTAACGCGCTCGCATCGTTATTATTGCGATTTGAAGCGGATGTTGTATTGGCGGCATTCGTTTGACCGCCAGCACCACCCAATGCTGGACTGGATGGTTGTTGTGGGTCCAGCTGCATTGTGAATGGTGACATATTTAGCGACGATATAAACGACGCTGTGGCTTGCTGTTGTTCCATTTCTAATAACATTTTTCTATATATTTGCTTTAGCTTTCAAACGTTTTGCACTATAAAATATGGGGTAGAGGTGGCGACCAGCGTACACAGCACATTTAGGGAACACGAATGGTGGCGAATTGGTACGAAGTTGGACGAAAGCGCGTATATGCGTAGAGGTAGCGCTGCGCTTTGTTAAAGATGTTGCTTGTTTCTAGCGAGCGCGCTGTTTTGGTAGAGAACGCGCAGTGCGTCAAATATAACTGGAGAAAATTTATTTTCCTTTCGTGCGCTATTACTGCTTCAGTGCTTAGCTATGACTACGGGATACTTTTGGACGGACGAAAGAAAATCCATACACATTTAAACTGCTAACTTATATATTGAATGTGCTCAATTTTGTTTAGCTCTTAACAGGTAAAGGTTGCTTTGTAAGGTATCTTGGTACTACGGTAGCTTGGTGATTTAGGTAGTTCGTCAGGTAGCAAGGTTATGTCTTTCTTTTACGCTTCACTAAATGCGCTAGCGTTTAGGTAATTTGTTGACTAATTTGGGTGCGTTTATAATAGTTATTGATAGAAAACGTTACGCCTCACAGCAATTTACTGTTGCGTTCAAAAAAATACACACATACATACACGCCGCACACGCGCGCGCACACACACAATCCAAACGATCGTTCTATCTCTTACTAACTGCTTAGGCGTTGCGCGCGCTCTTGCTCTTTTTAACTACGGTCTGCGCGCGCCTTGACTGCTGACACACACGTCGGCGCACAGTTGTTGTGATGACAATATTTTGACGTTCGACGTTTCGAAATAATTTACCATGCACAAATTAACACCTCTTTTAATGACCCAAATGCACAAAACTGCAGGAGTTATATACAATACAATGATTTGGAAAAAAATATTTATCGACTGCGTAGGGATCACACACGGTATGTTTGCTTGTTTTTATGTGTAAAAATACGCCTTCGCACTGTTTAAGGTACGCCTTTTGTTGTTTTTATAATTTTATGATTTCGGCTTTTAACTAGCTTGTTTGCTTTGCGCTGCGTTGAACAATGGATTCTTGTTGTCACCCTAAAATTTTTTTTAATTTTTGTGTTTTATTGTTAATATTTTTTGTATAAATTTTTTTCTTGCAATTTTCCTTCCTTTTGCCTTCGTTGTTGGTTTTGGTTGCTGTTATAATTATTTTTGTTTATTTCACAGCAATATAAATGTGTTAACAAAATATTTTGTAATAGTTTTCTTGGTAAATTTAATAGCCTTGTTTAATATAATTTGATAATTTTGATTGACCTTTAGGGCAGATTATTGAATAAAGCTTCTTTTTTAGTAGTATTCAAAATATATTTATTTTTCGATATTTCGACTTCAATCTGAAGTGATCATCAAGAATACATATGGATATGTATGATCGACTGTATTGTTGTTTTTTCGGTGTGCTCTCCGATTTTCCATTTTATTGGTAAATTTAAAAGCCTTGTTTAATATAATTTGATAATTTTGATTCAGCTTTAGGCCAGATTATTGAATAAAACTTCTTTTTTAGTAGTATTCAAAATATATTTATTTTTCGATATTTCGACTTCAATCTGAAGTCGTCATCAAGAATACATATGGATATGTATGATCGACAGTCGATAAATATATTTTGAATACTACTAAAAAAGAAGTTTTATTCATTAATCTGGCCTAAAGCTCAATCAAAATTATCAAATTGTAATAGTTTTCTGCAACAAAAGCAACAACGCAATTTTCATTTTACAATTGCTTTCGAGTGTTGTTTTTCTCTATTTTCTTGCTGCTTTGATTCACACTTAGTTTTTAGCAGAATAAGGTTACAGGTAAATTGGATCTTGATTTGCTTTATAGTTTATAGATTTTCGTTTAATTATATTTAAAATATTCCTAAATTCGTGTTATAAATATTAATAAAAAATTCGAATACACAAAATTTTTATTTTTATGCCCGAATTCATATTAATAACCCAACCAGAATAAAAATGTTTCGAATATTTCGCCAGTTCGAAAATACTTGCGGATGTACTCGCACTTCCGAAAAGGTTTCAAAGCTTCGAAAGTAATTAGAAAATTAAATAAATAAGCATTTCAAAATATATTTGCCTTGTGCCAATAAATTGAATTTCGAAAATAAGTCGACATTTCGAAATTAAGTATAATATTTTAATAACTTCACTTTCGATATAATTTTGGTCTTCAAAAGTTTTTTTTTTAATTTTTAAATTCAGACGAATTTTTGAGATTCGAGAATTTTCTTGCATTTGCAAAAAAAATATAAATTTCGAAAATATTGCGAACTTCGAAAAATGTTTCAAATACCTTTCCTTATATGAATAAAAAAGCTCGTGTGTCAAAAGATATCGCACTTTAAGATACACTCGAATTTCAAAAATGTATCGAAAATAATTGGTATTTCGAAATTATTTCGGATTTCTCGTACAAAAGTTTCAAAGATAAATTAAATTACAAGAGAGTAATTGAAACTTCGTAATTTAATTCCTTTTTTTTTGTTTTAATGCTATGAAGCTCGAAAACTTTTTTAATTTTTTTGTTTTAATTTTTCTTTATCTCTGAGCTCAGAATATATGACATCTTTCAAACATTTATATTCGAAGATGGATTAAATTTTTAAACAGTAACTAAGCTTACAAATTTACTTGTTCTTCTAAAACAGGTGGAAGTTCGAAAAGTTTTTAATTTTTTGATTTTAATTTTATTTATCCCAGAGTACACATTTTTCAAACATTTATATTTGTAACTTGCTTACATTTCCAAAATAGTTCCGAAAATATTTTTCATTTCGAAAATAGTTCAGACTTCGAAAAAAAATTTAAATCCTTTTTCTAATATGAACAACGTGTGTTTAATTTTTTGTTTTTTTTTATTTTTAGAAATAGCCCGATTTCCGAATGATAATGCCCTTTTTGTAAAAATTTATGTTTCGAAAATGAGAAAATAATTAAATAATTGGTATTTCGAAATTATTGTGGATTTTCCAAATAAAACCAGTTTCTAAGATAAATTAAATAAAATAGTAATTGAATGAAGTAATTTTCACTTATCTGCTAATTTTGCTTTTCGGAAATAGTTCGAAGAATAAGACATGTTGACTTTTAAAACAAGCCCGATTGTTAAAAGATATCGCCTTTTTAGAAAAATTATAGTTTCAAAAGTGAATCGAAAATAATTGTCGAATTTATTTAGATTTTTAAAGCAAAAACCGTTTTAAAAATAATCAAAATAAAAAAAAAAATATTATTGAAGTTTAGGAGTTGACTCATTTTTCTAAAATAGTTGAAAGTTATTTTTGTTTTAAGCTTACTTTATCTCATGCACATCTCTTAAATATTTATATTTGCTATTTTTTCTATTTCTTGCTTGTATGAACTAAATACTTTAACTAATTCGAACTTCGAATAAAAATTGAAAACCTTATTATAATATCAATAAGACATGTTGCCATTTAAAAATATTCTGCTTGTCGAAACATATCGACATTATAGATTCGAAAGTGAATCAAAAATAAGTAAATTACAAATATTTCGCTATTATTTCGAATACCTAAATCAGATATAGTTTCAAAGTCAGCTAAAATAAAAAAAAAAGTTTTCGAAGCTTCGTTCTTCTAAAAGTTTTGGACGTTCGAAAATGTTATGATTAAAACTGAAGCAGACAAATGTAATCTGTATTATAAAGGTCTTAAATCCTATAATGAACTACCGAATGATATTAAATCATGTCATTCCAATAAATTTAAACAAAAATTGTACAATTATTGCAGAACACTACCAATTTAGTGCTGGACAGGCGGACTTCCATAGCATCGATAGAAGTGCAGCGAAACTATACTCTATGTTGCTATGTAGCGCCAAGACTTCCAAGCTCTTGTACGCATACAAAAAAGGTTGCCGAAGCACATACTGAAGCGCATCACTCGATTAACTCAGTGCATCGCCGTGCAGATGTTGCCTTCGCGCTTTACTAACATGCGTAAAATGCCTACATACTACACAAGCATAACGCTTTGTTCGCATGATCTGGAAGTCTCCCATCCATAGTACTCCAAGGTAGGATATAGATGTAACTATTCTAGATTGCATAGTCCAGAAGACAATTATAAACATGTAAAATATATTTAAGTTAGGCTTAGGAAAGCCGTAATAAATAAATACATTATGTTTGAATATTTTAACATTCCTATTTGTTATTTTTGTTATTTTTGTTATTGCTTACATTTTCAAAATACTTTAAGTTTCGAAAATATTTTGCTTTTTGAATATAGTCTGAATTTCGAAAAAAATCGTTTTCCGTTTTCTAATATGATTATTGTCTTTTAAAAATAGCCTTTGGGTTTCGAAAACGAAGAAAATAACTACACAATTGGTATGTCGAAATAATTTCGGATTACCAAAGCAAAAGCGATTTCAAAGGTAACTAAAATAAAAATAAAAAAAATAATTACAGCTTGGAAATTTAACTGCTCATCAAAATAAGTTTGAAGTTCAAAAATGTTTTAAGTTTTTTTGGCACTCAGACTTGAGTGGTTTGGATATGCCCATTCTGACTGAGTTATATATACATATGAATTTGGCTAAGTATTGTGTTTGCTTTTTTTATTTATTATTCATGTAAAGTTAATAATCAATTTTGTTTAGTTATTATTATTTGCATTATTTGTCTTATTATTTCTAGATATTGTTCATAATTGGTTAAATTTTTTATACAATTTTTTGTTTTTCGTTATATACGTAGTTTTATATATTGATTATCTTCGCATTCTATAATTGAGTACTTAAGAGTTCTTGTTTAATTTTTTAAATATTATTTTTTTTTCAAATTATATTACTAATTGATGCATACTTAATATGCATTTTTTCCCAACCTATGTTCGATTTTATATCGAGAAGCCCTATCAGTAACCCACCTTGTACACAAAAAAACGAGGCATGAAAGGAACAAGATACAAAGCAGTGGGTTTACTTTCCAAAATTGAGATATTTTCATGATGTTGGTTAACTAGATAGTTTTTTTGTGATAGTGAGAAGCGTAATAACAAATTCGTTTTCTCGGTTCTCAAGATATCTCTATAAAGTAAAATCATACCAAAAGGCTGAACAAACGCGTGTTTCATTCCATAAACCTAAAATACAAGACATATCGACGGCTGTGTTGGAGATTATATAGAAAACTTTTGAAGAACGGTCCGTTACCGGATTTTCTTCCTAATGCGTTGTATCTTAAATTGAAGTAAAACTGAGATAGAGCGTTTCTGAAAATTTCTGTAAAAATAAAAATTGCTTATACAAGCAAAGACAAAGACTTGACTACAAGGTTGTGTCCAAAATAACTTCGTAGTACAGAACAACTGTTTCAAGCCATATCGTATGAAAAAAATGAATCCTTACGCAAGGCCTTAGGGCATCATACATACGCACAAACATGCTCAGCCGTTCTATCCCGCTTAAGCTTAAAGATCAGTAAAGAGACAGAACTTACTGCCAATTGAGTATTCTACAGAACAGTATGGATGAGTTAACAAAGGGGATAGTTTTGATGAATCTTATCATACATACATCGCTTTCCTAATCCGTACTCATCAGGATCATATGTCGATCTTGGAATATTCGAAACTTAATCTGTTACAATGTCCAGATCGTAGTAGCCAAGGTAACGTGCAACTTTCTGGGAAGGTGCTATCTTCTTCTGCGACGTTTTGAAATGTTATTCTGTTAAAGGAGGTCACCAACTCCAACTCTGTGTAGATACTTTTGTGGCACATGCTACTTCGAAGGAAACGGCTTAGTAATATGTGGCCGGACCTCGTTATAGTGCCTAAGGAGATGTTGTGGTTTTTTATGCCGTCAGCAACGTTTACTTGTAGATTTTGTTGTTACTGTGTACTTTGCAAAATCTTAGAGGCAATAGTTTATTTTGGAGCACAACTAATCTGTAGAAATGCCCGTTCTGTCTGTCGTCTGCAATGGTCTTACTCTTTTGGTAGAGCAGAAAATGCGAATTTGTAGAAATTAATTAATGGCATTCATATCATTAGTGGTACTCCCGTTTGGAAAAGGTGTAGGGATAGTTCGTTTTTTGTCTTGGATCATGTCAAAAACTTTTGACAGCTCAGGTGCGACGAGCACGAGCGTGCGGTGTAGGCTTTGTGATTGATTCCGACGTCTACCTGAGTCTTTATGGCATTTGGCCCTGGGTTCATGCTGGGGCAGTTTTGGGAAATCGGTCTAGCCACAGGCTTTAGTATGGATACCAACCTTGCTAGTTTCCATTTTGCCGTAGTAACAAAGTAGGATAGTGGCAGGCTTAAGATATATGTAAGACATCACTCTCTCCCATCGCCAAAGTGGTTTAATATTGGTATGGCTATGATGTCTGAGTCTACTGATTCGGCGGATTTGGAGTTTTGAATGGCTAGTTTAATGTTATTGTTCTCCTTCTGATTTTTAAACCGAAATATACATCACAAAATTTCGGCAAAAGGTACTCGTTAAATTTTTTTTGGAACCGATATAACTTTATCACCAAAAGTGATTGATATCGTTTTCTTAAGCTGTTTCGGGTTTGTCAAGGCCTGCACGATTGACCAGAGTTTGTAAGCAATATCAGAGGCTGCAGTTGTTGTAGCAGTACCTCGCCCCATCCAATATGTGCGACTACTAAGAAATTATTATCAATATCCTCTTACGGGCGTCTGAGGGAACTTGTAGTTTCAACCGGGGTTGACCAAAGAGAAAAGGGTGCTAAAGGCGTTGGTTCCACATATCAACTGAAAAGATTTTTGGTGTCATGTGGGGACACGTTACAAGCATCACATACATTATGTTATTGGGACGAATATTAGCATCACTAATTGATACTCACATCCCTAAGGATATTAAATAAAGGCACAACAACAATAAAGCAAGCTGCCACTCTTGTGTACATCAAATCAATCATCATTTAGTCACATACATGCAAGGCAACGGAGATATACGCAAAAACACATGTAGTCATCAGCCGAAATAGTACTCACATATACACAAGCATGAAGTTCGAGAAATTACTAGACCTTAGTAGGAGTGTGCGAATGAAGCAGCGGAGAGTACAAAAGCAGAGCAAGCCGAGGCAGAGAGGCTGAGACTAAGCAGTTTGATTTAAACAGGCAATTAGTTGTGAAGTAAGCGTTGTTGTGAAGTACACTCAAATTAGTCTAATAAAGACTATTTTGCATTATTGAATATTGGAGTTATTTATTCAAAAGTTTAGCAATTCGAACGTTAGCAGAAGGTTTGGAATAAGGGGAATTTCACTAAATTCGTTACATTATGCTCTTCTCTTTTGACTCGCTTGCGTTGGTCTACAGGCCGTCTGATTTCCGTATTATTCAGCTCCAACAATATCATGTTGTCTTACTAAGGCTTCGGCTTCAGATGGGAAATTTGTTCAGATTTCCCGAATTTTACTAGCGGAGATGAAGCGAGCCGGGGACGAACCGATGACCTTAGCAAAACTCATGTTCTGTCTTTCGAACACCAGTGGAACAGGCGAGAGTTGCAAAATATCGCTCCTTATATTCTTTGTAGCCATCCCAATATGTTTTCTAATGTTCATAAAAGTGTGGTGAATGTAAGAGGAAAGCTTTTGGCACATTTCAAAATCATTTTGTTTTACATCGTATTATATTATTTTATTTTATTTTATTTTATTATTTTTATGCTATTTTTTAAATTTCAACTTTAATTTAGTTTATATATTTATTTAATCTATTTTATTTCTTTTCTTTATTTTATTTTGCTTTATTTGTTTATGGTATTATTTTCTTAATGTTTTTACTTAAATTTATATATTTACTCCTTAACGATTGATATTTTTAAACTTTCATTTTATTTTTGTTTTAATTGTTTTTGTTTTTTTTTTTTAGAAATTTGTAAGACTTCACAAGCTTCAACGCAGATTAATAGCAATTGTGGTTTAAATATTACAAATTTTTGTATGTTATAAGGGAAAAGTCTTATAGCAACAAACAACTTGCAGGCTCTCTAACTTCGATTCCGGAGAAATCCTTTGAAATGCCATACATTACGAATTAGCCTGTGGATGAGCTAGTGCCATTGTTGGTCGATCTAGTGATTTGTGAGTAACAAGGTGATCTGTAATCGTAACCTCTCAGTCACAGCGGTTTTTATACTTTATATTTGCCTACATAATGTATTGTGCATAAGCAGCACTAGATGTCGCAGTCAAATCTTGCACAACAACCTCTGCAAACGCCCTCACCAGCAACAGATATGTACATAACATTACGGCTACAGCGACCATTTATTTAGCAGTAGCGTTTGCTTAACTGTCTCTGCATCATTATACCTAGCTGTACTTGTACACAGGGTATTATAACTTTGATTTGATAATGGTTGGTTGTACAGGTATAGGGAATCGAAAGAGATATATACTTCCATATATCAAAATCATCAGTATCGAAAAAAAATTTGATTGAGCCATGTCCGTCCGTCCGTCTATTCGTCTGCCCGTTAACACGATAACTTGAGTAAATATTTGTTAACGAGCTTATCTGGAGACAGAATAGATTGGTATTGAAAATGAGCGAAATCGGATGATAACCACGACCACTTTTTATATATACAACATTTTGGAAAACACAAAAAACCTGATTATTTAGTAAATAATACACCTGGACTGATATTGAAACTCTTGATAAAAAATTTTTAAAATGGGCGTGGCACCGCCCACTTGTGATAAAATCAATTTTACAAATATTATTAACCATAAATCCAAAATCATTTAACCTATCGTAACAAAATTCGGCAGAGAGGTTGCCTTTACTATAAGGAACGCTTTGAAAAAAAATTAACGATAAGGGTTAAGGACCACGCACACTTTTATATAAAAGATTTTTAAAAGGGTCGTGGACGAATAAAATAAGCTATATCTTTGCAAAAAAAGAGTTGTATATCAATGGTATTTCATTTCCCAAGTGCATTTATAGCAATAAATAGGAAAAACTTCAAATTAAAAAAAAAAAAAATGGGCGTGACACCGCCCCTTTTATGACTAAGCAATTTACTATGTTTCGGGAGCCAAAACTCGAAGAAAAATTAGTTCAGAATATAACCATATGTATATGTATTATTACGCAGCCTTGAAACACTATTAAGCAAACAAAACAAACAAAAACAGCATTTTAGGTGTACAGCTGGGTATGTAATGTTCGGTTTCATCCGAACTTAGACTTCCTTACTTGTTTTCTGAGACAGCTGACTGAATAACACTCAGCCGTTTGACGAAAGCTATGTTTGAGTCTGTGATTGCTATTATTAGTAAGCGTGTTTGGGAATGTTTGGGAACGGGAATCATTTGTTGTGACAGTCGATTGAGTCGGGGTTGTTTCTGCCAAGCTGTCGCTGAAACTTATTGTGTACTTTCAGTAGCTGTGACAAAGTCACAGGTAGACGAATATTTGCCAACTCTTTAGTGAGAGTTTTCGAAATAGTTTACTTTCAGCTTGTTTGTTCTTTTTAATAATGATTCAATAATGATATAGCAACAATATTATTTGTATAGTAATCATTATTAACCGTTGTTTAAGCATATGAATTCTCGCAAATCTGTCACATTTGTTTGTTAACTTTAATACTTTTTGTATTTTTCATCTATTTCAACTTTTTATTTCTTTACTTATCTTTATTTCTTAGGAATTTAATACCTCTCTGCGAACGAATAAAAACAATTGGTATACTTTTTGGTGGTGTTGCTGAGGTGTATTGGTTGTTTGATTGCTGATGTTTTGTTTACTTAAATAAAGTTGAATGTACTCTAAATATTGTTTTATAAGTTGGTAACTATCAGCGCGCACTGTTTCTTCGCGTTTTAAATATTTTTAGGCTTTTGTTTGATTTTTAATACGAGAAGCTTTTCTTGATTTTTTTTTTTTTTAATTTTACTTTATTTTATTTTGCTTGATTTTTTTAAATTTTTCTGCACTTGTATGATGTATACAACTGTATGTACTAAGATATATATGTACATATATGGATCTTTAATACTTTGAACGATTATGTTATATATGTATGCATTCATTTTTATTGTTAGATTTAAATTTTTTAAAAGCTGATGCTGTAAACACAAAAATAACTTTTTTATTTGAAATGTTTATTTACACAAACACACAAAAACAACAATAATATATATAGCGATTTTTTTATATTTATGATGTATGATTAAATATGTATGCAGGTACGTTAATTTTTCATCACTTAATTTCTCACTCTAGATAAGGTGGGTGATGGTATAGAGGAGTTTTAGAAGCTATGTAAGTGCGTAACTGGAGCGAGGCTGAAACACTTCAGCTTTGGTTTATACGTTTATTTGAGGTTAAGTAGCCTTGCTGATATTTTTATTATAGTTTTTTATTGTAATTTAGTTTTAAGTTTTTTTAACAGCTCAATTTCTAGTTTTTACAAAACTTTCATCTATTTTTTCACTTCTCGGGTTTGTTGTTGTTGTATACTAGTATATTTTACTTGCTTGCTGTTGCTTTTTGGCAGGCACACACAGAGTTGAACGTTATAATTTTATTTTAAAAAATGTTTAAATTATTTAACAATTTTTTTTTTTCAAAATTTGGTTTTAAAAATTTTTTTTTTACATTTTTATTTTGTATTATCAAATATTTATTTTCCAAGGTTTTATTTTTGAAAATAAAATTTTTCAAACTTCAATTTTTGAAAATTTTTTTTCAAATTTTTGTTTTGAAAAATTTAGTTTTTCAAAATCTTTATAAGATGGGGGTTAAAATGGTTCACTTTAAAGTTGCACTTGGTTTTATATGCTACAGAATTTGTTTATGTTTTCAAATTTGTGTAATTTATTTTGCAGCGTAGCAAGCGACATAATAAATCGTTTGTACACCTTTTTGCGAGTGATTTTGTTGTTTTTTGATTTTTGTTTAATTTCACAAATGTTTTCTTATCTCACACGCACAATGAATAAGGTGCGTTTTGAACGCCAATCATTTAAGTTTTTATGATAAAAAATTTATATATGTTTAAAATTGTCCACAATTTTCGTTTTGTTGCTTTCTACAATTTTATTGTTTTATAAGATTATTTACACAATTTTAATTTTGCTTACTTTTTTGTTTTTGTAGATTTATTTTTTGGTTTTTGAAAAAAAATGTTTTTTATTTATTTTTAGAAATATAAAAATTTCATTAAAATTTTATAGCTCATTTCAAGCACAATTAAACGCTTTTTTGCGTTTTTACTACAGCTAGCATAATTTTTTGTGAATGAATTTCTGTTGTGACTCATTTTGCTGAAGGACAATCAAATCAAAATAATGCACATAGCACGTAACACACAAACAACACAAACAGTGACGGCGAAACCGTATTTGCAAACTAAAAACAAGTCTTATAAACTGCACAATTTGCGTCAAAATGTTTCAACGTTATGTATGTTTCACTGCTGTATATTACTTTTAGTTTATTGAAAAAATTAAAAATTTAAAATTTTTTTTCTCTAAAATTTAAAATTTTATTTTACACTCAAATGTTTTTTTACACAATTTTAACAAAATTTTATTTTTTGTTAATATTTCCCAACTCTTACGTAGAGACTTTTGTAATGTTTGTTATTTCTGTTGCTTCTAAATGCGCAATCTAACTGAGTTGCAAGCTGCTGCTGGTGCACAGCAGTTGCTGTTGCAAATACAAATATTGCACAAGCAACAACTCACACAGTCTGACTAAAATGACTTCACTGACTTGGCGGTATGACTAACTATTGCACTGTTTGCCACACGTTGGTTCGTTTTTTTGTTTTTAGTTGGTTACTTGCTTTTATGCTTGTTTGATAATCGTTGTTCTTGTATGCATTAGTAGTTTTACTATTGATGTTGTTGTTGTTGTTGTTTTTGTTGGATTGCTGCTGTCTATTCGTTGGCCATGCTACGGACTAACCACTTCCGCTGCTGCTTGGCTGGAGCTTGTCGGTTTACTGTTGTTTTTATTTTGCTGGCTTCTTTTTGTATTTTCATTTGTTTTAAGAATTTGGCAAGTTTATTTCGTTTTTTATTTTATTTTTACTTTTGCTTTTAAGCTTAGTTCTGACTTTATTTGGCGCTTGAATGTGCTAAAATGATTATAATTTTATTGGATTTTTTTGTAAATTTAAGTAATTTTATTTGCTTGTAAATTTTTAGCAACATTTTTTTGCACACGACAACTTTAACAAGTAACATAATTCACGGTGTTGTTCTTGTATAAGTAGTTGCGGCATTTTTGTAAATAGAAAAAAAAATATTTTGTTGTAAATAAAATGTTTTTTGGAAAAATTTGAAAAAGTTTTCCTAAGGCAAATGGGTTGTTTTTTGAATCGTAATACCTTTTGTGACAGTTGCTAAGTAAAGTTATAAATTTGTTAACATTTTTTAAAATTTTTTGTTTTGAATCTTTAGTTGCTTTGAAGAATTGCGCTTTAGGAAAATACGTTTTTGAAGTAAAAAATCACTTCTATACAACAAACAAATATCTTCGTTTTTTTTTCGAATATATTTTAAAAATTTTAGTATTTTTCAAAATATATATTTTTATTTATCTTTTGTTAAGAAGATTACACATTTTTTTTTAATAGAAAAAATTTAAGAAAAAAATTGTGTTTATGCTTTTAAAATTAAATATTTTTTGAAATTAATTACGTTTACTATAGTTTTCCTATTTTTTTGTTAACAAATTTATTGTTACATTAATCAACAAAAAAAAACATTTTTTGTTCACCAAATGTTTAAATGGTATTTAAAAAAATAGCCGTTTGTGAAAGAACACCAATAAAAATGTTTATTAAAAAAAACTTTTTTAATTTCTGAAGTTTGAAGTTTGTCAAATTGTCAAAACAAAAAACTCGTTCCTTTCGCAGAAGTTTAAAAAAAAAATTCTCCAATTTTTGTTTAATTCTTAAAAAAAATTTTTGCCAAAACTTTAAAAATTCGAAAAGTTTTAATTCGTAAGGAATATACTGTTAAGACTGCTGCACTTATTTTTTGGTAAATGTTTAACTTTTGCTGTTAAACAAAACTTTTTGCTGTGAAAAATCTTAGTTCCAAATTGAAATTTTTTTTAAATAAGTATTTTTATGTTTTTAAAAATAAGGCAAAAACTTCAACTTTCTTGCTTAAGTTAAAATTATTAAACCTTTTTGTAGAAAAGTTGAAATAGAATTTTTGTAGATTTAAACTTTTTTTAAATAAGTAACTTCTTTGGATTTTAACTTTTAACTTGAATGCTGAAATTGGGCTGTTTTAAAAAATAACCTTTTGAAATGTAATTTTTCCTTCATTTTTGCATTTATTTTTTCTTTTAAAAATTTGATATACATATATTTTTTTTTATTTTAACACTGAAATCGGATTGTTTTCAAAAATAATAATTGTAAATGATATATTTTCTTAATTTTTTTTTATGTAATTAAATTGTTTCAGTCCAGAGATTTTTATATTTTGTCAAAACAGTTTAATTATTAATTTTTCTTAAGAAAAATTCGAGATAAAATTTGCTACAAATATTTATACTGTCAAATCTGGTTCCTTTTTTTTTTGTTTTTAGATACAAAAAAATGTATTTCAAACTTTTTTTTTTGTTTAATTAAATTTTAAATTTTTTAGTTTAATTAAATTTCAAAATGTTTTTTTTTTTAGAAAAACTCAAAATAACTTTTGCTACAAATATTTAGTATTAACTGTCACAATGTGGTTTCTTGTTTGTTGTTGTTAAATACAAAAAATAAAAAAATTATTTCTGAATTTATATTTTTTTTTTTTTTGGAGAAGTAAAATTTGCTGTGAAACAAACGTTTAAGCTGGAATACCAAAAAGTATTTGTTAAAAAGTAAAATTTTCTTTTAATATATTTTATGATGTTTTGGAAAAATTATTGTTATTAAAACATATTTGCAGACAATTTTTTTTTGTAAATCCTAATTGGATTTAAAAAATTTTTACTCTAGTTAAACATTTTTTTTCTCAAGCGTAAGCCATTAATACATTTTTATAGTAAAAATTAATATATTTTATAATTAATAGGTTTTTAAAAAATTTTGCTAAGAAATCAAAAATCTCTGCTTCGAACACTTTAATTTGCTTTAATAAATTTTTTTCATTAATTGTATGTAGCTCTCTAATCTTTTGAGATCAATTTTAGTGCATTTTTTTTACAAAAATTTTTTTTTTCTTAAATTTTTGTTCTAAAAATTTTGTTTGTTATACACATCACTTTTTATTTTTGAAAAATTTTATTTATTTGTTCTTAAATTTTTCTTATTAATTTTTTGCTAATCAATGGAATTCACTTATTTTCGAGTTATCGATTTTGCACAGTTGGAAAAATTTGCATACTTTCGTTTATGTTTTTCACAATATTTCATCACATATTTTCTTTGTAGTTTTAGCAATTTTCCAATAGTAATTCATAGCATTTTTGGAATTCTTTAGAAAATTCTTACGTTTTCATTTGCTATCTAAAGCACTTGCGTATATTTCAGCGTTTAGTTATGGGGTTACTAAAAATTTATAAATTTTACTTTTAAATCACACCAAAAAATATTGATTTTTTTTTTCCACGTGAATATATTTACGCTTCTACTTAAAATATTTACTTTTTTCTGTGCAGCACAAAATTGCAATTTTCCGAATACAATTTTCTTTTTTATTGTTGAGGCAGGTAAAGAGACTAACACTTTATTATTATATTTATTATTGTTGTTGCTGATATATATACATTATATGGTGTGTATGAGAATATTTGCTTTATTATACACTTAATTTAGACATTTGTATGTTTCTTCAGAGGAAATTTTTGCCGAAAACACGACCAACATCAACCGCGAACCTCGATTAACTAAACCCATGCAAACGCTAGGATTCACGCAGTACTCCGTCTGTTGTACAAAAGCAAAATAGTGCTAACCTCAACAACAATACAGTTGTGTAGCCTAACGAAGTCAACGCCACTGCTGCAGTCGTCCCCATCCGGTCGTCGTCGTCGTCGTTGTTTTGGTTGTTACAGTCGCAATCTTCGGCATCGAACGTCGATGCCAGCGTCACTACTCTCAACCATCGCATTACTTCTATATTCTCTGCCTTTGATTATTTTAGAGTATCTACTAGTTATTTTGCATGCCCACTCTCATTTAACTACAACACTATTTAGTTAGTGGAGACGTTAAGTCAACTTAGCAACTGTACAATCCAACAGCGCTGTCAGCTTTTAAGCATTAATGCTAACTGCTCAGCTACTGCGTGACTGCGCTGTTTTGCTTCGTTGCAATTTTTTGGCAGCATTAAAAATATTGCAATTGCTCTACCATAGATGTTCGTCTGCACTTAAAAAAACAAAAACCAACGTGTTCGTCCCCATCGCTCCACATCAGCAACATGTATATGTTACTGTGTTTGTGTGCCGATTTGGCTCTCTCAGTGCTCCAAATAAAAATTACAACTATACAAATATATACATAGTTATGTACATATGTAAAAAATATGTCATAATATAAAAGCGCATACGTTATTCATGGAAGTTTGCAAACATACAAACACTTAATATATGTATGACCATATGTTTACCCAACAAAAAAATGTACGCTATTAAAAAATTAAGGACACCGATGCTCTATTGAACAGTTGGATCTATAATGTGATAAAACCTTCTGCATCAGTTAGGGTGCCCCCTTCGCCGCATTTAAAAAGCTCATTCGCGTGCTTGATGTAAGGTCTTAAATACGTGCTTTCGACCAAAAGGTGAGGATTAGAGGCTTTTTTAAACGGTTTTATTTAGGTTGACTTGACAGGCTGGCTGGTTGGCTGGTGGGATGGCCGGCACGAATTATGGAATTGAAATATAAGTAACTTCCCGATAAGCTACAAGCTTGAAACTTGGAATATAGTTCAGAACCCGATGACAATGCAATAATGAGAAAAAAATCGACGCTAGGTGGTGCAAGGATCCAGATATTCACAAAAATCGTATTTGTGGTCCGATTTAGCTCATATTTGTAACACATAATACATATAAGATTAGAAAGCGACATAAGAAAAAAATCGTCGCAAGATGGCGCAAGGATCGAGATATTCACAAAAATCGTATTTGTGGTCCGATTTGGCTCATATTTGGAACACATAATAAATACAAGAATAGAAAGCGACCTATGAAAAATAATCGCCGTTAGGTGGCGCAAGGATCGAGATATTCGCAAAAATCGTATTTGCGGTACGATTTGGCTCATATTTGGAACACATAATACCTATAAGAATGGAAAGTGACTTATGAAAAAAATCGCCGCTAGGTAGCGCAAGGATCGAGATATTCACAAAAATCGTATTTGTGGTCCGATTTGGCGCATATTTGGAACACATAATATATGCAGGAATAGAAAGTGACCTATGAAAAAAATCATCGCTAGGTGGCGCAAAGATCAAGATACTCAAAAAAATCGTATTTGCGGTCCGATTTGGTCCATATTTGGAACACATAATACATACCTGAATAGAAAGCGACCTATGATATCCGATTTAGCTCATATTTGGGACAAATATTACACACAGTCCGATAGAAGTGACATCAAAATATTTTGGAGTTGGAGCAGGGACAAGCATACGTGGCGCAGAGTCGAGGAAAGTCTTTGGAAGGATTATGTATTGAGGACTTAGATTGTAACAAATTTTCAGTAAAGTCCTTGTAATAATGAGTCACTAAATGAACTAATTAGATTGAGAAATAATACGCAATTAAATAAAAACTAAAAACTTGAAAATAAAATAATTAAAAAATAATAATTTTACGTTAAATGTTTTTATTGAAAACAATACTTGAAGTAATAATAATACTAAAAGCTAGAAAATAATTAGGTAGGTCCTAGGTACTAGTTATCACACTCATCATCAATCCAGGGCGTTGATCAGACAATTAAATAAAAGGATTGGACGCGTAAAATTTCTATTGGTAGTCATATATAAGACCAACTAAACCCTAATCAGGTTATGCTACGCCTCACATTTCTAGAAATTTCACGCGTCCAACACTTTTCTTTAATTGTGCGATCAACGCCCTAGATTGATGAGGAGTGTGATGACTAGGACTTAAAACCTACTTAATTATTTTCTAGCTTTTAGTATTATTATTACTTCATGTAAGTATTGTTTTCAATAAAACCGTTTTACTTAAAATTTTTTTTAAATAATTATATTTTCTTATATCGTTTTGCTTGATGATTGGCAGGGTCTGCTGAAAATATCCTGTGAGCAAGACGACAATGCCACTCATACTCATAAATAATTTTTCTAGACTGAGTCTAAAATCGGGATGTTAAGTTCTTCCTTCGCTTAGACGAACGGCAAGGCCTCACCGAGCAGCAACAGCTTGAGCGAAGACGTTCATGTTACAAACCGACGCTTCTTCCCCATCCAAAACCTGAATGACACCGGCGTACAAAAGGCAAAGCGATTAGTTCATCAAGTCCCGACATACATCTATTTTGTGGTGCTGATTTCGAACTGTTAGTAAGATATGCCAATACACCTTCGAAATATTAAGATAATGGAAAAGAAGTCATAAGTGCGAAAACTGCAGTTATGAAAATGAAATAAAGACATTTTCGATGCGTGCTCCAATTAAATTTTTTAAAACGCAATAGCACTGAAAGGCCTATAGATTCATATTTCTCGTTTGAGTAAAATAGGTTTTCGATACATGACCGTATAATACGATATGGACCCTATATTACTATAACAAATATTTTACGTCACAAATATAATTCTTTCAACAGGAAGTGCTGTAAGAACTACAGACATAAGCTAAAACTACATCTTTCTTTCAAACGGAAGGCGTTCTACGGTTTTGTCAACTCCAAACGCAAGCTCACTGGCTTTCCTACTGTCAAAAAATCGACAACTTGATTTCAAGTGAGAATATCACAATTGCAGACATTCTTGCTGTTTTCTTTGAATAAAAGTTCTCACCAAGTTGTAACTTGGCTTCAGCAAAACTTAGAGTGGATAAACAATCCATACTCCGTCGATATCTTTTTTCAAAAGTATTACTACATCTTGAAAATCTGAAAACCTCTAGAAACTTTAGGTTTAATTTTCAAACAGATGTTATTATTCATAATGTTTCTCATACAATTGTTTTTCGTAAATTTGACTGTATGGGGCTTCCATCGACATTTTTAAGATCGATTTCTATTTACTTAAAATACAGAAGGCAAAAGGTGATCTTTAAAGATGCCTCATCTCAATTCATCAAAGTTATCTCCAGGAAGCCATTTTAGCTCGCTATTATTTTTCTTCCATAATGTTAACGCAAAAAACCATCAAATTCGGAGGTAAATTCATCCTTCTGCTTATTTTATAACATTTAAAAAACCTAATACTATTTTCAAACACACGGCTTATTGAATAATAAAGGCAGTTTTCTACATTAAGACGCTTATTGAGCTCAATCTTCCATAGAAGATTCGAATCTATAATTATTTCATTAGTGACTAATCGAATGCCTAATGAAAGCAAAAGCCTAATGCAACTCTGTTGGGAGCGTTCAGTTTCTTAGTTTTTGATGTGTTCAGTGCTTAAAAATGTCATTTGTCAAAGTAAATGTCATTGTCTGTCATATAGCATTGTCATTTTATTCGTTTGACATTTCATCCTTCATACTAATCGAGCAGTTACTTCTGTGTGAAAGCAAAAAATTTACGATTTCCTTAGAAGTTGAAATGAGATCATTAAGTTTATTGTCATTTTATTCGCTTGACATTTCATCCTTCATACTAATCGAGCAGCTATTTAAGTGTGAAAGCAAAAAATTTACGATTTCAATATAAGGTGAAATGAGATCATTAAGTTTCTGTGTGAAAACAGTATAAAGCTTGTTTAAAATGGTTGTGTAGTGAAAACGAAAATAAACGTCAAAAAAATTTGGGTGTTTAAAAAAAAATATTAAGAAAAAATTGTAAATTTTTTTTTTACATTTAAAATGTATGTTTTTTGCATTTTATTTTGATTTTGGGTTGACTTTAAAAGTATTTTGAACAAGTTTTTGTTTAGTAAAATTTGTTTAAAGTGCAACAAAATTAATGGCCCTTCAAATTCGCCAGTTTCGTGTAGTCCTAAAATAATACGCAAGAATGTATAAAACCACTTTCAAACATTCTATTTGAAATCTCAAAAGCTTTATTTAAAACATAAATTCGAAAATCGAAACGCGTCGGGAAAAAACAACAGCAACTGTGTTTTAATTTTTGACCATATGTGCTCAACCCAGCAAACAAAAATTATTCCGTTTTGCATGCATATGGACACCTAATGCTTCTTATAAACTTAAGGCGTCATGTTAGAAAATTTTTGTTTAAATAGACCTTATCTAAGGCAAACAATTTTCTTTGGGTATAGAATATAACTAAATATGTTTGTATGTCAGCAAGTGCAAGAGTATGCCCCCATTGGCACACAATGCCACACATACAGCTCTTACCTTCATATAAACATACATATATATGCACATACATACATATGAGTATAGAGCTTTTAATGGAACTGCGTCAAGCATAAAACAATTACGAATATCGAATGAGAGATTCCCAACATATTTAGTTTTATAGATGCACACACATATATACATAGATGTATGAATGGCGACTGAAACTGGTGAGTGGGTAGATATAATTTCAACACCCCAAACAAATGCAGGCATACACTGGGCTCAAAAAAAAACTAACACAAAGATTTAATGCGCAAGAAACTATTTCCTAAAGAGGGGCAGTTTATCCTAAAATTTGTAAAACTAATTGAAACCTAGAGGATACCCGGTATAGTTGTTGTTTAAATAACTTTAACAAATTTTATCTACATATGGCACTCTAAAATGTAAAGAGTTAGATAATACAAATTGGAAAAGGGAGGATCATGGAACACAGTATATTATCGAATTTGAAAAAAAAAAAGAACGTGTTTTACTTTGTTAGCTTTACGGCATGGCATGCATTGTCCATTTCTATTAGTTTGAGACTTGCATACAATTCGCAATAAATAAATAAGACTTTTATTCATGAATTTG
Organism: Eurosta solidaginis; assembly: GCF_040869045.1. NCBI lineage: Eukaryota > Metazoa > Arthropoda > Insecta > Diptera > Tephritidae > Eurosta > Eurosta solidaginis. The sequence continues at coordinate 20,665,422 of NC_090323.1, forward strand.
ATAAATTTTTTTTGAAAAACTGTGGCGCATAATCATAGTCAAAATAAAATAGGTTTTAAATTTAGTTTCAGCTTTTTTGACAGATAGCTCATAGAAAATTATGTCAAAAAGCTGCAACCAAATTTCAAATCTATTTTATTTTGACTATGGATTATGCGCCTGTATCATTACCGGAGCCTATTGAATTCGCCATACATTCACTCTCAATCAAAGGGCTATGGACACGGTTGCCACACCATGTTTTCATTTGGGATCAAAATTCATTGAAAAAAAGGACCAAATCTCAGAAAAAAGGACCAAATTTTTGTTTTATTTGATTGCGATACAAGCAATTCACAAAAGTGTCGTAGTCGTTGTGAAATATAAAATTTCGGGATGTTTCCATGGTTTCCTATACAAAATTTTAATAAACTTAGCGAATAGGAGACTTAATTCAAACTGCACAAACAAAAACACTACTTTTAGGTATCATATTTTCAAATTTCTAGGATAAGTATATCCTTCACTTCTATACGTTTTGAACGTAGTTTTGCTGGAAAAGCTGTTAGTTCCAGCATTATGTTGTTAATTGGAAAGAAATAAAATGTATAGCGCAGTTAAGTTTTAGTAAGAAAATGTTCAAAAATTTGCGTTTTGGTGTAGCCGAACTATGAGCAAACTCAGTAAATCATAAATGATGCTTATGTACTTTTTCCACTGAACGTTGAAATTTCATACCAAAGCCTAGATTTAGTAAGTTTGATTTTTGAAAAACTTACATTTACTTAATTTAGCCCCAGGCTTCAGATTAAAAATCAAACGTCTTAAAAGTTCCAACTGTACAATAGTGGAACCTGATTACATTTAAGTAGGTATTAGAAATTAGTTAACAGCGTTGTTATTGAAGTTTATGTGGTTCTGTAACCACGAGAATAAAACAGAAAACGCCTCTTTCGAAATCAAATCTTTTTTACATTTGCTTCAAAATCTGAATTTGAAACTAAATTTGTTCAATCGCGACTCGTTATTAATTTATAAAGTTACCCCTTTCAAGAAGTATTCCCGCCTTACTTACAGTTAAAATATTTCTTATGTCAAGCTGCTTAGTTTTCAAGTATTCGGCGTGCCTTAACACCACAATACTCCTGGAACACCACAATATTCCTGCAATTTTTACATATTCTTTGTAAAAGATTTTGAAAGTGTTATCAAACATAAAACCAATTAGTTTCATTATTTTACTTAGTTTTCAATTCAAATCTTAACTTGACGGCCATCGTAATGACTCAACCAGTGCAAAGCCGTGACAAATTTCTTAGAGGCACACGTGCATTTGAGAAAAATTTTCTTAGCTCAACTAGTGAAAAAATCTATCACAAAAAGTATTTGATAACCGACCGAAATATCTGGATACAAAAAATAAGAATTTTTTCTGATAAGTCCGTGTAATATGTTTGCCCTTAGATCCATCACTTTTCTTATTAATAACTCGCCTAAAATATCTCCTATGAAATATCATTGGTCTGCTACATTTTATTGGCTGAGCAATTTTTGTGGTAAGATTTCCATATACATATGTAAGTAAATTGAAAATTGTATGTGTGCCAAATGTTGTGGTCAGAGTTGTGAATTTTAACCTCAGTGAAAAAGGAATAAAAGCACCAAAATCGTGGCTACTGCCTAAAAAGGACCAGAATTGAAAAAAAAGGACCAGCGGACCAAATGGAGTTGGAAGGGACCATTTTTGGTCCAAATGGACCCAAAGTGGCAACCGTGGCTATGGAGTCCGTGCATGAGTAACGAACCAGAAATGTGCATATAAATACTTATTACACAAAACCAAAATATAGCAAAGACTCGGAGTACCATTTGGAGTGGAAGATAAACCAGTCAAAGCAAAGGTAAACAAGAGATCTGACAACGAATTGTATACCCTACATGAATTGGTTGTGAGATTTCAATTCAATTCAAAGTTGGACTAAGTACTAATAGGTATCTAATACATATAATTAATTATTTATAGAGTACATATTAAAAATATTAATAATCTATATATATAAAATTCAAATTATGTATGTATGTAGGTATAGATCAAGTTGCGTCCTAAACGGGTCGACCGATCATAACCAAATTTGCACAACCCACTAGAAACCTTCCAAGGATGGTCATAGGCTAAAAATTATATCGATATATAAAAGGGGCGGGGCACCTCCCATGCAAAATTAATATTTGGTACTACATTACTCTGAAGGTATTCATGTTAGAACATTGAAATTCAGTAAGGAGTTATATGAGGTCAATCCCTAACACCACCAAGAAAATGTGGCGTGGGGGATAAGGGGACGTGGCATCTCCCATATAAATGGAATTTATCATACTGCATATCTCTGGATTTAGTAATGGTAAGATAATGAAAATTGGTAAGGAGCTATATGAGGTTAAGTGCTAACACCTCCAGTAAAATGTGGATTTGGGGGAAAAGGGGTCGTGGCACCTTCCCTACAAAAGGGATTTTTCAGAAATATGGCTGCTGTACAAACTTAGGTCATTATAACAGCTAAAGTTTGACTACAGAGTCGTTTGGCTTTTGGATGTTTAGTAATCTTCCGCCATTAAAATTTTTTGTTAACTTCAGGCTATCCACATCTTCTATCTATCTATCTATATATATACATAATTCAAATTATGTATGTATGTAGGTATAGATCGAGTTGCGTCCTAAACGGGTCGACCGATCATAACCAAATTTGCACAACCCACTAGAAACCTTCCAAGAATGGTCATAGGCTAAAAATAACATCGATATATATAAAGGGCGGGGCACCTCCCATGCAAAATTAATATTTGGTACTACATAACTCTGAAGGTATTAATGCTAGAACATTGAAATTCAGTAAGGAGTTATATGAGGTCAATCCCTAACACCCCCAAGAAAATGTGGGGTGGGAGCTATATGAGGTTAAGTCCTAACACCTCCAGTAAAATGTGGAACTGGGGAAAATGGGGCGTGGCCCCTTCCCTACAAATGGGATTTTTCAGAACTATGTCTGCCGTACAAACTTGGGCCATTATAACAGCTTAAGTTTGACTACAGAGTCGTTTGGCTGTTATTCCTTTTGGATGTATAGTAATTTTCCCGCCTTTAAAATTTTTTGTTAACTTCAGGCTATCCACATCTTCTATCTATATATATAAAGTTAAAATTATGAATGTTTGTATGTAAGTATAAATCGGGTTGCGCCCTAAACGGATCGGCCTATCACAATTAAATTTGAATAACCAACTAGAAACGTTCCAAAGATGGTTATAGGCTATACATAACTTCAATGTAAACAAGTAAAGGTGTCTAAGTTCGGGTGTAACCGAACATTATATACTCAGCGTGAGCTTCAATTGTACATTTCATTTCAGATAAATTACTTTTCTACATAACACGTGGCACCGCCCGTTTAAAAAAAAATATCTCCCCATTTCCTCTTACGAAAAAACTTGACAAGTGAAATATCATTGGTTCAAAACTATTTTTTGCTAAGTTTAGTATACGAGCTTTTCAAACTTGTTTTATATCTAGGTTGCCGTGGTCTTTAACCGCTTCCGTCCATTTTTACTAGAAATATTTTCTGCTATAAGGAAAATATGTATACACAATTTCATTACGATATGTTAATTTTTCTTCGAGTTATGGCTCCCGAAACATAGAAAATTGCTTAGTCGTAAAAGGGGCGGTGCTACACCCATTTTCAAAAATTTTAGTGTTTTCCAATTTAATGTTATAATTCAATTTAGAAAGTAAAATTCTATTGATACAAAGCTCTTTTTCGCTAAGATACATCCTATTATTTTATCTACGACCCTTTTAAAAATCTTTTATATAAAAGTGGGCGTGGTCTTTAACCGATCTGGTCCATTTTTTCTAGAAATATTTCCTGCTATACGGAAAATTTTTGTACCCAATTTTATTACGATCCGTTAATTTTTCTTCGAGTTATGGCTCCCGAAACATTGAAAATTGCTTAGTCATAAAAGGGGCGGCGTCACGCCCAATTTTTTAAATTTGAAGTTTTTCCTATTTATTGTTATAAATCCACTTGGAAAATTAAATACCATTCATATAAAGCTCTGTTTTGCAAAGATATAGCTTATTTTATTCGTCCACGACCCTTTAAAAATCTTTTATATAAAAGGTGGCGCACACTCAGAGAAAAAATCATTCTAAAACGAACGAAATAAGTTCAAAATTAAGAACATTCGTTGACAAAAGTTTGTTAAGTACGTTTTTTCTTTACTCGTGACCGATGGGCTTGTTTTAAGAACAGTTTTTCCAAGCACATCGTTCGTATTTTATGACCACTTTGGTATTGATGTGTGAACCTTCTGTGCTGATTTGAAGCACTACTTGAGCTTGATTTAAGATTTTGCGTTCTCACGCTTCGAGAATAATTTGTGGTCGATTTAATATTTTCCAGTGTCAGTTCAAGAACGATTTGTGCTTGATCTTAAGAATTTAAGGTGTAATGATCATCCCAAAGGTGGTGCTTTATTGTTACTTGCTGGAACAGCCGCAGTAGTAAATGCGTACTTTTTCGTCTATAGACAGCTTTACGTACAAAAATTTACTCTCTTTAGAAATATGAGAGCGCATTTTGGCGGAAATACTTCAGCAGCAGCTTTTGCTAAACAACTGCTTGAAATTGATTATGGCAAATTCCTATTTCTTTACTAACATATTTGATTTCTTTTCCTGCAAGTTTTTGCGAAATTATGACATCACCGAAGCTTTAATAGCTAATGTTTCTTCCAAACGTTTAATTTATCTTTACAAAATATAAATGGCTTTGAGAAAAGGCATTTTAGGCACCTTAAAATGAGGATTTTAATATCACTAGAACCAAGACAACTTATCACTATATTAACACAGTCGTGGAAGAGTCCCAAGCTGTGCATATCCGATTGAGTTTATTAGCTCTTTTGAGCTATCAGAAATTTCTCCTCATCGATTGATCCATAAAAAGGACGCATAATATCATAATATTAATGCTTCGTTATTTCGATTCTCCGCGCTTATGTAGTGGGACAAGGCTTTTCATCACAAAAATTTTACGAATGTTATTGAAGCAATTCATTTTATCGGAAAACTTCGAAAGCAAAAAAGTTTACACCAAGGATTCCATTGATACCGATAGATTTGTTTTTTCAATTTTAAGTGCCCCAATTTTCTATCCCTATCAATGAAGCTAAGGACGATCATTAGCTGCGAATCAAAGGATTGATGACCACAATACAAACCTCTATAGCTTCAGAGCTTCTGCAACTCAATTGTCAACCTCACCCACGCTACAACAGTCATTAGCTATAGCAGAAGTCAATCTTACTAACTCATGTTTTACCCATGGCCAGTTACGCGTAGCCTGAATATTTTTTTATAGAAACGTGGGGTAAACCCCACTTATACCCGTGTATGCCGCTAGTTATATATAAAACGAGTTTATGAAGTGTTTTGGTCTTAATCGCCTGAGAAATTTACCATTTTTATACTCAGCTGAGCAGAGCTCACAGGGTATTTTAATTTTGTTCGCATAACGGTACCCCGTAACGGCATAAACTAATCGAGATAGATATAGACTTCTATATATCAGTATGATCTGGGCGAAAAAAGAAATTCATTTAGCCATGTTCGTCCGTCCGTCCGTAAACACGATAACTTGAGTCAATTTTGAGGTATCTTAATGAAATTCGGTACGTAAGTTCCTGGGCACTCATCTCAGAACCCTATTTAAAATGAATGAAATCGGACTATAACCACGCCCAATTTTTCGATATCTGAATTTACGAAAACCCGAAAAAGTGCGATAATTCATTACCAAGGACGGATAAAGCGATGAAAGTTGGTAGGACGGTTGACCTTATGACGCATAATAGAAAATTAGTAGAATTTTGGACAATGGGCGTGGCATAGCCCACTTTTAAAACAAAGTAAGTTAAAAGTTTTGCAAGCTGTAATTTGGCAGTCGTTGAAGATATCATGATGAAATTTGGTAGAAACGTTGCTTCCATTACTATATGTGTTCCAACTAAAAATCAGCAAAATCGGATGACGAACACGGCCACTTAAAAAAACATTTTTTTATGTCAAATTTTAACAAAAAATTGAATATCTTTACAGTATACAAATAAATTATGTCAACGTTCAACTCCAACGGTTGTCTCCAAAGCTCTCAGCTGAGTATATAATGTTCGGTACAACCGAACTTAGCCTTCCTTACTTGTTCTGTTTGTCTTTTAGTGCATTAACCTTAAAGACACTTGGGATAAGATATAGAGGTCCTAGTGCTCCATCTAAAATAACCAGAGTTTCGTTGATGACAACGAGTTACACAGTTCAATAATATATTTTTTTATCGAAATCTTGTTGTTAATTTATTCACAAAAAGAACATCGCCAATATAAAGCGCAGCAACAATAATAGAATAACCTAATAAAAAACAACGAAAAGAGAAACAAAATAAAATTAAGATAAATATCCAGGTGCAACAAGAAAAACAAATTTTAGTTCCAAAATTCGAATATAATGAATATCCGAATGATAAATGCGAATTATCATATTTCACAAGTCGTTAAGACGACAAATACTGCATTCGTGATGTAATAAGTTTTAATTCGCAAATTGAATTAAGATTTTTAGTTTGTAATTAATTATTAAATTAAGTATGACACAACCCCAAACTAAATTTAAGAGATCTATGCGAATTCAGAAAAAATATTGAAATCTAGTGGAGGCTTCTTGTATTTATGATTGAGATAGCATACCCGGTACCTGTAATTCTGAAAGTCTTTTGTCGTCTAGAAATTTTACTAGATAAGAAATTATGTGAAATTTTAGCAACTTCACTGATAATGGAGTTCTGGATTTCATTTTTAAAGGTACAACAAGACACGATTTGCTAGCGATGATCTTTTTTATTGTGAGGTATTGCTAGTTATCACAGAGTTTGTACAAATCGCTCGGCCAAATAGTCGGGAACTATGGAGTTCGGGTAAGCCCTCGTAATATTGACAAGTGCCTATCTTAGTAAAAGTATGCTGAGATAAAAAATTCAAGACTTTTTCTTATAATTAAAATATTAATGTGTTAAATTTAAATAATAAAGAGTATACACAAAAAAATGCAAATATGTAGGAAGTTTGGCGAAATAGTTCTAAAAATTCAAAACGCTTTTTAAATCATCTAATACCATTTTCAGACAGAAACTTAATCGAATCACAGTTTTATTTAATGAAATAATTAAGTTTCCCTTTTTAATACATGACCTTTTGCTCCATTAAGCGAACATCTGTCAGCAGCCCCAAAAAATTATTTCGTTTTTACAAAAAATAGTTAAAATGGAAAGCAGCCGTTTCCTTCGTAACTATAAATACAATCAAAATTAAATTCATGCGCAACTTCCCATACATGTTGCCCCTAACCAAATATGTGCCTATTTTCGAAAAAGCCTATTATCTTTTGCAGCAAATACAGCGAAAATTAAATTTTGAATTTTTTCGTGTTTTTCTGTTTTTCGTAAATTATTTAATTAATTTCGTAAATAATTTATTTTTGATTATCATTTGTTCATTGACAATAAAATTCGAAGCACCAAGCAAAGCCGACTGGATTTTTCACTCGTTTAGGCATTCAATAAAGCAATAATGAGATAATTAAGAATTTGTATTTTGTATGGAAGATTGAGTTCGATTAGGACTTTAATGTAGAAAACTTGACTAATTATTTCATTAAGCCTCTATGTGAAATTGGCATAATACTATTTTCACACGCACGGCTTATTGAATAATAAAGGCAGTTTTCTACATTAAGACGCTTATTGAGCTCAATCTTCCATACAAGATTCGAATCTATAATTATTTCACTAGTGACTAATCGAATGCCTCATGAAATCAAAAGCAATGCAACTCTTTTGGGAGCGTTCAGTTTCTTAGTTTTTGGTGTATTCAGCGCTTAAAAATGTCATTTGTCAAACTAAATGTCATTGTCTGTCATATAGCATTGTCATTTTATTCACTTGACATTTCATCCTTCATACTAATCGAGCAGTTACCTATGTGTGAAAGTAAAACATTTACGATTTCCTTAGAAGGTGAAATGAGATCATTATGTTTATTGTCATTTTATTCGCCTGACATTTCATCCTTCATACTAATCGAGCAGCTACTTATGTGTGAAAGCAAAAATTTACAATTTCATTAGAAGGTGAAATGAGATCATTAAGTTTCTGTGTGAAAACAGTATAAGACTTTTACTTAATTCGGGTTTTCTGCTTTAAAATATTTTAAAACGAAACAAAAAACGGAGAACATTTAAACTCACAAAATTTGGAACATAGTATTGTATGGCTTAATAGTCATAATAAGAATTTTTTTAATTACAACCAAATTTTTATAATTTGTGCAAATTATAGATCAGAAACTTGATTCCCATTCTGCAAAAATGTTAAGTGATAGAAAACAAACAACCCCCAGCTTCGGATTCCAACTCATCCGCTTCATAACAATCTAATGACTTGTAGGGTATATAAAAATGCTAAAAGTTTTGTTTCTCTTCTCACACACTGAAATGGTTAAGCTCGTTGAAAGCGAAAGTGAAATACATTTATATGCATTATATCGTTGGCCGCACGCCAGCTTGAGTTGGATTAACTTGACTTTGGTAGCGCTCGATGCGCCGAGCGTACAATGAGCTGCTTGTTGATTTTTTTCGCACTGTTTGTTTTTTTGGGGAATGAGTGTCAGGCGACTAATGAGCTTCCATGTATGTACAATAAAAGTACTAAATGCATGTTTGTACGTCGTTTTGAGGAGCAGCTTTTGTATTGTATTGAATAAACGGATATGCATGCATACATGTGAACATATGTATGTAAACAAATGTATGGGGAGCTAGGTAGTCGCTTTAATCCTTTGTGGCAAGCGATCGACTATTGAAGATTAATTTTTATTTCAGATACATATGTACGTTAGCCACATGCACATCACTTAAATATGTATGTTTCCTTTATGAATAAATATACCTACATAAGTATATTTCAGATATTTCCTTTGATCGATTTGTTATATGAGCCAACAAATACCGTTGGTCACACACACACATGCCTGCATACAAACACACATCTGAGTATCTGAAATCATTTTACCTGCAAGATAAATACCACCAAAGTTGTGATTTTGACCATTTGGCTTGTTTAGTTGCTAAAAGTTGGTTCGATCTATATAATTTATGCGCAGACACACACACAGATTTTGTGATAAAAATACAAAAAAAAAAATAGAATATGGGACACAAAGGCAGCGGCTTTTCAATTTATTGAGTTGGTAGCGCAAAAGATCACCTTTTTTGACTGATGATCTTGTCTCCTTATGGTATAAACATACATACATATATAAACACTTATAAGATGCGTGTTTAGATGTAGCCGAAGCAACGGATCATTTCACTTTTGGACTTCCTGGAAGGGTAAACCTTTCTATGTATTTGGGACATTTTGTAGCTAAAACAAAGTACGCAAATGTATATTAAACATATAAAAAGTTGCTTTAAATTGTTTTTGAAAACAACTAAGCGTTATTAGGTAAAAAGGGAACTACCATTTGTTTGTATGTATGCAGATTAGGGTGCGAATTATTGTTAAACTACAGATCAGTAGGTATAGAATTGGAAAGCCCGTGGTGTACACAACTTAAAAATTGTAGATTTTAGACTAAACTCGCTATTGATCTAAGCGTGTGTTATATTTTTGATAGAAATGGAATAAACTACAAAAACATCAAATTTAATTGTTTTTCTAAATTTACTTGTTTAGAAGTTCTACGGCGAATCGATTGTAATGAGGCTCTTCTAATATAGTTCCAGATACATAAATAGGTAGCAGTGAACAACAACAAAGGGCACTTCTAACATTTACAGGCTACCTACCTCTTTATATATCTGGAACTATATTTGGACTACTTATAATAGAGAAAAACGGATTTTTTTACTGGCCCACCCTAATATTTACTCCATTATCGTTGCACAGTAAGGAAAACTTGAGAATTTGTTTCAAATTTCTATTTAGGTCAAGGATTTATTTATTTGTTTCCTTTGATTGAAAAATTTTTTGAGCCGGAATTTTTATTACTACTTGTTTATATTAAATTTACTAAATTAAGGTTGCTCGAAATTTAAAAATTTCATAAAAATCCATGGTTCAGCTTATACCGTTTTCACACAGAAACTTAACCGAATCACAATTCTTTTTAATGAAATAATTATGTTACTCATACGGGACCTTTTGCTGGAAAGCAGCCGTTTCCTTCGTAACTATAAATACAATCAAAATAAAATGCATGCGGAACTATCTACAGATATTGCACCTAACCAAATATGTGAATATGTTCGAAAAAGCCACATTATCTTTTGCAGCTAATGCAGCTAAAATTAAATTTGGTGTTTTTCTATTCTTCGTAAATCATTGAAAATAATTTATTATTGATTGTCATTTTTACATTGACAATAAAATTCGAAGCATTCATTTCGATTAGGCATTCAATAAAGGAAAAATGAGATAACTAAGAATTTGTATTTTGTATGTAAGATTGAGTTCAATTAGGGCTTTAATGTAGAAAACTTGACTAGTTATTTTATTAAGCCTCTGTGTGAAATTGGCATTAGTTTATAATGTTTTTTTTAGTTAAAATAAATAAATAAATGTAAGGCGCGATAACCTCCGAAGAGATCTAAAGCCGAGCTTCTCTTCCAATTTGCATCGTGCTCCTCTTAATTTTCCCTACAAATTGGCCGGACGGGACCTACATGTTTTATGCCGACTCCGAACGGCATTTGCAAGGTAGAGGAGTTTTCACTGAGAGCTTTTCATGGCAGAAATACACCCGGAGCGCTTGCCAAACACTGCCAAGGGGCGACCCCGCTTAGAAAACTTTTCTTCTAATTGAAAAACCTTATAACTAAAATTTTGATGTTGCTTTGTCCGGGGTGTGAACACAGGGCGTACGGTGTGATAGGCGGAGCACGCTACCAACACACCACGGTGGCCGCCAGTTAGTTACTTTTCAAATTATCAATCATAAAGCTTAGTATCTACATCAAAAAGAAAGCGAGAAGTCCATATAAAAAATTTGCTCAAGAAAAATTTCGCTTGTCAAAAAATGCGTACCTCTAAAGAAAACTCATATGCTTTCTGCTACTTTTTATACCTTTCATGAAAATGAAATGGTATATTAATTTCGTCACGAAACCCAAAATTGTAAGTCCTTAAAGGAAAATAGATAGAGCCACCATTAAGTATACCGAAATAATCAGGTTGAAGAGCTGAGTTGATTTAGCCATGTCCGTCTGTCTGTATGTATGCAAACTAGTCCCTCAATTGTTGAGATATCTTGATAAAATTTGGTGAGCGGGTGTATTTGGGTGTCCGATTAGACATTTGTCGGAACCGGCCGGATCGGACCACTATAGCATATATCCTCCATACAACCGATTTTTCAGAAAAAGAGGATTTTTGTAATATCTTACTCAATTTAACAGATTGAAGCTTCAAACTTCACCATATACTTTCGTATATTGCACATATTGTTGCCTGAACAAATTGATGAGATCGGTTGTATATATGGTATATATCCCCCACAACCGATTGCTCAGATAAGAAATTTTTCGTGATTACTGCCCTATTTTAAGAGCTAGAGGCTTCAAATTTCAACGAATGCTTACGTATATAGCATATATTGTTGTCTGAAAAAATCATACAGATCGGTGGTATATATAGTATATATATGGTGGTATATACAGTATATATAAATATTTTCGCAATTTTAGCCCCATTTTAACAGCTAGAAGCTTCAAATTTCACCGAATGCTTACGTATATGGCATATATTGATGTCTGAAAAAATCATTGAGATCGGTGGTATACATAGTATATATCTCATACAACCGATTGTTCAGATAAGAAACTTTGCGCAATTTCTTATCTTATACATCCGATTATTCGGAGATTACGAACGGGATAAGATTATTGTTCAGCCCCATTCAGGAAAGGTATGAAGTCTTCGGCACAGCCGAAGACAGTCCCGTCCTTAATTGTTTCTAAATATTTTTTAGCAGACGCGCAAAGACGAGCCCTGTTTTCGCCATTTAAATATACATATATGCGTCTCATTCTTTCTTAAGTCACGACCCTGTAAGAACACTGTCGATTAAATACGACGAATAACACTGACTGTATTTAAGAGTTTTTTGAATGGAACTTGTGTAAGTCACAAACATAGGTGTTCATTTTCTTTTGTTTAGTGTATTCTTTTTAACTTAAGTGTATTTTCATTTCGAATACGTTAATTTTGTCAAATATTTTTCTTAGGCATTGTTGAATCTGAGATAAAGATAATTTGTTCTTCTAAAAGAAGTGAATTTTTATAAAAAAATGTGAAATTTCTTGATAACAAATCCTGAAAAGTTGTCCAAATATTCATGAAATCAATCCCGAAATCATTCAGAAATGTTTCCGAAATTATCTCAAAATAATAACAAAAGCAATGCCAAAACATTCCAAATATTATCGCGCAAAGCTCCAGTGAGAATTCTGAAATGATCACGTAGCTATTCTACAGGGTTCCGAATTTATTGCGAAATAGTTCTGAAATGATTTCGAAAACAAAACCAAAAGTTGCGGTAATTTCCCCATATTGATAGGACATATTTTATATTTCAGATTACCACTTGGAAGATCAACGCATCATTAATCACAGAGACATATTCTATGGAGTTGAAGTGTATGGACTAACTGTAGAAACATCTACATCTTGTTCACAGTGGCAGATCCAATCACAGCGCAAGTCACAGGAACAATTATATACGACAAAAATAGACCAGTGTACCTGTGACTGTGCCATCTAGTGCTACTTTGTCGGTTATGCGAACATCCTTGCTCACAGATAACTGCGCCTTCTGCACAGATTCATTGATTTATACTGTCACAGCTCCTTGATATGATGTGACCAGAGCTGGTAAGCGTTATAGTAAACTGTAATTTTGATCATATTTCTTCAATTAGTGTCACATGTTAGAACCGTTGTAACCAAGAAGTCACAGTAAGCTCTTTAATTGTTCCATTGAATTTACGGGATCTTCCAAAAGTGACATTCCATGCGAGAATCTTCTCCGAAAATAATTTCATATATTTTCTGAGTTTTATGACCTAATACGACACTTCTGTCACTTTTTTGACTTGTAAAGTTTTGTATGGGTGTTTTTATGAGCGACCGAAATTAAGGCGCACTCTAGTATGTGTTTGTATTTGATCTTTGAAAGTAAGCTGAGTGCCAGTACGCATGTAGTGTTGTCGTACCGAATGTTTTGACATATTTTTCTTGGATACGTGATAGAAAAAAATTGGAATAAGCTAAGTGACCTTAAGCTAGTGGTGCACTTCTATGCACCCTTTACTTCGATACTTTAGAAAATTTCTAATTTGAAAGGGGAAAATTATGTTGAGAGAGATGTTTGCCATCTTAACTATCTTTATAGGCCTCCTGCGATTTACAACGAGATTGACTGAATTTTGTGTGTGTTAGTGCAGTCGGGTGGCTTCGTGACACACGTATTTGTTGTCGGCTACACGTTGATGAAAATCAAACATTTTTGATTTTTTAATTTGACGCTTGCTTATTTGATAGTCGCGGGGTGTGATTGACAAAACAGCAGTGTTGTATTTAGTTTGTGTCGACATTCAAAATGAACAAGTGCGCGAAAGAACAGCAATTCATATTAAAATTTATTGAAAATTATCAATGTTTACCATCGTTATGGAGTGTAAAGCTTTTATTATTATTTCATAAAAAAGTAAAAGTAAAAGTAAAAAAATCATCATCCGATGACGACATATTCACGTCCGAACGCTACGGTTTGTCAATGCAAATGTTGGTTGATGGCTTTTTATTTGAAAGTCGCGGGGCAAGCGTAAGTACCCGACACGCACACATACAAAAATGCAGTCAATCTCGTTGTAAATCGCAGGAGGCCTTATTGAGCATTTTGATAATGTGCGTCACGTCAGAGCGTGTAGTGGTAATATTGGTGATATCGCAACCAGAGAGGCAAACAATATTGAAAACTTTTGTTGGTGGAAACAGCACATCACAACTGTTTGGGAAAGTATGCAATTATTAGCCTTAATGGCTTCCTTCAGAATTGCTTCGAATTCTTAAATCTACCTTACTTAATTAAGTAAATCATCAAAACATTTTCTCTTTTTACTTAAAAGATGTTATCAGTCATGAGTTAGTGATAATCAAGGGAAAACCACTTAACGCTTTGATTAATACACTGTACAAAAAATGCAATTAACATTTAAAAAGTGTTAATGCTAACAAAAATTTATTTTAGAGTTTTGAAATACGAAGCCTCTTGTCATATTTTCCTTTTCATCACATGAGCGCTACTATAAATTTCACAACATTATCTACCCTAGTTTTTTCTTCTTCTAATTTTACTGCCTGCAACAACGGTGGTCAATATTTGATGCGTCACTTTCGATAATGTATCGGCACAAGATTTCAAAATGCCTACAAGTTTTTGTTGAAAAAAAGCGTAAAATTACGAAATCTTCAACAGTGCGATACCACAAAAGGCGTGAAAATGTAACTTATGTGTAGCAAAATGTGAGAAGAGCGCTTTGTTTGTATGCGCGTCTGAACGGTGTTTTTCGATTATACAACATTCAACGCGGCGATATGCCCGATATGAGTAAACAGTTATGTACCATACATACATAACTACAATGCAAAGGCTACGCAGCGGGGAAACAAAAGACGATGCGCTTTTTTTTGGGTTTTTCTGATTCTTTCAACACTCCCATAAACACCGCCAATTTGGGTTTCCGTTTACCAAGAAACGAAAAAACAAAACGTACAACAGTGAAACCATTTTAACGTATCCCAATGAAAACGAAAATAACAACATAAACCGAAAGTGAGAGTGGAAGCCGGAATGATGCGGCAATGCTGTGAAAGCGAATACATGAAAAAGTTTAATTCGTGAATAGCAATTCAAAATTGGAGCAACAACGCAGCAGAAACCAATAAGGGAAGCGCTGATACAAAAAAGCCGAAACAAACAAATCACACTAAAAATAACTTTGGTCAAAAAAATTATACAAAAACCGCAAAGATGCAAAATTATTGAAATCAATTTACTATCAACGAAAAACAAAAAAAAAAAAAAAGTAACCAAATATTAAAAAAGAAATCGAAAACTCGCACGCCGTGCGCAATTGACTTTGCCCCTGCCAAGAAATGCGGTTAACAGGCCGAATGATGGTACAAGATGCTGCTGATGTTGATGGTGCTTGTTGTCTAGCTTGGCGCAGTTATTGCATACGTCATAGGCAAAGCGTACAAAGATTGCGAAAATCAAAACCAGTGCGCAGATATGGCGTCATCGGTTACGAGGGAGCGCGCGCTCTTACCTTGCTCAACGCTCGCTCGCATTTAAGCGCAACTAGTTTTGAGATCTACTTTGTTGTAGACAAAAAAAAAAAAAAACAAACAAGCTTGCATCTCTTCTACTCCATTTACTGCTAAAAGCCAAAAAACAATCAACCAGTCTCGCGCACGAAAAAACAGAATCAAGCACAACCCAATGGAGTCAGCGTGCACACCGCGCCGCTGCTACCCTGACCTTAAAGCACACACAAAACGCATTGTTGTGCGCGCGCTCTCGTTCGCACTGCTAAAACATGCACGTATGTACAAATTTCGGCACTACACGAAATGTTTTATCTGATATGTGGCTCTGTGCGCATGCGCAATAATTTTGTTCAAAAGAAAAAAAAAAATTGTAAACTAAACCCCTAAAAATAAGCACGCCTGTAGCATTTTTACTAAAGACCTGAATATAACGTTACTAAATTTATTTAAAAAAAAACGCTCCATTCAGCACAGCTTGCTTTTGAGTGTTACGCAGACGTTGCCTATGCGGAGATACTCTGCAAACAACAAGCGCAGCTCTACTTGCATATACCTCGCATGTAAGAATATGTAGCGCATGCGCTTGCGCGGTATAAAGCGCGGGCGGCGCATACCTCCACTGCGCGCTCTCATGTGTGTACGTGCGCGCGCATACAGACGCGCCTGCCACTGAATTTGTAATTTCATAACATTGAGATTGATTTGTAACTTTGAACGCGGACATGGCCAGAATGCTAAATTAAATGTAGGTTTAAATGTATTTTTCTGATTTTTTTTTACATTTTTTACATTGGCGATTGTCCGAAAATTCAAGTGTGTATTTGCAACTCTAATAAGTGGTTCTGTGGTTTATTGTGGCCAAAAATAAGTTAATTGTATATATGTATGTATATCAAATATGTTCATTTGCTACGCTACTAACCCAAAACTATCGAATAAGTTTTTGACTTTTTGGCAATTTGCGGAGAATTCGATTAAAACCACGTCATGTTTAAATTATTTTTTTACATGTATTTATATAAACATATGTATAAGTATGAGTAACCAGTTGTAAGAAAATTGCTACATTTCAGATTACAGCATTTGCTGCTAAATTTTCGTTAAGAAGCTTTTTATGGCAAAAATGCACTAGGAATGCTTTCCAAATCACTACCGAGGGCGATCCTGATTAGAAAAAAGGGTTTTATCATTTTTAATGTCGCTTCTTCCGAGACTTTTATCCAGGACCTTCGATGTGGTACGCTAACATACCAACTCAACACCGATGCGGCCAATAACTTTAGATCGCTTAATTTTTCCTTACTTACAGAGATTTATCACTTCAGAAGTCCATAACGATGATAAGTAGGAAACAGGGCGTGATAAGTCAGAAGAGAAGAGGGAAGGTAGCGGAAAGTTAATGAGCTAAAGAGCGAAAGACGAGTTCGAAGAAAAAGTTGAGAGGAAAATTTGAAGCAGAGAGAGTAAACGGGTAGCATTAAGAACTGTTGAGCGCTGGGAAGCCGTGGTCGATCATCTCAACCGTCGCGGTGAGCGAGCGCTGGCATATGCATGAAAACAGGTAGAATACAGTTCGCTAACAAGAATTTTCCAGCAAGAAACCCTCGATACTGAAGCTGGTATGAGAAGGAAAGTTCTACGGGCGGAATGAAGATGCAAAGATCGGCTGAACGCAACAAGATCGCTTTTGAGATCCTAGTGCCAGGGCCTTGATGCAGGATAGTCGTAACGACAAGGTACGCCCAAAGGTGAAAAACAAATGGACCCCAATAGCTAGGCAAGCACTAAAAAAAAGAAGGTAGATACAGTGGTGATATGCCAACAACGGATGAAGTGGGTGATAAGCCAAGGACATTACATCAATATGCTGTCTTGTCGAAGATGCGGATTAGATGTTTTGTTGTTAACTACGGCTGTTCCCAAGAGGATTAATTATGTGGCTAAGCAGTCCCTCATTGTGGTGCTAATTGATACCTTTGAGATATATCAATCAAAATGTTTAGGTATGTAGAACGGGAGCTTGTTGACAAGGTTTTTACGAGAGACTGTATTCAACCGCTCCCATCGATCGATTCAGCGGATTGGGCAGTGGCAGTTTCTTCACGTTTAACAATGAACTTTAACTATGACTGTGAGTTTTCATATTTTATAACAGAATTTCATGAAAAAAACCTGTGTGCATCCGGCCTTACTTATGCATATTTGGAATATATTGCTTCTCTTAGCTGATTTTAGGGTAGCTCAGTAGAAGTGAGCCCTAGTCGAAAGCAAGCCACAACAAGACCCATAATCGCTTTGAGAATTATTTGGGAACGATTTCCTATCGTGGCTCGTTATTTTCGATTTGAAGAGCTTTTTTCTTAGATTCTAGGGCTGCGCTACTTTACTGTGCTGTAGCGGAATGATTCTAACTCTAGATGAAAGACTTATACCTATATAGTAAGACCTCAAAATCGTTTCACATACTTTGACAAAATGTCTTTAATTTAGGCTATTTTGACTGCGTGTCTTTATAATATATGAAAACAGGATAAAACATGTATCGGAGAGAAATATGTTGTTTAAGGGCATATACTAACATTTGATGAAGAATTATTTTGAAGAACACTTAAATCATTTACGCCCTTCAAAAAACGTAGTCGTACCTTATTTAGAAAGTACGAAAAAATTGTATTTTAAAGATCGCTAGAAATATTCTAGAAAGGTATGACGCATATTTTTATTTTTGCTGGAATTATTGTTGTTTTTGTATAAAGATTGCCTCTGTGAGAACCCCTGTTGAAACTTTTGCGCATAATTTTCTGAAATAATTTAACTCTTTAGCAGCCATCTAAATAGAATTTTATTAGAAATTTTCAAAATAACCGTTTTTATTAGCGATATGTGGGTTTATTTGTTCAGAAACAGACCAATTATGAACCTTATAACGACTCCAAAATGGTCTGACATTTACTCGAAAACTATCTTAAAACAATAGTCCACAATTGATTCGAAAATGATCTGGAAATAAATCTTAAATAGTCACGAAACAAACTCGAAATGGTCCCTAAATAATCCAAATACAATGCCGAGATGATTCCGTAAAAGAAGACAAACGATTAAAAAACTATCCAAAATGTTCTGGAAAACAATTCTAAAATAGTCACAAAAGAAACCAGAATGGTTCCGAAAGAATCCAAATATAATGCCGAAATGATTCCGTAAAAGAACATAAACGATTTAAAAACTATCCAAAATGTTCCGGAGAACAATCTTAAAATAGTTACGAAACAAACACGAAATGGTCCCGAGATATAATCCATAAAAGCACAAAAATGATTTAAAAACTATCCAAAATGTTCTGGAGAACAATCTTAAAATAATCACGAAATAAACACGAACTGATTCCGAAATGATCCCGCAATAGTCCACAAATTATTCACCGCTGCAAAATAAAAGGTAGCTGATACAAGAGAGCGTTGGATCAAACTCCCATACTAAAAAGGCGTAGCCCTACCTACAATTAGATATCTGTGTGCCAAATTTCATTGAAGTAAATCAAGAGGGTATGGCATGTTTGAGTCACAAAGACAAACATCTGGACATCAAAACTTTTAAATGGGTTTTTGTATGCGGAAACAGTTACCTGCTCTAAAGAACTGATATAACCTGCAAAAAAAATAAAAACATAAGGAGACATAAAGAAACACGAATATTCATAGCTATCGAAGGCCACGAACGCTTTTCAGTTATCGGACTAGAATCAAATGCATATTGTCCACAACTTTTTGTTTTCGATAATATATTAGAATTTTGGAAAATCGGCCTGCAGAAAAGCTAGGAAATACTGCTGGAAGTTTATAAGAGATCAACTAAGACCAATAATCCAAACTCATAGCATCTTATATACGAACAAAATACATTAAACATCTAGACTTTGATGATCTGAAACTTTAGTTTCAGCATCAATTTTGCATAAAAACTTAAAATTACCGTATATAAATACTTGATAAAAACCAAAAAATAAACAAATCCACCAAATTCTTGATTATTTCTCAACATTTCAAATACATTTCTTCTCATTCAGCTAATTGTCGAACAATTGCAAAATCATAGCTTGAATGACCAGGCAACTCCTACAAAAAAAAAAAATAAAATAAATATATTGCTACTCATTCTAAACTTAAAAATAGTAGGAACAGATGCAGAAAACAAATGCTAAAGCGGCCCATCAAACTCGACGCAAACACTAATGGACAAGCAAAATAAATCGATTGCAACACAGTTCGTTTAGAAACAAAAAAAAAAAAAAAACAGTCGAAAAATCATCATTAATTATAAATTTACATTTCACAAAACAACAACAACAGCAAAATAAAAACACAATTGGGTGGAAAAAATTTAAATGCATTTGCAGCAGCAAACCATAAACAAAAAAGCGCAACCAAACAAAATGCTGAAAAGGAAGGAACTGCAACGAAACAAATTACAACGAAATAAAAAGATTTAAGAAATCAAAAGCAATACACATAAACAACAATAACAACAAACAAGCAGAAGCACTCAGTGCAGCAACAAATGCAAGAGAAATAAGAAAAACTATATAAATACAAAAATTAACAAACAAAAAATACAGCAAATGGGAGACGAGTGTTTAAGGTAAAGAAATAATATAACGAAACAACCTAAAAAAACAGCAACTACAACAATAAAAAAAATTAGACTTAACCTGAAGCGAAACCTTGTAACATTTTTTCGTTTCGCCTTAACTTAATTGACGTTTTTTTTTATTTTTGTTTGCTGATTTTATTTAAGTATTTTTTTTTTATTTAACTTTTTTTTTAAGTTGTTGCCTGCTGTTTAGTATTTGCTGCTGTTGTCATCGCTAACAACTGCATAAATGGAACTGTGTATTGGTTATGAGTAAATGATGTTGTTGTTGTTGATTGCTGAGCTTGTTGCCACTTTTGCTTGGTTCGTTGGTTGCTTGGTCATGCCGGTTTTCGACATCAGTCTCAACCAGGCAATGTTAGCCAGTCAGTAAGTAGCTGAATAAATACATTTGCCTTCGACATTAGACTGTTTGTGACTTTTGTAAATATTTGTTTCTTTCAACTTTTGCGAAATAATTCAGAAATAGTTCCGATATATAAAACAAATTCGAATCACATAGTCTCGAAACCATACTTAACTCTGAAGTGGTTCTTAAAAAATACTGAAATAACTTCAAAAAAAAAAAATCGGAATATTTTCAAAATAGATTCGGAATAGTTTCGAAATAACTAAAAAACTATTCGAAAATGATTCCGTAATAGTTGCAAAATAATTCGATAACTATTCGAAAGAGTACCGAAACTCACTGTTCCAAAACTACTTCTATCTCGCTACTCATCATATATCATTGGTCTATGTGGTTTAGAGGTAATGTTCTGGCCTAACTTACCGAAGTGAACCGACAAATAACATAAAAAACGCAAAATTTTTTACGCTCAATGTAGGCATTTTGAGTTCTATAGAAAAAATCTGAAACGGTCTAATGTGTTGCCTTAGATGTAGTTCAGCAGTAGGCATTAAAAAAGCAGTGACAATTTTTATCAAATTTCGTCAATTAAATTTCGCCTGTTTTAGTTTGTATAGCTCAAGAAAAAAATTTGAAACAATTTCGAACTCTTTATTCAGAGAAATTTTCTGAGTATGCAGTTTCATAGCCCCCTCAATTTAGACTAAGAAAGTACAAGTTATGGAGTTCTACAAAATTGCATTGATTTTTGACGATTTTTTTTCAGCGAAAAAGAAAATTCTGAAACGGTATAATGTACAGTGGCAATTGCCATGGAATTTCGTTAATTAAATGCTCATATTTTAAATTTTCGATAATTTAAGATAAAAACTTCTATGAATTTTGTAACTGAACATTTTACCTAAGTATGCCAATCTCAAAACCGCGTTCGAAAAAATTTTTAAATTCCAAAAAGGTTTTCGTTTAATAGCCCAATAAAATTTTAGTCCAAGAAACTGCAAGTTATAGATCCAAAAATGAAAGAAATAAACCTTATTATAATATTTTTCAGTTTTTTTCCCCAAAGAATGTTTCAAATTTTCTTCCATATAAAAAATAGCGCACCTTTCGTATGGAAGAAACAATTTTATCGATTTTTCGATAGGATTTGGGCTCAGGAAAAAAGGTTCCACTACGCATACCCAAAAAAATAATTTTCGAGCCTGCGAAATTTAATTTTTTTTTTTACCTTTTTTCGACTTTTATTTTTAATGTTTTTTTCACGACCTACTAAAAAAATTTTCATTTGATTGTAAAAAAATATCAAAATTTTTTTGGTAGGTCATGAAAAAAACCTTAAAAATCAAAGTCGAAAAAAGTAAAAAAAAAAAATGAAATTTCGCAGGGTCGAAAATTATTTTTTTGGGTATGCGCAGCGGTACTTTTTTTCCTGAGCCCAAATCCTATCGAAAAATCGATGGCGCGATATCGGTTAACTTTCGTCCATACAAATCGACCCACCCTAATGCATATGTACAAACTCTATCGCATTTTTATGCCTATTTATGACCATGTGTGATATCAATTTATATTTTTGTATGTATGAAGTAACAAAACACCGATTACATTGTTATGCCTACAGACACATGTACATATTTATTTAAAGACATATCAGTATGTAATAAGTAGTGTAAAAAGACCTAAAACCCTGACTGAGACAATAAAGCAACAACAGCAATACAATAAACACAACCTACAACAACACCACTACAATGAAAAGAATCTTCAACCGGTGTCCGTCCATCAAAAAGGTTTCCACTTCATGTTGACAATGAGCGAATGTTAAGTGGTAAGGAAATTTTGAAGCTTATTGGGAGAGATAAAAACTGAGAGCGAAATGATAGAGTTGCCGTATTTTGAAGTTTAAAAAATCATAATCAGAAAGTTATATGAAGTTGTCAGCTCATAAGTTGAGAAGGCTAATATAATAGCGTTTTCTTTTCTGGAAATAATGTCGCTTCGTTGATTCTGCTTAAATAGGAAAAGGGGTATCATTACCTACAAACAGAACCATTTTACATATATAGCTCAAAACTTAGGATTTAAAATTGCTGTATGAGGGTAAGATTTTTTCCAGAAAAGAAAACGTCATAAGTTTCTGTTGCCTATCCCATATGGGCAATTTTTTATATTTTTGAGCGTTTGAACAAATTGGCTCTGAATGCGGGCTTCCTATGAAATTCAATATAAATTAACCTCCGATCTAGATATTGCAAAAAAAAATGTTTCTATTGTTGGAACAATGGGTCTATTAGTACCTATGTTTTATTTTAGCAGAGAGTAGAGGAATGAGATGCCATACCGAAGTGGATACTCTAAAATATAACTGGCTTCTTGGATATTTTGGGAGAAATTGATACAACGCGACATCAAAACGGCCAAGGCGAAAGCTGTTTCGACTATAACTTGTAAATCTCTTCGAAGCCTTTTCTCCGGTGAGTGAAATTTAAATCCACCCTCCCGTGATGATCGATTTTTTTAATAAACATTCTGGACCAAAGCCACGATATTACGTGTGCAACTTTATCCCAATTCCCTTCTTTCCATATATTTATACCGATTTTATTAATAAAGATTCTTAGTAGATCTGTTAAGAACTTACACATTGCATAGCTTGCTTATTTTGTGAGATCGATAAGCAAATTTTCACCAAAACGCGGTGTACCAAATCAAAGTGAAGTGCTTATATAATCTATTAAATAATAAAGAAGAATAGATAAAACATTTCACCGTCGACGGCTTGATTTAATAGGAAAATATCTATACAGAAAAAACTTTTTTCAGCTTACTCAATTACATGCCAGTTGTTGAGACAAAATGTCTTGACAACATTTAAAAGCTTTTACTCCATTCAGGCAGGCTTCGAAAGTCTTATTGCACCACCAACGAACCAAACACCTTTAATACTTAAATAAATTGTGAATTAAACTCGGAACTTTACCTAGAACAAAATTCAGAAATATTAGACAGGGGTACCTCATAGTGGTGTCCTATTTGCATCTCGAAGCTTCTATTTCCAGCAAAAGGGATTACCATTGCTTTCGTTTAAATTTTCCGGGCACAAGAAAATCCGTACCCTTCATATTCATTTTTACCCTTAAGCAAGTAAAAAATTGTTCGGCTTAAAACGGATCTTATGAGAATAAGTAGTATACACACCTCCTATCAAAATTATCTTGTTTGTTATTGTATTGTTGCACAACTTTTGCTAATTTGATTCGTTTATTATATATATTTAAACTTGTGGAAAATTGCATGGTCTACAGCTCTGTAATGAACTGAAAATGCAGTAACTCTATTGTTTACGGAAAACTGAAACAGAAGATATTCTTATCGTAATCCGCCTATGAAAGCAGGAAGTCCCCACTCTTTGGGAAAGACCAGCTGGAAAAGGATTTAAATTCCCTTGGTGTTTCCAATTGGCGGCAGTTATCCCAGCGAAGAAGCGTCTGGCGAGATTTGTTTGTAAGTAGAAGGTACGTTTGTTGTTACCTACACTCAGAGAAAAAACCGTTCTAAAACTAACGAAACAAGTTCAAAATTAAGAACATTCGTTGACAAAAGACTGTTAGGTACGTTTTTTCTAAACTCGTGGTTTTCCAAGCACACCGTTCGTATTTTATGACCAGTTTGGTATTGATGTATAACCTTCTGTGCTCATTTCAAGCACTACTTGGGCTTGATTTAAGATTTTTCGTTCTCACGCTTCGAGAACGATTTGGGGTCGATTCAACGTTTTTCGGTCTCAATTCAAGAACGGTTCGTGATTGATCTTTGGTGGGAGGGGAAAGAATTTTTTTAAATAGGTACCCATTCATTTTTTATTAATAATAATTTTTTTGTCATAAATAAAAAATATTTATAACAAAAAAATTTTTATCAAAATTCAAAAGTTTAAGGAAAAATGCATAATATGCATTTTTGATAGAACATAAAAAAATTGTTTTTAAAAAATTCAGAGTTTGACGTTGATTGAACTTGCGCCACACGATCGCAACCGCAACATCATACCCACTGGGCCACTACAACTGCTTGGTAGCCCGTGCCGAATGTTGTACTTAACATTGTAATGCACACGAATTGTACCGTTTCTCTTTTGGTTGAACTTAATTTAAGAACGTCGTACTTAATTTGAGAACATTCGTTCTCATTAATAGAACATTTGTTCATAATTAAGGACCAGTCGTTCTCTTTTCAAGAAAATGGTGTCAGTTCAAGAACAAGGTTGCTATTTTAAGAACAGGTCGTTCGTTTTTCAAGAATAAAAAAGTAAGAACATGAAAAGCTTGAATTAAGTCCGGTGGTGCTGGATTTTAGAACGGCGTTTTTCTCTGAGTGTATGACCTCGAATATTTCAAGACATGGACGTAGATTGGTTATAGTTTTAAAGGAGACCTACCTATAAAAAAAATTTAAGGTGTAAAAGAATTTTTAGTTCTTATTTCAAATTCTGAGGTTGAAACCTAGAATTACTGGGCTACTAATGTAGAATTGAGTTTACAGTATTTTATGAAATTTTTGACCGGAATTTTAAAATTGGCAAAACAAATAAAAACCTAAAAAAAATCACAAGGTCTCCGCTATTTATTGTATGTGCTATGTTTTTAGAAAATTTAAATTGGAAACCATGGAAACAATACATGGCTTATGACTTTAACTCTCCATGTTCGGCCGGAAAATTCAAAAAAACATATACCGATCTTTTTTATTTCGTTTTCATTTCTTTTTTACTGCTATTCTTTCTTATTCATTATAACTGTTGAATAAAATAATTAAAAAAAATATTATGTTAAAGGGTTTTATTGAAAACAATACTTACGTTAAGTAATAGTAACACTAAAAGCTAGAAAATAATTAGGTAGGTCCTAGGTAAGATTCATCACACTCCACATCAATCTAGGGCGTTGATCAGACAATTAAATAAAAGCGTTGGGCGCGTGAAAAAATGTGAGGCGTAGCATAACCTGATTAAGGTTCAGTTGGTCTTACTTATGACTATCAATAGAAATTTGACGCGTCCAACGCTTTTATTTAATTGTCTGATCAACGCCCTAGATTGATGAGGAGTGTGATGACTAGTAATATGTGTATGTAATATGTGTTCCAAATATGAGCGTAATCGGACCACAAATACAATTTTTTTGAATATCTCGATCCTTGCGCAACCTGGCGGCGATTTTTTTTCATATGTCGCTTTCTATTCATGGATGTATTATGTGTTCCAAACATGAGCCAAATCGGACCACAAATACGATGTTTTTTTAAATATTTCGATGCATGCGCCACCTAACGGAGTTTTTCCTTATTATTGCATTGTCATCGGGTCTGAACTACATTCCCAGTTTCAAGCTTGTAACTTATCGGGAAGTTACTTAAATTTTAATTACAAAATTCGTTAACAACGGCCGTGCGGCCGGCCGGCCTGTCAAGTAAAGCTAAATAAAACCGTTAAAAAAAAAACTACCGGACGAACGGTCTCTTTTTATGACTTGACAATGGATATGACGCCCAAGTGAACTACCTAAAATTTTTTTGGTTTCCTAAATTCAATTTTATTCTTGACTGAAAATAACTACCCTGGCAACTCTATGCACAATTATGAATAGCAATTGCATATTCGAAATCGAAAGCTCCAACACAGAAAATCGACAACTGCAACCAACCCCCCAAAACGTACTCTCTCGCAAGCCCACACAGAAACACACCGGCACATACTTATACACAAAATGCATTACCACGAATAAGTAAAAACGCACATAAAAACAAAATAAACAATACGACCTATAAACTCAAAGCCAAAGAATTCACTTTTGCTTTCAGTATGAAATAATCATGGCGATTCATCGTCTCAATTCACGTCGCTCAAATATAAATGCATTTTCGTTTTTTGCCTCTGTAGTTGTTTCTCTGATTGCCGCGACGCTCGGTAGCCAACGTGCTGTTGCTTGGAGCAGACACTGTAGACGTCGACGTTGACGTCAGCTAAAAACAGCGAGAATGCAGCTAACGTTGAGTACTAGTAGGGAATTGCCAATGAGAGATGTTTATAAGAGAGTTATTAAATAAGCAAAAGCGGCTGTGACGACGACGCCAACAAACAAACGCAACAAAGTATAATAGCCGCATAGTTTATTGGCGCTCTCGATTACGTATTCGCAAACCTACACCCACCTACCGAACATCGCTAATAAGCAAACTCAAAATTGTCGATGTTTATGCTCTATCGCTCTCACAGTCAATTTCTCAGTATTTTAAAGAACCAAAACAGCCCGCACCTCACCCAGCGAGTTACATTTAACCCTTTCAGGGCAATCTTTTAGTTGCCGAAGGGAAATGAATGAGGTAGGTAATGGCTGGTTTAGAACTCAGTCAATCTAAAATCAAGTATAGGTCCCACAAACCTCTTTGGGGAGGCAGCAGGTATTTTCAAAGTTCGGTTTAACCAAAATGTCTGAGTGGAGTAAATAATTCCAGATTATTCGCTGAATATTTATTCACTGACCTTTATCCATACGTACGTACAGCATGTACACCTCGTATAGCTCATCTTAATTTTGCATCGTGGTGGGACTTACAATTTTTTACCAACCCCGAAAGTCACCCTCTAATGGAGATGAATTTTCTCAGAGTTACTTCTTTAAAAGAGAAATCTACTGCTGAGTGAAATATCACCCTATTGGTAGCGGACGTTTCGAAGACGCTTTATTTCAGACCTATTCTAGAACTCGTTTAAAATATGTCCTGTTTCATGTTTTTTTTTTCATAAATGCCCTACCTAAAGTCAAAATTCTGAATGCTGCCTTCTTCAACCAAATTTTGTGGTGCAGCGTTTTTTAAACAAATTGTAAAATAGGGCGTTTTTCCGAACGTTTTATAGAGTAAGGCGTTTGGTAAGTGTAAACTTTGTGCCCCATAGTCACTAATTCCAAAGCAAGGGTTAATCGCACTCTACAAACACTTGCATTGCCCCACATTAATCCGGCCTACCTCACTTATTCGGCAAACCAAACACTCTCAAACCAAGTATTACAGCATATTTTTTGTGTCGTTTACAAGACCTCTCTCTCTCTCGGTCTCTCTCGGAAAGAGCGTAATAAACTGGTATGTGGGATGAATTATCGTTGTCGGTAGGTGGGGCCGTACACAGTTATGAGTGCAAACGTTTGTATACGAACGAGTCGATGATATGACTGATACGTATATGTATATATCTATAACAACAACAACATAGGCATTCATACATACAAACATCATATCATTGAATAATGTAATAAGTGAAAGTGTAGTTGCTGACCTACTTTTAGCGTAAAGATTCAGGTCTATGTTAGATAGATTAAATTCGTTTTCGTTTTACTTCGTTTGGCGATTCGTGTATGCTTTTCTTATTACTCCTGACGTGGCCACCCCCGCTACAGCAGTAAAATGTAGGAAACAAAAGCGCCTTATTCATTGTCTGTAATCTATTGGTACATGTGACCGCTTGAGACTTGATACTGCACGTATGTGTGCTGGAACGTGGTGTAGCGTTTGTAAAGTAGGAAGCTTGTTAGTTCAAAACCAAAATACCAATTTGGCCGAAGGTCTGGACGAGAGGCAACTTTAGGTAATGGACCTAGACAGTAACATTACAAATCCACCTGCGACCTCATCTGTACTTCCCTTATGGGCACATTTTAACTCAGCATAAGCGAGCGTTGACATAGAAACTGACATATCAGCTTCCAATCTGTTAGCTTCTCTGAAATGACATAGATATGTAAGATCATAGAACGCGGAGACCAAGAAACTTGGGATTCCTCTTGAGTCTGTGATACATAAGCGGCCCTGATACACCGGATGAGGTGGGAGCTGGCAAATTTGGCGTTCCAAGCATATTTCATGTCGGAGCAGTTTACATAGGTCTCTAGGCACCGAAAGTTATATACATATGCAAAAGGGAGAGGATAACTGGCGTCAGGTCCTTTGTGGCACTGTGAAAGCTGTATTTGAGCAGAATGAGTTAGAAAGGGAGTTTTAAAAACCTTTTCAAAACTCAGTCGCTCAAAAATACTTCCGGCAATAATTTAAGCTAGGTTTGAGACCAGGCCACAGGAAGCTGAACACAGCCATCAGTTTGAAAAGGGTTTCCATACAAAAAGCCCCGCTTATTGTTGTACCATCAACTGAGGACCCGTGACCATTCTTCTCTGACCTTTGCGGCTCCTTTAATTGTTCAGCTATTGAATATTTCTTAACAGATACCTGTTTACCGACTACAGGTGTTACAAAAGCGGAGCCGGAAGCAGATTTTACAAACGTGACATGTATTTTTTGACCTTAAAACTATAAAATTTTTCCAAAAGAAGTTTAGTGAAAACGGGAACTTGTATTTTCACAAAAAAAAAACAAAAAAAAACGGCTATTGTTGTTGTAGCGATGAAGTCACTCCCCGAAGGTGCTTGGGAGTTTTATCGGTTTTGATGGTCCCTAGCCGGATATAGTTTCAGGACATTCCGGTAAGAAGCACCATTAAGGTACTAGCCCGACTATCTAGGAAACGACGTCATATGATAACATTGAAACTGATTGGTTATCCCGCCGCCACACTCTGCTTCCATGAGAAACTTGGGCTCGCAGATCCTCTCTTGCTAAATATGTGTATGATATGAAATAAAAAATATAAGGCGCGATAACCTCCGCAGAGATTTTAGGCCGAGCTTCTCTTCCAATTTGCGTCGTGCTCCTCTTGATTTTCCCTACAAATTGGCCGGACGGGACCTACATGTTTTATGTTTTATGCCGACTCCGAACGGCATCGTAGATGAGTTTTCACTGAGAGCTTTTCATGGCAGAAATACACTCGGAGCGCTTGCCAAACACTGCCGAGGGACGACCATGCTTAGAAAAATTTTCTTCTAATTGAAAAACCTTGTTTCTAAAATATTGCTCTGCCCGGGGTGTGAACCCAGGGCATACGGTGTGGTAGGCGGAGCACGCTACCATCACACCACGCTGGCCGCCATGTGTATGATATGTACATTCATATTTGTAACCGGATTCGCCCCGCTTAGGTGATTTTGAAAATTGGGTTGCGTAAACTCTTAGTCGCGTTTATCAACACTTTGAATCTCCTAAAAAAAACTTTCACATATGTCTATTCGGAATTTAGCGGAAACGGAACGTGTATGTTCACTTTTATGAAGACAAGATGTCTAATACTTATTAAGCGCAAATTAGATAACATTTTCACCTAAAAACTGTCAATTGCATCCAATAGAAATTTAGTGGAAACAGAACGTTTATTTTCACCTCACAACTGTCAGAAATTTGCAATGGGAATTTAGTGGAAACGGGACACATATTTTCACCTCAAAAGGGTCACCTCGTAACTGTTAGAAAATTCCAATACTAGTTTAGCGGAAACGGGACATGTATGTTCCCCTAAAAACTGTCAAACATTTCCAACTCAAGGTAATTTGCTGATCTTCTCCCGTTATAATTCCGATTCGAATTAGTCGGAATGAAAATTGAATAGGCAGTAGAAATGAGTCAGTGTTTCAACCTCTCGAATTTGAAACTGCGTAGCATCCCTGTTATGTCTATGTAAGTCCTACATCTGCAAGGAATTCCAACAAAAAAATTATTGTATAATTCAAAATAATTGCATAACAATTTCAAAATCGTATTACAAACGTAATGAAAGGAGGGTATTATGAAAATTATTTAAAACAATAAAATGTTACTCTAGGGTAGAGTGGAAGATGGCGAGGTGGGGGGAAAATAACAATTATATACAAAAAAATAAGAAACGAGTGAAGACACTTAGGGCAAAGTGACAGAAAAATGCGCAACGACAGCAATGAAAAAAAAAAACAATAAAAATAAAATCGTCAATGCAATAATTATGACAACAACAACAAGAATAAACAAATAAAAGCATACAACAATAATGAGAACAATAACAACAGCAACAAAAACCAAAACAAAAAAGTTACAATAACAACAATTACTAAATAAAAAAAAATATGTAGGCAATCAGCTAAAAGCAGCGAGAAGCTCATTAACATTATTGTTGTTTTTATTGTTTTATTGTTGTTGTTGTACGAGTAGCTAGTTGCATTCGCTTGAGTTTTCATTTTCATTTTCGTTTTCATTTTCATTTGCTACGAAGCGCAAAAACGCAACACTTACACAGTCAGCAGCGGAAACACATAAACACACAGGTGTATATATATACAGTGCTGTGAAATAAAAAAGCAACACAAAGTAATAATTATTCTTAATATTTTTTTTTTTTTTTTGAACCCAATTGAAATTGACATACCTACGAAGATTTAAATGGGGACAATCACGAGCTTCCTTTGTCCTCTGATAGAACTCCATCCTAGTTCGTTATATAATAAAAGTCCCCAGCTCTTGTGTAGCTATGGACCAATGTGCGTACTGCTTCCGAAACATGATATCATCAACCATTTTAATTTCGTTTTAATTGCTGATTTTTAATTCGTGTTATAATCAACTGATTTCCAGTCCAGGCTTCCCATGAGCTAGATTAACGTTGTATTTCATATATTTGTGCTAGCTTGATCCCGACATTGGAAAAATATTTTGTAGATTTAACGACGCCTAATCCTAAGTTCTTGCTAAACTAGGCCAGCAGACATAGTGACTCTATAATCGAAGGATTTGTCATTCTTGAATATATCACTTAAAACGTTGGAGCACACTGCTTTTATTCAAGTCAATTTTCTTACACTATCCAACAATAATTAAAAATATAGATTAAATAGATCAATAGAAGGATATTTCCACCCTAGAAAAGTTGATTCCAGCCCAGCATGTGGTTAGCCGCCCAGCGGACAATCTGTTCAAGAATTGCAATCGCTCAAAGGAAATTCTGAGACTCTGTCAGTACACTTTTTCTTTTCTATGCGCTTAGTAGGCAGTTTTGTTATTTTGCGAACCACGATTTGAGAGTTCTCTGTCCAACTCTCTCGTCAAATTAAAGCCTTCTCTTAATAAGATCTCCTCCGTTCCTCTCTGGACGTACCTCACAGCGGTGAGGATATCCAAATAAGTTGAGGTTGGGAAATTTGTGGGCCCTGCAGACAAAGCATACACCGGTTCACCGTCACTTTGTAATCCAACAGAAAAATATTCAGAACGGCGGCCTGAGTAAATATTTTGCAAAGTACCCAACGCTTTTCTAGTTTCTTTTAGTTCTTCTGTGGTTTTATAATGCACTAGACTCATACCTCCACCGCTTTCTATCTGGTATTTTCGCAAGATACTTTGTCCTAAATTAAAAAGTCTAGGATCTGCGAAAATCACAGTTATCTTAATACGCGATTGCTGACGACGATTGAGAGTACCAATTTATTCGGAAAAATTTATTATTTATTAAGCGATTTGTTAGAAATTTAGAGCGCAGGTAGCTTTTTCTTAGATGAACATAAAACGTAATTTTTCCGGAAAGTGGATTAAAGACCGATCTGTTCGAAAAAAAGATGTATGTATATGTGTTCGGTTTACTACAAGCTTGATGGGGTAGAGAAGTGGCAAGAAGAGCCAATAGGGCGATGGAGGGTGAATAGAAGGATAAAGAGGGGTAGTAGGGTCAAATATAAAATCGAAAGATTTCTAAGTGTAATGAATAACATCTTTCTCGTCTGCTAGTTTTTGAAAAACTAAACCCGCTAGTTTTTGAAAAACAAAACCCACAATCAAAGCATTACCTTCCCGTTTCATAAAAAAAATTCCATAACGAAATGTAGTACTGTTCAATTTTCTTGTTGCTATTTTATGACACAACACTGCATTCTCAAGGAAACACACATTTGCACAACAAATTGCAACAGCAGCAACAACGCTGAAAACTCCAACAATAGCAGCAACGAAGACGAATCGGAAGACGCGCTCATACTTACTCACTCGTTGGCGCTCATACAAGTTTACGAGCGTGGAGCATTTGCGAGCGGATGGTTGAGGTGCAACGTTTGGGGCCTGTCGTCACCTTATACGTTATAGACGTTGTTGTTGTTGTTTATTGCTACTTATGCACACTATATGTGTTTTCGTATGTGTGTTTATATAGCTATGTACATATAAAAATACATATACAACGAGTATGAAAACCTTGACACACTTTGCGCGCTACAACAAGCACAGGGACGGTTCCGACCGCAATTCATGTGAGGTTATTTGGTTGCTTACTCGTCGTCGTTTGTTGGTTGGTTGTTGATTGTCCCTCGTCATCGTTTGGCTTGCTTGCTGTAGCGTATGCGTCGTTGCATTTTGCTTGTTTTGTGTGTTTTTTTTTTCTTTAAGTTTTTTATTTCACTCATTGCAACTCCTCGTCCCCTTCGACGCACCGAACAAGCTTAGCGAACAATATCTATTAACTCATTGTCCCCCACCTTGGGGCGTTGTAGCGCAAAAGCTTGTCAGGCAGTCATCCATCCTATCACACGAAGGAATCGATTAATGCGCTTTTTGTTTTTAGTTGATATTATATACATAGATGAGCAATAATAGTTGCATTCTTGAGCAATAGGTATTTAAGTAAAATAGTGTGAAAATAATTTAAAAAATGTTTTGGAATGGGAACAACAACAACACTTCTGCAATTATGAGTTATTTTAAGTTCTTAGTTCTTGTATTAATTTGTGGTAAACACCGATCGCGATATGTATATATATGACCTGGCCGTTGAGTGCTGCAAAAAAGGGATATTTGGACCAAAATTTAAGAAAATTCTGTGAACTCAACATATGACACTTGAGCCAAGAATATGTGAGGCGTAAAATTAATACACGCTACGTCTCTAGTAGTTTCGGTAAGCCTTAGAAGAATTGGCCGCAAAAGTTTAGGGACTCCGTAAATTACGACACCTCACAATTATATCCCTTTTTAGTTCTGCCTCTGTGGCTGATACGAAAAGAGTTTTCACATTCAACTTAACCCCTGCATGCGCTCATAAACTTATAAAAGATTGCAATTGTCATCGTTCCCTGAAAATTACACAGGCTTTGATAAAAGTGGATGATAAAAGTGGACGATCACCCCAGCTGGGGCATTTCCAGTCATTCTGCCTTCTGGCTTTTCTCGGACTACCCAAAAACTTATGCAATTCTCCTCGTACTTTGTCCCATCTATCACTTCTCTCCTATTGTTTCCCCACGCTTTCACCCGACGTCTCCCGTCCCTATCCTCTCCTTTCTTCCCTCATTTTCTCTCTCTGACTCTCTGAATCTCTTTCTCTCCTTCTTTCTGTTCCTTTTCACTCTCGTCTTCCTCCTTCTCTTCTTCTATTCCTTCTTCTAGTTCCTATTAGTCATGTCTCCGTTCGCTATCTGCTTGGTTCTGGTCTTTTTACGGTCCCCGCCTTCGTCTTCGTCTTGGTTTTGGTCTTGGTCTTGGTCGGCTTTGATCTGGGTCTTGTCTTGCTCTCGGACCTCCTCCTGATTTTGGTCTTGGTTTTGCTCTTAGTTTTGGTATTCGTCTTGGTATTGATCTTTTTCTGGGTCTTGGTCTTGGTCGCGGTCTTGGTATTTGCTTTGGACTTAATATTGGTCTTGGTATTAGTTTTGATATTGGTCTGAGTTCATCTTCCTATTGGCTTTGGCCTCGCTTTGGTCCTGGTCTTTGCCATGATTTTGGTCTTCGTTTCTGGCTTGGATCTGAGTTCGTCTTCCTATTGGTTTTGGTCTTCGCCTTCGTCTTGTCATTTTCCTCTACCTTTACCACACCCTCCTCTCTCTCTCTCTTTTTTTTCCTTTCCCTTTCCCCTTCCCTATCCCACCTTTTCATCTTTGATATTTTCATTTCTCACTCCATCTCCCATCCTCCACCATTTTCAAGTAACGAAGACTGAAGACATTTCGCAGATAGAAATTTTGTTGCGAGTAACACGTGACACTACAGCCTCTTCGGCCACGAGGAGAATGTAGCAAATCAGAAATTAAAACAAGTAAAGGTGTCTAAGTTCGGGTGTAGCCGAACATTATATCCTCAGCGTAAGCTTCAATTGCACATTTCATTTCAGATAAATTACTTTTATACAAAACACGTGGCACCGCCCGTTTAAAAAAAAATGTCTCCCCTTTTCCTCTTACAATAAAACTTGATAAGTGAAATATCATTGATTCAAAACTATTTTTTGCTAAGTTATAGCTTATTATTCTAGTCTACGACCCTTTAAACTTGTTTTATATCTAAGTTGCCGTGGTCTTTAACCGATCCCGTACATTTTTACTAGAAATATTTTCTGCTATAAGGAAAATATTATTACGATCCGTTAAGTTTTCTTCGACTTATGGCTCCCGAAACATAGAAAATTGCTTAGTCATAAAAGGAGCGGTGCCACACCCATTTTCAAAAATTTGAAGTTTTTCCTATTTACTGTTATTAATCCACTTGGGAAATGAAACACCATTGATATAAAGCTCTTTTTTGCAAAGATATAGCTTATTTTATTCGTCCACGACCCTTTTAAAAATCTTTTATATAAAAGTGGGCGTGGTCCAAAACCGATTTCGTTAATTTTTCTTCAAAGCATTCCTCATACTAATGGCAACCTCCCTGCCGAATTTTGTTACGATAGGTTAAACGGTTTTTTATTTATGATTAATAATATTTGTAATATTGATTTTATCACAAGTGGGCGGTGCCACACCCATTTTAAAAAAATTTTTCCAAATTTTTATCAAGAGTCTCAATATCAGTCCACATGTCAAATTTCAACATTCTATGTGCATTATTTACTAAATAATCAGGTTTTTTGTGTTTCCCAAAATATTATATATATAAAAAGTTGGCGTGGTTATCATCCGATTTCGCTCATTTTCAATACCAATCTATTCTGGGTCCAGATGAGCACGTGTGTGCAAAGCACGCTGAGTATAAAAGAGTTACTCATACGCCATGTACCACAAATTCGCAATTTAGTCAAAATAAAGAAAAATGTCATCATTAATAGTTCTTTGGCGACCTTTTTACTTTATTTAATTAAACACTTAAAGAAAAATGTTATCTACACTATAAAAAGTTCCTAATATTTTTTTTTGTGTAATTAGCAGCTTCAGGAACATAGAGCCCAATAAAACATTGATAACAAGGATATAAGTAAGAAAATATAAACGATTTTCGAAGCACTTCAAATGGCAAACATAATAGAAACGTTTTCGTATAGTTTATAACTTTAAAATATTTTTCTTTGAGATAATTAGCTTATATCATACATATATGGATGATGTAATAAACCAGACAGGTGAAGTCAATATTACAAAATGGAGCCGAATTTGACAATATTCGCCCTCATAAATTTAAGTGTTGTTTCTTGACTTAGCTGCAGCATTGATTTTTTCAGTATCATAAGAACATAATACATTAATGCCTTTCTGAAACATAAAAACAGGAAAATAACGGCTGTGGTTTGTATTTCCTGTGGAAGGGTTTGTTTCCTTCTCCTAAGAGGAAATGGACAAGTTTTAGTCAACGGAACTGAATTGCTGAAAATCGACACTGGTGATCGCACAACGCCGAAACCGGTTTGTCTCGAAACCAAATTTGACAATTTATGACGGGAAATCGTTCCAGCATACATGATTTGCTAGATCTTCGGCTTGGCACATTGTCCACAACTATGATGATATGAATATTCATATTTGTTCTCATCCCGTTGCCTTTGAATTCTAATACGATCGGAATAGATTTTCCTATACGTTTAAAAATATAATAACTATATAAGCCGCTACCAGAAATTCTAAGACAAACAGATTAACGTAACTTTGTGATATGAATATGAACTTTGCGAATATGAAAAAAAAATTAAAAAAAAACGATATTTTTTTTGGAAATTTTTACGAAAAATGAAGCGATTAAAGTTTATAACTTTTGTATTACATATAAATACTGTCAAATAGAGCTTCTATAAAAGTGAGGGTTTGTTGTTGATATCACCTTTTTTATTGCACCGTGGTCCACGACTAAGGAATATGGAAACATACTGCTGACGTCAAAGAGATGTTTGACGATCTGATACAATAACATTAAGTTGCGGTTGAGTATCTGGGAGGCTTGTTATAGGAAAACTTGGGACTGACGGTATACGGTCCCAAACCCAACAGTTATCTATTTAAACCAAGCGTTCAGGTAGGCTCATTGAGCAAAAAAAAGTAAAATAATTACACGACCTCTTTAACATTGTAAACATTATATTTTAATACATAATTTTGTAGTACAGAATTTTGAAAGCAGAATTTTAAAAAGCAGAATCTTAAAAAAGCAGAATTTTGTTTTTAGAATTTTGTACATACAGAATTTCGGCACCAACCCTTCAACACCTTCAGACCTTATAGATTTATCGGATGGCAAAAAAAACTTGATTTTATCAGAACTTATGCTGGAAACGTTTATACAAATGTGAAATACACCCAACCGTATGATCAAACCCGACAGACATCGTTCTGACGTTCTCTATCTATCCACTTGGCTCTCTTCTGCCGAACGCTCTTGTTCTCTTATTTCTTCTCTTCTCGCATTTTCTAGTTTCCTTAATTGGCTCTCTCAATTTCCTTATCCCTTTCATTCTTCCGCAAATCTTACTGCATTTGCTCTTATTCTTTCCGCTATCGCTCTTATTCAAAACTAACCCTCACTATTACTCTTAATCTTATACTTATTTTAAACTTCTTACTAACTCATTACTTAAGAATACATGAGCTTAACACCGGCTTATAATAATTTAATATTCAATTATAATGTTTTTCTAAGATAAACTGAAAAGAAAGAAATAAACATTTCCTGGCATATTGCGATGGTACCGTTTCGAAAACCGCCACGTATTCATCATCAGGCAATTTCGTAATGTTATCAAAGGTTTCACCGAGATTCGAACCGCGAATGACACGGTCAAACTGCAGTTGCTTTAACCACTAGGCTATCCTGCTTGTATTTGTTTCCTTGCTTAATTCAGTTTATCTCATTTCTACACTAACAACACAATTGAGACATTCTGCCTCTATATTAATTTGTGCGTTATTTAGTTTTTTTTTTTTAAGTTTCTTTTTCGTTGCGAATGAGAAGCTTTTTAAACTCGGTCTCAGTTTAACAT